>NC_136069.1:1258666829-1259866829 GCF_964261635.1 Lissotriton helveticus
CAACAAAACAATGTTGCTTCATAAATCATCTAATTCTGGGTACATCTTTATAATGGATTCAGTGGCTGAGAAAAGGCATAGAAGCTGGGGTCTGTACTCCTCACCTTTAACAAGAGTGACTCTAAAATGTGGGATATTGTGAGTTTCAGACAAGGCCTACATACCCATCCCTCTTTGCACCTGTGACAAGGTCAGGACACTGTTGGATTTAAAGTTTGGAGAAACGTAAAATGCCTGATGATGGGTTCACTGTTTCGGGGGAAGGGACCAGGACATTAAGACATTTGAAAAAGTCTCAGTATCACAAGTAGGGCTATACGAGATCTCATTGATCTCAAGAGATGGATGAAATATGTGGATCAAAATTGATACCTGACCTCAGCACTCTGCAAGATGCTGTTGACAACAACTAAAACTAGGTAACACCAGCACTAGGTAACAGTCCATCCCAGTTATGATGGGAAAGGAAGATGACAGAAATTTCAAAGAAAAGTTTGAGGGCTGATCCACAATAATGTATGAATGTCAAGGTGCTTTAAGAAAAGGAAGGCAGACCCTGCATGAACTATACACATGCTGATATCACAGTGCAGAGAAACTACTGAGATCCCCACAAAATCAATGTCTCTTTGAGGGACTCTGGATCCCTTACTCAATATAGCACTGTCTAAAATTACATAAAGCAGCAGATATCCTAATATCCACTTTGAGCGGACATAACATATTCCACTTTTTGGTGGATGCCCCACATATGCAAACTCTAAATCAGGCCTTAATAGACCATGCCACTTCTTAAGACGGAGAAAAGATTACTAAATGGTTGCCTCTTGTTTTTCTCTGGAGGGCCCCTCTGCCTTTGTGGTAACAGAGTTTAGTCCTCAGACACAAACACTTTTGGCCTTTTTAATCTCTAAACATTTAGTAGAATTGTAAATTATAGACACTTAACATTTGTTTTGTATATTCAATACGATTTTGATATTTTTCATACAATGGGCACATTTATTTATGTATTTAGAATGGCTAAACTGGCCATCACCCACTCCATGTGGGACAACACATGGTGGCCTCCCACCCTCGGCACCCCCACTACTACAGACCACGCCCACAACCTCAGCATCATACTCAACTCCTCCCTCTCCATGAACCGACAGGTCAACGCTGTATCCTCCAAATGATTCAACACCCTCTGCATACTCCGCAAGACCTTCAAATGGATCCCCCCGAATCCAGGAGGACTGTCCCCCACGCACTCATCACCAGCAAACTGGACTACGAGAATGCCCTCTACACCGGAATAAACAAATCACTACTCCACAATCTCCAGACCGTCCAGAATGCCGCAGTCAGACTTGTCCTCAGCATCCTGCCACAAGACCACATCACCCAGCACCTACGAGACCTCCACTGGCTCCCCCTCGACAAAAGAGTGAATGTCAAGCTGCTCACACACACCTACAAAGCCCTGTGCAACACTGGACTCCAGTACTTAAATGTAAGAATCTCCTTCTAGGCCCCCAAGAGAAACCTCGGCTCCACTCCTCCCTCCGCTCCACGTCCAAAATCCCCTGCATCAAAAGAACCTGAACAGGAGGCAGATCCTTCTCCTACCTCGCTGCCAAGGCCTGAAACGAACACCCCCTCAGCATCAGACAAAGCCCCACACTGCAAGCTTTCAGGAAGAGCCTCAAGACATGGCTTTTCAGATTACTGGAGCTGCCTGAGTCCCTCCCCCAGCGCCTTGTGACCCTCATGGGTGAGTAGTGCGCTCTATTGATTCCTGATTGATTGATTGATTGATTGTCATATGCATATTGCACTGGAAGACAAAAGGCAGGACTATAGGTTTGTATATGAGAACTTTGTTTTAATTCACCTATGTGATCTGAAGCGCAGGCTCGAGAATGAAGCCACTTCAAAGGAATGCCCAATTAAAGAGGGGAGTCATTTGACAATAAAAAATCAGTGCACACATCAGAAATAACACATTTTCACAGGTATGTAATTGGATTCAACCATTTCTCAAAGCACAAAATTTGAAATGCCACTATTACTATTAATCTGCATTTAGTAGATGGATTAGGTTCTAATAAACACATGCAATTTTAAGGCCATCAATAATATAAACTATTACAATTTTACAGCACAGCAATTCAAACAGTTTAATTGTAATCACAAATTAAAACATCTTTACAAATATTTCCTCACCCACAATGCCACCTGTGTCTTGTCAAGAGACTACAAACCTCATAGCTTTAATTTCAGTCTGGCAACCTCAGTCTCATCTGTAGATAAAGCATGCATGCAATGGAACCATGAGTGAAGGTCATATTGCTACTCTGCCAATACTTCTTTTTTGACAAATTAAGTGCACAGGCCCACATTATTTCCTAGGAACCCACCGCAGGCCCTGCCAAATGCTTGGTTTCGCTAATACGAAAGGACGCTATTTTTGGTTCAATGAAATGCCTCTTGCTACTATGATCCCCCTCTTATTATCTCTTTAACTAGCTCTAGCTGATTATTTTTTGACAATTTTCCCTTTGTTATTGTTTTCCAATCTTTCTTCTCCTTGTTCCCTTTTCAGAATTATTTTGTCTTACTCTGGATCAACTTCTGATCATGAAAAAGAAGTCCGGGTCCCCAAAACGGGCGCTAGACCAATTTCTACCACTTGCTCCCAAGGCATAAATTAATCTCTGTACAGAGTGCAAACTCAAGTTTAACAGCAGAGAAGTCAGTCATCTTTTCCTTCAACATAATAGCAGTCTGCAGCTAGGCTCTTCTGAATGAGCCATCCTCACCCTCCTAAGTCAACCCCCTAGCAGATCTTGGATCAGACATTTTTGACATTAGTAGAGAGTAATGCAGAGCTATACGTTGTAAAAGAACAATATATGCCTTGGTTTCATAAAGATGAACTGTAGGTTAAAGTTCATCAGAAAGCAGAAACACAAGTTCAACAATTTTTCAGATAAAGAGAAAACATTTTTTTCAATCCTTGAAAAGATTATAACCACAGCACACAAGCAGAGTCCATTCTCATTGTTAATTAAGACGTGGTTCAGAACATATTGGTCAAAGGTGACTCAACTCTAAAGCATACAGAGTCAGATAAGAAGTCTTGGGAACTGAATAAAAAAAATTAACACTCTCAGGGAAAGACGGTTAATTTTATGTTACGGCTTTGTTAGAAACATGATAAAGAGAATGTAGTGAAAAGGTAACGAGTTTAAAAGACACAGGTAATGTGATATTTATATAAAAGTATATTATTAACTCATGTATTCTTTGACCTGTTATTGACTTTTTCAGACAATTGTGTTCAGGTCACCACTTTTTCAACTATAAAAGCAGCTGCCTGCGAGCAGCAAATTGAGATCAGCTTTTCAGCTCTGACGTGACTGGTCTCCCAGCTGTTGTGATCAAACCTACTTTTGCCTTGCCAGAGAAGTCTTGTCTCTCTTTATTCTAGTTTTACCCCACCATTTGCCGAGCTGATCCAGTGGCCATGTTTTCCCTCGACCAACTGCTGTCACAGGAAACCAACTACCCCTGCTGCATAGAATATTTCGTATTTATGACAAGGTAAGCAGACACTGTGTTACCTAAATGTTCTGCCTATTCACAGGGGATGGCTAGGACCCAGAGATTGCTGTCTTTAATGTGAGGACAACATGGACTCTTTTCCATGTTTGTATCTTATCTGACTTGTTTCTTTGGCAATTGTAACATGGATGATATGTAAATGGGTTATCACGTGCAAGATTGTGTATACAATTGAAGAATATTAGGTTAAGGCGCTACTTCAGTAGAGAGTTTTTTCCCAATGTAAACTTCAAAGTGGTCAAGTGTGAGTGATTCGAAGTTGGGAGTCCAATATGTATTCCACTATTTTGGCATAGAGGGATGGCTGAAAGGCTGATGTCGCTAAACTTTACCTCCAGTAAGTACTGAACACTCAAATCACTACCCAGCCCTTTTGTCTGGAAGTCACTCTATGGCCTATGAGGTGCATGGTTTGAGGGGTGTCCTCTCTTAAGCATGGAGGGAAGCGACCAATGGCTACTGACCTAGTATATAGCCTAGAGTAAAAAAAAACTGTGATTGATTTTAGAAATAGTTAAAGTGTTTATATTTTAAATATGTTAGTGGTGAATGTGTGTACATGTAAATAGAAATATGGACACCACGTTGTTTTATAATGTGATGATGCATTATGTATTAGTAGGAAATACATTGACGGATTCCCTATCTTGTGAAGGCTAGTGTAAAACTTCAAGAAAGGAAGCTTTAAATAGGTCAACCATAAAGTAAGTAGATAAAAAGCTAAAAAAATGATTATTAAAAAGTTGATAGAAACATGTGGACTAGGAGACTCCCAAACAAGATATGTGTGAACTGGGGGGGGGGGGGTCTCAGGCGAAGTATGGCACTGAGCCCGTAGGGTTGTTGATACTATGATTTTTATTTCAGACAAAGATTTGGAGAACCAAAAAGCCAATGTCCAAATCACTCCTTGGGGCTATAGGTTTCTTCTTCTTTAGTAAGGTTATCCCCCAAATGTCCTCCGGCTTCCCATCCGTATAAGGAAATCATACGCCAGGTAAGTAACAATCCTGTTTGTTTATCTGGGTTTTCCAATCACCAGGTGGATTTTCTGTGCTAGTATACTGTTCAAAATGACAGTCCCAACTTGTGCACCAACGTACTGTAGAGACTGTGCAAACCATTGTTTAAGTGCTTTTCAGTATGCCATACTAGCATGTAAAACAAACAAAAGGGATCGCAAAAAAAAACAACCTTTTTTAAAGGGAAAGAAAGACCAAGGTTTAAATTACTGTGCATGTCTTGTCTACTCCACCGGTGGAGACAGCGAGAGGCACACAGGTGACACAGCCCAGATGCACCAAAAAAACTCTCAAGTGAACCTCACTGATCTCACAGGATCTTACCCTACCTACTAAGGGAAGTTCTACTCCCTTCATTTATCCAGGGGCACCAACATTTTCGGGCCACTGTAGATACAACTTCTCACTCTGTCCTGACGAAGTGCCCTAGATCTCCCCCTGATACCATTAAAGCGAGAAACATGTTGACCAGAGCATATGCCCACTATGGACATATAGCTACCCAGCTACCAAGAGACATAATACCCCTTGAAGCAGCGCCATACACTTTGTTTTAAAAATTACAGAGGAATCACCTTAATAAAAATGATTCACTCACCCTCCAGCCATTTTTTAATACATCTTCTAGGACTTCACTGCCACTTCCACCCACGCACCCATAAGGCTTCATCAAAAGATCCCCAAAAAAGAGACCCTTTGGGTGACCCAAAGGGCATTGCAGCACCAGCCCGACAAGGAGCAAAAGCCTGACATCCTTTGGGGTGTGTGAGGGCATCAAGATGAGTTTATGTGTTGTGGGGAGTGGCTCCTTCCCACTCACAATTGCGCACAGTAATCAATGAAACAGATGAGTTTCTTTACGAATTTCCATTTATTTTCTCAAAATTATTTTTCACCGTGTAGGAGAATCAATACTTCAATGATTATTCAATTCCATGATTATTATCAACATAATCTTTTTGAGTATCACATTTAATTTCCAATGGTCAACAAATAGCGTCCACCCAATGCATTTCGGGTCCACTGAAACGGACCCTTCGTCAGGGGTCTACAAAAAATGAAACAGGACCAATTAATTCACTGTCCCTCTAATCTATAATACAGTGCTGAAGCTTAACAATGATACTGTAATAGCAACATGGTGAAGATTGACATATAAATGAATAGTTTGGAAGACATTATAGATGAAGCCCAATATTACGTAACCTAAATAATGACGGTGGTGGCGCTTATTCGTAACTAGAATGTTACTCCGGTTTCTATGGGTGCTTTACGCGCAGTAATTATCTTTAACGCTAACAATTGTACTTACGAGGGACCAAGGGGTCTCAGTCTGCGGATACCCAAACTTCTCGTATGGAGGTTAGTTTACGCGCCAAATGTTGGGAGTGTACAAGAATCAAATGTCCGGTCATGTGATCGGCAAGAGAACCAATCGGCTGGGCCGGAGTGTGAGTGACACTAGTCATGTGATGGGGTGTACTGAGGCTTCACGGAAGTGCAGGGCTCTGTTATACAAAACAAACTCAGCAATATTTACGAAAACAAAACGATGTCGAATGTAATCTATCGCATGAGAACTATTGCATTTTCAAAGGTGCATTATGTACAGAATGAAAACATGACATTATTACCACGGTTTGGTCAAGCCTGGAATAAGTTTTAAGTCAATGCTGAGATGGCTTATATTCTATAAAAAACATGAATGTTCAATACGATCATTAAGCCCTATTGGGTGGGCAGAGTTCAAATTTTTTAATCCAAAAATATTCAGATTTTAGTCTCTGTTTAACTGGATCCTGGTCTTGGCGTTGTGTGACTTTCTCTACCACAACAGCACCTGTGACACCACCAATTGTGTTTATGTCATTAAATGCCCGTGTGGCAAGGTATATGTGGGACAAACGGAAAGGAAGGTTAAAACACGTATAACAGAACACAAAAGTAACATAAGACTAATGAACACTAAGTCGACCATAGCAAGTCACTGGATGGAAGCCAAACACCAAATCGCTCAAATACGTTTCATGGTATTAGAGAAAGTCACACAACGCCAAGACCAGGATCCAGTTAAACAGAGACTAAAATCTGAATATTTTTGGATTAAAAAATTGAACTCTGCCCACCCAATAGGGCTTAATGATCGTATTGAACATTCATGTTTTTTATAGAATATAAACCATCTCAGCATTGACTTAAAACTTATTCCAGGCTTGACCAAACCGTGGTAATAATGTCATGTTTTTATTCTGTACATAATGCACCTTTGAAAATGCAATAGTTCTCATGCAATAGATTACATTCGACATCGTTTTGTTTTCGTAAATATTGCCGAGTTTGTTTTGTATAACAGAACCCTGCACTTCCATGAAGCCTCAGTACACCCCATCACATGACTAGTGTCACTCACAGTCCGGCCCAGCCGATTGGTTCTCTTGCCGATCACATGACCAGACATTTGATTCTTGTAGACTCCCAACATTTGGCGCGTAAACTAACCTCCATACGAGAAGTTTGGGTATCCGCAGACTGAGACCCCTTGGTCCCTCGTAAGTACAATTGTTAGCGTTAAAGATAATTACTGCGCGTAAAGCACCCATAGAAACCGGAGTAACATTCTAGTTACGAATAAGCGCCACCACCGTCATTATTTAGGTTACGTAATATTGGGCTTCATCTATAATGTCTTCCAAACTATTCATTTATATGTCAATCTTCACCATGTTGCTATTACAGTATCATTGTTAAGCTTCAGCACTGTATTATAGATTAGAGGGACAGTGAATTAATTGGTCCTGTTTCATTTTTTGTAGACCCCTGACGAAGGGTCCGTTTCAGTGGACCCAAAATGCATTGGGTGGACGCTATTTGTTGACCATTGGAAATTAAATGTGATACTCAAAAAAGATTATGTTGATAATAATCATGGAATTGAATAATCATTGAAGTATTGATTCTCCTACATGGTGAAAAATAATTTTGAGAAAATAAATGGAAATTCGTGAAGAAACTCATCTGTTTCATTGATTACTGTGCGCAATTGTGAGTGGGAAGGAGCCACTCCCCACAACACATAAACTGTTTATAAGACACGGACGGACGCCGTGTGACACAAGTTGCGCCAAATTCTAAAAGTTCTAAATACGGAGCATAACGTAAAGAATCGAGTGCACGGAGATAACACTTTTGTTGTTGTTCAAATTTCAGTCCCGCCTATCCCTGACTGCACCACACCAGAACCATGCAACTAGACGACATAGCATCGCTAACCACTAATAAAGCGGAAACTTTAGGTTTTACTCCAGAGGCAGCACTCGAAATTTATGATTTGATACAGGAGACCAAATAATTCACTCCACAAAAAAACACAACAGCACAATTAATACGGCAATTTGAATATATGAGCAAAAAAGAAATCAATCAGAGGATGCACGCCACCACTTTAATCCATTACCACAAGAATAAAAGAATACCTAGAGGCCTTCGGATAGCCCGTAAGCCAATGCTGTGCAAAAACAGTAAAAAATTCGTTGAACGCTGGTATCAAATTCTGAACAAATGTTCACTAGATCTGATCCTATTAATTGTAGAGGAACTCGCTAAAGTGTTGACAGAACTGGAAGAGGAAATTAAGGTTCGACAAACTGAAATAAACAAGGTTCCAGACTTACAAAAAACATTAGAAGATGTCAACAATAAATTAGAAAAGTGCGCTAAGGAAGTCAATGACCGTAAAGTTCGCAAGTATCGCGGAGATACTCTGGATTATAAGCTTGAAGAAGTGTACACATGGGCCAATATTTACAACCAAAGGAAATGGCAACCACCACAACAACAAACAAAAAAGACCACAACTCCTCATCCTAAGAGAGTATAGTGTCCGACTCTGACATAGCTCCATCAAGAAGACCTATAATCAAGTCTACTATAACCACAAACACACCCAATGTACCAGCAGATGCACCATCAACCAGCAAAGTGATCACCCAAGTGGGTTTTTTAGACATTAGTCCGGCTGCAAACGCACCACCAATAATAGTAGAATCACAAGAAGAGGACGCAGAAATAGAAAGAAGCATTGCAGAAAGGACCAGGAGTCAAGTATCGAAAGTCAATTAGTCGTGAACATTTCATCTGAATCATTAACACCAGCAGAAATTAAACTTTTGGACAAAGGGATTACATTTGTACCCACATATCGTTCTAATCCGGCAGAAACAGATATTTCTCTATTTAAATTTTTCAGATCCCTAAAATTGAAATATTTCTTTAAAGACACCAAAGACATCCAGCCGGAAAATGTTTGGGAGAGAGATTTCAGACCGAAAAGTTCTTTCTGTACGCCATTCACACATAAAACTATCGAAGACTTTGAACGGTCTGTCCTCACGGACATCCAACAAATAACTTTTTCAAAACCAAAGAAGAGTAATTTATCCCCTAAAGAATGGAACACCTTAAAAATTTTGAGTAATGACAAACAACTCACATTTCAGAAAGCAGACAAAGGGGGTGCCTTAGTAGTCATGGATACAGATTTTTACATCAAGAATGTGAACGACCATGTTAACAACTTGGATATTTATCTTCCTCTAGAATCTGATCCCACAAGCGAATGTCAAATCATTCTTCAAAAAATCATTGAACACGCAGTCGACATGAAATGGATAAATGAAAAAACTAAACAATTCTTTGACATGAGATATCCCGGACGACCAAAACTATACTGTGATGTATTCCTATAGGTACTGTATCGATTCCCCTATTCCTGACCCTGGTTTGGTTAATAATTAACTAGCAGCCATCCAACGGTGCAAGAACCGTTATCTGATTAAGCCACACCACGGCACAGAAGCGCGTTATCTGATTAGGTCATAACGCATGCCATCTAATTAGACAAGCAATATTCCTCCAGCCCCTGATAAGGCATACGGAGTTCTCAAAACAAATCAAACCTACAGCGACCTGGGAAATTCCCATAACCATTGTTTTGATTTCACCGAGAACTTCAGCAAAAGAATGTGCGAACGAGCCCGTTCATATGACATCCTTATTGACGTATATATGTCCATCCTTACGTCAATCTCGGCACCTTTCAGGTATAAATATTACCGACATTGCCTTAAGCAAACACATGCGGTGGTGACGAGATCGGAGCAGCGAGACGTGCTGAGGAGCCCAGCAGAGAGCGAAGCCCACAGGCGCTGCCCCGCCTTCCTGACGCGCTGAGAACGAGACGCTGTCTGTCTCCTGCCGAGAAATCCAGCTCCGACGCTTCCATGCAGCCCTCGCAGGCAGCTGGAATATCAAGACCTGGGATAAGAGATACCAGCCCTCCATCATTCTAGATCTCAGGTACAGAACTGAATAACCCCTTGCAGAGAATTCTCGAATCAGTCCCTTGGCAAAACAAACTTAACTTAAACTGCTACTTATCTACTCCCGCCCACGTATTAGGCTTAGGTCAGGTACATTGGGGTAGGCGTGGTTAGAAGCACCAGTTGAGTACGATTAGTCAAATGTATACATGTATGTATCTATTTTATCCATTTTAAAGTATCATATGGCTCAGAAACCATATCAATGCTTTTACAGTATTATTTTATAATTCTGTCTCTACTGTATGCACTTTACTTAACTACAAGTATTGCAATAATAGCGATTCATTTCTCTTGTATGAGAAAAGAGACTGATCAATAAATAACATCTTTTATTGAACCACGCCCATCTCTTATTTCTCTACAAACTGGTGAAACTAAAAATGCACGTACTGACTGAGTAAAATAAGTTGTCTATTGTTTTCACACGACTCTAGAGATACACTCTTGATTAGGGGAGAGCAAAGTTGTCATGTTCTATGGTTGTCAGAAACTAAATCCCTTCTTGTCTATCCAGGGAGGTTAAAATCCTCCTTGTCTATTTGAGAAAGTTTCTAGTGAACTCTGAGCTAGCTGGCAAACACAAACCTTTAAGTCTAATATCGTCGGTAGAAGACCTAGTTAACCTCTGCCCTAGGTCTATACTATTGAAGATATTATTCCAATGCGCAGAGCCTATTGGGATAATAGGAACTACACTACATGGCGCCCAACGGTTTGGATAGGCGATAAAACTAACGCAAGACATTAGAGTAACTCAGTCGTGCTTTTTCACACAGAACCCCTTTTTTCCCATAATACTCCAAAGACGTCTGGAGTGGGTGAAAGGTCATATCCGCCAAACCTCGCAGGAGGAGACTCCTATGTATGGTTCATGGTTTACTCAACGTTGAAGGATACACTGTTCCCAGATATTGTGCATCTAATCTTTGTTTCCATAGAAACCTGATCTGCAAACAAACAGAATAACCTTCTTGACAATAGTATGTCAGAAACTGAAGAAGAAAGGGAGACAGTTAGACTAGCAGCTGAACTCCTAGAAGCAGATAATACTCTGCAGCAAAATGACCCGGATATAATACTCATCCCGGTCAACATAAGAAAATCTATAACCCTAAAGCTTATAGAAAATGGACTGACACCAAGAGGTGGTACAGTCATATTCGTAATTGAGGCACACGAATATCGGCAGACAGAGGTATTCTATTCATGGATAAACTTTCCAGCAGCAAACGCTGTAACAAAGGACTTCCACTATTACAAAATAGAGGAACCTCCTAGTGAGTACACTCCTTTCGAGGAAGTGGAAATACCACTCAAATTCCAAGAGCACCTGCTCTTGTTTAATGGCGCCCTAAAACATAATAATCACATCACCAGGCTCGGTCCACTAGGTAGACCAGGAGCAACGTGGCCGGTCCTAGCCGGATACACACCACATCCAGACATTGAAGAAATGCCCGCACCAGAACTTTTAGCACAGCTAAAACAATTAATAAAAATACATAGACAATTAGTCCAATATGTAATGCGGACTTCAACTATCCAACCAGCAATTAAAATTCCACAATTGACCAGTCATCAGGGGAACACAAATAAAATTACACCACAGAACATACAGTCCTGTCTAGGTAAAGTACCCGCAAAACGGGAACAAATTCCTTTCTGGCTAGCACAAAAAATAACTCAAATAGAGGCAGTGTTTCCAGATACGACCCCTGTTGAGAAACATAGGATTCTGACTATCTGTCTTCCAATGGGAATCGCACCACATGTGGAGGACTGTGACACTTGGGGAACAGTCTTTGCTTCCATTTACACAAAAACACATGGGGGCTCATTAGGATGGCGGTTTTTCCGCATCCTCTGGGCCGGCGGAATCCACCGCCGGCCCGGAGGATGCGGAAAAACCGCAGCGGACCCACCGCCACATTAGGATGGCTGGTGGGTCCTGGTTTCCGTCCGCAGCTTTTCCGCCGCGGTTGGCTTACAACCGCGGCGGAAAAGCTGTAATATGGTGACGGTGTCTCTCAGACACCGTCCACCATATTAGGATGCACAGAAAGAAATGCTTTTACACGGCGGATATTTCGCCGTGTAAAAGCATACGGTGCTTGACTGCGGGGGCCCGTTGCGGGCCCCCTGGGTGAAGGGAAGGTGGGGGGTGCACATGGGGGGTACCTATGGTACCCCCCTGCATATGTATGCAGCAAGCGGCAGGCACCGCGCGGTGCCTGCTGCTTGCTGCATACATATGCAATGTATGCTTTTTTAACATTGCGGCGGGTGCAGCTTGAAGCTGCACCCGCCGCAATGTTAAATATCCAGGATGTGACCGACAGGGTGGCGGTCACATCCTAATTTGCACGGAGGGACCGCCGCAGCCCATGCGGACGGTCCCTCCTACTCTAGGGTGGCGGACGGACGCAAGTCCGTCTGCCATCCTAATGTGCCCCTTGGTGTACCATCCATGTCAGTAATACCAGGTGTGCTAAAACAGATTCAAGATGAATACGGTCCAGAACCCGCTTTAACTCTCGGTATGAAATTACTGAAAGACTTCAAGCAGGTCTCTGCAATATTATTAGCCAACATAAAGGGAGAAGCAGCAAATGTGGCGATTCGCCAGAGGTTAAAAGAGACAAATATAGCAGACCAACCATCTGAAATTGCCAGAATCATAGAAAAATCCTATGAAGAACTAGGAAGAGATAGTTTGGGTGGAATACCAGTGAAACCCCAACTAGTTGAAAGTCCTGAAAAAGTATTTATAAAAAATAATTTAAACACTCAAAAAAAGAGCTGGGATGGAAATAAACAATCCAATCCTAAAGAAAAAAGATTCCAGTCCAGAGGAAGGTCTCCTCGGCGGAGAGAAAGATCTCCCGACCAAGGACGCAAGTCTCCCCAAAGGGAGCCCTCTGTGAAAAAATACAACCTTAGAAATAGGGATAATATAAAGAAACCTGATAGATATCAAGATATTGATACACGTCCCTCTCAATCTTTTCAGACTTCCTCGCAGAAATCGGAAAGAAGAGGACGATCAGAACAAAGGGAAGAGCACGTCAAGTCCAAAGACAGAGAACCTGCTCATCTGAATAAAAAATTACAATTTCCAAAAAAGAAGGTAGCCAGTATTAAAGTAATCAACAATGCCGAGAATACTGAGGACACAGCTGAAAAACGGAGAATGGGCTCAGACAATGCTAGACAGCGCAGCAGAAGTGAGCATAGCTCGCAAAGTCCTTATGAATCATCTGGAGACAGTGGACACGAATGAATACATTCAGGTGGAAACTGCAGATACCAGAGTTAGCAAACCTCATAAAATATATGAAATAACATTGCGTATAGAAGGGGATAAGACTAGAAAAATAAGGGGACTATTTTGGGATCATCTGTCCAAGGGCTATGACATCCTTCTAGCTGAACGAGACTGGCCTCCAGAGTTTGTCAGGGAGTGCCCACATGGCGAAGAAATAATTATGCCTGCCTTCTCAAACCATATTCCAATTCATAAAAAATATACACTTGCAAGAAAGTGGGCAGTAGCTCAAGCCCCTGCCTTATATAAAACTCATGTGGGATGGGATGAGGACTCTCCTCCTCACAAAATCCAGTTAAAGTCACAACCTACTGCACAGAGGCAGTACCCGATTAAGCAAGAAGCTAAAAAACAGGTAAAAGAGATCCTAGATCAACTTGAATACCAGGGGGTGATTGAAACTTGCACCTCACAAATGAATAATCCTTTGTTTCCTGTCTCCAAGCCAGACAATTCATATCGTCTTGTTTTGGACTACAGACACCTTAACTCATGTTGCAAAACATTTGCAGTACAAAACTCGCATAGTGCTGCACTAATGAATAACATAGTGCGCAAAAAATACAAAACCACATTAGACATTTCTAATGGATTCTTTTGTCAAAATATAGCACCAGAGAGCAGATATTTGACGGCGTTCTCAATAAATGGCAAGCAAAAGAATTTCTGTCGTTTGCCCCAGGGGTTCAAGAACAGCCCAGGATTATTCTCAGCGAGAGTAACAGATTTACTACAAGCATATGATGACGAGGCATTATCTTATGTCGACGACATCTATCTAACAGATGATGACTTGGATACTCACTTGAAGAGAGTGAACACCATAATACTTGGGTTCGCAGCAGAGGGTTACAAATTCAACTTTAAAAAGTCAAGAATTGCCCATCTAACAGTCCTGTTTTTAGGATATGAACTATCAAGTGAAGGCAAAAGTCTGGCTGACAATTTCCTAGAGAAATGTGCTGTAATCCAAGCACCTAGAACACTGAAAAACTTACAATCAATTCTAGGCTTCGTAAACTTCGGAAGAACTTACATTATAAATTATGCAGAGAGAATTAAACCTCTCTATGATCTAATAAAACCAGATTTTAAAAGAATCAATTGGACTCAAAAACACACAGAAATTTTGAGATCGTTACAAACAGATATGTTAGTTAAAACAAAACTACAAACACGTGACAACACACTCAACCTTGTGATTCGAGTCATCCCAGGAAGATGCAGATTCACATACCTGACCTCTAATGAGGGAGAGAAGGTACCAATAGCATACAAATCACATTTGTACACAGAAGCTGAAAAAAGGTTCAGCATTAAAGAAAATATTGTTCATGCGGTTCAAACAGCTGTAGTAGAAGCAAAATACCAAGCAGACGGTAGACAGGTTACAGTCAGAACAGCAGAATTAGCTTTTGAGGCATTAACAACACCATGTAATTTACCGACAACTGCACTGAATCCAGAATGGATACAATGGGTAAATTCTGTTGATACAGACAAAGTAAAATACTATTTTGACCCAGAAATGAAAGAATTAAAATATCTAGAATATGAAAGAGAATACCCTCTGCCAATCGACATTCTGCCTTTACGACAGTACGCCTGTGTAATATATACAGACGGGTATGCTCAACCCTCAGTTTGGGGAGAGCTGGCTTACAACGCCACATGCGAAATTGTAAAAGAAGTGTGGCGCGGAGGTAAATTAAGACCTCTACTTACAAAAACACACTCAGTGGAAAATAATTCAGAACAACAAACGGAAATAATTTCATTAAAAATGGCGCTAGATAATGCAGATCGCGAATTCCCGACACTTATTGTGTGCGATTCGTATTACTGCGTCAAAACATACAATAACGATTTGAAGAAATGGATTCAAAACGGTTACAAAGATGACACAGGTGCCACAATAAAGCAGAAAGCACTTTGGGAACAATTAGTTCTTTTAAAGAAAGAACTACCAAAAACTCACGTGATACATTCACTGAGTCATCAGCGTGATGGCGTTCACGTTGCAGGGAATTCATTGGCTGAGACAGCCACAGCGGGAGCAACTAAACCGGCTTCCGTAGCTACAAAAAAGCGTACAGTAAAACACATTGACGGTGAAACTGTGCTGGCGGTGAAAACGTCATCAAAAGGCGACTGCTCGGCGTTACCGATCAATTATCCACTCAATTATACATACATAATCGATGCAAACTCAGTCCCTTTTGCTCGAATCCCTGGAGTGGGGGATAGAGTAATTCCAAACACGGACAGGAGAGGCTTGTTAATAGCAGACGCACATATGGGAGAGGGTCTCAGACACCTTAAGCAAAAAGATTCTCTGGAAGAATTACAATCAGTGTACTGGTGGCCAGGCATGAGCCTGCATCATCACATTTTTGTAAAAAACTGCCCAGACTGCAATAGAGATCGCAGTGGCGAGCGGGGAGGACTATTGCCATGGCATTTCACTCCAGATAAACACCAACAATAAGAAAGCACCCATCATGAAAAAAGTGCTATATTAACATAAAAGACAAATTTTCACTTATAATGTAGACCCCAGCGTTCGGCTGACGTCTGGACTGTTATAAAAGATTTGCGAGTCTTTATCGGCACATACGCAATTGGCATGCTACATTCTGACCAGGGTCCTGCTTTTAGCTCCCGGGCTTATAAGGAGGCCATGACCAGCATGGGCATTGCATTGCGGTACTCTTGTCCATTTCATCCTGAGGGAAACGGAATCGTAGAAAGAAAAAACCGTGGCATAAAGCAATCTATAACAGCAAAGGTATTAGGTTCGGGAGCTGGGTGGGTCAAACATTTAATAAGTGTCCAACGTAGTCTAAATAACCTGCCAAGGAATTCTCTGAAAGGGTTCAGTCCGTACGAACTATTGTTCGGGACTAGAATGATGATCCAAGATCTTGATAGTCAGACTTCAGTGGTTAAAGACAAAAGCTTTGATATCAAAGATCGTTTGGCTATTTTACAGAAACAAGAAAAGACCTGAGCAACATAAGCTGAAACAACAGCCAACAACCACTGAAGAGAAACCACCAGTCCCAGCAAGGCCTGTCTGGATTCCAAAAGTCGGGGATCTAGTCAGAGAAAAGATCGCGGTAAAGAAGGAATTTGGGCCTTCTTGCAGAAAAGCAGTTCCTGTCTTGTCTATCAACGGGACAAGATCAGTAGTACTACCGCCCCTTGCTGGTAAAAAGGAGAACCGAGTTGTATCCATCGACCTGGTTAAACCACAATCATGTGGCCGATAACAAACAGTAGGCCAAGTGGACTCCCAAGAAGTAGCAGAACACCAATGTTTGCTACGAATACAGAGGCTCAAACTGGAAGAATGATCACCTTTGGAAAATCTACAGTGAATCAACAAGGACTATGCAACAAAGCAATGGAACTTGAACCTCTTAAAACCCAAATTAAAACTTTTCATCAAGAAAGAACAACCTATGATGATGTAACTACAGACTTTGCTAATGAAAGAAAGCAAAATCCAAAAGCAATTGGAACAATTGACAGAACAGCATCCGGCTACTTCATCAACTTCGATGATTCATCTGAAAACCTGAGTGAAGCAAAGAAACAGCCATCAGCAAAAACTTTTAAAAACAAAGCTAAAGAACTTTTGCAACAGCTGAAAGAAACCTATCTGATTTCTCCATGGATTGAATTTTGGGTAGCCTTCGGTGCATTTATCCTCATTCTTTGGCTCATCTTAGTACTATGCTTGGGACATTTCATTGAAGGAAAATATGCTAAAATGGACACAGCAAGCCAGAAAATCAACTTGGTCCTTAAACCACACACATCTTCACACATCGAGAAAAGAGAACTTTCTTCAGTGAACTTCACAGCCAATCCTATACCAGGCGGTGTAGCATGGGACAAAACTGATTATGAAATCTATGGTCCGGTTGAAATCCTGAAGTATCCACACCAATTCAAGATCTCATTGAGTGACTTTGTAAAACCGAGCTCATTTGCTGATGATTGGGACTTTGAAAGTATTAATGATATGATGTCTGATCTTGTGATGTCTGCTAAATTCACAGAACATGATTATTTGCAGGGTTCGTCTAATTATGATCAGATGTTCTGCTATAACCACTATGGTAACCATTATCTATATAAATCTGCACAACCTAGAAATGTTTTGAATTATAACCAATAGGAACATTGTGCTACTCCTCCAAAAGATAGCTCGAAAACATTTTATGATAAATATTCATACTTTTCAGGGTTTAACATACGTAATGCAGAAACATTTTATTTCAAATTGTCAAATAAGACAGGTATGAAGACCATGCTTACAAACACAAAATTGATATATTCCGATTCATTCTTTGAACAAATGAATACATTTGGGTTTGATTTCTGGAACAATAATATTGAAGCAAAAACTGTTTGGGGTACAAGAGATTGGCAAGTACAAGGTATAGAATCATTGTTTAGAGCCTGCATGATCCCAGAACAAATTATATTTTTGAACGACACTATTCAACAAACTACCTGTCTTGGCTTAGCCAAAATCAAAGATTTGAACAAACCGTCTATTCCAAAGCCAACAGTGAACAGTAATAGCTCTAAAGATGTTGAGATAGACGTAAACCATATTTTAAACCAAAACAGAACAGATCCTGAATGGAAAAAATGGTTGATCTGGCCCACAGATACAAATAACTGTCAAGACAGATTCCTGAACAAAATACAGGGGTTCACATTGACTAGGCCAGACCCTAGATATTCCCAAAGACAACATCCAGGGATAGTAACCACCTACAGCGTGGGCAAGCTCTGCCTTCAATGGCTACAAACGTCCACACTGGCTGAAATTAAGCAACACCTAACTTTACTTACAGAAGGTGCTGACTTGCGTGATTTCATATTGGGACCACGCAAACAGCGTCAAAAACGTTTCATAGCGGCCTCTATATATGCAGCTTATAACGAAGTTTGGAAAGTAACTCAAATTGAGACAGCAGAAAAAATACGGGAAATTGACCGTATTAATTTGGAAAAATCACTTTCTGTGGTGGACAATGGATTAATGGCTCTGTCCTCCAGAATATATTCTCTGGACAGCATTGTGTCTTCAGCAATCGATATAATATCGCAAGACTTACTGATGTTACAACACGGTCAGTCCCAATTGCGTTCTATTGTACAGCTTGGCTGGACGTTACAAAATCTGCGTTCTGGCTATGTGCCCTGGCGTTTAATCAACACAACGTCATTATTTAATATCTTTAACCTCACTGATAAACAAATCAGTTTGGCACAGAAGGGTGCTGACTATACAATTCTGAGCATTGAAAAACTTGAGAGATTACCATTGACAATGTCAGAACGACCTGTCATTGAATGGATAATACATGGGATAATAAATATTCCGATAACTACTTTCCAGTTTCAATTCTGCCAAAAATATATACAGGCAGGCCAGTATGAAAGGTTGGGTAAAGGATACATTAAGTCAATATGGAACTTGCCCTATACACACGAATGTGTAAGTAATAAAGGCCAGAAAGTGTTTCTCAGTGGCGATAATTGTGCAAGATCACTAAGTGGTACACTTCTGTGTCAGGGTATTAGTTTGCACGGAGCCTGTGAAGGGACTTCAAATAACCTTTCATGTTACCAGCTAGGCACACCTGCAACACAAATAGAACCATTCTTTAGGAGACTCTCGAACGGGAGTTACATTCTAATAGTAGATCGCAGATGTTGTAGTTTGCTGCCCGGAAAACCTTATCTCATAACTGTGACTAGGAAGGTCATGTGCTGTGAACATGTATTGTTCCCCAGCGATTCTTCAGACAGGGAGGCAAGGTTATGGCCCGATTTGAAAATTGCTTCTATTCGAATAGATACTTTAAGCAGAATGAAGACTGTGCTCTTACAGACGCCGACAAGGCTCACGTCATCAAAAGAAACGTATGATCTCCAAGTTGCAAGGACAACAGAAGAGATTCATTCATTATTATCAACTAATTCCTCCATACATTTCGCAGAAATACTGAACGAAATCTTAAATATTTCTGATACCACTGGTATCTCCAGTCTATTTAAAGCAGTGTTTCCGGGTGCTTTAACTCCATTCAAAGCCATCCTGGGTATTTTTCCAGACTTTGTCCATTCCATTTTTGGCGGACTTCCTCTCCTTTTAGGACTAGTAGCGGGTATTCTATTTTTGATCCTGTTATTTCGCTATGGCAAACCATGTCACAGACAAAACACCTGCGACAAGGGAAGAAATGATCCTAGCCATTGGCTACCGGGACCGGGTAACTAAAATCCTTGGACTATCCCGGCTTAGAGACCTGAACATGACCTGGTTTCTTTCATTTAGACCAATGTGGCAAAGTTGTGTTATGCCTGTATTAAGATGCTTGCTATGCGGCGAAGAATGCGTGTTGGACACCTGTCTGGCACTACAATCGGATGTGCCAATGGACGCAGAAACATTGTTGGGTCCGGTAACGGCTCATGCATTGTGCTGTCCCCAGCAGCTACCAATCCTGATGACGGCATTCGTGGAGTCTTCACCACTACAATTGAGGGGTAGTGAAGTACAAGATGAAAGCAGCATCAATCAGGTACGACCTTCAGTCAGCTATGCTGATCAAAACATCAATG
This sequence comes from Lissotriton helveticus, assembly GCF_964261635.1. Lineage (NCBI taxonomy): Eukaryota > Metazoa > Chordata > Amphibia > Caudata > Salamandridae > Lissotriton > Lissotriton helveticus. The sequence goes on from NC_136069.1 coordinate 1,258,686,818, forward strand.
GAGGCAATCATGCTCAGGCTCATGAATGCATGGTAACAACTTTTTCCGAATTAGTGGAACTTACGCAAGAAGCTGTTGACAGTTTTTTCAATAGTCTAAATGATATGATGTTTTCACCGGAGCAGCAGGAATAACTTTGAGCAAACTAGCACTTGGAGTTCCTCACATCCTGAATTTGGCCTTCAACTTTTTAAAGAAAAGCGATATGAAAATTTTTCTCATCATTTTTTCAGACTGCGAGAACTTTTTCCCCAGTTCCAAAATATTTACGATTTTTGGGACACTTATCTTCTGCTTAAAGTAGACATTATTCTTAGAGAACTAAATTTCTATTTTAGGTAGTCACGAGACATACGCTATCCTCTAGCACTATTATACATAACTTTATGATTGTGATGAAATGGTCTCGCATTCTTTTTTCTGTATTAAGAGCCATTTCATGTGTGGTTTTCGCATTTATTCATGCTGAATTTAAAAATATGCATTATATGTTTAGCATTATTAGACTGCTTGTGCATATAGTACATGTGATTGTGTTTCATATATTTTATAATTCCAATTTTCTGAATACATATGATTGTATTTTGGGGTGGTATGGTATACACAAACGCTACTGGTTTCACTATGCCTAGATTTGTAAATATGGACATAGTCTACGTGGAGTGGGTGTGATGTATTCCTATAGGTACTGTATCGATTCCCCTATTCCTGACCCTGGTTTGGTTAATAATTAACTAGCAGCCATCCAACGGTGCAAGAACCGTTATCTGATTAAGCCACACCACGGCACAGAAGCGCGTTATCTGATTAGGTCATAACGCATGCCATCTAATTAGACAAGCGATATTCCTCCAGCCCCTGATAAGGCATACGGAGTTCTCAAAACAAATCAAACCTACAGCAACCTGGGAAATTCCCATAACCATTGTTTTGATTTCACCGAGAACTTCAGCAAAAGAATGTGCGAACGAGCCCGTTCATATGACATCCTTATTGACGTATATATGTCCATCCTTACGTCAATCTCGGCACCTTTCAGGTATAAATATTACCGACATTGCCTTAAGCAAACACATGCGGTGGTGACGAGATCGGAGCAGCGAGACGTGCTGAGGAGCCCAGCAGAGAGCGAAGCCCACAGGCGCTGTCCCGCCTTCCTGACGCGCTGAGAACGAGACGCTGTCTTTCTCCTGCCGAGAAATCCAGCTCCGGCGCTTCCATGCAGCCCTCGCAGGCAGCTGGAATATCAAGACCTGGGATAAGAGATACCAGCCCTCCATCATTCTAAATCTCAGGTACAGAACTGAATAACCCCTTGCAGAGAATTCTCGAATCAGTCCCTTGGCAAAACAAACTTAACTTAAACTGCTACTTATCTACTCCCGCCCACGTATTAGGCTTAGGTCAGGTACATTGGGGTAGGCGTGGTTAGAAGCACCAGTTGAGTACGATTAGTCAAATGTATATATGTATGTATCTATTTTATCCATTTTAAAGTATCATATGGCTCAGAAACCATATCAATGCTTTTACAGTATTATTTTATAATTCTGTCTCTACTGTATGCACTTTACTTAACTACAAGTATTGCAATAATAGCAATTCATTTCTCTTGTATGAGAAAAGAGACTGATCAATAAATAACATCTTTTATTGAACCACGCCCATCTCTTATTTCTCTACAAACTGGTGAAACTAAAAATGCACGTACTGACTGAGTAAAATAAGTTGTCTATTGTTTTCACACGACTCTAGAGATACACTCTTGATTAGGGGAGAGCAAAGTTGTCATGTTCTATGGTTGTCAGAAACTAAATCCCTTCTTGTCTATCCAGGGAGGTTAAAATCCTCCTTGTCTATTTGAGAAAGTTTCTAGTGAACTCTGAGCTAGCTGGCAAACACAAACCTTTAAGTCTAATATCGTCGGTAGAAGACCTAGTTAACCTCTGCCCTAGGTCTATACTATTGAAGATATTATTCCAATGCGCAGAGCCTATTGGGATAATAGGAACTACACTACAATACATGATACCGAAAATTCATAAAAATTCTACTAATCCTCCATTTAGACCCATCGTCTCGGCGTGTGGATCGATCTCTGAACCAATAGGGAAATTTGTTGATAAATTCCTACAACCTATCGTACAAAGGAGCAAAACATACATAAAAGATACCACTTCATTTTTGAATCTGTTGAAGACCATTGAACTAGAGAGAAACAAGTCATATTTACTATGCACCATTGATGTTGCAGCTCTTTATACTTCTATTCCCCACAATGAAGGGATCGAAGCACTAGAATGGAGCCTATTAAGCAGCGATCTAGAAGAGTCACAAAAATTGTTCATTTTAGAACTGATGGAATTCGCATTATTCTACAGCTATTTTGAGTGGGATGGAAAGTTTTACAATCAAAGCAGTGGTACATCTATGGGGTTCGGGGGGGCTCCCTCGTTCGCCAATATATTTATGAGCAAGTTCGAAACGGATTACATCTTGGAAAATCCAATTTGGATGGAAAACTTGGTCATATACAAGAGGTACATTGATGACCTATTTATAATATGGAGAGGAAGTCGCGAAAAGCTTGAAAATAACATCATAATGTTGAACACATATAATGATCGCATCAAATTTACCCATACAATAGATGAGGAGTCCATTGCATTTCTTGATGTGAAAGTCAGCATCCAACAAAACATCATCACTACCAATGTGCACATCAAAAAGACTGACAAAAGTTCATCATTACTATTCCAAAGCTTCCACCCTGAATCACTCAAAAAGCATCTACCCGCTTCGCAATACATCACAATGAAACGCATCACCTCCAATGAAATAGATTTGACAACTACCCTACAAGAACAAACAAACAAATATCGCTGAAGAGGCTATCCGAAAGAGATTTTGGAAACAGCTTTGAAAAAAGTGGCTATTCAATCTCGCGACAACTTGGTAAAAGAAAAGACTAAAATACAAGAAACCAAAACAGTATGTGTACTGAAATATTCCACAGATTCACCTAAGATCAAAAAAATTATCAACAAACATTGGAGAATAATTCAATTAGAACATGATTTGAAAGACTTGTATAATGATAAGATTACATTCGCCTTTCAACGGTCAAAAAACCTTAAGGAACTATTGAACACTCCTAAGAGAATTATCACAATCAATGGAGGCATACAAAAATGCCAAAACTGTATACATTGTGGGAATGTTATGACAGGAAATCGATTTACCCATCCTACCAAAGGACACCAAATTGAACTCAACCACAACAGCACCTGTGACACCACCAATTGTGTTTATGTCATTAAATGCCCATGTGGCAAGGTATATGTGGGACAAACGGAGAGGAAGGTTAAAACACGTATAACAGAACACAAAAGTAACATAAGACTAATGAACACTAAGTCGACTATAGCAAGTCACTGGATGGAAGCCAAACACCAAATCGCTCAACTACGTTTCATGGTATTAGAGAAAGTCACACAACGCCAAGACCAGGATCCAGTTAAACAGAGACTAAAATCTGAATATTTTTGGATTAAAAAATTGAACTCTGCCCACCCAATAGGGCTTAATGATCGTATTGAACATTCATGTTTTTTATAGAATATAAACCATCTCAGCATTGACTTAAAACTTATTCCAGGCTTGACCAAACCGTGGTAATAATGTCATGTTTTCATTCTGTACATAATGCACCTTTGAAAATGCAATAGTTCTCATGCGATAGATTACATTCGACATCGTTTTGTTTTTGTAAATATTGCCGAGTTTGTTTTGTATAACAGAACCCTGCACTTCCGTGAAGCCTCAGTACACCCCATCACATGACTAGTGTCATTCACACTCCGGCCCAGCCGATTGGTTCTCTTGCCGATCACATGACCGGACATTTGATTCTTGTAGACTCCCAACATTTGGCGCGTAAACTAACCTGCATACGAGAAGTTTGGGTATCCGCAGACTGAGACCCCTTGGTCCCTCGTAAGTACAATTGTTAGCGTTAAAGATAATTTCTGCGCGTAAAGCACCCATAGAAACCGGAGTAACATTCTAGTTACGAATAAGCACCACCACCCTCATTATTTAGGTTACGTAATATTGGGGCTTCATCTATAATGTCTTCCAAACTATTCATTTATATGTCAATCTTCACCATGTTGCTATTACAGTATCATTGTTAAGCTTCAGCACTGTATTATAGATTAGAGGGACAGTGAATTAATTGGTCCTGTTTCATTTTTTGTAGACCCCTGACGAAGGGTCAGTTTCAGTGCACCCGAAATGCATTGGGTGGACGCTATTTGTTAACCATTGAAAATTAAATGTGATACTCAAAAAGATTATGTTGATAATAATCATGGAATTGAATAATCATTGAAGTATTGATTCTCCTACACGGTGAAAAATAATTTTGAGAAAATAAATGGAAATTCGTGAAGAAACTCATCTGTTTCATTGATTACTGTGCGCAATTGTGAGTGGGAAGGAGCCACTCCCAACAACACATAAACTGTTTATAAGACACGGACGGACGCCGTGTGACACAAGTTGCGCCAAATTCTAAAAGTTCTAAATACGGAGCATAACGTAAAGAATCGAGTGCATGGGGATAACACTTTTGTTGTGGCATCAAGATGAGGATACACTGCCCCCCACAAATAGAGTAGCACATGACGAGAGTACCTCTTACTTCCCTTCTTTTTCTCTCTCTACATAGGAACGTTACTCCCTTTTGGTATAGGTTTAACTTCGGGAGCACGGGTCACACTCTTGATAGATAGGATTGTCTATTCCCCACCCACTAGAGGGGTTTTTCTCCCGTGTTTGCCCTTCCTCCCCAGCTCTTCAAATGGCTACACAGATGTGAGAGCCACGCTCCTCCTCGAGCGGGGCTGCCTCTTGTGTCAGACTGGTGGCATCCGCTCTCCCCCTCAATGTGCCACTTTTGCTTTGCTGCATCAGCTGGTCCACCCTCAGCAGGATTCCTCCTTAAACCGGGTCTTTGTTCCTTAATAGCAGTCGTCTCATTCTCTCTTAGCACCGTCAACGGATCCTCTTTACTGGAAACGTAGAACACCATCGCACTTACTTTAAAAGTAAATATACAGGTGTTAAGTTACAGAAGCCAGAAGCCGCCTTAGCCTTGTGATGAGTTGTTTATGTGAAGCCTTTAAATACTGCCACACCTTGTACCTTGCTCGCTTCCCACCCACATATGACCTTACAAGTAGCTTTCCCAAGGTCCCCAGTATTTATCCATTAGTGCAGGTAGAGGAAGCTGCAGTGGGATTTGAGAATCCAGACGTTGTGACCCCACTGCTATCAACAAAGGTATGCTCTAGTCTTGCCCTACAGATATCAAGGCCAAAACACACAAGTACTCTCAAACAACAAACAATTGTGAGTGATCCTCAGTTTTCGGTACAATTGGAAGCACAGTTTACACTACATTTAGATAGGGTCTCTCCCCAAGTGGTTAGAGACAAAGGGCAGGGTCGAGAAGACGATGACAATCAGTCACATATCTCATCGGCAATGCCACATTTGCTACAAAAAAGAGACATAACAGGAAGGATAGTCAAACATCGGGTGTCTACCCCAGAACGAAGAGATGCAAGTGATGAAAGGTGGACTGATTATGTAGGTAGGGCTGCTGGTATGGTCCTATGGTCAGTACCTTGAGAAAAAGATGAAGACTTAAAAAAGACTGAGGATCAGTTGACAACTGGGCAAAAGGAGAAAGGAAGCATTATATTTATACCAGAGAACATTCAGAAATGGTTGTCACGAAGAGAAGATAGAAAAGATGAGATTGTCACTATAATATACCAGAACAATTTCAGGAAAATTTAGTAAAGATGGAAGACAGAATAGAATTAGTACATAGGTACACAGATGACATGGGTGAAATACTTCAATGTCAGAGGGCTAGACATCCCACCTATAACATTAGCACTCAAGAAAGGCCCCTTATTGATCTTGATCATAAGAATAGACCGATGAGTTCGCCCAGTCACACTAATATGTTTATAAAGACAACTAGAGAAGGTGAGCAGGATGCTCTTTCTAATATTACAAAATCCCGAGCGAACAAGCTTGATTAGTTATGGTTTCAGGGAACGCATGGTCAGCCATATACCAGAAAAGGATCTTGTGAGGTCACAGTGGGTTTGACGCTACATGACAGACCAATACCACAGCTAAGTGTACAATCAAGCTTCATGGGGCAATAATTTCACCCCAAATGAGATAGTTGCCCAAGGAGAAAACAGTTGCTATAATATCATATCCTATACAGATAATTTAGCAATTTGGACTGAAGACCTAGCTCGACAGTGGAGCCCATGCCCAAGAGAAGAGTCCTTTGTTTCACACAACATGAAAAATGCGGAGGATTGTTTCCTCTACGCCGAGGGAGATCCAGACTGGGATTATCCCTACATGTGACAGAATCTGTGCGTGTGACTAAAGTATGCTAGACAGTATAATCCTCAACATCCCTTTACCCTCGTACATGAGATGCCCCATATACTTTAGGGATCTGGGCATTTCATTATGTTCCCTGGCCACAAAAGGGTAAGGGAAACATCAAAAGGTTGCTACCACCACTTACGGAGGGAGTAGAGAAATGGATTAGGACCTTTGAAAAACAAACTGTAGACATCATCCTGGCAATAGGGGACATAAAGAGTCTACTTAGCTCCCTTGTAGGAGATGAGACAGACACTGTATTCCACAAAGCTGGAGTAAGAAATATCACCCGTCTAACCAGTTGTGATGGGTCCCCATTGAACTTGGAGGTCGATTATGATGGCGGACGGAAGGACGACCGCCGGCCTGGAGTAGGCGGAAAATGCGTCTTACAGTCCGCAAGCCGCGGATAGTCCGTCTGCCATATTAGGATGGGAAGCACTGCCGAATTCCCGTACGCCGCGGAAGAACGTGATCCACCGCGTAAATACACCTGACCCCACGGCGGACAAAACCAATCCAGAGACACCGCCGTTCGTAATGATGTCTCGATCACCCTCAAAATCACGATGGCGGAAACCACACAGCAAATCGCTGCAGAAAAACCACCAGCCCGAACACGGTGGAACCACCACAGCTGAGAGGCAAAACATTGCAAAGAAACCCACCACAACCAGATTACCGTCATGGACCCAGCTCTACACGCATTCCCGGTACTCTTCGTGCTCCACCACCAGCAAGTCATGGACCGTCGCCGACAACGACACAGGTACGCAAACACACAATACACACACCACGCACGTGTAGAAGCCCCTGCCCACAACAGAACCCCAGGTCTGGACAGGAACACACATACATGCACCCCCAGTAAAACAACCTGGGCACAACTGACCCCACGCACCCAGAACACACACGCACCGTGAACAAACAGCCACACCACAGACAACGCAACGTAGCGGAGCAGACGACGGAAACCATGCCCACAATCAAGTAGGCAGGCAGGAATGGCTAGGCCACACAGCTCACAGGCCCACATACACATACCAACACATAAGGCATACCACACATAAGGAGACATGCTGGCCCACACTCAGGCCAACCCCACACCTACCCCACTAACAGACAGGGGCCCATACACCACTTCCCACAAAAAACAACCCTGCTGCACACACATCAACAACCAACACACACACGATGAGCCCTGACATGTTGACTGACAAAGTCGAGACTGAACAACCTACTGGGTAGCCACAAATCATTAGTGTGACACATGCACCATATGAAAAACATCCACATAACCTGCAGTGCCTGGGAAGCCACTGTTGTCCCAAAATAAGCTTCAGAGTGCCTCCCCCAACCGTACACAGTCCACAGCCATATTGTAATGACTGTCACCCCTGCCAAACGAAAGGAAACAGTGCTGGGCAATGGTTAAGTGAAAGTGGCAGACACAGCATGTACAACAGCGGCAATATATCAACAATGCAAATAAGCAACCAGGAATGACACAGATAAACCACAACACAGGATTAACTTGCTTTATTGCACAGCACAGAGGTTGACTTTGTGGGTAGCCAGGAGCATGCACACTGGATGGAACAGAGCAGGTACATCTGAGGCAGCACATGAGAGGGCACAATGCAGTATCAGAACAGCAACATGGCAGTGTTCATAACAGAGCAGGTCCATCTGAGGCAGCACATGAGAGGGCACAATGCAGTATCAGAACAGCAACAGGGCAGTGTTCACAACAGAGCAGGTCCATCTAAGGCAGCACATGAGAAGGCACAATGCAGTATCAGAACAGCAACAGGGCAGTGTTCACAACAGAGCAGGTCCATCTGAGGCAGCACATGAAAGGGCACAATGAAGTATCAGAACAGCAACAGGGCAGTGTTCACAACAGAGCAGGTCCATCTGAGGCAGCATAATTAGAGAGGGCACAATGTAGTATCAGAACAGCAACAGGGCAGTGTTCACAACAGAGCAGGTCCATCTGAGGCAGCACATGAGAGGGGCAAAGTGCATCAGCAGTCCATGGTACAGAACAGAGCAGGTACATCTGAGGCAGCACATGAGAGGGGCAAAGTGCATCAATAGTCCATGGTACAGAACAGAGGAGGTACATCTGAGGCAGCACATGAGAGGGCACAATGCAGTATCAGAACAGCAACAGGGCAGTGTTCACAACAGAGCAGCTACATCTGAGGCAGCACATGAGAGGGGCAAAGTGCATCAACAGTCCATCCATAGTACAGAACAGAGCAGGTACATCTGAGGCAGCACATGAGAGGGCACAATACTGTATCAGAACAGCAACAGGGCAGTGTTCACAACAGAGCAGCTACATCTTAGGCAGCGCATGAGAGGGGCAAAGTGCATCAACAGTCCATGGTGCAGAACAGAGCAGGTACATCTGAGGCAGCACATGAGAGGGCACAATGCAGTATCAGAACAGCAATAGGGCAGTGTTCACAACAGAGCAGCAACATGTGGGGCAGCACATGAGAGAGGCAAAGAGCATCAACAGTCCATGGTACAGAACAGAGCAGGCACATCTGAGGCAGCACATGAGAGGGCACAATGCAGTATCAGAACAGCAACAGAGCAGTGTTCACAACAGAGCAGCTACATCTGAGGCAGCACATGAGAGGGGCAAAGTGCATCAACAGTCCATGGTACAGAACAGAGCAGGTACATCTGAGGCATCACATGAGAGGGCACAATGCAGTATCAGAACAGCAACAGGGCAGTGTTCAGAGCAGCTACATCTGAGGCAGCACATTAGAGGGGAAAAGTGCATCAACAGTCCATGGTACAGAACAGAGCAGGTACATCTGAGGCAGCCCATGAGAGGGCACAATGCAGTATCGGAACAGCAACAGGGCAGAGTTCACAACAGAGCAGGTCCATCTGAGGCAGCACATGAGAGGGGCAAAGTGCATCAACAGTCCATGGTACAGAACAGAGCAGGTACATCTGAGGCAGCACATGAGAGGGCACAATGCAGTATCAGAACGGCAACAGGGCAGTGTTCACAACAGAGCAGGTCCATCTAAGGCAGCACATGAGAGGGGCAAAGTGCATCAACAGTCCATGGTACAGAACAGAGCAGGTCCATCTGAGGCAGCACATGAGAGACACAATGCAGTATCAGAACAGCAACAGGGCAGTGTTCACAACAGAGCAGGCCCATCCGAGGCAGCACGTGAGAGGGCACAATGCAGTATCAGAACAGCAACAGGGCAGTGTTCACAACAGAGCAGGTCCATCTGAGGCAGCACATGAGAGGGCACAATGCAGTATCAGAACAGCTACATGGCTGTGTTCACAACAGAGCAGGTCCATCTGAGGCAGCACATGAGAGGGGCAAAGTGCATCAACAGTCCATGGTACAGAACAGAGCAGGTACATCTGAGGCAGCACATGAGAGGGCCAAAGTGCATAAAGTGCATCAACAGTCCAAGGTACAGAACAGAGCAGGTCCATCTGAGGCAGCACATGAGAGGGCACAGTGCAGTATCAGAACAGCAACAGTCCATGGTACAGAACAGTGCAGGTACATCTGAGGCAGAACATGAGAAGGGCAAAGTGCATCAACAGTCCATGGTACAGAACAGAGCAGGTATATCTGAGGCAGCACATAAGAGGGCACAATGCAGTATCAGAACAGCAACAGTCCATGGTGCAGAACAGAGCAGGTACATCTGAGGCAGCACATGAGAGGGCACAATGCAGTATCAGAACAGCAATAGGGCAGTGTTCACAACAGAGCAGCAACATGTGGGGCAGCACATGAGAGAGGCAAAGAGCATCAACAGTCCATGGTACAGAACAGAGCAGGCACATCTGAGGCAGCACATGAGAGGGCACAATGCAGTATCAGAACAGCAACAGAGCAGTGTTCACAACAGAGCAGCTACATCTGAGGCAGCACATGAGAGGGGCAAAGTGCATCAACAGTCCATGGTACAGAACAGAGCAGGTACATCTGAGGCATCACATGAGAGGGCACAATGCAGTATCAGAACAGCAACAGGGCAGTGTTCAGAGCAGCTACATCTGAGGCAGCACATTAGAGGGGAAAAGTGCATCAACAGTCCATGGTACAGAACAGAGCAGGTACATCTGAGGCAGCCCATGAGAGGGCACAATGCAGTATCGGAACAGCAACAGGGCAGAGTTCACAACAGAGCAGGTCCATCTGAGGCAGCACATGAGAGGGGCAAAGTGCATCAACAGTCCATGGTACAGAACAGAGCAGGTACATCTGAGGCAGCACATGAGAGGGCACAATGCAGTATCAGAACGGCAACAGGGCAGTGTTCACAACAGAGCAGGTCCATCTAAGGCAGCACATGAGAGGGGCAAAGTGCATCAACAGTCCATGGTACAGAACAGAGCAGGTCCATCTGAGGCAGCACATGAGAGACACAATGCAGTATCAGAACAGCAACAGGGCAGTGTTCACAACAGAGCAGGCCCATCCGAGGCAGCACGTGAGAGGGCACAATGCAGTATCAGAACAGCAACAGGGCAGTGTTCACAACAGAGCAGGTCCATCTGAGGCAGCACATGAGAGGGCACAATGCAGTATCAGAACAGCTACATGGCTGTGTTCACAACAGAGCAGGTCCATCTGAGGCAGCACATGAGAGGGGCAAAGTGCATCAACAGTCCATGGTACAGAACAGAGCAGGTACATCTGAGGCAGCACATGAGAGGGCCAAAGTGCATAAAGTGCATCAACAGTCCAAGGTACAGAACAGAGCAGGTCCATCTGAGGCAGCACATGAGAGGGCACAGTGCAGTATCAGAACAGCAACAGTCCATGGTACAGAACAGTGCAGGTACATCTGAGGCAGAACATGAGAAGGGCAAAGTGCATCAACAGTCCATGGTACAGAACAGAGCAGGTATATCTGAGGCAGCACATAAGAGGGCACAATGCAGTATCAGAACAGCAACAGTCCATGGTACAGAACAGTGCAGGTACATCTGAGGCAGCGCAAGGACATGTGTCATACGGACAGTCCCATGGACAATAATATTGCAAGGGTGGTTACAATGGACAGTCCAGACATCAAGTACAATAAGATTTGAGTGATGGGAACTGCACCTCACAGCATAGAATCAGGTGGACTGTGGTACCTTGTAGCTTCGCACACAGTGGCAGGACCTGGTACAGGTGTGTGAGAAACAGCCCCAGCTCTAGTGACTGACACATGAGCGATAGACCCGGTACCCACCGCCGGGTCCGCCATGGCCAACCATTCCACGGTGACATCAATACACATAGCGGCACCCACCGGCCGGACCCGGCGATGGGTAACCGCCCATGGCCATCCATGCCACGGTGACATCAATACACATAGCAGCACCCACCGCCTGGACTCAGCGGTGGGTGCCGCTAGTGACTGAATGGGGGGATACCAATTGCCATTTCCACTTGCACATTCTAATGTATCTGTTAGCCTGCAATGATGCACCATCGCAGTAGCGCACACATGCTGTTGGCGGTGTGTGACCGTGATGGACCTTGCCCATGCAGCCAATGGTACGTACAATTGCAGTAGCAAGGATCTTTTTCTGTGATGGCGGACAGCGTGCCCTGATGCGGTGTGTAGACACACTGCATGTCTCCGCACACTTCTAATGATAATAGGTTTACATGTGTGTCAGGGCATGTCCGGAATGCCTCAAAAATCATCATGTTCTGTCTATGGCCCATGTCCACGTGTCAACAACGTCCATTTATTGCATGTGTGAGCATACTATTGAAATTGCCAGTGGTTGTCAAAGGACAGTGATGTGAGCTCAAGTTGCGTCAGATGTGCATGGCCATGTGGTGACATCTTGGTTTTGAGGTCACACGTTTCAAAGTGTACACATCTACACGGTCCCTTAGGGATGTATACCCACCGTTTGATCCAGTCGTGAGTGTGTGTTTTGTGTGTGCAAGAAGCAATGATGGGGGGATACATGCATTCTGTGTATGCGTCTGTGTGTCGTCTGTTGTATGTCAATGCCTGTCACGTGAGCATGCACAGCATTGTTGGTGGTGTCATGGGTGCATGGAGACAAGGAGGGTGTGTTCCAGGTTCGTGTTGTGAGTGCACATTCATGTGTGTCTGTGGGGATGCTTGTCCACACATGGGCCCTCCGTCATGTGATGTTGGCTGTTCTTGCAACATGTGTGCACGTACCATTGTACATATTTGCACACAGGATGTTGTTTGTGGTTGAACATTGTGCGTGTAGGTGGCTGTAGTGCCTTATATTTCTGTCACATCACACATACAATCAGTGTCTGCAACATGGATTATTTGTGGTGTGTTGGTCAAGATGTGATAGTGTGGTTCAGCTGTGCCGTGTTGTCCAATTGACATCTGCTCCCATCTACTCCCACACAGGAGGGCTCCAAATGTGCATCGACCATACACTGTGCTGGAGGACGTGGTTGGAGAGGAGGTGATCCACAAATTCCGGCTTGACCGACCGACATTGCAGGAGGTCGTAGCACAATTGGCACCGCACCTGCAGCCACGCAGGCCATATCCTGGAGAAATTACACTCACAGCTAAAGTGATGGCGGCACTTCATTTCTTCGCTACGGGCACATTCCAGTACACAGTTGGTCATTCCGGGGGGATTTCCCAATCCATGTTTAGCATGGTACTGCGGGATGTGCTGGAAGCTATGAAACGTTACAAGGACGATTACATCTATTTCCCACGTCCGGCAGAGTTGGCAGCAGTGAAAATGGACTTCTATGCCCTGGCCCAGATTCCACACGTAGTGGGTGCCATTGATGGCACACATATTGGTCTAGTTCCACCCCAGGCACGTGAACCCATCTATCGCAATCGGAAGCACTACCATTCAATCAATGTCCAAGTGGTGTGCCTGGCTGACAACATCATCTCCCATGTGTGTGCCAGATTTCCGGCATCCGCACATGACTCCCACATCCTGCGGAGCAGCATTGTCCCCCAACTGATGGCTAATCTGCGTCAAGATCATGCGTGGCTTGTAGGTGAGTGTGCTGTGATGACTATTGTGTTGTATGTGTTCCATGCTGTTCCCACCAGTACTGGTACTGATGTATGTGTCTGTCATCCCCCCACCTAGGTGACTCTGCGTACCCAAATCGCCCATGGCTGCTGAGCCCCCTACGGAATCCAACTACCCCCAGTGAAATGCGCTATAATGAGGCCCATGGGAAGACACGTCAGGTGGTGGAACGTACATTTGGACTGCTGAAGTCTAGGTTTCGCTGCCTGGATAAAACCGGAAGGGCTCTGCCATACTCACCCGGTAAAGTATGCAAAATCGTGGTTGCCTGCTGCATGCTCCACAACCTGGCCTTGCGCAAGAATATTGAAGTGATCCTGGACCCTGCAGACCAACAGGTTGCTCCACCTCCCATCCCACCCATGTCCAGTGAAAAGGATAGTGGGGAGGAAGAAAGTGTGGACCAGAGGCGTCAGCTCATTGACCGCTACTTTCCTTGAATGTGAGTAACTACGTCTTGTGCTGCTGTTCAATGCGTGATGTATGTTTGCTGGTGATGGGTGGATATGGTGTGTGAATGCTGCCTGTTCTGGTATGTTCTGTTCGCAAATGGGTGTGAGACATGGTGTACATGCAATGCTCCCTGATGTGTGTCATGTGATCCGTTTAATTTGTGATGACTGTGGTTTGTGGGATGTTGCAGTACGGTGTGGTGTGATGTGTCTGATTCAGTTTCCTGACCTGTGCTTGTTGTTCTCTCATTATCCCACAGAGCCATTATTCCGAACAACATTGATCCCTGCACCAGGTAATGACAACAACTAAGACAAACCTGTGTTTAATACATGGAGGTCACACAGCCTTGAGTGTATCTGTGGTGTTTATTTACAGGAGGTGGATTTGTGTTTGTACATATTTACTAAATGTTGTAGGAGGGGAAGAGTGAGTTGAAGGTCATGTCAGATGATTCCACCGTGTAGACACCACATTGTGTGGTGTAAACCTAGTCCAACAGACGTGTGCCAATGCTTGGCAATGTGGGGCAAGATAGTTCACAGAGTGAATGCCAGGCTCAATGAAGGGTGAAGTCAGTGCCGGCTCCTCTTCCGGCTGGTGCATTGCCACTGCTCTGTCCTGGATCCAGCCTCGGACGGCCCCTCCATCTTCGAGCCGGAGTGGACCCAGCTGTGGGGGCAGCTTGTTCGGGGGACACCTCCCTGTCAGTGGCCTCAGGTGATGGTGGTGGTAGTGGTGTCCTGTCCCGCTGGCCACTTGGGGGAGTGGGAGGTGGTGTGTTGCGGGATAACCACTCCCTCCTAACAGATATTTGCTGCCCCATGAGGTCCACCATTTGTCCCATATGGTTGTCCATGGACCTCAACAGCTAGCGCGTCTCAAGTGAGTCTTGGCGCGCCCCATGCGCCTGTGCCTGCGACTGCTCGTACGACGCATGCACTCTTGAAATGAGATCCAGGGTCTCGGTCCCAGGATTGGGTGGGTCTTGTCCCCCACCTGGTCTTGCACCTGCCCTCCTGTCCGGAAGCTGTGTCCTCATCTGTGTCCTCACCCGTCCACTCTCCCTGCTAGCCTGTGATGTTGATGGTCCGCCATCGTCTAATGGGTCAGGGAGGGTGGCACAGGCAGGACTGGTGGTAGTGATGGTGGTGGTGGTGGTGGTGGTAGCTGCACAGGTCCCAATGGCAGAAGTTGCTGTGGTTCCACTGGCCAAGGTGGTGGGGGCAGGGATGTCCTGGGAGCCTGATGGCCGTGGGAGTGTAGGCGAATCGGCATCGCCCTCCGCATCCGAGGTGTCCAGAGAATCATCACCGGAGAGTCCATGCTGTGAGGGGGGCGACTGGTGCTGGCGGGTGCTGGGTTCTCCTGCCAGTTCTCGGTCACCTGAGGGACAAGAATTTAAGAATGAATGCTTTGGACATGACAGGTTTGTTGTTGTTACATTTCAATTTTCTAGGGATTCAGGACATGGTTGTTGATGTCATCACATTGGTGTGATACACAGTACTGGGCATTATGGTGGTGTGGAGGAGGGGAGACAATACTTGGATATGTGTTGTGCTATTCTGCTATTGGATGGTACCCCTGGACTCTGTGTAGTTTTGTAGTCATTTTGACATTGTTGCTGTGGCTCAGCAATGTGGACCAGGGCATGTTCACCAGGGCTGTGGACAACCTACCTTGCTACTGTACCTGGTATAGTCATTGTCAAAAGAGGCATATGTTGGTCTTTCATGTGGATGGTCTACCTTGTGTTAAGGACAGGCTTTGGACATTGCATCCATGTGCCTTGTGTCAGGAAACACATTGTACTTGCTGTTGTGGATATGTCAAGTCTCACATCATGCACAGACTGCCTACTACATGGATTGTGTGGACTGCCACCATGTCCAAGTTTCCCCTTGAAGGTTCTTTGATGTGTGCAGATGTGACGCTTCTCTTCCATGTGTCCAAGGGTCTGTTATTTGTGGGTCCTTCTGTGGACATATGGTACTTGTTTGTTGTTCGACGAATGCAGTATGCAGGCACTGCGTACTCACCCATCCCATGTTTAATTTCACAATTTAACCATGGAGTTACTACGAAGCCATGTGTTGTGTTGCTCCTCACTGCAATCATGAGGGTGGAGGGTGCACATTGGAATTTGGAGTACAGACTTCCCCCTCACACCCACCCCTCCCTGTGAAGATGGCTACCTACCTGTAAGTTTGAAGAGGGAGATGCACTGGTCAGCACATGGTGGGGAGACTCCATCTTGCTCTGGGGTGGGACAAGAGTGCCTGTTGGGAGTTGTAGTGCTGGCCTCTCACCCAAACCCACCCTCCCTGTAGACATGGGGCCTGTTGGGAGTTATAGTGCTGGCCTCTCACCCACACCCACCCTCCCTGTAGACATGGGGGGCTTATTGAGAGTTGTAGTGCTGGCTTCTCACCCACACCCAACCTCCCTGTAAACCCAGGGGCCTGTTGGGAGTTGTAGTGCTGGCCTCCCTGTAGACATGGGGGCCTGTTGGGAGTTGTAGTGCTGGCCTCTCACCTACCCTCACCCTCCCTGTAGACATGGGGGCCTGTTGGGAGTTGTGGTGCTGGCCTCTCACCCACACCCACCCTCCCTGTAGACATGGGGGACTGTTGGGAGTTGTGATGCTGGCCTCTCACATAATACCCACCCTCCCTGTAGACATGGGGGGCCTGTTGGGAGTTGTAGTGCTGGCCTCTCACCCACCCCACCCTCCCTGTAGTCATGGGGGCCTGTTGGGAGTGATAGTGCTGGCCTCTCACCCACACCCACCCTCCCTGTAGGCATGGGGGCCTGTTGGGAGTTGTAGTGCTGGCCTCTCACCCACACCCACCCTCCCTGTAGACATGGGGGCCTGTTGGGAGTTGTGGTGCTGGCCTCTCACCCACACCCACCCTCCCTGTAGACATGGAGAAGTGTGGCTCACTGGTTAGAGGAGGCAGACCTGGAAGCAGAGATCAGCCCGGGACCAGGGTTCAATTCCCGGCTCGGCGGGGTCTTGAGTCCTAAAATGTCCATGGACTCGACAATTCTCGCTCCGGTGCCTACTTGATTCACAGGTTCACACTCTGCGACTCTGGGCAATAGCTTGCTTAATCTCCACAATGGCCCCTCGCGGCGGGATGCCTGGCTTTCACCTTGCGGATACCCTGCCAGGGTTATCTTACAGGGAATACCAGGACGGGTTCCCTAAGCAAGCGCTTAGAAACCGCTTGGTGATTTGCGCTATATAAATTGCTGTACATTTACATTTACATGGGGGCCTGTTGGGAGTTGTAGTGCTGGCCTCTCACCCACACCCACCCTCCCTGTAGACATGGGGGCCTATTGAGAGTTGTGGTGCTGGCCTCTCACCCACACCCACCCTCCCTGTAGACATGGGGGTCTGTTGGGAGTTATAGTGCTGGCCTCTCACCCACACCCACCCTCCCTGTAGACATGGGGGCCTGTTGGGAGTTGTGGTGCTGGCCTCTCACCCACACCCACCCTCACTGTAGACATGGGGGCCTGTTGGGAGTTATAGTGCTGGCTTCTCACCCACCCCCACCCTCCCTGTAGACATGGGGGCCTGTTGGGAGTTGGAGTGCTGGCCTCTCACCCACACCCACCCTCCCTGTAGAAATGGGGGCCTGTTGGGAGTTGTGGTACTGGCCTCTCACCCACACCCACCCTCCCTGTAGACATGAAGGGCCTGTTGGGAGTTGTGCTGTTGGCCTCTCACCCACCCCCACCCTCCCTGTAGACATGGGGCCGAGACGCCTGCGGGCAATTGTTCGCGCTTAATAAATGCTAAAAATAAAATAAATAAAATAAATGGGGGCCTGTTGGGAGTTGTAGTGCTGGCCTCTCACTCACCCCCACCCTCCCTGTAGACATGGGGGCCTGTTGGGAGTTGTAGTACTGGCCTCTCACCCACACCCACCCTCCCTGTAGACATGGGGGCCTGTTGGGAGTTGTGGTGTTAGCTGCTTGACCACATGCAAGCCTGGGATTGTAGGAGCCTACATTTGTGGTTGATCATGGTGGGTGCATTTGAGCCCTGGGGTTCACATTTGGGTGACTGTGTGGTCCACATGCATGGATTGGAGCCTGGGAGATGTGTCTTAGCAGTTGTGCAAGGCAGGACATAACAGTGTGATGGTGTTCATTGGTTTGTACTTACTAGCCTCCACTCCCTCATCTATTCATTCCAGGCTCTCAGGGTGCAGTGTGGCTAGCACCTTCTCCTCCCATTGGGTGTATGGTATTGGATCCATGGGAGGGCCACCGCCAGTGTGGTGTGCCCGTAGGTGGTTCTTGGCCCTGATGCCTTTCACCCTTGCCTTGAGGTCGTGCCACTGCCTCTACGCTATGCAACGCTTTCCCTACTTGCCCCCTCTGGAGTTGGAATAGTAATTTTTACCCCTACACTATCCAACGCTTTCCCCACTGTTGCATTTTCTGAAGTTGGAATAGTAATTTTAAGTGTTACGCTATCTAACGTTTTTTGGGACATTGAATAGTAGTTTTATTTATTTAGCTATTTAATATTTGTATTATTATTTTTGATAATGTAGTATATTAATAATTTTTAAAATATTGAAAGTATATTTAATTTTTTTAATTTATTAAATGTATTAAATAAAAATATTTACTTTTTATTTATGTTATTGTTTCATGTGTATAGATGTATTTGTCATTTATAATACTTTTTAATAATTTATAAGTTATTAAAATAATTATTAAAACGTATTATTAGGTAAGTATATATTATATTTTTTATATATATGTTTAATTAATGTTATATTATTGTATATGTATTATTTATTAATTTTAAACAATATTAAATATTTTTAACTATGTTTATTTGGTTTATGAGTATTATTTACTTTATTTTACACTTTTTTTGTTTTAAAAAAACAATATTTTTAATTACGATATTTTTAACTTCGATATTTTTGTTTCGATATTTGTGTACTTACCATGTTGTAGATAGGCTGTCGATATTCTTGCTTCCGATATTCCAACGTAGATTTTTGTGTAGGTCGATATTTTTTCCATCGATATTGTGTCAATGATCCCTGTGTAACACCATGCATTATATGAATTTAAATTTGGCATTGCGGGATACACGCTTGGGGTGTTTCAGAATACTTGCCTAAGCTTTATCTGTCAATTCAGCTTCGGCTGTCTCGGACTATTTTGCTCTAAGGTCAGTGAGTCGGATGGATACCTGTGACTGAATACCAACATATAACCATCTAATAAAATGACTGCCCTCCCCTATGTAATAGAGAGATCGTACCAGTTTGTGGTGCCGGGCTTCATTACGTTGAGGTGCCCCTATCTTCCTAAAGTAGTGAGACACTGCTGCATGGGTTCAACAAAGGCAATCCGGCACGCCAGTGGCCTATATAAAGGCATCATGGTCAGCAGGGAGAGCGGGGAGAGTGGGCAATCCTGCCGCATGCCTCTGTACATAGAGTATTCACATGAAATATGACTTCCGGTGCGAGCTCTTGCAGTGCAGCCAGTATACAGCAGAACCACCCATTTAAGATAGTCCAGGGGAAGACCGAAGCGTCACAGGGTCGCGAACATGTACCCCCATGTAATAGAGTTGAAAGCCTGGCATAGGTCTAACGCTATGCAGCCAGCTTTGTCATAATCCACGGGGTAGCCATCATGATATGGTGCAAGGGCCTGAGATTTAGGAAAGTGCTACGCGCGGTGAGAAACCCACATTGGTCTTTATGAATTTGGGTAGTGAGGTGGGGCAGAAGTCGGTTGACTAAGATTTTACTGAGGACCTTATATTCGGTTGCTAACAGGGACAAGGGCCAGTAACCAGATAGGTCAGTGCCGTCCCATCCCAGTTTGGGGAAAGAAATTACTTGGGCTTGCATGGTAGAATGGGGTAAGTGACCGAATTCCAAGGCAGTCTTGTATAGCTCCTCTAACTTAGGAACAAGAGCGTCTGAGTATGTGTCAAATAATTCTATGGGCAGGCCATCGAGTCCCGGGGCCTTGTTACGCTTTAAAAAATTTCTCCGTCTTAGATATTAATGACGCTTTCTTTAGCATCCCTCTTCATCTAGACAGTCATTATTTGATAGCATTTTCCTATCCCAGGACTCAGTATTTGTATTCTCGTTTGCCTCAAGGGTAGTGTGAATTCCCAAGTATTTTCAACAGAGTGGTGAAAAATAACCTGTTATTCTGTAGACCCACAGAACAACAGTGTTAAAAAGATACTATGGGCTAGATATTTTTTTTTTTTGATTTTTTTATTGAACAAGCCGTAGGAAAAACATTGGTACATTAAATACTTCATAATTAGACAAAAGTTTCCAGACAGTATACAAGAGACAACACTAGACAAAAGAATACCACCAAAAATGTACACTAACTGCAATAGCGTACGAGTAAGCGTTTTGCCTTTCTTAAAGTGCTAGTACAAAGCCGTGCTCAGTTGAGAAATATAAAAACTACTGGTAAAAATAATCATCAAGATTACAATATGGTTTATAAAGTGCTAGTGCTATGAGGTTTGAGAGCCGCTGATTTAAAACAGCGAGAGTATTATTGCAACTTTTTAAGTGCTAGTGCAGTAACGTGCAAAGTTGGCATATATAAAGTGACTAGTGCAGTAAAGTGCAGAAACCGCCGATATATAACAGCAAAGATATTATTACATTTCTTTAAAGTGCAAATGCAGAATCGCGCAAAATTGGCTAATATATACGATAAAGTGCACAAACAGCTGATATGATTATAACAGAGCAAATATATACTTGCAGTTCTTTAAAATGCAAAAGCAATACCATCTAAAAATTGACTTAAATAAAACAATCAACTTCCTTTTAGCGATTCAAGCATCTCAAAATATTTCCAATTCCTTTCAAATCTTGCAATCGCACCCACTCTACCTGCATAAGCTCTCTCAAAATTACATGTCCTTCTCATTTTATTAATCCATTTTAAATGACATGGGGTTACCGTAGATTTCCAATTTTGTAGGATCAAAGACCGTGCTACAGCCGTAGAAATAAAAATAAACACTTCTTCTGATTTGTTGAACCTATTCCTTTCTTTGCAGATACCAAAAAGGGCCACCTCTGCCTCTGGTAGTAGAATTTTCCCAATTGCCATCTCCAAGTCTGCAAAAATACCCTTCCAGAAGGATTCTAACTTTGGGCAAGAGAAGAAGATATGATACCAGCCACCCTGTCCCCTAGTTTTACATCTGAAACATTTATTCTCACATTCAGGGAATATTCTCTGCAAGGCCTCAGGGGTATAGTATAACAGCCAGCGAGAAAAGAAGGACATTCGTTTATAATTAGCTGCTCGGAGTGCTTTGTTTCCTAAATGGCATTTAACTTCCCAGTCTTTATCTGAAAAAGCACACTGTGACGTGAGACTTATTTTTTCTAAGTGACTAGCAATTATAGGAGATGATCCAGAAGGGAATAGCTTTTTATACCAAAATCCAATACCCGTATGTTTCTCCCCGTATAGAGCTGTTAACAAAACATTGGGTGTTGTGTCTAACCCTCCTATTTCTTTTCTTATAAAATTAATCAGTTGTAAATATTCAAAAAAGCCTAAGCCGTCTCGGATGTGCTCTATCTGTTAGCGTTTGCCAGCTAATTACCGTATTTTGGATAGGTAGGTGCCTTATTTCACAAAATCCAGCAGATTCCCATTCTAACAGGTGACTCAAAGATATCTTAAGACCCATCTTGACACATTCTACCAATTTCAAATAAATAGATCCATCTGAGCCGTATTTTTTAAATAAAAGCCGTAATCTTGATGAATACGCTATCAGTGTCTTATATCTTGTTTTCTTAGGAAGCTTTGCAGTTTTTAAAAAGAAAAAAATTTGAGAGCCTAATTCCTCAAGCATTTTATCCCCAAAAAATTGTCTCTTGTCTGTCTAGTCCTTAATAATCCTGCCACTATGTCAAAAAAAGCTGCTTCATAATATGTTTTAAAATGGGGAAGAGCGAGCCCACCTTGGTTTACAGAGTTGTACCACCGAGAGCTTAGCTCTTAAGGCCTTTTTATTCCAAATAAATCTTCTCATCATGGATTCAAGTTCATTAAAAAAGGTCATATTGACTTTAATTGGAATATTACTAAACAAGAATAAAAGCAAAGGCAATACGTTCATCTTTATCAAAGCCACTCTGCCAATCAAAGACAAGGGCAGCGGGTCCCATTGTTCAAGCAAGCTCTTGATTTTGTTCTTCATTTTTAAATAATTCAATCGAAAAAGTTCTTGATACTCCCTGGTCACATAGATCCCTAGGTATCTTATTGGATCCTGTTTTTCTGCTTGAGACTGAAGTTCTAACGGAAGAAAATCTAAATTTGAATTTAAAACAAGAACTTCAGTTTTTTTCTCATTGATCTTATAGCCCCCAATCTTTTCATATTCCTTAAGATCTTTCATAAGATGTAAAATATTTTCTTTATCTGGAGCCATATATAAGATAATAAAGATAATATCGTCCGCGAACAATTTTAACCTTGACATTCCAGTGATTGGGGGAAATATTGCTACGTTATTCCTTATTTTTATTACTAGAGGTTCGATAAAAAAGGTAAAAAGCTGGGGAGATAAGGGGCAACCCTGTCTAGTGCCGCGATTTATTTTTATCTTCCCTGCTTGCCTAGCATTGATTATCACCTGGGCTGATGCCCCTTCGTAAATATTCTGTAGCATGTTATTAATTGGGGCAGGGAACCCAAAATAACCAAGGGAAGTAAATAACACTGACCAGTTGACTAAAGCACATGCTTTTTCTGCATCAATCATTAAGATGCATGCAGAGATTAAATTAATATTAAAATAATCTAGCGCCTGTATC
The DNA here is from genome assembly GCF_964261635.1 of Lissotriton helveticus. Taxonomy (NCBI): domain Eukaryota; kingdom Metazoa; phylum Chordata; class Amphibia; order Caudata; family Salamandridae; genus Lissotriton; species Lissotriton helveticus. The sequence continues at coordinate 1,258,709,710 of NC_136069.1, forward strand.
AAATATTCTGTGTTAGCTGCCATATATCGACCGGCTATGAACCCCGTCTGGTCTTGATGTATTACCTCCTGGGCTGCGAATGCAAATCTTTGAGCCCAGATTTTCATAAAGACCTTATAGTCCGAGTTCAATAGACTAATTGGTCTAAAGGAATTCAAATCCTCTGGATTCTTATCTTTCTTAACAAAACTAATAATTGTGGACTCTTTGAACTCAGAAGGAACCTTACCGCCTATTCTAATATAGTTAAATACATTTTTCAAGGGATCTTCTAATTCCTTCAAGAACACCTTATAGAATTCGATCGGGAACCCATCCATACCTGAAGCTGTTGCTCCCGCTGTTTCTTTTATACCATTTTGAATTTCCAGGGAACTTATTTCGCCGCTTATTTGATTTCGCCTAGAGTCAGAGATTTTGGGTATATCCAGATTATCAAAATATTCCCTGATCAGTATTTCTTCCACTTGGATATCTGTAGAGTAGATTCTCTCGTAATGATCAAGGAATATTTTCGCGATCCCCTCGCTCCGAGTATCTATACCACCGAGGGGATCCTGAATTTTCAAAATAATAGAAGATTCTTGTTTTTTTAGAATTGAGTTAGCCAGAAGCTTCCCCATCAGTTGGCTATCTTCGTACAACTTTTGCTGAAAGGCCTTTGAGCTGTTTATCTCTTCCAGGGTAAAGAAGTCGCTGAGCGATGCTTTGGCTTGTTACCCATTTATTAGGCATATGATGCAGTTTTAATGCATACTCTTTCTCAGCAGTATACTGAAGGGCAGATATTTTTCCTTTTCGGATATTTGCCTTGTTACTGGAAAATGCTATAATCTGCCCCCGGGCTGCTGCTTTAAATGCACCCCATACCGCAAAAGGCTCTGCTGAATCCTTATTTACTACAAAAAAATCTTTTATCCACTCTTTGAAACCCTCTACCCATAATGTATTCTGTAAAAGGGTGCGATCCAGCTGCCACCTAGAACGCACCCCCTCTATACCCTCCAGAATCAATTCAATTCCAACCCTCCCATGATCTGAAAAAGGATTACAACCTATCAATGCGCTGGAGATTTGAAGAGATCTGGAGGATAAAAAAAATCTATTAGGGAGGCTGTATGAAATCTATTAGAATAACATGTATAGGACTCAATATTGGGATTCAGGGAGCGCCAAGAGTCCCGCAGTTGGTATTCTGACATAAAGGCCTCCAGCACCCCTTTCGTCTTTGGTTTTAGTTGTTTCTTGTTCTTGTTAGAGGTATCCCTCTTTAAATCCTGAATGTAATTAAAATCACCTCCTATAATAATTTGTCCCAGAGTACCCCTCAATATTTCACTAATTTCAGTCAGGGCCGAGGTGTCATCAAAAATTGGGCCATAGTAATTTACGAAGTTGGATGTCTTTCCCAGCAATTTTACTACAACCCAAAGCCATCTACCTTTAGAGTCTCTTTGCAACTGCACAATTTCCCAAGGTAGATTTCTTGAGAAATAGATAGCGACACCCCTCTGTGCAACCCCAGCTGAGGAAAAAAACCCGTGGGAGAAATATCTTGGCAGGAGCAACTTTGGCGAATTTGTTTTCGGGTGTGTCTCTTGGAGGAAGACTACCTGAGGCTTAAGGGCTATAGCCCATTTCAGGAGGGCACCGTACTTCTGTTTGTTGAGCAGCCCATTCGCATTAATGGACAGGATATTGCATGGATCAAATCTCATCTATAAAATTTAAAAATCTTAAACATATTCTGTACCAACTAATTTCAAGAATATTAAACCTACTGTGCTTGTGTTTTTTTACTGCGTTTACCCCCCCCCCGCCCTGAACCCCCCCAGGAATGTGGGGATCCCCTCCCCGTCCACGCAGCCCACATCCCTTCCTCCATTTGCTTCTTCGGGTGTCTTCTTGTTACACCCTGATGTGACCCATTAACCCAGGCACCCGCCTTTGATTATTCCTTTTTTTTTTTATTGTTAGCAAAAAACTCAAATTCCTTATATTTAGTCACCTTTAAGCTTTTAAGCCTAAGCCTTTGTGGATATCTCATTGAGAAGAGTCTGAGCCTCCTCTATATCGGTAAACAGAAAGAATTTTCCCTTTACAAGAACCTTCAGCTTTGATTGCTGCGCAATCGAAGCCTGGGCACCATTGGCTTTAAACTATGGGCTAGATGTAGGTAATTTAAATTTACAGATTCTAAAATACCGAATTTTACCGATTCTGTATTTTAGAATCGGTAAATGGGATGTAGGTAAAAAATCAGTATTTATTACCGATTCGGTAAAATTCGGTATATGCCATTCGGAATTTACCGATTCAGTAAATACAATTCATTCAATCCTATGGGCCTTTTGGCCCATGGGAATTAATGGGAAATACCGATTCGGTAAATACCGAATCGGAAAGGAAAGAAAAGTGAAACTTAGGAGTCAGCCAATCAGGTGCTAACACCCACCCCCTCCCAAGCAGGAAGTGGCTACACCCAGGCAGCTGGAAGTAATTAGAAGCTTCTGGAGAGGCTGTGCAAGCAGAGCTGAGTCCCTGAACCACAGGAAAACTTTTGTGCTTTTATAGTTTGAAAATGGCAAGCAGCAGTGAAAAGGAACTTCCAGAGTGGAAGAGAAAAATAAAATTTAGCACCATGGAGCTGCAGGCCCTCGTGGAGGAGGTGGTTAAAGAACACCAGAAATTGTTTGGAAAGCAGTCCCTGACTGTGGCTGAATCTGCCAAAAGAAAGATTTGGCTGGAAATACAGTCGAAGGTGAATGCTGTAGGAGTGACTCCAAGGGACATAGATGACAGGGAAAAAGAAGTGGGATGACCTCAGGAGCATGACTAAAAAGAAAATTGCAGGGGTCCACAAAGAGGCAAGCAAAACTGGAGTGCTCCTCCCCTGACTGAGCTGGAGGAGCTGGTGGAGTCCACCATTGAACCAGAGAGTGTCTGTGGACTGGGAGATGCAGACAGCTCAGCCAGAGCTGCCACCAGAAAAGGTAAGATGCATGCATTTTCCCTATGTGGCAAAGTTTACCCCAGTCCAGTAGAGGTAGCACTATACAGGAGCAATGCATTATGGGACATGTAGTCGTTGAAAGACCTACCATGTCATACAGCACAGCAAGCAACAAGTTAGGCAAAACATATCAGTCATAATCAAGCTGAGGCAATATGTACAGTGTTTCAGTGTGATTAATTTAATTGTAGAAGCAGTGAAGCAGGAGCACAGAGCTAATGTACGCTTTTATGCCCACAGGCGGGACATCTCGCAGGCGTACCAGGGAGAAGGAAGGCACTGCACCACAGAGGGATAACAGCCAGGAGGCAGGCACAAGTGCAGAGAATGTCACAGAGGAGACTGGTGCATCAACACCACTGCCACCATCCCAAGACCTTGAAATGTCTCCACATTTGCAAGCGTCCCCAGAACGTTCAGGATCCCCTCTGCTGCTGTCCTCACCTGAACTGCCTGAGTCACTGCCGCAAACAACACCTGCACCTGGTTGAAATGGAAACTTCAGCAGGTGAAATGGAGGGGGATGAGACTCAAACCTTGGCTGGGGAAGGAAGCACTGCCACACAGCAGTTCAGTGCAGAGGGTGCCGTACAGGTACCAGACGCCGCAGGCCCAGAGATAGCAGTGCGGCACAACATGTGAGGGGTCCCAGTGCCTTCCGTGGGCTGGAGGGTAGCATGGTAAAGATCCGAAGAATGCAGGGGAAGGCCATCCAGTCTGTGCAACGCCAGATGAGGCACCTGAATACAAATATGGAAATCATAAGGAATGGCATCAGTGCACTGGTTGAGGAGAACAAAGAGATGGGATCAGGTATGAGGGAGATGGCTGCAGGGATGCGGGAGATGGCCTCAGGTGTGCGGGACATGACACAATCGGTGCAGCTTCTGTGCACTAAACTGGACCAGGACAGGTTAGCAAGGCGCAAGGACAGGCAGCATGCGCAGCAACAAACTAAGGCAATGAACCGCCTGGCCACAGCCACTTCCCTTCTATGCAGCCGATGCATCAACATGCAAGAGGGACTAACACACAGCAGCAATGAGGTGTCTAGGGGCCTTGCGAGGGTGACCAGTGCTGTAGAGGTGCTGATTAATGCACAGACAGCACAAACTGCTGCTCTGGATGTACCAGAAAGTGAGGAAAGCACCTGTAGGAGCAGCATGACAAGCCCCCTTGTTGTTGAGACACGGAGAAGCAGCAGGCGGCATGGTGAGCCAACAGCCCAAACACCCAGTGAAGACAGCCCGCCACTTTCATCTGGCACTGGTAGGCGTGGCCGGAAATGATTTGTACTGCCCACACTCCATGACCTTAAATGGGGAAGTGAGCCAGGACTACCATTATTAAATGGATGACATTTGTGTTGCACATTTCTGCTTTAGAGTAACTGTATAGTGCCAAATATTAAACTACGTTGGGTGCATACTCCAACTGTCTGTGTCTCTGTTTACTTACTCAAAAAAAGTTCCTTGTGATCTCTGCCCGTCTCTGTCTGCCATCTGTTGGTGTTGCAACTCCTGCTGTGTTTGGTTCAGGCAGTGCATGTTCATCATCGTGGTCCTCATAGTCGCTCAATTCCACCTCTGTGCCCTTCTTTGTCACAAGGTTGTGCAACATTGCACAAGTTGCAATTATCTTACAGCAGATGATTGGTGAGTACTGCCGGGCCCCTCCACTTTTGTGGAGGCAGCAGAACCTGCTTTTTAACGTCCCAAAGGTGCGCTCCACAACGTTCCTAGTGGATTTGTGTGCCACGTTGTATTGTCTCTGGCTGGAGGTTGAAGGGTTGAGGTAGGGTGTCAGAATGAATGAGCAGACGGCATATGCACTATCCCCTATTTGTAAATGAGAAAGCCATTACCCGCATGCACACATACACATACATCTGCAATATCTATCAGGGTGTGTCACAGTGTTTTACCTAGCAGGTATCCTTCGCCGAATTCCCCCGCTGTCAGGCGTGTGTAGATCCCACTGTAAAAAAATTTAGGAGTCGTGGGTACTTCCTGGGAACTTGGCCACAATGTCTGTGATTATGTGGTTGGCATCACAGATCACCTGTACATTGATAGGGTGGGTTGACTTCCTGTTTTTGTAAATGTACTCTGGGGCAGCAGGTGAACATATAGAGATGTGGGTGCCATCAATACAGCCGATGACATGTGGAAACTGTGCAATTTGATAAAAGTCAGTCTTGGTCTTCAGTCGTTCCGTGTGTGTGTTAGGGAAGCAGATGTAATGATGCATCCTCTGCATCATAGCCTCTAGGAACTTCCTAAAAAAAACGGGACAGCCAGCTCTGTGACACACCACCTACCACAGCAATCACCCCCTGGTAACTCCCAGATGCAAGCAGGTGTAGGCTACAGAGCAACTGCACATGGGGTGGGATGGCATGCGCCCTTGGGTTTGGGTGCTCCAAAAGTGGGTGGAGGTCCCTGATGAAGTCCAGGATGGTATGGGGGTGTAGCCTGTACCTTTGCAGTATCTCAGGCAGAGTGAGTTGAAAGAGCGTTATCCTCTGTCTGTACACTTGCTCCTCCCTTCTCCAGACCCTCTCTCCTGCTGCCTGTAGCCGTAGCCGCCTTGCTATCACGTAGAATGCCGCCATTCTGGTCACACTGTTGCATTTTGGGGCCTTTTTTATAGCCTGCACCTGGTTACCACCTGCTTTCAATCCATGGTAAATACCGACTCTTAAATACTGAATTTCATGAAATTTTGTATTTTAGAAGTTTCCTACACTTCAAAACTCATTTTTTACCATTTCTTATTTACCGAATCGGTAAATAAGAATTCGGTAATTTCTGTATCGGTAATTTCCGAATCGGTAAATTCCGAATCGGTAAATTCCGATTCGGTAATTTACGATTCGGTAAATTCCGATTCGGTAAATTATCGACTCGTATTTACCGAATCGGTCTTTTTTGGGCCCCTACATCTCAAAAGCCAAATACCGGTCGGTAACGGCCGAAATTCAGTATTTTCGGGGGTTACCGACCGGTATTTGGCTACCTACATCTGGCCCTATATCTCTTCTGGTCTCTTTTGCACAGAGAGGATATAACATGGATTTCAGTATTGTCAGGAGGAGGTCCACTTCTAGTTGTCAGGAGGAGCTTCAATTCTGGTTGACGAGTGACCCCTGAGTGAGCATCATCTATACAACAAATGACTGAACCAGAAACTGTTAAGGGAATGCAAAAGTTCCTTGGCCTCTACAACTATGTGAGTCAGAGGGTCTTTGACTACAGCTCTTACTTTAATAGCACCTCTGCTGACCTCTATTAAACAAGCAAAAGGACTGATAAGATAAAATACCAGACACCAAAAATGAGTGAAAATTCCCAAAGATTGAAAACTGAGATAGCAAGTGCCCCATTTTTGAGGACCCCTAATTACACCAAAGTGTTTTACCTCTGCTGCCACTGCAATGGTCGAGTGATGACGGCTGCCTTCACACTAAAATATCCTTAAGGACACAAACCTTTGCATACATCAGTGGTCTGTTGGACTCTGGAATGAAGGGACATTACCCCTGTGAACAATCTCTCACCACTGCGATACAGAAAAGCACCCCCATTGTCATGGGGGCACCTCTGACACTCTATGTGAAGATTGCAGTATTTGCTACAATTCAAAAGGTTAAGACTATGCTAACCACACAGAGAGTATCAGGGTATAAGGTAATGTTGTCACTTCCATCATTGAAAGTTGCAAAATGTCATGTGGTGAACCCAGTGAAATATTTTACTCACCCTATATTGGATTCTGAAGATGATGCAACAGGAAACTGAAATGGCTCTGACATTAGTCAGGATGCAACAGGAAAGTGTGTGTGTATACGGTACAACAATATTGCACAATACACTTGGGGGGATGGTGCAGAAGCCAACCGGACAGTCATGAGATTAGTATCTGTTTATTTATGACTCAGAGGGAATGACACTATCAATGTAGCGAAAAACATAAACTCCAATACCACAACGTGCAGGGGAGCCTCTCCATCCTCATGAGCTATTAGCAGTGCGGGAACTGCCATACACCCAGTTACCACCTAACTGGAACGGCCTCTGTTCTTTGGTTACTTTCCATACACCAGTCTTAGACCTACTGGGAATAAATATTTCTAAGTTACATGACCACCCTAGGAGCCGTCCAAAGACCTTGTTGCACCATCACCGGAGGGGAAGAGCTGCAGAATATTATGGCACTGATACCTGGAAAGATGTTCCCTAAGAGCACAGTTTGTTCAATGACACCCATTTGTTTTTTGGAAGTGTCCTACCATTCGTTCAGGTAAAAGTAACTGCTCAATGTTTGCAAATAACTAGATGGGAACTAATGAAGGTGATCAATGCCACAAAAAACAGATTCAATGCCATAAAGGAGGAGCTGCGTGCCAAGATAGGGACTGCTAGTTGACTTATGTCCTTGCAAACAATGCAGACAATGGAACATTATCAAAGGCCATACAAACTTTGCACAATTTACAAAATAAAATGGTGGTTGAAGGAGATGCCCCAGATGAATGGATTGAGGGTTGGTTCGATTGGTTACCATCCTAGATGTAGGGACTGTTTAAAATTTTATATACGCTTATTGTGTTATTGCTTTTGATATGTTGTGTTTTCCAATTAGTTATAGCCAACTGTAAAAGGAGGAGCACAAAGGCAGAAGGGATGTTCATGGTTATTCCACCTACTCAAAGCAGTAGATGCTCAGGGTAATGCATATCATGTGATACAAAGTGTAGAACCAACATTGGAGTAGTTAAATTATCAACTAGAAGGGGGAATGTTAAGAAGAAAATTAAATGCGAGGAAATCGCATTACCGCAGACATTAGTTGAGAGCAATACAGATCAATACGTGGCTAAAGAGCAATATATGCCTTTCTTTCATGAAGATGCAATGTAGGTTAAAGTTCACCTCAAATTAGAAACAAGAGTTCAGCAGGTTTTCAGTTAAATATAAAAACATGGTTACAAGCCTTAAAGAGATTATAATCACAGCACACAAGCAGAGTCCATTCTACTTGTTAATTGAGACGGTGGTTCAGAAAATGTTGGTCAAAGGTTATTTTAGTCTAAAGCATACAGAGTCATATAAGACGTTTTAGACATTTGTGTTTAGGTCATCACTTTTTCAACTATAAAAGCAGCTACCTGCCAGCAACAGCTTGAGATCAGCTTTTTAGCTCTATGGAGGTGAGTTGTCTCCAGGGCCATTGTGATTAAACCTACTTTTGCCTTTATTACTTTTTAAAACAATCAGACACAGTCCAGTTACAGCTTGGTCAGGGCCTCTGGTCCATTTCAGAATGCCTTTATCGAAGCCTACTATAGCCTCAGAGGTCAAATGGGAAACCCTTAGCTCTGGACTATTAGCTGTCAAGAAGCTGTTGTGAGGGAGCGCTAGTTTGGACAGTCCTTATCCTCTAAAATAGTACTTTTCAATGTCCAGGATGTTAGTGACAATATATTTCTATACCGCGTTAAAGACAACACCACTTCCCTAGATGCATTCACCTGTCAGTCGACAGGCCTCTATATTTTGGTTAAACTATTTTAGTGTGTTGAACACTTTAGGTAGTTGAAAATAGCAGTTTACTATTGTTATTACACAAGCATCAATATGTTCAAAATACACAGTTGAAAGGAATATTTACATGCCATAATTTACTGGAATTATATCATCCCAGATCATTACGTACTTAAACTATAGTAAAACCAAGCAAAATACAAAAAAATTGCAAAGGATGAAGTTTATTTCTAATAATTCCACCTTAGTATTTGGGTGACATTCGCAAATCTTTCCTTTAATATATTGAGACCAGACTACCTCAATGACATTGTAGGGCCATAGAAAATAGTTACCCTTCACATACAAATTCCCAACAAAGCTCTTGGCCAGTATTCACAAACACATGTATGTAGTTTTTTCCCCAAAGTTTTATATAGTGCGCATTTGACCCGAAGGTATTGATCCAGCGGCCTATAGAAAATATATCATAAACAACGCTACCCAACTTCATAATCTATAAACAAAATTCTATACTAAATATGGACCCATTTATAAACCTGATATATTTTGGGCCTACTGAATCAGGTGGTCAGATTAAATCTATATACATATTATTTACAAACTATATACAATTTTATACATCTGCGGAAAGAATATTGTCATTAGAATAAAACTTAACCATTTAAACGACCACCATTGGCGACGTGATCTAGCTAATAGTAACCTACACTCCTGAATAACCAAGACCAGCTTGTTTGTCAAAAGTAAGATTTTATTTACTAAATTATGGTATATAACTTGATAGTTTTATAAATGGATTTTATTAACATTGAAGCAAGCATGATTGTAAAGAAACGTGAGAAAAATACAATTTAAGCAAGTGAATCAAAATTAAAGTGAATATTTAAAGTTTAGCATTTCTAAAATCTAAGTCCCTAACTAAGCTAAATAGATAGAAATTAAAGTAAAGTTCTTTGAGGATTCTTACGTGCTCCACGCAATGTCCGACAGCACTTCACCCTCATCGGAAAGTCAGAAAGCAGCAGCCAGCCCATCCCTAGGGGCATGACTTTTTATACCTTTCTACGCTAACTAAACTACGCAAAGGAAAGTTTTCAGAAATCTTCGACGTCCCATTGGCTGAGAGTGACAAGTGACATGTCACCCACATTTCAAAAGTTTCATTAGGTCACTTTTCTTAAGGACCATTGTCTTTTCTGTATGCAACCAGGAGCTTCCTAGGTTTGCTACAAATGTCTCATTGCTTCCAATTGACTTCCGCGGATGCCAAGTTAAGGGCTGACAAAATGTTCTTTTTCGACCTTGGCCATGTCCGACAGAATGATGATAGCACGTCAGTTTTCGCTTTGTGAACGCAGCTTTTGACGAACATTTTATTTCAGAATGGGCGTCTCGTGACTTTTGCAGAAGTAAAATTCAGCATTTTGTAGCTCGAGCAGACTAGGCCCAAAAGCAGGCAACTTATGCTTTCTAGTATAAAACAAACACAAGAAAAGTATTAATGTAAGAAATAATGTAGATTCTGTATCCACCCCAAGATTTACTATTTAATTAACCCACCCGATTAATCAAATGTTACCTAGCCAATGCAAACAAATAAAGCAGCGTTTATATCTACCAGTCTTCAATAATCCATGAGACTTATATGCACCTAGAATAGTAGAAATGACATCACACAGACAAGGAAAAGCAAAACAAGCACATGCTTCTTTTAAGTTTGCAGCAGTTAGTAATGACAAAAACGAAAACAATAAATTATTTTATTATTTTGCACGAACAAAAAGATGCAACAATTATGCACGTTTATGAGCACACATGTTAGTCCCCCCATGTGTAAAGTTTAATCTAAGTTGTATTAGCACAACATATCACAAATCATTAATATTATTAATCATGTTATGGAAATGTGACTTCACGAGTTTAAACAAAATGTTGTTTTCTATCTCGCTCCATCAACTCCCTCATCTGGTGATTAACAAATCACCACACCAGCACTCAAAATTTTGGTAATTTAAATTTCTAAGAAATCGATTCAAATTCATTTGTATCAGTAAACCTAAAAGTCTGTTTCTGCATAATCTTTGGAATTAGCATAACGCTCTCTATGTAACTCCTGTAATTCGATCTCCCTTTCTTCTTCTTTTCTAAGTTTATAGATTCTTTTCTTTTCTTTCAACTGTTTCTTTCTTTTATGTAACAAACAGCCTATTTTGGTCAAAATAAAAATGAATACTATTATAATCAAAGGTGCCAAAATCTTGCCAAGAATTGAACTTCCGATATCATGAAACCAGTTTTTAATTGCTTGAAACCTTTTTGAAAGTTTCCCTGTAAAATCATCTTCTTCTAAAGGAATTATCTCTGAATGCATTTGTGTAATATTCTTAATGTACATTTCAATATTCTTACTTTCGTCAGGTATATATGTACAACAATGTTGTACATGTAAAATGCCACAGACTCCTCCCTCTTTTGCTAGGAGTATGTCTAAAGCAAGGCGATCTTGAATCACCATGGATCTAATTGCAATAACTTCAACATTTACTAATTGAAACCCATCAGCTGTGTCAGTTGATAATCTATCAACTATAGTGGATAATTTTCTAATTCTCCCTGCATTTAAGGTTATACCAACAAAAGGTATTACTGCTTGAAAAATATCTCCCAGAACTTCAGTAAAAGTTTCTCTTTTAACTCTATTTACATAATTATGAATTTTAAACAATCCTTCTGAATCTCTGTCAACATGAAACACTTTAGGAAAAACAATTCCCACATAACAAGTTCCATACCAGTGGTCTGGAAGGTTGTAGTAGGCTTTGTCACCACAAACAAAATAAATCCCAGGAAAGATTGGATCTTTTCCACCTTTGAATCCCCAACCTCCCAAAATCTGATAAGTATCTTCACAGTTACTTGCACCTACAAAGTAATTATCAAAAAGTGTATTATCTCTTCTAATGCAAAGCTTTCCACTAACTGGTTTGTCTATGTGAATTGCAATATTTTCAAGCATTTTGCCATTTAACTTCTCATCCTCTTTCTGCCAGAAACTTGACTTAGTCTGCTTGACTAATTCATTCCTCTTATAAATTGCTCTTCTCTCCTCAACCATATTCAAAAATTTCTTTCCTTCAGCACTTAATTTGCAAGTTAGATTATTTTTATAAGCATACTCATAAGTAAGTTCGTTAGTAACAAGGAAAAATTCTCTCATTTGCTTTGCTTTCTTATGCTTATTTAAAGCATTATCAATCTTAATATTTGCAAAAATTTCATCATAATTTGAATAGTAATATTCTAAACGTCCAGTTTGATAAAATAAACTGGTTAACACACTACATGTTACAGCATAAGTGAGAGGAAGCATATTATATGTTACTCCCTCAGAAACAGAAGCAGGTAACTTAACGCAGACGTAGCAGTCTTTTGCATCCATTACCTTAACATATTCACTCAATAGCTTTGTGAATGTATTACTTGAAAAATCACCAATTGATTTATCTTGATGAATGTTAGGTTGATGATCAATAACTTTTACAGACGCACTATGTTTAGTTTGGCTAACCAGAGCTTTGCTTGTTATGTTAACTTTGTGTAATTCTCTATTCATCTCCAAAGGGATAATCACAGCTAAAACCAACCAGAGCAGAATTAAAATGAGCAGACACACCAGAGTCATCTTACAGCATCTTTTAAAAACAGAACACTTTGAAGTGCTCTCCTTAACATAAGGCATTTTTGGTTAATTTTAGCCTCAAAAAATAAAAATAAATTTTAAAATTCTAAATATATTTACACCCCCCTTTTAAAATATATATATATATATATTTTTTTTTTTTTTTTAAACCCTAAACAAGATTTCTTCGACCTTATGTCATACATAAGTTTTCTTCAACTAAACAGTTTTTCTTCGACCTTATGTCAACTAACAAATTTTCTTCAGCCTTTTGCCAATTTAATATTTCTGTACTTCAATCATTGTCACTAATTTCTTGGATTTCGTTTTCTTCTTCACTACTATCATATATGTCAATAACAGGTGGAATTACTAAGTAAGTCCACTCAGGAGACTTGTATTTTTGGTTTGGTCTTACTATTCTCTTCCCTTTTCTCGATATTACTTCAATTTTTCTTCCAACTCCAACTTCTTTTCCAGGACTCTTTTGACTACTGATTTCTTCAACTTGTTCTTTTGGTTTCTTGATCAATCTGACTCTCAATCTTCCACCAGGCCAGTAGTCTGCTTTTCTCACGTACTTTTTCTTTGGTTCAGAATTATTTGATTCTGACTTCCAAGTCCTTTTCTTTCTGTTTTCACTTTCAACATCCACTTCACTTTCTTCAGTTTCGTCGTCTGAAATTTCAATTGACTCAGGAACTTCTCTATTCGGCAATTTCACTCCTTCAGGAACTTCACTTTGTCTTCCATCACTGGTACTCGGTAATTCGTCTTCCTCCTCTTCCTCAATTACCCCCAACTTCCCAGATTTCGGATTTCTGTTCCTTACTTCAGAGTTTGTTCTCTGCCTTTCGATACTCTCCTGGTCTGAAACTTCTTTTTGTTCTGTTTCTTTGTCTTTAATAGAGACAACCGAATCCTCAGTTATCTTTCCTTTTAACAGATTCTCTTCACCTTCAGAATCTATTTCAATGATTTCTAAGTCTTTTCTTGTTAAATTTCCATTCACTGGCACAGTTTCCAGATGTCGACTTTCTTGTCGATCTTCAGAATCTGGATTTATTTCACCTTCTGTTTCGCCTTCTGCTTCAGAATCAGAATCATCTGTGATATCACTTTCAACATCAGAACTCTCAGGAGTTGGTACTGGAATAGTATGACTAGGATGAATCCAGCGTTTCAATCCTCTGCACTTTACAGCATTAGTAGTGATCAAAATTATCTGCCTAGGTTTCTGCCATCTAGGAGCTAGACAATTCCTTCTCCGATGTACTTTCGTTCTGACCCAATCGCCAGGTCTCAGATCATGTGTCAAAACCTTTTCATCTGATTGTGCTTCAGTTCCCACCTGATTAGACACAGAAGTTACCATATCAGATAACCTTTTACAGTAATCCAAAATATCACTGTCATTTATGCTCAACAGTTTACCTACAGGTACAAAAGCTTGCCTCATAACTCTTCCCATTAAAATTTCATGAGGACTCAAACCTGTCTTTTTATCTGGTGTACTTCTTAATGACATCAAAACAAGTGGAAGAGCATCAGTCCACTTTACACCTGTTTCAAGACACATTTTTCCAATTCTGTTTTTAATTGTTCCATTAATTTGTTCTACCACTCCTGATGCCTCTGGTCTGTATGCACAGTGTATTTTCTGCTCAATGCTCAAAGCTTCGCAAATTAACTTCATCAGTTTGTTATCAAAATGGCTTCCTCCATCACTCTCAATAGTGACTGGAAAACCGTACCTTGGGATGATTTCTCTGAGCATTAGTTTTGCTACTGTAATTGAATCACAATGTCGTGTAGGGAAAGCCTCTACCCATCTTGAAAATAAGCAAACAATTACAAGCACATATTTCAAACAATTGTGTAAGGGCATTTCAATGAAATCCATTTGTAACCTGGTAAAGGGACCACCCTCTCGACCAATTATTCCTGTCCCCACCACTGATTTTCTGTTTGGATTCATTTGTTGGCATGACAAACACCTTTGACAAAAAGATTCTGCAATAGTTCTAAACTTGGTATTGAACCATGTTTCTCTGAAAAGTCTAACCATAGAATCTCTTCCCAGATGTGCTGGACCATGATATAATCTGTCCATGTCAGCAATCAAGCAATTTGGTAAGACTACTCTGCCATCTTTGTAAACCCACACTCCATCTTCTTCACATGGTCTACAATCTGATCTTAACCATAAGTCTTTTTCTTCATCATCTGTTTCATTTTGTAAATCTCTAATCTCATGCCATGTTTCTACAACTGTTGTTAGCATTAATGAATTTGAATCAGTTTCTTTACTCCTCTCCCGATTGTAAGAATAATTTTTCCTTGCGCAGTATTTAGCTGTTTCATCTGCGAAGGCATTTCCCTTGGAAATATAATCAATTCCTCTAGTGTGTGCTGCACACTTAACAATGGCGATTTCTTTTGGCAATTGTATTGCTTCAATTAATCTCCTAATGAAAACTGCATTTTTAATTGGTGATCCTGCTGATGTCATATATCCTCTCTGTGACCAGAGTTGTCCATAATCATGCACAACTCCGTACCCATACTGACTATCAGTAATGATGGTAACTCTTATATCCTTTGATATTTCACATGCACGAATTAAAGCAATTAATTCAGCCACTTGTGCTGAACGAACTCCTTCAAGACATGATGCTTCTTCGACATCTGCGACTGTACAAACTGAATATGAAGCTTTTAAGACACCTCCTTCGGATCTTAAGCATGAGCCATCTACAAAGTAGACAAAATCCGATTCAGACAAAGGTCTGTCTTTGATGTCTTTTCTTGGTTTAGTGCAGAATTCCATGACATCTAAACATTCATGTTCTGTTTCAATGTCATCAACAATTTCAGAATCAGGCAGTAATGTAGAAGGATTCAGATTTAAACATCTTGAAATCGAAACATTATCTGCTCCTAGTATGATTTTCTCATACTTTGTTAATCTGCTACTTGTTAAATGTTGAGTCTTACCTCTTGTCAGTAATATTTCTACTGAATGAGGCACAAAAACTTTCACAGGAAATCCCATAATGATCCCCTCACTTTGTTCGAGGCTGATACTTGTAGCTGCAACTGCTTTCAAGCAACCTGGTAATGCTTTTGCAATTGGATCAAGAACTGCAGAGAAGTATGCAATAGGTTTCTTTAAATTTCCATGTCTCTGAATTAACACAGATAATGCACATCCTTCTCTCTCACTACAATACAGTTCGAAATCTTTCTCATAATTTGGCATACCTAAAGCAGGAGCTTGGCATAAGCTCTTTTTCAAGTTCTCAAAAGAATCCATCTCAGCATCATTGAGAATAATTGGATCTTTTACATCTGACTTTGTCAGTCTTTGTAGTGGTTTTGCAATTACTGAAAATCCACTTATCCATTGTCGACAGTAACCAACCATTCCCAAGAACATTCTGACCTGTCTTTGTGTTCTTGGTGGTAACATTGCTTGAATCATTTTTATTCTCTCTATTGTTACTTGTCTTTTTCCCTTTGCAATTCTGTGACCAAGATATTTTACTTCTTGTTTGCAAAACTGTAGTTTTGCTGGGGACACTTTATGTCCTTCTTCTGCAAGACGATTTAACAGAATTATTGTGTCTGTTACACAATTTTCTCTTGTCTTTGCAGCTATTAACAAATCATCAATATACTGCACTAGCGTAGACCTACCAGGTAAGTCTAGGTCTTCTAATGATCTTTTTAACAGTTCATTAAAGATTGAAGGACTTTCTGTATAGCCCTGTGGGATTCTTGACCATCCGAGGGTCTTACCTTGGAATCTGAAAGCAAAGATTTCATAACTGTCTGGATGTAAGGGAACAGTAAAGAATGCATTGCAAAGATCAATGACTGTATACCATTCAGCATCATGTGGAATCTGGAATAGAATTACTGCTGGATTTGGAACCACAGGACAACATGGAACGACAATTTGATTAACCTTTCTCAAATCTTGTACGATTCTAAATGTTCCGTTAGACTTTTTAACTCCCATAATTGGTGAATTACAAGGACTACTCTCCATTTCTTTTAATACACCTTGCTTGATTAATTTTTCAATTATTGGTGTAATACCTTCAATTGTTTCTGTTTTCATTTTATATTGTGGAATGTTTGGAAATTCTATTCCCTGTTTCAATGTAATTTTTACTGGATCTACGTTTTTCATCAGACCCATCTCATTTCCAGTAAAATCCCATATTTCAGATTTCACTGTTTCCTTGAGTTCTTCAGGTAAATCCTTTTCTTCAAATGCAGGAAACAATTTTGTTTCTTCTGCTTCCATCATCATCATTGTCATTCTGTATAAACCATCTTCCTCCATTGTTTGTAACTCAACTCCATCAGGAGAACAATATATTCTACAATTCATTTTACATAGGATGTCTCTGCCTAATAGATTCACTGGACTACTATTACAAACCACAAATCTGTGTTTGTCTCTGTAATTTCCAATTTCAACTGGTACTGGATCAGTTAAGTCAGTTTTAATTTGCTGATTACTTACTCCGACAACTTGGATGGTATCCCCAGAGAGAGGTAGGTTTTCAATTTCCACTGATCTAACAGTAGAACGGGTTGCACCAGTGTCCACTAGAAAAGTAATGTCTACATCATTAACTTTCCCGTTTACAAAAGGACCAGACTGGTCAACCTCAAGAGTGGCTCCAACAACACACTCTTCCTCCTCTCTCGGGCACCGTCAGCAATAATCATCAGAATCGCTGTCTTGACTTTCTGTTAATAAAAACTGTTGTGAAGCATTTTGCATTTGAACTCTTTGTTGCTTTTGCTGTTTTTGTGGTTTTATTACCTGTTCACTTCCCTGAAATCCTACGTTTGGATTATATTTTTGAACTCCCCCACAATTCGGAAAAGGTGGTTGTGGCAATGGGTCTTGACGATTATTCACCTGTTGTTGTTGCTGTTGCTGTAATTGTCGCTGAATATTAAATTCGTTTAACCCCTGTTGCATCTGTAGCTGTCGCTGCAGGTCAACACCATTCTGCATCTGTGGATTCAATAAGGGATTCTTTAAGTTTTTAGGAGGATGAGGACACTCGTCTCTCCAATGTCCAATTTCGCCACAATTAAAACAAGGTAATCTTTGTTTCAACTCCTCAATTTTAGGGCTAAATTTCTTTGGGAAATTATTACTTTTAAACTTTCCTTGTATCTGGTTTGTATTTCCAGTTTGAACAAAATTAGTGTTTTTATTACCCATGCTGGCAATCTGTTGCTCAGCCACGTTTACCTGTGCCCACATGGCTTTCTCCTTGAGCTTCTTCTGTTTTACTTCTATTTCATCGCTGCAATATTTAGCCTTTCTTAGTATATCATCTACAGATAGTGATTGCCATCCGACAATGCTATTTCTGATCATTTCTCCAATTTCAGGTTTTAGTCCATAAACAAATCTATAGACAAAATGGCTCATGTCTTTTTCGTCTAGTTTTTCATAACCACTGTATTGTTTAAAGATTAACAGTAGTCTTTCATAAAAAGAATGAACTGATTCTTTTGTTTCCTGTTCTGTCCTTTCTATTTTAACCCAATCTACTTCTTTGGGTGGAATTTTGTTTTTCATCCAAACAATCACTTTTTCATAAAAATCCATTACAAGTGGATTTGGAGCACCTGTTTCTTTAATTCGCTCAGGTTCTGTTTTTGGCCAACTAATCGATATTTTACATTCTGTCCAAAGATCAGATGGAACGACAATATCAAAAAATCCATCTAAATCAATCCACAGAACCTTTGACACTTTGATAAATCTATCGACTTGCCTGTACCACTCAACTGGTTTTTCCCTCAATTTCGGAAAGTCATTTGTAAATAACAGAATGTCCTGTCTCGACCAAGGGACATGAACATATCCTCCACCTGCAATTTCTCTCATTGGAAATAGTTTTGACAATTTTTCCAATCTTTCATCTTCCTTCTTTTTCGTCCATTTTACTCTCCATTTATTCAGTTCTCCTAGCTTTTTGATATAGACAATCAAATCTTTTATATGCACTATTCTTCCCATTGAGTTCAAACTTTCAATGTCACTTTCTGAAAAGTCTAATCTGTAATGTTTCGCAAAATTCTTTTGTTTGCTCACATCAATTTCAAGTTCTGCTGCTAGATCCTCTAGTTGATCATATTTATTTTTTGTTTTCCATTGTATACTTTTGCAAATGAACAGTAGTTCATCATCTCGATAGTAATTTAAACTATCTGGACCAATTGTTCCGATTATTAATTCTTCGATATTCGCTTTTAATTTGGCCACATCAAGTTTTGGTGTGGTTACCCTGACTTCAGGACTCCCTATATCTGATATAGCACCCATTGGTGTTTTTGGAGATAAATCCTCATTAAAGGTTAAATCAGGCATTCTCGATTTAGAAGAGTTTATTTCAGATAAGTCTGAATAAAATTTTTCAGCAGCCTTTTGAATTTCTGTATTTAAAGGAATAGTTAATCCAGTTTTGTTTGTTTCCTTTTGGTCAAATACAGGCTGAACAGGACCAATCGTTACTGGAACTGTCACAGCTTCCATGCCTTTTGTCATTCTTTTTATTAATTCTTCTTTAGATCTTAAATATTCATTATAATCAACATCTTCAACATTTCTTGCCTCTCTTGTATAATCTTTTGGAGCTTCTCTTGCTCTTGGAGCCATTGTAAAATGTCTACCTTCATTTCGAGCATTCTCGAATTCTGGTCTTCTAGGAGTTTCAATAATTTCACAATTATTTGGATAAAGTTTAGGAGCTTCATTAATTGGAGGTGCACTCGGTGAAGTTTCAGTAGAAACCACCGGAGTAGACCATGATCTAGGAGGTCTCAAAGGCTGATTCTTTCTAGCAGTTGTATATATTTCTTCCATAATTGCATCCTCAGATTCACTTTCCATAGATTTCCCTGTAGGAGTACCCATTACCATTTCCTGAATTAAATACAATCCTTCACTCATGTTTCCCTGTCTCCACATTCGCAATCTATCTTCATGAGTTTCTCTTCTCCAAGGTGGATTTTTAGAAGGTCTTTTAATTCCACTAGCTTCTCTTTGTAATTGATACATCTCGTCTTCCCACTCAACTAAAGCTTCAAATTGAGTTGGTCTCGGTTTCGGAACAAGAGCGTTCATTTTCTCTCGTAAATTTCTCAAGACTTTTACATTAAATGAACCATCATCAGGCCAAGTTAAAACACCGTCGTTCTTAGTATAGCGTTTCCAACTATCGAACCATAAGACAGTATGATATCCATATTCACCTTCCATATACGCTGCAGGTGTTTTATACTTATGAAGTAGTTTACCACCTCGCGTTTCGATTTTCTTGTCAGGTGAAAATAAATTCTTAAACTTCTGAAATAATGTTGGCTTTTTCTCAACATGTTTAAAATGATAACTCATTTTTAAGAGTTATATCTAATTCACAAAATCGTTCGTAAAATATTTCCGGGATGTTCCGCAAAACAACCAATCCGTGCGCGAAACACACTAACAAGCCAATGACAGTTGAGCTACGTCACTTTTCTGCTCAACCAATAAATTTGGAGTTTTTCTGAAGGACCAATCAGCTCACAGGTCGTCAGAGACTCAAGAGCCAATCAGAATATAGCTTGTGACGTAGGTCACCCAATCCCAGCGCGGCTCTGTGACGTACTCAGCAGCTGCGGTTTCTCGTTTCTCACTCCTGGCGCTTACCCCTCCTTCACAAAATCTTTTCACAGCGCCATTTTAAGAACACTTTTCAGTGTAAATTAATTCTTAACAATGACTATAAGGACAACATCTGTTCGTTTCACTATTTAGGATAGTTTACATACATTCAAGTATCCACACTTCGGAATAGACGGCGCTATTCACACTAAGGATAATATTCAATTGTCAGTAGAGTAACCCTTACCCCACCCTTCTAACACGTATAATTATGAACTCGCTTTGCTCTGAACCCACCGCGAAGTGACAGTTCTAAGAGTTCCACTTGAACATAAAATACAAATCAAACTCGCACTTTCGCACTGAAAATTCCCTAATTTCAAACACACATGAAATCCGTACAGGACTCTCACCTGTTTATAGAGATCATGCACCGTTAGCAAAATAACGACGTTATCCGTACAGGGCTCTCACCTGTTTATAGATATGAAACATGTACCCGTACAGGACTCTAACCTGTTTATAGATAATCATGCACCGACGCCAATTTACCCTTCACTCAAGCTCGGATATAACTAATACTCTTATCACAGTGAGTTTTATGGAAGGCGCTTTGTCCCTATTCTCATGCTGCTCTAATTTCTTAGAAAACCCTCACTATACAAGATTCACACCTAGCCCTAAAACTGTGCTGCTCGGCGACAACACTATGGTACACGGCGATACCTCTTGTGATACTCGGCGATATCACTACAAACAGAACAGATGGCTTGCGTGACTAATTTCTCGCCACACAATCTATACCGGTATAGCTTACAGATAGCACGAAAAACGAACTCAACATGTGTTAAAACATCGATCCTATTTCCATACCATAACGTTTTAGTAACCCTTAGCAACCAACATATTACCTTGGTTACCCTTAGCAACCATCAATTTCTGCTACCAGAGAATTGATCCAGCGGCCTATAGAAAATATATCATAAACAACGCTACCCAACTTCATAATCTATAAACAAAATTCTATACTAAATATGGACCCATTTATAAACCTGATATATTTTGGGCCTACTGAATCAGGTGGTCAGATTAAATCTATATACATATTATTTACAAACTATATACAATTTTATACATCTGCGGAAAGAATATTGTCATTAGAATAAAACTTAACCATTTAAACGACCACCATTGGCGACGTGATCTAGCTAATAGTAACCTACACTCCTGAATAACCAAGACCAGCTTGTTTGTCAAAAGTAAGATTTTATTTACTAAATTATGGTATATAACTTGATAGTTTTATAAATGGATTTTATTAACATTGAAGCAAGCATGATTGTAAAGAAACGTGAGAAAAATACAATTTAAGCAAGTGAATCAAAATTAAAGTGAATATTTAAAGTTTAGCATTTCTAAAATCTAAGTCCCTAACTAAGCTAAATAGATAGAAATTAAAGTAAAGTTCTTTGAGGATTCTTACGTGCTCCACGCAATGTCCGACAGCACTTCACCCTCATCGGAAAGTCAGAAAGCAGCAGCCAGCCCATCCCTAGGGGCATGACTTTTTATACCTTTCTACGCTAACTAAACTACGCAAAGGAAAGTTTTCAGAAATCTTCGACGTCCCATTGGCTGAGAGTGACAAGTGACATGTCACCCACATTTCAAAAGTTTCATTAGGTCACTTTTCTTAAGGACCATTGTCTTTTCTGTATGCAACCAGGAGCTTCCTAGGTTTGCTACAAATGTCTCATTGCTTCCAATTGACTTCCGCGGATGCCAAGTTAAGGGCTGACAAAATGTTCTTTTTCGACCTTGGCCATGTCCGACAGAATGATGATAGCACGTCAGTTTTCGCTTTGTGAACGCAGCTTTTGACGAACATTTTATTTCAGAATGGGCGTCTCGTGACTTTTGCAGAAGTAAAATTCAGCATTTTGTAGCTCGAGCAGACTAGGCCCAAAAGCAGGCAACTTATGCTTTCTAGTATAAAACAAACACAAGAAAAGTATTAATGTAAGAAATAATGTAGATTCTGTATCCACCCCAAGATTTACTATTTAATTAACCCACCCGATTAATCAAATGTTACCTAGCCAATGCAAACAAATAAAGCAGCGTTTATATCTACCAGTCTTCAATAATCCATGAGACTTATATGCACCTAGAATAGTAGAAATGACATCACACAGACAAGGAAAAGCAAAACAAGCACATGCTTCTTTTAAGTTTGCAGCAGTTAGTAATGACAAAAACGAAAACAATAAATTATTTTATTATTTTGCACGAACAAAAAGATGCAACAATTATGCACGTTTATGAGCACACATGTTAGTCCCCCCATGTGTAAAGTTTAATCTAAGTTGTATTAGCACAACATATCACAAATCATTAATATTATTAATCATGTTATGGAAATGTGACTTCACGAGTTTAAACAAAATTTTGTTTTCTATCTCGCTCCATCAGTATCAGAGCGCTTTACATGAGCACCAGTTGCATTACACAAGGACACCTTCATTAGGTCGAGCCTAGAGTCAGCGCGCATGCGCTTCTCTGTGAGACTTGCTGTACTGGAGTATAGAAGAGAAGCCCAGCCACTCTTCGCCCATATTTGTCATTGGCTTGTGTCTTTGTCCTTTGTAAATGGTGGCTTCTGATTCAGTAATCGCCTTGTTAGTCCCTTCTTATGACTGCCTTATCTTCATTTGTATCCGCTGAACCACAACCTCTCCCTATGAGAGCAGCATAAAATTCTCTCTCCATGCTTGTTCTTTCTAACTTCAGTTGGGAGCACTACACTTCCCATGCTCGCTAACAGAGCAGCGCTGTCCCACCCTTACTACGTAGAGCCTTTGTGTCCCATAGTTGAATGAGCCATGCTTTTTGCCCACCTATGACTCGTTATGCTCCTCCCCCTGCTCCTACCCCAGCCTTCCTTATTTGTTATTTTTCCAACAAGGTGCTCACATTGTGCAGCAGAGCGCAAGCTTACACTACTTAAAATACATGTTAAATATTGATTGTAGGGGTGCTAAGTGGAACAAAAGGGGGTGGTGATGGACGGAGCATCTGAACCAATCAAACACTCACACCCAGTCAACAGATCTGGGTTTAATCCATCACCGTTCTTTAGCCCACTCTATCACCACAGTTCAGACATGGCATATGCAAATCAGTCTGACCCTGTGCCTCATGGGAACAGTCCAGCCCGAACTGCCAAGCCATGCCTTCCCTGGACCGGAAACAAACTTCCTAGGACCGGTTTCTGGCATTTCAGCCGTCTTCAGCCAGGCTTGCTTGAATCCAGTGGCAAAGTGAGCAAGGGACTCACGTCTGAGCATACCCTGCCAACTTATGACGAACAAAGCGGTACAAAAGGGGGTGGTGATGGACGGAGCATCTGAACCAATCAAACACTCACACCCAGTCAACAGATCTGGGTTTAATCCATCACCGTTCTTTAGCCCACTCTGCCACCCCAGTTCAGACATGGCCATATGCAAATCAGTCTGACCCTGTGCCTCATGGGAACAGTCCAGCCCGAACTGCCAAACCATGCCTTCCCTGGACCGGAAACAAACTTCCTTGGACCGGTTTCTGGCATTTCAGCCGTCTTCAGCCAGGCTTGCTTGAATCCAGTGGCAAAGTGAGCAAGGGACTCACGTTTGAGCATACCCTACCAACTTATGGCGAACAAAGCGGTACAAGTGGAGTCGCCCCCTCATCAGATATGCCCCGGGCAGTTGAATTGTTGAAAGTTTCGAGCAGCCCGAACATAGAGTGTCCTCACAAATATGCAGCTAAGGGACTTCCACAGTAAAATGCGGCTCTGCCTGAACAAAGCTGTTTTAATTAAATTTCTCAGGAAGGAAAAGAAGCTGGAATGGGCCCCAATACAGTGTGAATGTCCTTTCTTATAATAAAGATGCGGCTGGCCTCCTGTCTCAGGTCCCATGGGCGGAGCTGGGACGGGAGGTGCCGTAGCTCGCATACCCAAGTGTGCTATGAAGTGCGGGCACAGAGCTGCTGGGTGCCAGGAACACGCTGACAGAGTGAGGAGGCGACCTCATGTAAAATGAAGGGCTTGGTCAGCAGATTTCAAAGAACTCGAAAATGAGAAAGGACAAACTTCAGTACTTCCTAATAGTCTCTCCAAAAGCTACACGAGAGCCGGTTAAAGGTTGCCCAGAATTCCAAGGGTCCTGCTAAGTGCTTGTTGAAGACACAGATAGCGAGTGAGGACTGGAAACGAGAAGGTAACAAACATTAATATTAAGTAATGAGAATGTGACATTGTGGTGAGAGCTGATGACTCAGCAGCTACATGCAGAATTATATTCAATTCCAGACCTGGGCTCAACATTGTGTGATTTTCGGAAACTCGCTTAATCTTCCGGTCTCCAGTACTATAAAGCACTTTATTTCCAGTGTGAGCTGTAAAAATGGTTCCAGCATTTTTTTTTGCAGTTTTATTTAGGGCAAAATTGACCCTAGGAGATGGAGCGCTTTGCTGGAGCACAGGTTACCTTGTGTCAAAAACAATGAGAGAGCAAGGGAAAGGAAGGGGTACTTTCGTATCCCCAATGTAATATATGCTTAAACAACGATGGACAAACTTGTTATGTGTGTGGTACAATCACTAGTTGGGCAGTGTTTGGGACCCACTGGGTTAGTTTAAAATACACCTCACACACCAACCTAGTTGGTGTCATGCTTCATCATTGGGGTCCCAACCGGGTGGCCGAATGCACCCCGGTTGTGCTACGACGCCTGATTACAGCGGAGCTAGTGTGGTAAAAGTGTGTGATGTGAATTAAAAATACCTCTGAGAATCCTTGCCTGTGAACTTTTATTAGCGGCAGCTCAGGATATGATTAAAAATGATGTGTGGTGCAACTGAAAAAAATGTATTATCTATTAGTTGTCTATGTGATAGGTCTACAGGTTTCAACCCACCATGAAATGTTAAAGGGGCTTTCTTCAGGACCGTGAAAGGGGTGAGTGGCAAAGTAGTGCACGTAGTAAGTGAAAAAAGAGTACCTACACACGTGCTAAGGTGTGTGGACGAGGTGTCTACGTACTTACAGACACCTTGAAAAAAAGACACTATTGTCGAGTTTAGGCAGCTGATCGGGGCTCGGGAGGAGTTCGCTCCTTTGTCAGACTTTGATCTCAGAGCATAACCCGCCTTCAAACCTGGTGCGGTCTCCCTTCGTCCCAGTCGTCCGGGACGATGGGAGACAGAAGAAACAGGGAAGAAACAGAAAATTCAAATAAGACTCGTTGAACACAAGAGCAACATCCGTACTAAGAACCCCAAATCTACAATAGCCAGCCACTTCAATACCATGCAACATAACGTCAGCCAACTCCGTTTCCTGATCTTTGAATAGGTGCCTACCTTGCGGGGATGCAACAATACACAATATTTATTACACAGGGAAATCCATTGGATCAGTTTTATGAACTCTGCCAGCCCAAAGGGGTTAAATGGATGTTTTGATTTGAACTGTTTTCTCTGATCTCTATTCTTTTCTCAACAGCATATGTAAAATTCCCAAAATTCCTAATGACGTTTGATCGCGTACGGGTAGGGACAATCTAGATATATTGTTAATCAGCACAAGAGCGAAGCGATCCCAGACACTTATGGACATTAAGTCGTTAATGTAGGAATGCATTTATGAATCATCGCGCAAATTCCAGACACCTTTTTACATTAAGGGGTCGATTACGATGGCGGACGGAAGGACGACCGCCGTCCTGGGGTAGGCGGAAAATGCCTTTTTACAGTCCCCCAGCCGCGGCCAGTCCGTCCGCCATATTAGGATGGGAAGCACTGTCAAATGTCCGTACGCCGCGGAAGAACATGCACCGCCGCGTAAATACACCCGACCCCGCGGCGGACGTAACCAATCCAGAGACACCGCCGTACGGAATGACGTCTCCAACCGTCCTCTAAATCACGATGGCGGAAAAGACACAGCAAATCGCAGCAGAAAAACAACCTGCCTGAACACGGCGGATTCACCACAGCGGAGAGACAAAACATTGCAGAGATACCCACCCCAGGCAGATCGCCGTCATGGACCCAGCTCTCCACGCATTTCCGATACTCTTCGTGCTTCACCACCAGCAAGTCATGGACCGTCGCCGACGACAACGCAGCTACGCAAACACACCAATTGCTGTCGGAAGGGGAGTACCTGCCGGGGCCGTGACGTGGGGAGGGGGAGGGGCAAGTTGGGGGAAACAGCATTTACGATAGCACTAATATATCAACAATGCAAGGAGACAACCAGGAATGACAAAGAGAAACCACTACACACGATTAACTTGCTTTATTGCACATAATAGGGGTTCAATCCTAGAGTAGCCAGGAGCATGGGCACTGGATAGAACAGAGCAGGTACATCTGAGGCAGCACATGAGAGGGCACAATGCAGCATCCTAACAGCAACAGGGCAGTGTTCACAACAGAGCAGGTACATCTGAGGCAGCACATGAGAGGGGCACAGAGCATCAACAGTCCATGGCAAGGCACAGAACAGGTACATCTGAGGCAGCACATGAGAGGGGCTAAGTGCATCAGCAGTCCATGGCAAGGCACAGAACAGGTACATCTGAGGCAGCACATGAGAGGGGCTAAGTGCACCAGCAGTCCATGGCACAGAGCAGGTACATCTGGGCACAGAGCATCAACAGTTCATGGCAAGGCACAGGTACATTAGAGGCAGCACATGAGAGGGCACAATGCAGTATCATAACAGCAACAGGGCAGTGTTCACAACAGAGCAGGTACATCTGAGGCAGCACATGAGAGGGGCTAAGTGCATCAACAGTCCATGGCACAGAGCAGGTACATCTGAGGCAGCACATGAGAGGGGCTAAGTGCATCAACAGTCCATGGCAAGGCACAGAACATGTACATCTGAGGCAGCACAGGAGAGGGGCTAAGTGCATCAATAGTCCATGGCAAGGCACAGAACAGGTACATCTGAGGCAGAACATGAGAGGGGCTAAGTGCATCAACAGTCCATGGCACAGAGCAGGTACATCTGAGGCAACACATGAGAGGGGCACAAAGCATCAACAGTCCATGGCAAGGCACAGGTACATCAGAGGCAGCACATGAGAGGGGCTAAGTGCATCAGAAGTCCATGGCAAGGCATAGAACAGGTACATCTGAGGCAGCACTTAGGAGAGGGGCAATGAGCATCAACAGTCCATGGCATAGAGCAGGTACATCTGAGGCAGCACATGAGGGGCACAGAGCATCAACAGTCCATGGCAAGGCACAGGTACATCAGAGGCAGCACATGAGAGGGAACAATGCAGTATCATAACAGCAACAGGGCAGTGTTCGCAACAGAGCAGGTACATCTGAGGCAGCACAAGGACGCGTGTCAAGCGCCCCGTCCCATGGACATTAATAATGCAAGGGTTGTTACAATGGACGATCTAGACACCAAGTACAATGACATGTGAGTGATAGGACCTACACCTCACAGCACAGAATCTGGTGGACTGCTTGACCTAGTAGCCTCGGACACACTGCCAGCACCAGAAACAGGAGTGTGAGACACAGCCACAGCTATAGTGACTGACACATGAGCCATAGACCCAGACACACTGCCAGCACCAGAACCAGGAGTGAGAGACACAGCCACAGCTCTAGTGACTGACACATGAGCCATAGACCCGGACACACTGCCAGCACTAGATACAGGAGTGTGAGACACAGTCACAGCTCTAGTGACTGACACATGAGCCATAGAACCAGACACACTGCCAGCACCAGATACAGGAGTGTGAGACACAGACACAGCTCTAGTGACTGACACATGAGCCATAGTCCCAGACACACTGCCAGCACCAGATACAGGAGTGTGGGACACAGCCACAGCTCTAGTGACTGACACATGAGCCATAGACCCAGACACACTGCCAGGACATGTCCCTGTACAGTGACCAACAAATACCATGCCAGCATCTGAGACATGAGAGTGGCGGACACACACAGTGGCAGTACCTGAAACAGGAGAGGGCACAACTGACACAGTGCTACTACATGAGGCATGACAGTGAACAACAGACACAGTGCCACTATCTGACACATGAGAGTGAACTGCAGCTGACCCACTAGGACCACTGAAATGATGAGCCACAGGGCTGTATGGGCCAGGAGGCAGGGTGGCTCTGGGAGCTGGGGACAGCTGTACTGGAGCGACATTGGGGTGGTCAGGTGTCACTGGTGTGTGTCTCCGTTTCTTAGGGATATGTAAGGGCACCCTGGACATGACTGGACTGGTAAGTGGTGCGGGCTCATCTGAAACATCACCCATCAAAGGTGGATCATGTGCTGGTGGGGGTCTGCTCTCTGGGGACGTGCTGGACCCTGCTTGATGTTTGCTGTGGCCCTGCCTTCTGCCCCCTGCATCATGTGTAATGGGGATGCAACAACAGTGTACTCCTTCCTCTGCTTCAGTGGGGTTTGGATGGGAGTAGAGGTATGGGGGGACTCCACCGCTGACACATGTGTTTTACGTTCCTTTACCAACACCAGTCTCAGGGGACGCAGGGGTGATGTATGCCTGGCCTTGGTGTAGCTCGTGTCCATGGAAGAACTCTTGGCCCTGGGATGTGCATTAGCCGTAGGAGTTGTCCTGTCTCTGGAATGTGCCTTATCCATGGGCGGTGCTCTGTCCCTGGGAGTTGGCTTGTCCTTTGTAGTGTCCCTGTCCATTGTAGTGTCCGTGTCCTTTGAAGTGTCCTTGTCCCTGGGAGTGTCCCTGGCCTTGGGAGGTGCCCTGTCCTTTGAAGTGTCCTTGTGAGTGTCCCTGGCCTTGGGAGGTGCCCTGTCCTTTGAAGTGTCCTTGTCCTTGGGAGTGTCCCTGGCCTTGGGAGGTGCCCTTTCCTTTGAAGTGTCCTTGTCCTTGGGAGTGTCCCTGGCCTTGGGAGTACCTTTTGAGGGGGATGCCTGTGTTACATGTGAATCCCTGTCCCCCAACACCCCTTGAGGATCCTGTGTGTCAACTCCAGGGTAGCTGATGTCGTGTTCGGTGAAAGATTTCCCTGTCCAAGGGGATGGTGTCTGTGCCCTCCGTGCCCTGCCTTGCTGCCTGTGGCTGCTTCTAGTGCAATACCCAGAAAATGAGGCCTGGTCAGAAATGTCACTCTCCCCTGAGACATCAAGTGGTGTGGATGGGGGAACTGAAGTAGAACCTTGCCCATGCGACTGTTGAATGGCTGCAGACACTGTGTTGGATAATGACTGAACTGTTCTGTGGAGACCAGTAACATCGCCATGCATCCCCTCCATGAATGCTACCACCTGCCCCAACTTCCTATCGTGGTCTAGGAATGCATTGATCATGTTGGTCTGCCCTACACACAGCTGTCGCAGCAGATCAACCGCCTCAGCACAAAGGGCACTTTGTGTCACAAGGGCAGGGGCAGCGGTGCCTGCCCCGAAGGCCACTCTGCTCCCCCTACTCTGGTGAGCACGAGCAGTACTTGTTGCAGTTGGTGGCAGTGTGGGCCCTGTGTGCTGTGTACCGACTGAAGGTGTAGATTGCCCAATCCCTGTGTCTACCAACAGTGCTGACTCACCACCACTGTCTGAAGATGAGGACAATGGTGTCTCCACATGTGAGTCCTCAGGAACAGTTCTGTCCCCCTCTCCGGGGCTGCTCTCTTCAGTCTTAGTCTGCGTGTGTGTGATCTCGGATCCGGATGCATTGCCACCACTGAGCTCCGTCGTTTGTGGGTCAGTGCCCTCGGCCAAAGCTGAAAGAGAGAGAAAAGAGGTATACCTAAGTGCCACACTCACGTACTGAAAGTTGCAAAATCAAAACTTCCTTGACTGCTGACCAACATGTAGCACCGATCCTGCACACGAACCACCCCTACCAGACATCCTCATGTCAAAGAACCGGGGGGGCCTGTGAAACATGTACATCAAACAAACAGGGTTAGTGCATGCAGACCACCACACATGTGATGCCATGGGACCACAGACCTCAATGGCATGTCCTGGGCCCCGGTACTACAATGCAACTGGTATGTCCACCTGGCTGACATGGATGCTAACGCTCACTCCGCTAATGGCACCAACATGCAATTGCAGCACAACATACACACCACGGATGTCACTACTGTGTCTGAGCAGCTATACATGCATGCACTCACAAGTCACAAACACATTCAGTGTGCTTACCGTTAGTTTGCTGCTGCTCCCCTCTCAACCGGGCGGACAGGTCAGGATACGTCACAGCTATGATACGGAGCATTAGAGGGGTCATGGTGCGTCGTGCAAGCCGGGATGATCTTGGAATCAGCCCCAGTGTCATCTCCGCCACATTCTTGCTGAGCCTGGAGATGACGTCCCACCGCATGTGGCAGTGTATGTGTCGTCTATTGCACACCCCCACTGCCCGTACATCACGTGCTATGGTCCTCCACACGGCCTTGCAAAGGCGCAGCTTGACCTACCATGATGGGAGACAAGAGGGGAAAGTCAGTGGACAGTTGGCCATTCACACAGATAGGAGCAACACGTATCTTTCAGCAGCCATGCACAGTACAACACATGTGAAGGTCCCACAGCACACCGCCAAGATTGCAGAAGCCAGGAGTCAGTGACCACCTCATGCACACCAACATGTTCCCCACTGCACTTACCACCTGTCCGGGGGCACCGTAGACCGTTCATAGTGGCGGAGCACACTGTCCACAAGGACATCCATCTCCGCTGCAGTGAAAGGACGAGACCGGATCTCTCGCACTCTCGGCATGGCAAGATCCAGGACTGTGGCACAACAGCAGCAGTTGGTAGATTGCTCAGCAGCAGCAGGTAGAGGTGATGGGTGCAGGCAGCAGTTGGTCGATTGCTCAGCAGCAGCAGGTAGAGGTGATGGGTGCAGGCAGCAGTTGGTGGATTGCTCAGCAGCAGCATGTAGAGGTGTTGGGTGCAGGCAGCAGTTGGTGGATTGCTCAGCAGCAGCAGGTAGAGGTGATGGGTGCAGGCAGCAGTGGCTGCAAGCAGTGGATGTGTGCTGCTGAAATTCACACATTTATAGGGCCCTGAGCTGATATCAGTGGCACACGTTTGCAGCAATTGGTTTTACCGGGCTGCCTCATTCAAAATGAGCCAATGAATGGCCCTGCTGTGGCGGTGCACGGCTTCCGCTATTTTTGAAATCGCTTACGCGCCCCGCGTTACCTGTTTCCATTGGCTACAAGTGCAAGGACCGTCACTGTCACACAACGGCAACCGCATGTGCCCGCTACCGCGACGGCGCATCATTTGAAATTAATCACTCACTGGCGTCGCAATGGCGGAGCACGCATTCTGCGGGGGCGGGGCAGGCTAACACATACATTTGAATGTGCAAGTGGAAAGGGCAGTTGGTACCCCCCTTACAGTCACATTGCAGCACCCACCGCAGACCGCCGGGTGCGGGCGGTCACCCACCGCCGGCCATGGCCGGTCACCCACCGCCGGGTGCAGGCAGTGGGTGACCGCCCTGTGTATTGATGTTACCCCAGCATGGATGGCCATGGCCGGTCACCCACCGCCGGCCATGGCCGGTTACCCACCACCGGCCATGGCCGGTCACCCACCACCGGATGCGGGCGGTGGGTGACGGCCCTGTGTATTGATGTTACCTGGCATGGATGGCCATGGCCGGTCACCCACCGCCAGCCATGGCTGGTCACCCACCGCCGGCCATGACTGGTTACCCACTGCCGGGTGCGGGCAGTGGGTCACCGCCCTGTGTATTGATATTACCCCGGAATGGATGGCCATGGTCGGTCACCCACCGCTGGCCATGGCCGGTCACCCACCGCCGGGGGCGGCCGGTGGGTGACCGCCCTGTGAATTGATGTTACCCCGGATGGATGGCCATGGCCGGCGGTGGGTGACCGGCCATGGCCATCCATGCCGGGGTAACATCAATACACACGGTGGTCACCCACTGCCCGCACCCGGTGGTGGGTGACCAGCCATGGCCGGCAGTGGGTGACCGGCCATGTCCGTCAGTGGGTGACCGGCCATGGCTGGCGGAGGTTGACCGGCCATGGCCGGTGGTGGGTGACCGACCATGGCCATCCATGCCAGGGTAACATCAATACACAGGGCGGTCACCCACCGACCGCACCCGCCGGTGAACGACCGCCCGCACCCGGTGGTGGGTGACCGCCCCCCCGGCGGCCTGTGGTGGGTGCTGCTATGTGACTGAAAGGAGGGATACCAACTGCCATTTCAACTTGCACATTCAAATGTATGTGTTAGCCTGCCCCGCCCCCGCGGAATGCGTGCTCCGCCATTGCGATGCCAGTGAGTGATGATTTTCAAAAGATGCACCGTCGCAGTAGTGCGCACATGCGGTTGGCAGGGTGTGACCGTGATGGTCCTTGACCATGCAGCAAATGTTATGCACAATTGCAGTATCAAAGATTATCTTCTGTGTTGGTAGAAGGCATACCCAGATGGCGTGTGTACACACACTGCATGTCTCCACGCACATGTAATGTTCATAGTTGTACATGTGTGTCAGGACATGTCCGGAATGCGTCAAGAATCATTATGTCATGTCAATGGCCCGTGTACACGTGTCTCATTTATGTCCATTAGTTGCATGTGTGGTCATACTATTGACCTTGCCAGTGGTTAACAAAGGCCAGTGATGTGAGCCCAAGTTGCGTCACTTGGCTATGTGTTGACGTCTTGGTTTTGAGGTCACACGTTTCTATTTGTACACATCTATACAGTACATCAAGGCTGTGTACCCACATTCTGAAGCTGTTGTGAGTGTGTGGTTTGTGTGTGCATGTAGCAATGATGGGGGTATACATGCATTCTGTGTATGCGTATGTGTGTCGCCTGTTGTATGCTCATGCCTGTCATGTGAGGATGCACAGCATTGTAGGTGGGGTCATGGGTGCATGAAGACAAGGAGGGTGTGTTCCATGTTCGTGTTGTGTGTGCACGTTCATGTGTGTCTGTGGGGACGCTTGTCCACACTTGGGCCCTCAGTCATGTGATGTTGGCAGATCTTTCAACATGTGTGCACGTAACATTGGACATGTTTGCACACAGGATGTTGTTTGTGGGTGAACATTGTGTGTGTAGTTATCTGTAGTTCCTTATATTTCGGTCACGTCACACATACAATCAGTGTCTGCAACATGTATTATTTGTATTGTGTTGGTCTAGATGTGATAGTGTGGCACAGCTGTGCGGTGTTGGTCAATTGACATCTGCTCCCATCTACTCCCACACAGGAGGGCTCCAAATGTGCATCAACCATACACTGTGCTGGAGGACATGGTTGAAGAGGAGGTAATCCGCAAATTCCGGCTTGACCGACGGAGATTGCAGGACCTTGTAGCCCAATTGGCACCTCATCTGCAGCCACGCAGGCTATATCCAGGAGCTATTACACCCACAGCAAAGGTGATAGCGGCACTTCACTTCTTCACGACAGGCACTTTCCAGTACACAGTTGGTGATGCCGGGGGGATGTCACAATCCATGTTCAGCATGGTACTGCGGGATGTGCTGGATGCCATGATGCGTTACAAGGATGATTACATCCATTTTCCACGTCCGGCAGAGCTGGCTGCAGTGAAAGGTGACTTCTATGCCCTGGGCCAGATCCCACACGTAGTGGGTTCCATTGATGGCACACATATTGGTCTGATTCCACCCCAGGCACGTGAACCCGTCTATCGCAATCGGAAGCACTACCATTCTATCAATGTGCAAGTGGTGTGCCTGGCTGACAACATCATCTCCCATGTGTGTGCCAGATTTCCTGGGTCCGCACATGACTCCCACATCCTGCGGAGCAGCATTGTCCCCCAACTGATGGCTAATCTGCGTCAAGAACATGCGTGGCTTGTAGGTGAGTTTGCTGTGATGACTACTGTGTTGTATGTGTGCCATGCTGTTCCCACCAATCCTGGTAATGATGTATGTGTCTGTCATCCCCCCACCTAGGCGACTCTGCGTACCAAACCGCCCGTGGCTGCTAAGCCCCCTACGGAATCCTACTACCCCAGGTGAAATGCGCTATAATGAGGCCCATGGGAGGACACGTCGGGTGGTGGAATGTACATTTGGACTGCTGAAGTCTAGGTTTCGCTGCCTGGATAAAACCGGAGGGGCCCTGCCATACTCACCCGGCAAAGTAGGCAAAATAGTGATCGCCTGCTGCATGCTCCACAACCTGGCCTTACGCAATAATATTGAACTGATCATGGACCCTGAAGACCAACAGGTTGCTCCGCCTCCCATACCACCCATGTCCAGTGATGAGGATAGTGGGGAGGAAGAAGGTGTGGACCAGAGGCGTCAGCTCATTGCTTGCTACTTTCCTTGAATGTGAGTAACTACCTCTTGTGCTGCTGGTCAATGCGTGATGTATGTTTGCTGGTGATGTGTGGATGTGGTGTGTGAATGCTGCCTGTTCTGGTATGTTCTGTTCGCAAATGGGTGTGGGAGATGGTGTACATGCAATGCTCCCTGATGTGTGTCCTGTGATCCACTTAATTAGTGATGAGTGTGGTTTGTGGGATGTTGCAGTACGGTGTGGTGTGATGGGTGTGATTCAGTTTCCTGACCTGTGCTTGTTGTTCTCTCATTATCCCTAGGTCACTCCCACAGAGGCATGATTCTCAAGAACATTGATTCCTCCACCTGGTAATGACAACTACTAAGACAAACCTGTGTTTAAAACATGGAGGTCACACAGCATTGAGTGTTTACGTGGTGTTTATTTACAGGGTGTGGATTACTGTTAGTGCATATTTACAAATAGGTGTTGGGGGAAGTGAGAGTTGAAGGTCATGTCAGATGAAAACACCGTGGGGACACCACATTGTGTGATGTACACCTAGTCCAACAGACGTGTGCCAATGCTTGGCATTGTGGGGCAAGATAGTTCGCAGAGTGAATGCCAGGCTCAAGGAAGGGTGAAGTCAGTGGCGGCCTCTCTTCGAGCGGGTGGGTGGTGCATTGCCACTGCTCTCAGCTGGATCCAGCCTCGGACGGCCCCTCCGTCTTGGAACCGGAGCGGAGCCAGCTGTGGGGGCAGGTTGTTCAGGGACGACCTCCCTGTCAGTGGCCTCAGGTGATGGTGGCGGTGGTGATGGTGCCCTGTCCCGCTGGGCACCATCTGGTGTCCATGGACCGCAACAGCTGACAGTTCTGTAGCGAGTCTTGGTGTGCCCGATCCGCCTGTGCCTGCGACTGCTCATAGGAGGCATGGACTCTGGCGATGGCATCCAGGGTCTCGGTCCCAGGATGGACTTGGTCTTGTTCCCGACCTCGCCTAGCACCTGCACTCCTGTTTGTGAGCTGTGGCCTCACCTGTGTCCACCCCCGTCCACTCTCCCTGCTAGCCTGAGATGTCGATGGCCCATCATCGGACGATGGGTCAGGCAGGGTGGCATAGGTGGTGGTGGTGGTGGTAGCTACACAGTTCACAATGGCAGGTGTTGGTGTTGTGGCACTGGCCAAGGTGGTGGAGTCAGGGATGTCCCGGTAGCCTGATGGCCCTGGGAGTGTGCTTGGGCCAGCATCGTCCTCTGCACCCGAGGTGTCCATGGAATCTTCACCGGAGAGTCCTGGCTGTGAGGGGGGTGACTGGTGCTGGCGTTTGCTGGTTTCACCTGTCAAGTTGTGATCACCTGAGGGACAAGAATTTAAGAATCAATGCTGTGGACATGACAGGTTTGTTGTTGTTACATTACAAATTACTATGGAATCAGGACATGGTTGTTGGTGTCATCATGTTGGTGTGGTAGACAGTACTGGGCATTATGGTGGTGTGGAGGTGGGGAGACAATACTTGGATATGTGTGGTCCGGTCCTGCTATTGGATGGTGCCCCTGTGAAGATGGCTACCTACCTGTAGGTTTGAAGGAGGAGATGCACTGGTCAGCAAATGGTGGGCGGGCTCCATCTTGCTCTGGAACGGGACATGGGGGCCTGTTGGGAGTTGCAGTGCTGGTCTCTCACCCACCCCCACCCTCCCTGTAGACACGGGGGCCTGTTGGGAGTTGTAGTGCTGGACCCAACCACCACCCTCCCTGTAGACATGGGGGCCTGTTGGGAGTTGTAGTGCTGGAGACCACCACCCTCCCTGTAGACATGGGGGCCTGTTGGGAGTTGTAGTGATGGTCCCACCTACCCTCCCTCACCCTCCCTGTAGACATGGGGGCCTGTTGGGAGTTGTAGTGCTGGTCTCTCACCCACCCACCCACCCCCACCCTCACTGTAGACATGGGGGCCTGTTGGGAGTTGTGGTGTTGGCTGCTTTGACAACATGCAAGCCTGGGAACATAGGAGGCAACATTTGTGGTTGGTCATGGTGGGTGCATTTGAGCCCAGGACTTCACATTTGGGTGACTGTGTGGTCCACATGCATGGATTGGAGCCTGGGAGATGTGTCTTGGCAGTTGTGCAAGGCAGACCATGACAGTGTGATAGTGGTCATTGGTTTGTACTTACCAGCCTCAAGTCCCTCTTCGATTCCTTCCAGGCTCTCAGGGTGCAGTATGCCCAGCACCTTCTCCTCCCATTCGGCAAATGGTATAGGCTCCGGGGGAGTTCCACCGCCAGTGTGTTGTGCTCGCAGGTGGTTCTTGACCCTGATGCCTTTCACCCTTGCCTTGAGGTCCTGCCACCGCCTCTGGATCTCGTGTTTGGTGCGTGGCACGGTCCCTGACGCACTCACTCTGGTCACTATCCTGTCCCACATGTTGGTTTTGGTTGCCAAGGTGGTCTGCTGGACTAGGGTACCGAACAGATGTGGTTTGAAATGGATGATTTCATCCACCATGACCTTCAACTCACTCTCTGTGAACTTTGGGTTTTTCTTGGGTGCCATGGTGTGTGATGTGCGAGGTGTTGGAGGGGTGGGGTGGGGTGTGCAGGTGTGTGGTATGTAGGGATGGTGTTGTGGGGGTTTGTGTGGTGGGAGTGTTGATCTGCAGGTTGTATGTGTGTTTGTGTTTGTCTGTTGTTTGTGCTATTCTGCCTCTTTCTTCCAGCTGTGATGCAAAGGATTGTGGTAATGGGAGGGATTCATTTTATACTCTGTGTGGTTGTTGTGTCCCAATGGTTGTTGCCAGTCAGGTGTTCTGTGGGTGTGGTGACTTGGGTGCTCTTGTTTGTGCTGGGGGGGTGTCATTGGTGCGTGTAGTTGTTGGGGGTGGGTGTTTCAGGTGGGTGTGTGTCCTGTTTTGTGTGTTTTCTATTTACTTCCGTCTGCCATTTTTTAATCGGTTTGACGGCAGGGGTGATGTTCGTTTGGTCCTTCCGCAGTCGTGCTCCGTTTGTCGAAGCTTTTTTTCCGCGGCGGTCGAGGAAGGTGGTGAGTTCCGTTGGGATGGCGGGGTTATCCTAATCATGCGGCCAAACCCTCCGCAGGTCTGGCGGCGGTTGGGCCTGTTTCCACGGTCAATTCATCCGTGGCGGAGGGTGTTTCTGTGGTACCGTCCGCTTACGGCGGTCTTTGGTGTGATCCGTCCGCCGCGGACGGTGTTTAATGTGATCCGTCCGCCGCGGTCGGTGTTTGATGACATAAATATCCTAATCGCAACCGCGGATTATCCGCGGTGCGGTCGGGAGTATTTTTGCCGTGACCATGGCGGACGGAACACGTTTCCGTCCGCCATCCTAATAGGCCTCTAAGTCGTTAATGTAGGAATGCATTTATGAATCATCGTACAAAATTATTTTGTTCAAAACATTGCAACATTCTTTTAGGTTCATGTATTTACTACCTCATAATTCATACATTTATACCCATGTCACAATGCCGTTTTTAAATTTCCAGCATAGGACTTATGTACCGATTTATTATAGACAGATAATTTTTTTATTTAAGTCTTTATTAAGAGCACTTCTGTTACACAGATGCTTCATTGATAAGAACCTTGGGAGAAACTACGAGTCTGTTGTCTATTGCCTTTACTCTAGTAGTTTTCCAAATCATGGCCACTTCCGGGACGCGCACAAACTCTAAACCACATACTCCCAGGAACAGATTGAATTGCGCTTTTTTACCTTCATGGAAGGATTAGACACACTACACTCCGGTTTATCACAGGTAAGCTTTATTAGAATTCAAGCCGCTTACCGGCTCAACACTCTGCTTCTCTATGTACCGCGGCACTAGTGCACCGCGCTAATCTCGGGTTTCCCTTGTACAGCTGAGTGTGTGACGACTTGTTGAATCTAAGAGCTTTCGTAAGTATTCAATACATTTTTATTGGGAACTTCACCTCTCTCAAATAATTCACTAACGCACCGGGGCACAGCACGCTTGACCGCGTTGAATGAGTTCACCAGACAAAGCTTGTAGTCACTTGCTGACAGTTTTAGTTAAACTGGGTACAATCTCACCCGGTTCTTTTATCATATGCAACCGCACAAAGCCGATCTACTACCATCTGAGTTACACTAGGCACAATTTCACTTGGTTGTGTAACTGCACCTAATCACACGGAGTTACTTCCGCTCACCAAGCGTCACTTTTTCTTTTGAAATCTAAACTGCACTTAATCACACAGAGTTACTTCTGCTCACTAAGCGGCGCGTTTCTTTTGACCAATCTTTTTGAACATTAACGGTGAATCTTTCACAGATTATAAATGCATGGCGAGTCGTTTCCTTATATCTTCACATCACATTGATCTCACTGTCATTGTTACAGTATTTGATCTCACCCTTTTACAGTTCCCTTGTACTGAATCTGAAAATGTCCTCTACTTTTCAGTTAACATTGCCCCTGAAGAAGGGCCTCTCGCCCGAAATGCATTGGGCATGGATGAATATATAATTATGTGAAACCATTGTTATGAAGTAATAACAAACTAAGGAAATGCAAATGATGAATATATTCAACTAATTGTGATCAAATATGAATAAAAACATTCTCATCACATCAACAGTAAATCATCTACTTTGTACATTCCATTATTGAGTGCATAAGGGAAATGCACCTCTGGGTCAGAGGTCAGCATTCAAAGGCATCCTAAAGAGGATTAACCTGACTGCACCACCGACCTGTTTAACTACATCAATATTTTTTTTTTAACTACAGGAGTGCGCCACACGGGACAAACCCTTTGAGTTATTCCCAACGTGAAAACTCTCCTGATGGGAAACTGTGGGCAGGATGTATCAAACAGTTTTACCCATTCTGTGTCTATAGGAAAAAAATGTCATACATCTGGCCCTCTCGAGAGCACAGGTAGAGCACAATTTTGAATAGGGATGCACATTTCCTCTGTGCCCAGTTGGACTGATTGCCCATCAAATCCTTTTGGCTAGGTAAAATGAAGGAGGAACACATTTCCGGAAGTATTCTTAAACTTTTTAGGGCTCCAATAAATATCTGAAATCTACTTAAAATATAGAAATAGATCTGTGCTCCGTGAATTGGTTCCTCTGCCGCCACCATTACATTTGTCACTGTTTACTCATGTTCTCAGAAAAAAAACATCTCAAATATCATTTTACGGCTCTCAACCATTTGTGGTGGCACACAAAGTAAGCCCTCAATGTTAACAATAACTGCATTTTTACTTGAGTGAAATTCTGTGTTTAACAAGGTCCAATGGAAAATCGCTTCAACCTGAAATGAATACTGGCTGTCAGATGAGTTCAATTTCTTAACCGGGCTTCAAAGCCTCCTCCGTTTGTGCTTTTGTGGCTTTGCTCTGCCAAAAATCATTAGTACTTCTATCCCCTAATTGACTAAAACCCTTTTAAAACGACTCCAGGGCCTCTGCCCTGAAATTTCATCCGCTCTGTAACTGTAGCCTTGTGTTCTGCAGTCGTGGTGGGGAAAGGTGACATTATGCTTGACTTTCTTGGCAGCTAATTGATAAACAAATGAAAACGAGGTTAACAACTCTATTGAATTCAGCTACATGTAGATCCGTTTTGATTTTCGGAAAAGCCACCACCCAGACCTCAAAAATGCACAGTCAACAGGGCACCGCGTCCAAAGTAGAAAACATAACATTAAACAGATTGCTTTGTGGAATGAATGCCAACCTTAGTGTTTCGTGTTTTGATCTTTGATGGCCAAGAAATGCTAACTTCAAAAACTACTGCGTGTTTTTTCAATGCACTACACAAGTTAGCTACTTACAGTTGTATAATGTCTTGTGCTGTCAGGAACATTGATAAAAGAAGATTCACAAAGCCAGACTTAGTATATCGACTACAGAGCTCACACAAGAAGCTGAATTTAGAAAAAAAACAATTTATCTTGGTAGAAAAGCAACGATAGCAAGCTCAAGAACATATTGAATGTTCCTGTCTCCAAGGAAATCCAAATTTTATGAACGTTTTACATAGAAGTAAACATACAATTTGGTATGTGTTTATGCAATATAAACTTTTAGTAGGAAGTTAGGTCTGATTCTTAAGGCTGCACTTCAATGTTTGCAGTGTATTTCGTTAATTTCTGAGGCACATGAACATTTATGAACGCCTTTTTTGACTCAGAAATCTATTTATCTAGACGTAAGCCTATGATTTGCATAGATTTGGCAATTATTTTATTTATTTATTTATTTAATGCAATTTTATAAAGCACGAACTTTACCCGAAGGTGTCAGAGCGCTTTATATAAGCGCCAGTTGCAAAACATAAGGACTAAGGATTACATGTGTTACATAAAAGATACAAACGGAAAAAATTGCAAATGTACACAATGTAAAGTCACAAAAGGAAGAGATACAAACAGAAAGAAAAATTGCAAAAGTACAAATAGTAAAGTCACTCAAGGAAGAGAAATGAATGGATATACTCTAAGAGGCAAATAGGAATGGTAGAGAGTACAAAGGTCTACTGCATATACTAGTGATTAGAGTTATCTCTATATACATAGGAAATAGATACGAATGGATATACTCTAAGAGTCACATAGGAATGGTA
Organism: Lissotriton helveticus; assembly: GCF_964261635.1. Classification (NCBI taxonomy): domain Eukaryota; kingdom Metazoa; phylum Chordata; class Amphibia; order Caudata; family Salamandridae; genus Lissotriton; species Lissotriton helveticus. The sequence goes on from NC_136069.1 coordinate 1,258,750,612, forward strand.
GAGAGTACAATGGTCTACTGCATATACTAGTGATTAGAGTTATGGGATTTATAGAAATCCACAAGAGTACTCAGAGATCAGGGGCGTACCTACCAGTGGTGCAGCTGGTGCGGTGGCACTGTGGCTCACCCTACTCTGCACCAGTTAACGTTATTGTAAAAGCTTCCCTTCCACATATTTTTAAAGACAGAGTATTCTTGGGGCCTGCCTCTGGGTTATCCATTGGGAAGAGTTGAAGGAAGAGTAGAGGAGGTGGGAGAAAAATAACTAAGAGGAAAGGGATTAAAGAAAAGAGATGGGTGAAAAGAACGGAGAGGCGTGCAAGAAAAAGTGACAATATAGGAGTTGGAAATAAAGGTGAAAAAGACTTTTTACTTGGTTATTTCCTTCTCATCCATACCCCGCCTCATCATATTTTGGCCCACTCAACCCTAATCCACTGAAGCCATTTTTGGTTTCCCTCTAACAGAAACTGCTCTCTTGAGCTTGTGCTAGCTCCTCATATTTCACAAAAGACTGATCATCATGTCTCAGATTTGGTGCTAAGGATACAGATTATCAGCAGCGGGGCATTCTGGACCAGGTAGTTCACGTGGGAATTGTGGCAGTAGGGTGTGGGCAATTACTAATAAAATAAATTCATATTATACAATAAGAAAGTCATACTGATTACTGTACTTGTAATGTTACAGTGCTTTTGGTGTTCATTGAGGTTTCCCTATCCCTTGGTGGGGCCGCTTGCAAACATCTTACTGTATATTCTCATATATTGGAGAGCACTATCCTTTTGAGGGGTTATGATGGTCCCTCCTTGGATGCACTACTTAGTGTACGTATGTCTCCAGCTACTAGAAAGAAACACCTGGGGTACTACAGGCCGTAGGCCCACATGCTGGGAAATGGCATGACAGACAGGGTAGGAAAACTGGCCCAGGGCTCATGCACATTGCCTCATTTATTAGCAGGGTCGTGTGATTGGTGATGTCTGTGATGGACGGGTGTTGGGTGGGTGTAAGTAGCCCTCAGGAAAGGGACTGCCTGGTTATGTGTCCAGCAGAATACTACAGCACCAAAGAGAAGCTGGCTTGAAAATGAAGATACATTTACAAGTATTTAACTCTCCCCAACTGCAAGCAAAAGGTGTGTTATGAACCTATAACATGATTAAGCAATTGGTATAACCAACAAATCGGCAATAAAGGCCCTAATTATGATGGCAGTCGGTCGGACCACCGACTGTCAGCACAGTAGGCAGGAGACTGCCTCACAATGATTCGCAGGTCCTATCCACTCAATTAGGATGAGACCACCATGTTGGCAGTCAGAAAGTGCTATTACTGCTGCGGCTTGTGCTGCGGACAGGGAATACGGCCGCAGCACAAGTTGTAGTGAAAAAGCACTTTGTGCATATCCATGCACTGGGAGTTAGGCACCATGTGGTGCCAGGCACATGGTGCATGGATGCGTGGAGTGTCCTATACTTGCCCCCATGGCCACTTAGTAGTGGCCCACGAAGAACGGGGCCCTGCTTGGGGTCCCCAAAGTCCGTTTACATCTGCCTTTTCAGGGCGTCGAACGTCCATGAAAAGGCAGGCAGAAAGGGACATTCTAATCCGTTTGACAGTGCCTGCACAGGCACCATCTCCATTGAAGGGATGGATTCCGACTGCCGTACCGATAGGATCATGGATGTTGTTGGAGGCGGTGGTCTTTCCCTCTGACTTATGCAGTCCGACCACCCGCATCCAAATGCAGCGGTCATACTGATGGCCTGTATGTCGGTGGGACTACCAGGGATGGCCTGCCGGTGGCTGTCCCACCGACAGCGTATTTAGGCAGAGAACACTTAAAATATATCTAAGCCTATCAAAAAAAAGTCCACCCAAAAATATGAGGCCTCATTCACAAATCTATTGCATGTAACCTAGCCCTCCAACTGTAAATAGCCTGTTTTTAAGTTAAAATTATTTTTGTAAATCACAGACACAGACGTGCAACACACATCTTCCAGAGAATGATCACGTTAATAACATCCAGATCCTTCTTCTCTGAGCCTCTGCTGCACTCATGGTCTGTTCTGCCAATGGCTAGCCAGAGAGCTCTGCCTCTTGTTTCTGGCTGAAAACTGATGCCAGCATAGACTCCGAAACCAGGAAACAAATTTGCTATCTTTGTAACTCTGAACTGGCCAGCAGTCCGACTCAAGAACTAGAGCAGGTTTGTATATAGGATCATCAAGCATTGCCCACCAATGACCAGGCATGCACCACACTACGTCAAGACAGTTGCAACACCGCCCCCATTCAGATCCTTCATTTCTGCTCTTAAAGCACTCATGGACTGTTCCTTAAAGGCACAGCCAGCCAGCAACCTGGAGACATGCTTCCTACCTCCGTAGCTGTGCATTGGCTCCTTCACTAAGAGGTGATCCAGAGGTTGAGCAAATCTAAAAAACGTACTTCTATCTACCTAAGGCATTCGGGCCAAGCATTCTTGTCATAGGGCAGATGTGTACCAGTATCTACTTGCCTACTTTGGCCTGTTTGTAACAAAAAGGACTCTAAGGTGAGATTTGTTGTACCCATTCATCATATTTTCTAACATTTTCTACCCCAATACCCACTATAGTTGATAGGCATCTTAAACAAAAATAGCAACTGAATCAGTCATGGATTCCAAGTGGATACTTTAATTCAGGTGTCACTTCTTTTAGATGAGACTAAAGTAACCATTTCTAAATGTACTCTTAAACATGCCCTTCTTAACTGTCATAGTTTTCTAACCAATGCATCTGACATTCACAACTGACTTAGGGGCTCATTACGGTGCTGGACGGAAGCCCACCTGTAGTGTTGGCGGAAAATATTTTATTTTGCTGCCCCTGTTGCGTATATTGGGACCATCAAATTACAATGGGCCAACAGAGGCCATCGTCTGTCCAACGCGGTCTTTCCGGCTCCACATGTTTTCTCGGGACGCAAGGGTGGCAGCAGAGCCTATAAAGCAAGACCGGTGTGCGGAAACACGTTCCCTCTGCCAACCAGATTACGATGTTGCAAACAGCCCTTCCCACCACTGCGTAAAAACCACCACGTCGCGGTTGACAGAAACACAACAACAGAGAGGAAAATCAGATACAGTACTGATCTAACCCACCGGAGCACCCATGGATTCTGTGCTACAGACCTTCCCGGTGCTCTATCTGATGCACCTCCAGCAGAGAAAATGCCCCCGCGCTCAACAGCAGAGGTACCAATCATCTCCACACATGCAACCCCTGAACAACTACAACTCCCAGCAAAAGCGGTGTGACCACGATGAATGTGGCAACCTGCCAAATGCAAACTGCGAGGCCCACCCAATTCTCATGAGTGACCCTCGGTGCCCCTGAAGGCAGTTGGGGAGAATGCTGAGTCCCGGAGTTGCAGAGCGCGCACACCGCAATATCAAAAAATATATGCCGCCGAAGGCTCACATTCTCTGATGGCTCATTCGCATAGTGTGTGCCACACCGCGGCAGCCTGGAAGCAGCGAAAGCTATCCTGCAACATTCAATTGGGGCCAATGCGTGTCACCACTGAGTATGCCACCTAACGCGCATGCAAACACATTCTCAATTTCGGTTGTGCAATACATTTTTTCTTTCAATATAACTTTATTGATCAACTTGACCCTGCACATAGGGAGATCCCACCCCTATTATTAACTACCAACGACGCCATAAGCGTAACGACGTTGGAAGGCGGCGCGTAAGCTGAGCTGCGATAGAGCAGAACACTCTGAGACGATCACCAAGCCGGACACGGTAAGAGACCGCGAACACTAATTTAGTGCTGTGTTAGAAATGAAAGCTACTCCTAGTTAATGGAAACGATCTTTAACTTAAGACGCCTTAGATAGGATACTTGAGTTTAACATTCTAACATTAACAAAAGATACGGGCATAGTGAAGGCGGTTTTTCAATAGGGCAATCCCATCCTTAGACGAGCAGCACGTGATCCCAAAAGTCGGGGCAGAATAAAACAATGGGGGAGACAAGCATTAGTGGATGCAATCATCATGCTTAGCGAACACTACCACATGGAACCACATAGACCATACAGACTAAACAGACCGGCCAAACATCTCATTAACACACATAGTCACAGATACATCGCAATGAACACGATAGGGTATATACAGACGTATGAATATAAGGGTAGAAAATTCCGTTCTTAAGTTTACAATATCTGAATAAATGCTGTTTGTTTCACAGATATTCCCTTGATGAAGGCATGTTGTTTGCCGAAATGCATTGGGATGGATGAATAAAAAAGAAAGTAAAGTAAGACAGCCATTTACAAAGGAATACATGGCAGTTGGCTAAAAGACAACCAATGTGAAATGGAACATTGACAATAAAGAAGCCATTAAATCAAAGAAGAGAAGTTTTTTGTTTATTGGATTGGAAGAAAAACAGTTTATAAATTGAGCTGGATACACAGCACTATTAACTAGTGCCCCGAGAGCCAGTCCAAAAAGTTTTTTGAACTGCAACCTATAGCCAATTTACATTGTCACCATGCGAATTGCATCACACATCACAACTCATTCGCCGAAAGGGATTGGTGAACCACATGTGTAATGTTGCGGGGCATGAGGCTCCCAAGCATATAAAGTAACCACACAGACACTGTACTTGTATGGTAGAACTGGCCCAGGGCATGTGCATCCGGCCTCTTTTGTTGGCAGGGTCAACCCTAAGTTGGCAGGGTATGCCCAAACGTGGGTCCCTTGCTCACTTTGCCACTGGATTCAAGCTAGCCTGGCTGATGATGGCTGATTAGCCAGAAACCGGTCCCAGGATGCTTATTTCCGGTCCAGGGAAGACATGGCTTGGCAGTTCGGTCTGGACTGTTTCCATGATGCACAGGGTCAGACTGATTTGCATATGGCCATGTCTGAACTGGGGTGACGGAGTGAGCTAAAGAATGATGATGGATTAAAGCCAGATCAGTTGACTGAGGGTGAGTGCTTGCAATGTTCAACAGGCCGCCCATCATCCTCTTTGGTTTTGCACATGTCCAGTGACGCCTGTGCTGGGTGGCTGTGGGGTGGGGGGTAAGCCAGGCCCCTGGGAGTGACTGGTACATCAGAACAACTAGAACATTGAGCAGCTGGTCACTCCACTGTAAAGGTATGAGTGTGACCTTTGAGTCAGGTCCTCACACACATGGTATGTCCAAGAAAGGAGAGTGAAATTACATACATTGTCATGCCTCGTGGCCAGCATGGACTGAAGGAAGTGAAAGAGTAAAAAAGGACAAAGGTCTCTCGCACTGTACCAATGTTGTGTAATGACAAAGGTCTCTCGCACTACCATCGCTGCACCCCACACCATCACCTCCACGGACTACATCCTACTCCGGGATTTGCATTTCCACCTCGACAACAGCAACGACTCCGACTCCACCACTCTCCTCGACAACCTCGACAACCATATGCTTGCAAAAATGGCCGCCTGAGTAGGAGCCTCCCGAAGAGGTCCCGGTTTGGAGATTACCAGCTGGCAATTTTCCCTGTAAATACCACCTCACCGGCCTTCCTCTCGCCTGCCCACTGGACTGGACTGCGGTCCCCTTCAAACCATCCCACGAAAACGGATTTCGGCAACCAACTTACCCAGATTGTCGACATCTGCAGCTCAGGTCAGCGCCTACGCTGCCCGGACCCCAGCGCTGCTCGGCTGGTATGCAGCTCCTAGGCTCATCTGCACGCTGCTTGGATGGTGCCCAGCTCCCTGATTCATTTGCTGTGGGAGGACGGATGCCAAGGCGGCGAGTCCTTGGCGGACGGTGTCGGCTCTGCTGATCCCTGTGCCTGCCCTGGTGAGTGGAGATCCCCTGGCGCTGGGAGTTTTGCCCGGTGTGCTGATGCCATCGGGTGGAGCTCTCCTGCGGGCCTGAAGAGCTCAGTAGTGGATCTCCTGCTGCCATCGTCCCTGATCCAGGGTAAACTGCCTGAGCCCTGGGACCTGTACCTGGTCTGGAGATCGGCTTCTGCTGCTGTGCCCGCAATGCTCCCGCAGAGGGGCTGCAAATCGTGACTCGCCAACGCCATTGCCATCTGGTCTCAGGAACCACCTCGGAGCTGATCAGGGAGCCCTGCCCTGCCGCCTCTGTGATTATAATACGATCTGGCGCTGTGTTATCTCGTGCCGCGTTTCCTATTAAATATTAATAAGTGCAGGGGGTGATGGCTGATGGAACTATAATGGTGGCGCCTCGGTAACACGGGGAACTTTGTTCTTCCCTGATTGTTTATGGGAACATTCATCTTAAAATACGATTAGCTAGTGTTTTTGGAAAGCTATACTGTTTCTATCTGCCAGAGATTGTGCTATACTGTCGGTATCTTTCACAGTAGCCATATAACTGGCGGACTGTTCATTGGCTGACCCTAAAATGGCGACGATATGAAGACATTATGATCGCCTTTCATTGCCTGACCTTAAAATGGTGGAGCTCCTGAGACAACCTGATTTTCCTCATCCTCACTAGCTATTCCTCGAGAACTGCCAACCAATTATCCTCATCCCCACCAGCTATACTCTTGAGAACTATCAACCAGGCTCTTACACAAATAGTGTGCTCTCCTCTGGTACTGCCACTTTACAATTCTGGTTCTCGAAGGTGGGCAGTCCATTCTGCTTTGTAACTGTCCCTTATCAATCATTGAGTACCCCACCTGAGTCACCATGGCAAGTCCTGGCCTGTCCGCTACTGGGGAAAATTCTTACACTCTGGTTTACCCCCCCCCCCCCAACCTCTCCAGAACCGCTGCAAAATCCTTCAAGCACTTCACCCAGAAAAGTTACCCTTAGACACTGATCTCTGACCTGCGTTACAGGCTGGATGTTAGAAATGGGATTTCTGGTTGGATGAGGCTTGCGCCAAAGCCAGGCAGAAACCACCACTCTAGACAGGGCAAGGGAGTTACACGCCAAAGATAACCCCTGCTCGCCCCTTGGTAGCTTGGCACGAGCAGACAGGCTTATCCAGGAGGCAATGTGTAAAGCATTTGCGCACGCACCCACCAGCAACAACATCCCATGCCCCCCAACAAAAGGAACTCCACACAAGGTTATATCAAAAATGCCTTTGTATTCTCAAAACACATCAGATAGTAATCACACCTTATACAATGTGCAAACTGGCACGGGCAATATTTACAAGGGATTATGTAAACCTGAGAGGGCCACATGGACCACTGTTAGCATCAGCACTTGGCAAAGAAATAGTACATTAGATACATTTGTAAAAGTAAGATAGGCCATAAAACGTACAACAAGTAAACACTGGTAAATCACTGTGCTTTGCAACAGTCTGTGCCATGAAATCCATCATACACAGTATCCCACGAGTTTAACTACATTAGGCCCTCACCACCTAAGTAAAACCTTACACTAGGGGCGTAAATCACACAGGGAAGTATACTCTCCCTAACATACCTAAACAGGTAAAACAACCTCCTATGCATACATCATATCTAGGGGCATCAAACACACTACACACAGTACATTTCCTAACACCCAAAGCATTAGCACATAATTCACCTCAAGGTCCAGGTTGCGCCACTGCGCCAAAACCTAAACGGTACTCGGCCCAACAAAGTTTTCAAGCGCGGCTCGGGCCGCGGCGGTGAAACGTGGGGTGGGCACACGCTTGGATTCATATAAGTTTCACCGGCGAAGTCGTGGGGTAGGCACCCACCTTTAACAATAAAACGCAGGAATAATGCAAGATAGCCTCCTGCCAATAAAAACATCGCAATAAGCGGGGTGGGCACCCACGCTGCACCGATAACTGCAGCGATGAGGGGTAGGCTCCCTCAATCGCAGGGCAAGCCAAAATAAAGCGCTTCCCAGGCGCTAGGGGAGAAAGAAACCCCAGTTCAACACAGCAACTGGAGCAAAAGGGCTTTCAAGAAGTCCTGGGCATTAAGACATGGAGCAACCAGCTCCTCAGCACAGGGAAGTCCTCCAGTCCCCCAGGCAAGGCAGAGGGGTCCCAGCAACAAGGTCCATCAGGCATCCAGGGGCTGGGCATAGCCCAGGGAGGCAAGCCTTCCCCTGGGCCCCAGCAGCAGCACGCCCCTGGTAGATACAAGTAGGAGAGCAAGAACATTTTACATGAGGTCACAGCCTCTTTTTATACACACATTTCCTTTGTTGTCAAAAGTTCAGGCAAGGGGCGAACCAGATGCAACTGGTTCTTGAGCACTTTGTTTTGCTCAGCCCCTCTCCCTATTCACAGGATGGGTCAGGGACATCAGACACACCACAGGGGGTGGAGCCAGCACTGTGGAGGGAAGGTCCAGCCCTATTCAGAGCCCAGGGGCACTCCTCCCACCCATCTGGATGTAATCTCTCTATTCACCATCGGGGCAGACCCATCCTGACTCCTGGAGCCAGGCACACCAGCCAGCTCCAGCCAATCACAAGCCAGACAGTCAAATCCCATTCACTGCACAGACAGGCTAACTTCTAGAAGTGGCACTTCCACACTAGACACAATAAATCTGCACACATCATCTCGCAGCATTTAATCTCACGAGTCCGCACATACCAAACTCAACCCTGTACTCCCCACACATCAGGAACTACCATGGACACACATATCCCCCATGCATTCCTATGAGAGGGCAGGCCAATCTCACACATGCACCCAGACAGTGCACGCACTTTACACTGGGACACAGTGTCAAAGTGCGCAAAGACCAGAAATCACTATAATTATGTAATATTAAAAGTAAAAAAGTTCAGGGGCGAACCTGCCAGAAGGGCCAAGTCCAACACAACCCTCTTCCAGCCAAAACGCAGGGCAGACCAATCACCACTGTGATGGACTTTCCTGCTTTGGGCAATAGAACAGGAAGCGCATGCGCCAGCTATGGACGGCGTCGCGCAAGCGCTTGGTAGTGTTCGTGTGGCAACGCATGCGCACAGAAAAACCGCTGCTTTGGCCGCGCATCTACATCAGAAACTCAGCGAAACAGTGCAGCAAAAATGTATCGGGGAAACAAGTATCGGGGAAAAAACACATTTCGAAGTGGAATGTATTGCAATTCTAGATGTCATATTTGTGGTCACATTCTACTCACGATCGCGATGTGTATGAAATAGCACATGCGCTTAGTAGTGTTCGTTTTCACTACTGCAGTCGCTTTTTCCAACTGGTCCTGAAGAAAGCTTGGATATTATGTCCATTTAGGCTGAAACATGTCGACCTCACTGCACTACGCCACCAGATAGTTATAATTTCAAACTATCAGGCGCTGCTTTTATCTCTTGACCTTAGGACAATATCTATTAAACTCAATTTTTGTCCCATGAGTCAATTTTATTTTTTATTTTTCACTTTAACTTCACTTCATCTTTTCACTAGCACTGCACTCCATTAGCACTACCTGAAAATCACTGTGGTCTAGAACAATACTTTCATAATCCATCTCCGCACCATTACCAAGTGCGTTGGGTGAGATCTGGATTTATGACATGTATCCCACATGACGATATTCCACCATAAGGGTGGGCTGATGGGAACTTTTTGTAGCCCAGTGTTATTCTAGTTGTGACCTGATGGACTCAGGGTCTCAGTTCTGACACAACACACACTTGTTTTTCTAGTATATGTAGGGGCCAGAGTTGCTTTGGTCATTAAACAACCCCCCTTTTTTGGCCCCATTCACTTTATTTCTACAGTAGCTACTGTCCCTGAATCTCAACCTGCACCCCTCTTACTGAGCAACAGGTACCATACTCTGGGAACGGGATGAGGGACTTCATGCACTGGACACACTTTAGCTGCCACCACTGGATCCCACCCTTACTGGTGAATCCAGACAACTCACACTGCACTTAGGGGATAATCTACCCTCCCGAGCTAGTGACACCTAACTCACAGTGCACAAGAAACACATTTCCAAAGAAATGACATATAGAACCAACTTAAAAACAATAATCCTTTTCCATGTGACTATCTAAAATGCAGAGTTTTGCAGTGAAGCCAGTTGTCACTGTGGTACTGCGCAGACACAAGTCCAAATCCCCACCGCTGCCAACCAATGTTAGAAATGGGATTTCTGGTTGGCTGAGGCTTGCGCCAAAGCCAGGCAGAAACCACCACTCTAGTCAGGGCAAGGGAGTTACACGCCAAAGATAACCCCTGCTCACCCCCTTGGTAGCTTGGCACGAGCAGACAGGCTTATCCCGGAGGTAATGTGTAAAGCATTTGCGCACGCACCCACCAGCAACAACATCCCAGGCCCCCCACAAAAGGAACTCCACAGAAGGTTATATCAAAAATAGCCTTTGTATTCTCAAAACACATCAGATAGTAATTACACCATATACATAGTGCCAACTGGCACGGGCAATATGTACAAGGGAATATGAACACCTTACAGGGCCACATGGACCACTGTCAGCATCAGCACTTGGTAAAGAAATAGTACATTGGATACATTTGTAAAAGTAAGATAGGCCATAAAACGTACAACCAGTAAACACTGGTAAATCACTGTACTTTGCAACAGTCTGTGCCATGAAATCCATCATACACAGTATCCCACCAGTCTAACTACATTAGACCGTCACCACCTAAGTAAATCCTTACACTAGGGGCGTAAATCACACAAGGAAGTATACTCTCCCTAACATACCTAAACAGGTAAAACAACCTCCTATGCATACATCATATCTAGAGGCATCAAACACAGGGTGCGCAAAACATACTACACACAGTACATTTCCTAACACCCAAAGCATTAGCACATAATTCATATCAAGGTCCATGTTGCCCCACTGCGCCAAAACCTAAACGTGGCAGCTGCCCACTACTTGCTGGGCAGCTGAGGACAAGAGCAGGGTCTAAACGCTGCAGCTGGAACTAAGTGCTGGGCAGCTGTGGAAGGCCAAGGTAGGGGCGAAGGAGTGCGACTCACTCCTGAGTCCAAAGACATGTCCCTAGAAAGGAAGACCTAAACGGTGCAGCTGCCCACTACTTGCTGGGTAGCTGTGAAGCAAACTGCGACCTAGGCCCTCACTGGCCCTTTGGACAAAGACTGTGCCAAAACCTTGGAGCCCTCTAGGCTCTAGGACCAACTATGCCCATTGGAGCACTCTGGCTCCTAAACTCATCATGCCCCCACGGAGCACAGACGCTCCTAGAACAACTCTGTGCCAATACGTTGGAGCACTCTAGGCTCTGGGGGAGACACGGGCCCCCGGGACCCCCACATGCCCTTGGTCAGAACGTGTCCATGGTTGGAGCCATCGGGCTCTAAAAATAATCAGCGTGCTCCCAATTCTGTGGAAAGAGTACCGGGGCCCCTCTAAACTCTGTCATCTCCGTTGGAGCAGTCCTCTGCCAAGCGGGGCTGCTCTGAGGGAGGCACTGGTGCGGTGCCTTTACTTCACTCCCCCCCAGCTGGCTGTACTCACCGGGCAGCTTGCTCCCTCACCGGCGGTGCCGTCTCCTCTCCGGGGACAGCGTGGGGCTCCCCTCACTCCTGGGAGCCCCGCCACACAAGACCAGAGCCAGGATGGGGCACATCTTCATCCGGTCCCCCGTCTCGTGACCGGGACTTTTGGAATGGAGCCCGCAGGGCTCTGTGAGGCTTCTACCCGGCCGCGGGGGGAAGCGGAAGTGACTCGCCCTGGGCCCGCCCTGGATCAGACACGGCCGCCTGACTTCGGGTCGGGCCGGTACTCGGCCCAACAAAGTCTTCGAGTGCGGCTCGGGCCGCGGCGGTGAAACCCGGGGTGGGCACCCGCTTGGATTCATATAAGTTCCACCAGCAAAGTCATGGGGTAGGCAGCCGCCTTTAACAATAAAATGCGGGAATAATGCAGGGTAGGCTACTGCCAATAAAAACATCGCAATAAGCGGGGTGGGCACCCGCGCTGGACCGATAACTGCAGCGATGAGGTGTAGGCTCCCTCAATCGAAGGGCAAGCCAAATTAAAGCGCTTCCCAGGCGCTAGAGGAGAAAGAAACCCCAGTTCAACACAGCAACTGGAGCAAAAGGGCTTTCAAGAAGTCCTGGGCATAAAGACATGGAGCAACCAGCAACTCAGCACAGGGAAGTCCTCCAGTCCCCCAGGCAAGGCAGAGGGGTCCCAACAACAAGGTTCATCAGGCATCCAGGGGCTGGGCAGGGCCCAGGGAGGCAAGCCTTCCCCTGGGCCCCAGCAGCAGCACGCCCCAGGTAGATTCAAGTAGGAGAACAAGAACATTTTACATGAGGTCACAGCCTCTTTTTTTGATACACACATTTCCTTTGTTGTCAAAGGTGCAGGCAAGGGGCGAACCAGATGCAACTGGTTCTTGAGCGCTTTGTTTTGCTCAACCCCTCTCCCTATTCACAGGATGGGTCAGGGACATCAGAAACACCACAGGGGGTGGAGCCAGCATTGTGGAGGGAAGGCCCAGCCCTATTCAGAGCCCAGGGGCACTCATCCCACCAATCTGGATGTAAATCTCTCTATTCACCACCGGGGCAGACCCATCCTGACTCCTGGAGCCAGGCACACCAGCCAGCTCCAGCCAATCACAAGCCAGACAGTCAAATCACATTCACTGCACAGACAGACCAACTTCTAGAAGTGGCACTTCCACACTAGACACAATAAATCTGCACACATCATCGCGCAGCATTCAATCTCACGAGTCCGCACATACCAAACTTGACCCTGCACTCCCCACACATCAGGAACTACCATGGACACACATATCCCCCATGCATTCCTATGGGAGGGCAGGCCAATCACACACACACCCAGAGAGCGCACGCACTCTACACTGGGACACAGTGTCAAAGTGCGCAAAGACCAGAAATCACTATAATTATGTAATATTAAAATGCAAAAAGTTCAAGGGTGAACCTGCCAGAAGGGCCAAGTCCAACAGCGGACAATGGCACAGTCATTAATTACCTCATTTTCTACTCTAGAAGAACCTCTTCCTGGCGCAAAACCTTTACTCACCTCCTCAATGTTCGTGCAACAAAGAACATTCCATACGGCACTAACCTATCAATAGCACCCTCCCAATCCTGCGAGCTGACCTCACCATCACTCTTTACAAAAATGACATTGTCTTGATCCAAGCGACAACTAATAACCTGAATAAATTTGTAGACCTTTGTACCCTCCTCAGAAACCACGTGCACGACAATGGCAGGATATCTAACTCCTGCACGATGAGCCTTTGTTCAGCCCATCCAGCATGTCTAACCACTCACTAACCCCTCTAAGATTTTCCAATACGGACCATCCTAAACACTCCAGCATATCTCCCGGCCTTGCAAACAGAATCACTCCTAGACCTTTGTTCTCCTCCCTACTAGCTCCCCAAGTCGACTTTGTCACTGGTACGCCCCCAAAGACCTACGATGCAGGTCGTGCTTGCCCTCCCTAAACAACCTCTTCCGCTATCCTTGAGACATCTTCGCCCCCCCCAAGCATCCACGCCACTTCTCAGAGGAAGAAACCCTTGTACTTGTCCTCTCCTACAACTTTATACTTGCCACTCCAAGTCCACTAGCGGAATTCTTGCCATCCTCCGGGACTACAACTCTGCCCCAGCTACCCCTTTTCCTCTTGACGTGAATGCCGAACATGTCATCCGCACGGTCACTATCACCCCAACAGACCAGCTACCCCACTGAATTGTGATCAAAAATAATCTAGCGCCTGTTCACCTGCCCGCACAGACTCCCGAAACTCCCTCCAAATCGACTGTGTCTGGCCTCTTAATCAACTGCCGATCGCCAACTAAGCACGCCGCTGATATTGCTGATCTCATCCTTTACAAAAACTTCGACTTAGAAATCCTAACAGAATCTTGGCTCAATGAATCCTCATCTCCATGCCTGGACCTCCTAGTCCCTCCCAACTACAACATCGCAAGGCTGGACAGGCAATCCAACTAGAAAGGAGGAGGCATCGCCTGCATCTACCACTCTAACCTTCTTGTCACTAAACTTCTGGCGGATACCTCTGAATCCTGAAAATACCTCGCCCTCGCTATCTACAGCAGCTCCACCCAACTGTGCAACCTGCACATCTTTTATCACCCCCCGGGCATGAACGACTCCTTCACCGACCACCTCATGGAAATCATCACAGCTAAGATTTCCACCAACGCTAATGATATTTTCCTTGGTGATTTTAACTTGCACTGGAACGATCCCAAGGATCCACATATCAACGCCATCAAAGACCTCTTAGCCAATCAAGCCCTGACCCAAGCCTGCTCTCTCCCAACTCATTCAAAAGGGGCCACTCTTGACTGGGTCATCTCCAAAGAATCAACAGTCAAACTTATTTCCATAGACCGATGTGACTAGTCTGACCACCACGCCATCACCTTTCTTCTACCTGGCACCCACAAGAGAAGGGCACGACAACCGGTGATTTCCAAAAGCTGGATCAGAGACACCAAGAACCTGGACCGCAGGGAACTCGAGACTCGCTGCAAGTCCATTCCCCCCCCCTCGCATATCACAACAGTCAGTGGCCTCAACGATCACTACTCTGCGACTATATTGAACACCCTGAATGATCTAGCCCCACTAAAACTGAAAAGAACCCAAATCAAAGACAGAAAACCCTGGTTCACGGGATCCCTCAACAATGAGAGGAGAGCCCTCCAGCAAGCTGAAAGAACCTAGAGGCAGCACCCCTCTTCCACTCATCTAAAACTCCTCCGCCAGGCCAGAAATGTCTACAACAGGAACATACTCAATTCTAAAAAAGAATTATTCTTCAGAACTGAACTATAGAAGGCCAAGAACAGACCCCACAAGCTCTTCAAACTGGTCAAACACCAATCTAATAAACTGGCCAAAACATTGAAAGAAACCCCCAAGTCTCTTACATCCTCAGAGGAATTCTCGTCTTTCTTCGCTGACAAAATCTCAGCCCTTGGAAACGAACTCAGCTCCATCACATACCTGTAACCCATTACTGACCCGCCTCCTCCTACCTCGACGCCCCCACAGGCTCCAGCCAAAAATCATGCTCACTGGACTGACTTCAAAGTCTGTGACAAAGACTCAGTCTCTAAAATCCTATCTATCCTAAACCCAAATAACCATTTTAATGACCGCTCCCATCCAACTGCCTTGCTGCCATCGCCCAATCCATTATTCCTAGCTGGACTGCAATAATTAACGCCCCTACCTCTGGCAGGGAATGATGCCTGACTCTCTAAAAGCCGGCCAAGTCCTCCCCATTCTGAAAAAGCTGTTGCTGGATCCAGCCTCTCCTAACAACTTCAGACCCATATCCAACATCCCCCTCTTAGCCAAAGTTCTGGAGAAGTTCGTGCAACAGCAGCTAAGTCAACACATCAACAACTTCCACCTACTCGATGACTTCCAATCCGGATTTTGACCTAGGCACAGCACTAAAACCACCATGCTCCACATCGTTGATGATGCCCTCCAAGCCCTTGACCAAGGCAAAACCTGTCTCCTAATCCTCCTGGACCTATCCTCGGCCTTCAACACGGTCAACCATGAAAAACTACTATTTGGAGGGCAATGTTCTAGAATGGTTTAGGTCCTTCCTCCAAAACCGATCACAGAGATTCCTAATCAACGGCAACCTATCGGCACCATCCCCGGTCACGTTTGGAGTCCCTCAAGGATCAACCCTATCCCCCAAACTCTTCAACCTTTACCTAGAACCGCTTACTGAAGTACTACGCACTGCTAAGATCTCCTACCAAATGTACGCTGATGACACTCAGATATACATCAAAACCTCATCTCTCGAAGAGATTCTCTCCCTGAATGAAGCTCTGAAACTCACTTACAATGGCTCACATTCAATCAACTCAAACTCAATGCAAAGAAAACTGAATTTCTCCTTATCTCCCCTCCTAATACCAACCTCATGGATTAAAGCTATCACAGCCTTAAATTGACCACTGACCATCTTGGATTCGGCCAAATCCCTTGGAATTAGCCTTGACAGCAACCTGAACATGCAGGACCACATCAATTTGATGGCCAAATCAGCCAGATTCCACCTGAGCTACCTTAGGAAATTGAAACCCTTCCTCGATGCTCCCAACCTAAAAATGGCAGTCCAAGTACTTGTCATCTCTAGACTGGAATACGGCTGTTCTACCCTCTCGGGTTTACCCAAGATCTCCCTGGCACCTTTAAAAGCCTACCTCAATGCAGCCGCCAGACTACTTACCGGCACAAGGAACTTTGACCATATTTCCCCACACCTGAAAGCTCTGAACTGGCTTCCCCTTGAGGCAAGAATACAGCTCAAACTAGCATGCATCAAGCACAAGGCTTTATATTCTAACTCCCTTGCATATCTTGCACAGAAACTTGTGATTTCCGGAGGAATCAGAAACTCCGGTCTGCCAGAGACCTCTTGCTCCAACCTGCATGCTTTCGGAGAAAAAAACTTACAATCGGGTCTTCTCTGGTGCTGCTCCAAGAATATGGAACTCTCTACAACCTATCATCAGAAGAATCTCCTCTCTGGCTCGCTTCAAAAAGGATGCCAAAACCTTCCTTATGGGTAAATTTCTTGTTTAGTCTTTGTCTCTACCACCATTATGGCCCTGATCTATGGCTGTCTACTGCCTCCCTTCAGATTACATAGTCACCCCACCAAGAACCTTGGGAACTTGTCTTGAGTAATTGTTAATGTAATCTGTAAATACGTGCCCTTCTCTCTCTTATGTATCCTGCCCCCCTACTACTCGATGCGTTACCTGGTGATTCTAAGCCTATCTATGCAATGCTATGTTTTCCTGTAAAGCGCTCTGATACCCTAATGCACAGCTTTCCAAACTGTGTGGCACGACACGTTACTGTGTCGCGACCCACACGTAGGTGTGTCGCGCGATGCGACACAATGACATCTGCCGGCCGATATTAGGGGAATGCGACTCAAGCCCCCTGCCTCAGTGATCGCGACGTGCAAGGCGGAGCAGATGCAGAGCGGAGCCTCGTGGTCAGGAGCTCGATCCCGGTATCCCGAGACTTAGTGCGTGTGGTGGTGTTGCAGCGAGATCTGGATACTACAGTGGGTGCGATGTTTACTTCCTGCCTCCGCACTGACAGGACTAATTAGCGTGTATCCCAGGTAGTGATAGATTTTAATGATCGTGCAGTCGTTGGAGGTGGAATTATGTGCCTGTTGGCGTTAGGCATTTTCTGAACTGAAACGTCATTTCATTATTTAATGATCGTGCAGTCATTGGAGGTGGAATTATGTGCATGTTGGCGTTAGGCGATTTCTGAACTGAAACGTCATTTCATTATTTAGGCCCATGATTCTTTTATGTAGTTGATGTTTCTGAGGTGCTTATTACATTCTTGCAGTGTGCCGGCCGGGCACACTGGAAGCTGCTACGCCTGGGGCCTTGCGACTCCACCAGCAGGGCCTGAGTGAGCACCTGGCCCGGCACCCTGACCTGCCTGGTCTGCATCTTGACGTCTGGCATTATTTGGGGCAGTAGTGCCTCTCCAGGGACAGGCCGGCCTTCCGCCGGCCATTTTGTCTTCTTTCCCGACCCTGACGGTCTGCAGCACTACTGACGGTGTAACCAGGAGCCTGGGGAATTCTACCTGCCGAGCCCAGACGAGTAGCTGCCCCATCAGCCTATCCAATCAGGTGCAAAGATTGGCACCAGACAACGCCGAGGATTGTCCGAGGAGCACAACTTCAGCCCCCGGACCCCCAGTGAGTATGGCCTACACCCTCCTAGCGCACCAACCTGAACTTGCCTGACACCAAAGTGCCACTGTGGTGGCTTCTGCCGAGGCCTAATGTGGCCAAGAAACGATAACACTGCCACACACCCCCACCTCCCCCACCACCGGGCCCCACGGCACATCGGGGATATAGACTGAGGGATTGCGTCTGTTCCCTCTGCAGATCTGCTCTTTGAGTGCCCCGGTGGGCCGTGGGTGGAAACCGCCCTGCCCGTTACGACCGGCCGAAGATCTACCCAGCCTGGCACGAGAATTGGCGCCTCTGCCTCCAGACCGGTGTGGGCCTGGGTTCCTGTATTTGCACTGGTGCTGGGTCTTGATGATCAGGAGATCCGCCCTGGAAACGCTGGGCCGACTGGCCACGACTGGTGAGTCTGGGGGCATACCCACTGCACGCCACCGATCTACATCAATGTTTCGACGGCCCGGCGGTCGCTTGGCACGGACTCTGGCTTGCGCAACGACACCGTTGCATCCCGAGCCTGGAAGGTGACCGGGTGCCACCCTTGCAGCCCCCGTGTAGCCCTTCTCCGCGTACAGTGCATAGCACCATGGCGTCAGCCCAGGCGAAGAGGAGACAACCCTCAAGGATATGCTATTAAAACAGACATCTGTCCCAGATTCAGCGACCACATCACCCCGAGCTCCGGAGCAAATAGCTGGAGCAGAAGGGCCAGCCACGAAGGCCTTCATGATAGAAGTCTTCTCTGCAATTACAGAGGGCATATTGGATCTGAAGGGGCAGCTCTCAGACGATCGCAAAGAAGTAGAGCGAGACGTGGATGAAGTAGGAGAGAGAGTGGCCGTTCTCGAGGACCATGAACTGCACCATGAAGAAGACCTGCACCAGCTACAACAAGAAGCGCTCCGGCTGCGGAACCAAAACTTAGACCTCCATGCCCACGCAGCGGATCTGGAAAACCACTCACAAAGGAATAATATCTGCCTCCGAGCGATCCCATGGTGAGTGGAGGGGCATAACCTATGATCCTACATCCTGGCCCTCTTTCGGCAGATCCTAGGAGACGACGGCCAGCAAGAAATTCAGATGGACAGGGTGCACCGCGTGGACCTACCCCCTCCAGCTGTGCTCATCTGTGTGCACAATTTTCAGCTCAAGGAGCAGATCCTCCGCAGGGCTTGAGCGGGCCAGCCGATCCAGTTCCAGGGGCACTTCCCGGTCCTCATCCAGGATCTCGCTGCATCCACGCTTACCAAACCGAAAGACTTCCGAGTGGTCACCTACTTCCTCCATGACAATGGAATTCCCTACTCTTGGGGCCATGCCTTCCGCATTATATTTAAGCACCAAGGGAAACTGCACCAGATCCTCTCTCTCGCTGAGGCTCTTGATCTTCTGGGGCTGGGCAACACGGTGGACGCCCAGCAGAGGGAGAGACCCAAAGGCCAGGCCGCACGCAGGCTCTCACAATGGTACACTGTGGGGAAATCGATGGCCTCTGCAAAACCAGATCCGGAGGAGATGGTGAAGGAACAAGAAGCAGTGATCTCCTTTCTCTTGCAACCCCACAACCCTCCCTGAGCACTCCAAATACGCAAACGGGGATGGTCGTCATGGAGTGAGGCTGGAGGGGCTCCTGGGACGATTATCACTCTTCGCTCAGTGAAATGCCATTCTACAGTTCTTGGCTCTCCAGTAACTCTATTCGACAGTCTGTCGCCAGGGGCTCGCCCCTATTGGTGTTGCCTTGCAGACGGACCTATGTCTAATGTCCCCTATGGGATTGAGTTATTTTGGATCATCTTTAAATGTCTACATGTTGGAGTTCTATAAATTCCAGAATGACAAAATTTTCAAAAAAGAATGGTCACTGATTTCGTGGCACTGTACACGAGATTGGTTGGTGCTCATAGTTAAGACCGCCACAAGAATTACACAAGAATTGAAATTAGACATACAGAAGATTGAGGTACAACTAAAAACCTATATAAAACCTGCAGAACTCAAAAGGAGGCTGGACGAACTAAACCAGCAAATGGCAGATTTTGAAGCCACACTGAAACAAAGCAAATTAAAAAATGTAGGTAAGGATAAAGACCGTTTCACTCCCGAGACAGCATATCCGTATACTAAGGATGATTGCACCCCAGGGTATGTGAACAGTGACAATGATAGTGATGGCTCCGACAGCGGTTCCTCAGGTTCAAGCACCCGCAGCAACCAACGACAGAGGGGCTACCAGAGACGACAAGGCCAACAATACCCGAGACAACGAGGATGGAGAGGATACCAACCTCAACCATTCTTTCCACATTTCGCAAGACCAACACCTTTCACACCATTCAACTATGGACAAGGACCAACGGGACCAATGTACCAACCATGGGGCTCTGAGTTCGACCCGAACTTTTACAACAACCAGCCTTTTTAAGGGACACGCCAAGGAACAAACAGAGGACCGAACAGAAAAGGCAACACAGTGATGTGGCAAGACCCCAACCAGGGAGACCCCAGGGTGAACACCAGGAGCATGACAGGAGCCTTACAGAGCAACCCGTCAACCAGCCGCAGGGGGACCTAGTGGTAAACATCACACCATGGGAACTTACAGCCACCCAGAGGGCTGTATTAAATAAAGGCCTGAGCTTTGTCCCAACTTACAAGTTGGATGCCTTCAAACTCCACACAGAAATACAGGAATTTCTAAAAAAGATCAAGTTACAGCTCTTCTTCAAGGATAAAGAGAGTATCCCAGATACAGACACAGGATTGAAACTGAAGTCGACCTTCACACCACCAGATGCCTCACTACCCATAGAGGTTTTGGCCTTTGAGAAAGCAGTAATGACGGATCTCAACTATTTAAACTCGTCTGAACGAGCCGTCTTTCACAACACAAGCAAGGTGGAGCAAGCGGCCATTCGAGAACTGACCAACAACCATGATATCACCATAAAACCCGCCGACAAAGGCGGAGCGACGGTTGTACAAACAACAACAGCATACAACCAGGAATGTCTAAGACTGTTATCAGATAGACGAAATTACACGATACTGACGGTTGACCCAACCGAATCACTGAGAATAACTATCGGAGGGATGGTAGAGGAAGCTTTGGCACACAACTGGCTCTCCAAAAAAGAGTCTGAGTTCCTAATACAAAAAAACCCACAAACGCCATACTTCTACTGTATCCCGAAGATACACAAAAACCTGGACAATCCACCAGGGAGACCTATCATCTCTGGCATTGGTTTGATTCTAGAACCCCTCTCAAAATTCTCAGATGCTTTTCTGTGCCCCCTCATCCAAGCAACAGATACATATCTGAAGGACACGAAATCAGTTTTGCAAATGTTAAAAGACCTCACTTTTGATCCGGAGAACCAACTCCTGCTCAGCCTAGATGTCGAGAGCTTATATACGAGCCTCCCACACAATGAAACCCTGACAATAATCGAAGAGGTTTTGTACAACACACACTGGCGATACTAGACTCCCAGGAGAGTAGTAATGGAATGTATTGCTTTAGCTTTGACCAAAAACTTTTTTGAATTTGATGGGACAATTTATTTACAGAGCCATGGCACAAGCATGGGGAGCACATTTGCGCCGAGCTTAGCCGGTCTGTATGTACACCACATGGAATCCCACAAAATTCTCATTCCCAATAACCCCTACAGACAACACATACTAACCTGGAAAAGATACATTGACGATATCTTTGTGGTCTGGCAAGGGAACCACGATACGGTCATCCATTTCATGGAGTGGCTCAACACCCAAGACCGCTTCCTTAACTTCACACATTCAGTATCAAATGAAACACTTGTTTTCTTGGATCTCAACATTCACCACCAGAATCCAAAACTGGAAACCACCACGCATTTCAAACCCACAGCAAGGAACTGTCTACTCAGATACGACAGTTTCCATCCACGCCATCTCAGGATGAACCTCCCATATGGGCAATTTCTCCGACTAAGGAGAAACTACACCCAGGTGGACAAATATAAATCACAGGCCCTGGATCTCAAAGTCAAGCTACAAGCAAGACACTATCCAGACAGAATAATCAATGCCGCCATGAAAAGGGCCAGGAATAATAATAGAGATGCCCTTCTGGAGGACAGAATCGGACCAATCACCAAACAAACAAGACCAATATGCGTCACTACATACAGCCCTCATTCTAATGAGGTGTCAAAAATAGTGAACAGACATCGGCGCATTTTGACCTGTGGATCACTGGAGATTGAGAAACCAATGTTTTCCCATAGGCGTGGCAAGAACCTCAAAGTAATACTAGTCCACACCCGCCCAAAACCACCGCCACAGCAACAACCTTCAATACAAGGAATACAGGGACATTTTCCCTGTGGCAATTGTGCTAGCTGCCATCTAACCAGAAAAAGTAAGCAGCTGACCTTCGCCAATGGCACAAGATGGGACCAACGAAAAATCACGAACTGCAACAGCAGGAATGTGATTTACATGATTGTTTGCCCTTGCCACTTGGAGTATATTGGCATGACCACCGGAGCAGTGAAAACACGACTCAGTGAGCACAAGAGCAATGTCCGCTGCAAAAAGAGCACCACCAAGATGGCGGCTCATTTCCTAGAGATGGGACATTGTGTGAATGACATCTACTGGACGTTAATAGAGCAGTTACCCACGGAACAGGGTCTCTTTGAAAAAGAGCAACGTTGGGTTTTCCGCCTAGGTACCCACATATCTGGATTAAATGATGACATCCCTTGGGGCCAATTAAAACCTTGAACGACCCACAGAGACGTAACATAAATAGAGGGTAACATCCTGGATAAAAAGCACCCGTTTGTATATAAAACTTTTCCCCCTCTGTTTTGTGAGCCCGAACAAAATTCCTAATACGAACACCTTCCATAAAAATCATGAATGTACCGAACGCATAAACACCTCGTAGGGTAAAGGAGGTGAATAAAAAGACAAGCTGAACCCCTTTAGTTTTTCAGAATCTCAATAGCATTCTCTCTTCTATTTAAAAATTAATATACTATTATCTCCCCTAAATCTGGCTAACCCGGCTTAAATACGTAAACCGACTTTTTATGACACTTTCTGAAAATAACCCCGATTTTCACGAAACAATTTCGTGATTAGAGCAGACACGAACCCTGGTCGATTCAGAACATAATCATAGCGAGCACGAACCGGCCTGAGCATGCGCGGTAACCAACAGGACACTACAGCCCAAAGCACATGTGCTGCCCGGGTAAAGCTAACTATCACGCATGCGCGATCCGCAATAGAAACAGATATAAACACCTAATTACCGGCGAACCAAATACGGGCATACGCGGTAAACATCAAGGCACTGCAGCCCAAATGCGCAAGCGCTGCTCTGGTTAAACTAACTATCTCGCCATCCAGAACAGCAGCAGATAGAAATATCCAATTACCGTCAGACCAAATACGGGCATACCCGGTTCCTAACTTGCCAATAATTCAATTAGGGGCGAATCATGAATAGTATATAAGGGCACTTTTGGAAACATCACGGCATAACCAATGGAGCCGGCGTAAGGGGCAGCGAAGAGGGATTCTCCTCATAGACTCGTGAGTAGTACCACCCCAAACCAAACAAACTTACCATCCCTACAAATATGTAAGTACCAAGTAGAACAGCAGCTTCTATGTTTCTCCCTCACAGGTAGCAAGGAAGCACGAGTAACCCCTACGTTAGTACGGTCTCATGGAGTAATTAACTCCAAACAAAACAGTATGTTAAGCCCACTGTGAGCTTCACAGAATTTTCTTATTCTTCACAATAAGTCTATGACTCAGCAAGTACCACTTGGGCTGACTACAACTCGATTTTGCCATCAACATTAGAGTGTGTGTTTTATGTTACATGTGTGTTCGTCCTGTATGTGTCTTTTTATTTTGATTAAATAATTTTCACCATAGGCACTTTCTTCATGTGTAGAATGACACTAAGTGTCTTGAAAAATTCGAACCACACCCATTTGCTTGACTGTATCCACGGGTAGACTTGCCTATGGTTTTTGAGGAAAGGACCACCTGAAAAAAATGTTTTGTCCTTCTCCTTACAGGTCAGCTAAATAGCGGTTGTTCAGTAGGTACATTATCATACCTGCACTTATAAATTCCACTTTTTTAGAATACAACAAAATCTAAAAATAAAAAAACGTGAGTAAGGTGGGGATTTGTGTACCCCAGTCCTGAAGAAGGTGTTTTTACACCGAAACATGTTGACACACACATAGGAGGCAGCGCACATAGGTTACGCCAATACCTCCTCATTCACCTTTTACTACTACCAGCCCAGGGGCCAATTAAAGTTTTTTTGCTACCCCATGAGCCAGGCACTTTTTAAACTCCACTCACTAACAAACCCCACCACAACACTCACTCACAATTCCGTCACCTACACCACACATAGTCAATTTTAAGTGCTCCCACGTAGAGGGATGCGAGGGCCCCAATGATGAAGCATGACACCAAGGGGCCTGTTGGTGTGTGAGGGGAACCCAAAAAACACTTAGTGTGTTCCCAGCCACTGCAGGGACACCTCTTTCCCATTTCCTAATGGATTCTTTTTGTTTATAAAACTAATTCTGGGAGAACGAATCCATTTCTAGATAATTCTCTCTCTCCCCCTTTTTGTTAATATTTGTACATGTTGAAGTTCTCCATGTCCTCTCTTCCTGTGCTGGCTCTTTCTAGGTTGGTATTCTTAGGCTTGAGATGTTTCATACTTGGCTGTTGTTGGGGTTGCTTTTTCCTTCTATGTTAGGGAGGCTTCTCTCTCCATTGACCTTTTTCTTCCTTTGCACTTACTTTTGTCCAGTGATGTTTGTTTTCCCTCCCCCCTGGGGTTTCTCCTTTAGACCGGTCCTCCAGTACATCACTCGGGACCTCAATACTCGCACCAATTGGCCCGTCCCTTTCAAATGATTGTTAGTTTTAATGGCCGGAACTTAATAACCCAGTCAAACGGGTCGCGAGGGGAGCACTAATTGCCAAAACAGCTTACGAAAATAAAAACAGACAGTCCAAGCATGCAGACCTCGAAGCTAATGTCAGGGAAATGGAAGCTAGTCACAAGCGCACTGGCGCTCCCAGAATTTGGAGGCAGTTGGAAAAAGAGCGCCTTCAGCTTCGGCGGCTAGACCTTGACCGGACTGAGCACACGGTAGTCTGACTGAAGCACAAATACTATGTGGGCTCAAATAAAGGGGAACGTATGCCAGCTCACTGCCTGTGAAGTCAGCAAGCAGCGCAGGCTATTAAAGCAATACGGGGAGAGGGTGAGTCGGCAATCACGGATGATGCCTAAATACTGTCGGCTTCCGCTCCTTTTACATAAATATCTATACTGCTGATCATTCCCTGCTGACTGATCCCACTGAGTTCCCTCAAGGAGTGGCGGTCACTCCTCTCCCTACGAGTGAGGCGGAGGCCCTGGAGGTCACCACACGCATTGAGGAGGTGATTTCTGCTATTCCCCGACTGAAGACCATGAAAGCACGGGCCCTGATGGCTTTAGCGCTCTTTTTTATAAAACCTTCTATGTCGAACTGTTCAACTCTTTCGCGGACACAGGGTCTCTTACAGCCTCAATGTTACAGGCATCTATCTCGGTCATTCCTAAGCCGGGGAAAGACCTGGAGCTTTGCAGTTCCTACGCCCGAACTAACTACTGAATATTGAATTGAAGCTGTTCTCTAGCATTCTTGCCCCCCAGTTGACCTCTCACATGCCGGGTCTGGTAGATCTAGAACAATCAGGCTTCATTCGGGGTAGGCAATGTGGGGACAATACCAAACGACTCTGCCACTTAATTGATAAAGTATAATGGTCCAAAGAAGAAGTCTTACTGCTAGCGGTCGACGCGGAAAAGGCTTTTGATCATGTGCATTGGCCATACTTATTTGCTACACTTGAGCGTTTTGGGCTGGGGCCCAGATTCCGACAGTGGATTGCGAGCATTTATAGTGCTCCAACAGCAGCAGTATGGGTCAATGGCTTGCTTTCAGACAGCTTTGCAGTGGAGAGGGGGATGCAGCAAGGCTGCCCCCTCTCTCCTTTGCTCTTCGCCCTTTATATGGAGCCCTTCGCCCAACAGCTTCAGGACAACCCCATGGCGCAGGGCATCCCATTAGGCTTAGACCGCCATCTTATCAGCCTCTACCCTGATGACCTCATCTTTTCAGTGGCTCATCCCATGACCTCACTGCCGGCCATTGTGGAGGACCTACAGACCAAAATTAATATGCAAAAATCTCAAGTACTCAACCTCACCGCTGCCCAACCAATGGTTGATGTCTTACGGGCCAGCTTCGCCTTTGACTGGGTGTCGGACGGTATCACATATCTCGGATTAGTCCTTCACAAGAGTCTCTCAAAAAAGGCAGACGTGAACTATGCAGCCCTTCTATCTGGGGTAGGTCAGCCTTGACAAGGCAACCCACTGCTGCGTGTAATCACTTTGCCTAAAGCGCTGTGCTGTTTTAAATATCCCGTTTTGTATTTGAGTTATATTCTTTCATTGTAAACCTTGTTTTTAAATTAACTGCCACACACTTGCACCTTAATTGTGCCCCCACCGCGGTTTCATCGGTTCTCCTGCGCGCTCTCCCTTAGCCTCCACGCCATCTTAGAGGTCCGAAAGGGACGCTGGACGCCATTGCAGGTTAGCACTCCAGCAGTCAGGTTGACTGGCCTGAGCCCTACTTAAACACGAGTATGCTAGCGCACGGCGCATGCGCACGGCGGATGTGCCGCAGTAACGCCGGAGTCACGCCAGAGTCCAGCCCGTCTGCGCCCGTCCGCGCTACGGACGAGCTGGACGAGGGGGCGCTCAGCTTCACTGAGAGTGTACATAGCCGATTCAGGTACCCTTATCAGGCTTTGTTGGATCTTAAACCTTCCCGGTTACCTTGCCACTACTCGCTTACCCCCGCGGCTCTGCATACTTCACCTACCTGCAGGTGTTTTAGGTCTCGCTGTACAGGAGTTACGCTATCTCCCCGGTCCTTAAACGCAAGTCCCTTAGAAACATCTTTACATTACACAAGTGGAGAGCATGGTTTCTTGATTAATGCAAGATCTTTGATCAAGAACAATGTCTCCTTTAAGGACTTTGTCATGGTCAGACTGGATAGAGTGGGACGTACAGGTGGAAGGCTTGGTATTTTGTATAGGGATTCCCACTCGTGTCGTATTACCCCTTTATCAGCCCCTCACGAAGCCATTCAGGCCCTACACTTCTCCATCAATGCATCCTATAAGGTTCCGTTTATGGGTGTGCTTATATACAGACCCCCGGGGCCCAGAGCAGATTTTAGTCAGCATTTGCTTAGCATTGTAGAACCTTATTTTGGCTGTGGGCATGTAACAGTCTTGGGAGATATGAATTTCCATCTAGATAATCTAGAGGCAAATGAAACTCTCTCTCTCCTAGACACCCTATCTGCCTGTGGTCTGCAGGAATTAGTCAAAGGTGCCACTCACCAGGCGGGCCATACGTTGGATGGCGTCTTCTCGAATGATAGGCGCCTGACCACCGATGTTCCCATACCGCTTGCCTGGTCAGACCATCTTGCTGTCCCGTTAAAATTGGATACCACTCCTATTAATAATATCCCTAAGGGCCCCAGCAAACTGGAACTTAGGCGAAATTTGAGGAAGATAACTAATGAGCTATTAGCTCCTCTAATCCCCACCATGGTTAATTCTATGGATGAGGACGTGGAGTCCGCGGTACGGAGGTTTGAAAACGCCACCTCTGCGGCCGTGGAGGAGCTTGCACCTGCTTCCCTACGCTACACAGCTAGAAAAAGGCCGTCGGCCCCTTGGTATTCCGAGTCTTTAAGACTATTAAGACAAGGTTGTAGAAAGCAGGAACGACTCTGGAGGACGAGTGGGAACACACCGGATAGGGAAATGCATAAAACCCTTCTGAGGGAATATAGGGTTGAGGTCATAAGAGCTAAGCAGGAATACTTTACAAACCTCACTAGGGCTCTTACCTCGCCGAAAGAGCTTTTTAATATTCTGGATTCATTGACCACCCTGAAGGTCCCAGATCCTGTTACCTGCTCGCAACAGCTGTGCGACAATATCGCCAATTATTTTCATGTCAAAATTGCTGATATTGTCTCGGCCCTTGAGCTTCAAAGGGCTCCAACATTTTTTCCCACCTCTCAGGTCCTTCCCCCCCCACGGTCTGTTAGACCCGTTAATTCGACCTTGCTGTCTAGCTTTCCCCCGCTTTCCTTACAGGAATTGGATGCCCTTTTGGCCAAGACCAGGTCTGGTTCACCTCTCGACCCTTGTCCTCTTCATCTCCTTAAACAATGTAAGGACATCCTCCTGCCCCCTCTTCTTCAGATCATGAACAGGGCTATGAGGGATGGTTTTTTCCCTTCCCAATGGAAGAAAGCGGTGGTGAAGCATCTCTTGAAGAAGCCGTCCTTGGACCCGGAGGTGCTTAAAAACCTTTGCCCCATCTCGTTGCTTCCAGCCCCAGCAAAGATGCTGGAAATCCATCTTAATCAGCATCTTTCATCCTTTCTGGAAAGCTCTGGTCTTTTGGACCATTCGCAGCATGGATTTCGAAAGGGTCACAGCACGGAATCGGCCCTGACTGTGGTGCTCGATAACATCCGCACCACAGTCGATAAGGGTGGGAGTACTTTGCTGATCCTGTTAGATCTCACAGCTGCGTTTGACACCCTGTCTCCCCTTGTCTTAACATCTCGACTGAGGGAGATAGGGGTGGAGGGGCCCGCTCTTAGTTTGTTGGCCTCCTTCCTGGACCAGAGGGAACAGAGAGTGAAGCTCGGGGAGTTCCTATCTCCATCCCTGCCGGTGAAGTGGGGGGTGCCACAAGGGTCGGCGTTAAGTCCGACCCTGTTCAACATCTATGTGACCCCCCTGGCCAGGCTTATTAGATCTTGCGGGATGGAGGTAGTTTCCACCGCCGATGACACTCAGATCTTGCTGTGCCTCGCCCAGCCTGTTAGCTCTTCTGCCTCCAAGTTTAGACACTGTATGGAGGCAGTCGCGCAATGGATGATTGACAATTCATTGAGGCTAAACGGCGAAAAGACGGAGATCCTTGTGTTCGGCGAGAAGGAAGATATCTGGTCGACGGAATGGTGGCCTTCATCTCTGGGGACCTGTCCGGCTCCAACCCTCGTAGCACGAAATCTGGGGGTTATGATTGACCCGGCCCTTGACATGGGTCTCCAAGTAAAGAGGACCATTTCCACTTGTTGGGGCATTATTGGAATCTTGCGGAAAATTAAGCATTACCTGTCTGTGCAAGCCCGGAAACAAACTGTGGTAGCACTGATAGCATCTCGGCTCGATTTCTGTAATGCCCTATACGCTGGATTTAATAAAGGTCTGTTGCAAAGACTTCAATCGGTGCAAAATGCAGCGGCGAAGTTTGTACTTGACCTACCTAGGAGGTCGTCAGCTACTCTCGCCAGGAAATCCTTGCATTGGCTTCCAATTGATGCCAGGATCTCCTTCAAAGTGCTCTGTCTGGTGTTCGGAGCCCTGAACAGAAAAGAGACTGGAGGAGTAAAAGACCTCTTGACTCCCTATGTCCCCGCCAGGAACCTCCGCTCCTCAATGAAGGCTCTCCTTACAGCTCCCCGAGTGCGAAGAGCTAAGTGGGGAGGCAGAGCCTTTTCCAATCTTGCTCCTAGATGGTGGAATACTGTACCCCGAGAAATCATGATGCTGCCTTCAATCCAAACTTTTAGAAAGGCCCTGAAGACATGGCTCTTTGTCAAAGCTTACCCCTAGCTCTTTGGCTCTGCCTTTTTTGATTTTTCTTTTGTAGGCGCCTTGATGCCTACGGGCAAAGTCGCGCGTTATAAGTTTATTTCATTCATTCATTCATTCATCTGGCATTCGAGCAGACCTGGCCCGCTGGTGGCGCCTGCCTTTGACATGGTTCGGAAGGTTGTCTGCGGTTAAAATGAACGAACTACCACGGGCCCTGTATTTGTTTCAAACACTCCCTTTGGAGCCCCTACCGCATTCGCTTCACAATAATCGACCGCGATCAAACGCTTTGTGTGGGGTCTGATCTACCCTCGCTTGCAGAGGACCTTGCTACAACGCTCTAAGGAAGAGGCGGCCTCGCCTTCCATGCTATTACCTGTTACTACCAAGCTTCACTGCTACTGTAGCTAGTGGAGTGGAACCGCCCTATGAATGAGAAATACTGGGTCTTCATGGACCAGACGGTGGCAGGCCACAACATCTGGCATGATGCTTAGCTACCACGACCTGCTCGTGCCTGGGGATTTTATTCTGCCCCACAATGTTAGTCTGGGACAGGGTCTCTCTGCGGGCTAACCTGACTACATTTCCCTCGCCAATGACCCCGATTTTCTCCAATCTTGCCTTCCCACCTGGGATGGACAAAAACATAGAGATGCGCTGGTTAGAGTGAGGTTTCAAGCACTTAGGGCATCTATTCGACATCCAGGGTCTCATCCCCTTTAAGGACCTGCTGGAGGACTATGGCCTTCACAGCTCTGATCTCATCCTCCATTCCCAGATAACGCATTGGATCTCGGGAGCCATGACAAGCCCCTTGGCGCGCCGACCAATGTGACCATTCAAGAAAGGGCTCACTTGTAAAAAGGACGACCGTTGGCTTATTTCTGAAAAATACTCCTTTCTCACATTAGGCATCCCGAACGTTTGCACAGCCAGGCAGAGACGCTGGGAGGCGGAACTGGGGCGCACGCTGTCCGAAAAGGAATGGGAAGATATCCTTTATAGATCACAGCACACTCCATGGGTCATGCGGAAATTGCTTTTAAGATTGCATCCCATTGGTATTATACCCCAGCCCGACTCGCTAAGTGGCACTCTCATTGTGACGGCCGCTGCTGGCGAGGGTGTGGTAGTCCTGGTACTCTCCTCCACCTGCCCAAAGCTCACCCGTTACTGGGAGAGAACACTAGACGACATTGATAAGGCCTTCCACACCACCATTCCCAGGCTTCCGGCTTACACTCTTCTAGGTCTACCTAATGCACTGACCTTCCCCCTGTGCTCTATTAGAGGGCGACAGATAGCACTTGCGCTGAACGCCATACACCGAGTGATTCTCGCTGGGTGGAAAACAGATAGGATCCCTATCTATCTATCCCTATGTAAATAGTTACACCAACTCTGGTATCTTTTAGGTATGGAAAGACTTTCGATGGCCACCCTGGGGAACTGTGCAGACTACGCCAAGATTTGGGCCCCATTCTCTCCACTGAATTCCGGGAACTGACCTGCCCTAGCTATCTCCGGAACCTGAAACTGATCCCTCAATACAATACCACAGCCTAATAGGGTGGCTCCCCGTTGGACTCACAAACCCCTCAGACCAATGGAGGCCCTGAACCCTACAATGCTTACAGGCTGGACTCTTCCTTTTTTCTTTGTTTCCTGCTCACTGGGGAGGGTGGGAGGGGGTGGGAAGGGGAGTTGACTTCTTCTTTTTGTTGTTCCTTGCCTCTTGTGAAAAGCAGCACTACTATGAAACTGCGACCTGTCACAGGCTGCCGGTTTCAATTTCTGCCTGGCTGCACAATGGACCATACGGCTATCCATTTGCTGGGGAAGCGATTCCCCGCCTCCCTTCTCCTTTCTTTACCACGTGGCCAGCCCTCTCTGGGTTGTAGGTGACATGTTGGGTTAAATATAAGTCAGTTTGCTCTCATTCATTGTCTCGTTGCCATGATCTGATCAGATGTTAGCCGGCCCTCTGGGTTGTAGGCGCCAGTGTCCTGTTTTATCTTGTTTCGTGCTCTACCAATAAAATCGATTTAATACTAAAAATGTATTTTCTCATCAGCTACCATATTGAGAAGTCTACAATGGTTTAACGGGCCTTAGTAGACCACTGGTTGTACTGCAGGATTTCTTAGCAGCTATTGATAGGGTGGACCACAAGGCACTTTAGTCCATTCTTTAATTTTGTATTGACTGAGAGATATTTCTAGAATTGTTTTTATGATTTATGTCTGCTTTACAGACTGCAGTACAATAACATGCACAATCCCATATTGACACGGGCAGCATGTTGTCTGGTAACCTAAATGCATTCCCTTTCCACTCAGAACAATACTGCATTGAGCAACTAGGCTCATTACGGGTGCTAATACGTTTTTTACAGGTGTACTTAAATCCTTGCAACGGTTACTTTTACAGGTGCACATTCAATTTAAGCTGGTATGTATTATTTATAAGGCTCTTATTCATCAGCAAACATCTTATCTGCCTGTGGAGATTTGTAGAGGGCTGGGTGCTACTTGCAATAAGTATCTTACCCATATTGATATCCTCCTTGTCACAAAATCTTGCATAGCCTATCAAAAATTTTTATTTGCCATTCCCTAAGAATTGCTCCAGTGCTTTTGTATTTATGAAAGAGCCGAAAACCTTTTTGCTTGAATGCTACCTAGGTTTCTGGTATTCCTCCTTTCTTTTCCATTAATGCTTATAGTTTGACAATATTTTAGGGATATTTCACAGTGGAATTATTGAGTACATGAATTCGTACTTCAATAGTACTACTTCACATACTCATAAATGTCTTTGTGAATTGGCCCCTTAATCCTTCACCTAATCCTTAATTAATGTTTCAGTTTTGATGGGTTTTGTTTTTAATGACCACTGTTTTTGCATGCAAGAAACCTATTTTTTTATAATCATCTATATTCCAAACTCTGGAGCCAATTTAAAAAGTATTTTATGAGCACCTGAAAAACTACGAGTACTGCTTCAAGTACTCATAAATGCTTGTGTTAATTTGCCCCTATAAATTGATTAGAGAACTGTAGATTATTATTTTATTTACCTGATTATTCAAATAATCTTGCAATATGTTAGTCTTTGATAATGTTAATCTTTTACTAAAGAAAACTTGAATATACATTAAAATATAAAAGCAAGTAAATAATATTTGCTCATATAATGCATTCTATGTGAGAAACTCTATTGACAGATGAGGAGCCTGTCTAACAGTGGGATGGCCAGAGGTTTTGGGTACCTCCTCCTCTGTCCAAAGTTGCCTGTAATCTGGGCATATATACAGATCACCCTCTCTCAAATTAGAAATAATCAATGCAGCCAGACAATTTAAACTCAACTCTTACATAAAATTCTTCCCCATTCTATATGAGAACATCATATTCCTGTTGTTAGAACCTTAGCACAGTATCATTCTAGACTATGGAAATGGTGGTGTTTGGCCGAAATATTGAAACAAAAATATTGTGATGCAAAAATATTGTGTAAAGAATATTGAGATATCAAAAATATTACCAACAGGAATATCGAAAGTAAAAATATAGTATTTACTGTTGTTTTTAATATCGTAAATGATGTTTGTAAGTGTTAATCAGAATGTAATTTACTGTAGTGTGTTTGATTGTATATGTGTATTGCAAGTTTTTGTTTGTAAGATAATTTTTTAGTTACGAAATTGTTGAAATTTGTATTTTAGTTACATTAATGTGTATAATTAAGAGTTGAATACTTTTTTAGTAGCGGGATACTGGGATTTTAGGGGATAATAGTATTACACATATTTTGAAGAAAAATATAAATATATCATTTAAAAACATAAAAATAATTTAATAAAGATGTATTTTTAAAGTAGTTTACATTTTTTTTTAAATAAATATTTAAAATTGTATAAACATGTTAATTTTCTTTGTTTTGAAATTTGAATTTAAAGTTGAACTTTTTAAAAAAAATATATATATAAAATGTATTTAAATATTTTTTAGTTTATGATTGTAAATATTGTATTATGATTTGTTTCATTTTATTGTCTAACTTTTTTGACCAATAGTATTTTCACCAATATATACATTTTTAATAGTATATAATATTAATTTTATATTTTGTAATTAAAATATGCATAAATAAACCTTTATGTTTATAAAGGATTGTACTTTAGATTAGTGTGTTTTGGATCAGTGTGTTTTTTGATAACATTTTACTTAATTTTATATAATTAAAAATTATGTGAATATGGAGTATTGATTTTGTATGTAAAATGTTTAATTTGTATTACCTTGTGTAAAATGAGTTATTTTAAAGTGGCTATTTTAAATTTCCCCTCTTTAGCTCCCAATACCCTCTTCAAATTGCCTAAGGTTGGAGTGGGAATAGTAACTGTCCCCCGGTTAGTGCCCAACACCTTACCCAAATTGGTTTAGATTGGAGTGGCAATAGTAAATTTCACCCCTTTAGTATCCAACACATTGCCCCATATGGCTAGATGTGAAAAGGAATAGTAAATGGCACCCCTTAATGTCCAACACCTTCCCAAATTGCATTAGATTGAAGTGGGAATAGTAAATGTCACCCCTTGAGTGTCCAGCACCGTCTCCCAGAATAATTAGGTTGGAGTGGGAATATTAAATTTCACCTCTTTAGTGTCCAACACCTTCCTCCAATATGGTTAGATTGGAGTGGGAATAGTACATTTCACCCTTTTAGTGTCCAACGCCTTCCCCAAATTGGATTATATTGGACTGGGAATAGTAAATGTCACCCCATTAGTGTCCAGCACCATCCCCAAATTATTTTAGTTTGGAGTGGGAATAGCTAATATGACCCCCTTTAGTGCCCAACCTCTTCCCCCAATATGGTTAGAATGGAGTGGAAATATTAAATATCACACTTTTAGTGTCCAATGACTTCAAGAAATGGGTTTAGACTGAAGTGGGAATAGCAGGTGTCACCCCTTTAGCGTCCAACACCTTTCCCAAATTGGATTATATTGGAGTAAGAATAGTAAATATAGCGCCTTTAGTGTCCAACACCTTCCCCCAATATGGTTAGAATAAAGTGGGACTAGTAATGTCACCCTTTTAGTGTACATTGTTGTCCCCAAATTAGTTTAGATTTTAGTGGGAATAGTAAATGTTCCCCCTTTAGTGTCTAGTGCCTTCCCCAAATTGGTTTAGATTGGAATGATTATAGTAAATATCACCCCTCTAGTGTCCAGCACCTTCCCCCAATATGGTTAGATAGAGTGTGTATAGTAAATGTCACCCCTTTTGTGTCCAACACCTTCCCCAAATTGGTTTAGATTGGAGTGGGAATAGTGAATGTCACCCTTTTACGGTCCTACACCTTCCCCCAATGTGGTTAGTTTGGAGTGGGAATAGTAAGTGTCACCCCTTTAGTGTCACGCCTTCCTCAAAATAGTTTAGATTGCAGTGGGAATAGTAGATGTCACCCCATTAGTCTCTAACAATTTTTTTAAAGGATTTATGTTAGAGTGTGATAATTTAATTTTCTAATTTTATTCAAAAACAATTATTTTACTTTTATATGTCTATATTAGAAATGCTTTGTGTTATTTTATTATTCATGTTGGTGATAAGCAATTTAAAAAAACAGTTGTATGTTTGAAATCAATAATATTATTAATTGAATGTTTTGTATAACACACATTTTTCTATTTTTATTTGTTTTCATTTTTTATTTATTGTATAATTGTACATTTTTATTCTTACATACTTTATATATAAAGTAAAAAATAACAGATATGTATTTATATACATTTGTATGTTGTTTCTTTTCAACTTTTATTTTCCATTGTTAGCAAATTTTTTAACATTTGTTAATTTTGTTTACATAAATATTTTCAAATTAATATATATTAAATAATTGCATATATTTTATACCATTATTTGTTTTATACTTACAATTTTTTCATATTTTGTATAACATTGTTTGAAATTTTTTACATTTTTAATATAATTTTTTTTTATTTTTAAACATTTAATCAGCATTTTTGCAATATTCCCCATTCATTTTTGTGGGGAGATAGTCTTTTCAATGTAGCGGCCATTGTTTTTTTACTGCTACCTTCTATTTTGTAATCTATTTGTGTTATTTTTTGTCAGTTTTTCGGGAACAAGTTTGTGATACAGTGCTGCTGTTCATCGGAACAGGCAAGTTCATTTTTAAGGATTCTTTATGAGTTTTGAGGGAGGGGTTTAGGAGGGAGGTGTAGAAAAAGTTTCAGTGGCCGATTCTGATGTGGTCGGAAACGGCTCCAACCATCAGCAGAGCTATTCCACCCACATCGGAAATGGCTGTACGCATTCCTTTCTGACCGACCCATTTTGATGGGGTCGGTCAGAAAGGCATCCAAAATGCGGAAAGGTCCGAATGGCTTGCGACTGTCTTGGAGAGCCCTGCTGCCATTCGAAAATCCTCCATCAATCCCTTGGGTGGCTCTTTGCAGCCGAGGGATTCAGATGGAAGATTTCCTCAGCCTTTCTGTGCCGGCCTTTCCGACACAGAAAGCCTGTCAGAATGCTACTTTGGGGGCCCTAGCAGGGCCCTATTAGTGCAAGGCCTCCGAATGGCAGCCTATGTTGATCCCTGCACCCAGTGGCAGGCACCCCCAGGTTCCTGCCATGGGGTGCAGGGATGAACTGCACCTCTGCTCTTTGTAATGAGAGCATGCATTCAATTCGGAATGCATGCTCCCATTGTAAAGAATAGGATTGCGCCCACAAAGGGTTCGGTCGCATCCTACTTGCCGGGCTGGGACCGATGACAGGAGGTCGTTCGGTTCCAGTTCCCAACCGATGTCAGACGGACTCCAGTCCTTCCAACCTCTGAATCGGCCCTTAGTGTTGTGTGTGTATTTTTTGTTGTATATTTAGATATAATACTGTTAGTTTTTTTCACTAGTTTGTAGTTTTGCATTTTCATACACTAATTTAGTAATATATCACTATGTTATGTTAAATTGTGTGATGATAGTTATATTTTAATGATGGACTGTCATGTATATGTATTTTTGGGGATGTAGTGTGTTTTCAGGAGGGATTTTCTATTTACTTTACAGGCTTTTTTCCACAAACATGTCCTATGGGTGTTTGGAGTTTACATTATTTTTTTTTAATGAAATCAGTTTTGGTTTATAATAACCCAATGGTTTTACTTTGATTCCCTTTTTTTCGGGTTTCCTGGAGCATTTCTTTTTTAAAACACATTTTGGTTTTTTTATTGATCCTAGATACTTTGTACTGCTTTGAGAGATTTCTATTGGATTTGTTATATATTTGCATTTTGGGGGAGGTATATATTTATATTAGTTACCTCATTTTTGGTGGATTATTATTTTTTATTACATGGATGCAGATACAAATCTGCAGCTACATTTAGGTAGGTTTTATTTCTTTAATGTCTTTTGGGTGGAGAAGGTGATATTATGGGCCTTAGTACGATGGTAGGTGGACTTGCATCTGCCGGACACAGTCACGGAAACATAATCTTTACGACCGAGATCGTAATCGCCCCCTATATTGTTTATGTCAAAATTATGTGATTCTTATGTGGAATTGCTTGATTTATGTTTTGCAATTACATTTTATTATAAATAATTTATATCTAAGTTTATAATCAGTCTTCATAAACACTGGGATTTTAAATAATTGTTTGACTGATATAATAAAATATTGTACTTATTTTATAAAAAAAAGGTTTGGAATGGTTAGTTTGGAGTTTTTCATAGTTTTTGAGGACTTTGGTGGGTTAATATTTATTTTATGCAATACTTTTGGCTATGATTTTTAAGTAATCTACTCTATTATTATTTATGAAGAATGTGACTTTAAATTGTAGCATATCGTACATTCTTTTTGTTTACTCTCCAAGTTTAGGGGCAATCTGACTAACAGTTTGCTCCATTCATAGTTCTTGGTAGCTTTGAGCCTGATTCCGACTTTGGAAGTGCTGCACCAGCTCTGCGCCGGAACAGCACCACCAAAGCAGCGCAAAAGACCACCCGCCTGATGACGAGATAAACTTGTGCAGGCGTGCAGTCCTTTTGCAGTTCCCACAGCAGTGCCCTGAAAAAGCGTGCCACAATGGGAACAGCAAAAATTTCCAGCAAGGCATTCACTATGAAGTCCAGGCTGTGCTGGAAGTTGGGGATGCAAGCAGACAGGAGAGGACATGTGGTGCCACCCTGACTGCATCCCCATGGCAGTGAGGTATGGTGGCCCTTTAGGGCCCCCTTTATTTCCCCACCACCAGTCTTTTGTTGCAGGCTCACCGCCATGTAAAAGCTGGCAGTGGAGGATCTCAAAATATATTCGGCAGAACTGCGCCAGTCCTGGTCAGCATATTATATTTCCCCTCCGCTGCACCACAGCCAAAGAACGGCAGTTCCCTGGTGCAGCCGGCAATCCATCACCGGAATGACACAAAAAGTGTTGGTTGAGTTCTGCCTCATGTGGGTTGGAAGGCGTTGTGCCATCCTTCCGCTGCATTCTGTGTTTTGGATTCCCGTGCCAGGGTGCTGTCATAGACATACTACTATGGAATTTGGAATTTGGGTTGGCACATGTGTCTGGAGTGATGCATTGTGCCAACCCGAGTGTCTTCAAAATAATCCATTAGGAAACTAAGGCGGTCATTAGGATGCCGGGCGGACTTAGTGACCACCCGCCATAAGATCGGGGGTTCCGTGGGGGGTGTTAGGATGCGCCCGCCACAGTGGTGTGTATGCAAATGTTGGGGGGTACCACAGGTACCCCCCATGTGCACCCCCCACCTCGCCTGTTACTGCCCATTGTAATATGGCTGGCGGTGTCTGATAGACACCGCCACCATATTAAACCTTTTCCGCCCCGGTCGCAAGGCGACCGAGGCGGAAAAGCGGCGGACGGTCTTTCCGTCCGCCGCGGTCCCCCCGCCGTACTAATATGGCGGGGGCATTTAGCTGAGGATGGCGGGGGATTGCCCCCGCCAGGCCAGCGGTGGCTACCGCCAGCCTGGCGGGGGCAATCCGCCCGCCATCCTAATGACCCCCTAAGCGTTCTTCATTTTGTTGGTAAAAAAGGGCTTTCAATTACTAAATTGCAGTGGTTGGCTACTTCTGTGACAGGGACATAGGACAGTGTTTTCATTACAAAGACAAATTAACTGTTTGCAGAATGTTTAACACTTAAGACCTGATTGTAAGTTTAGAGGTTGTACTGCCGGACTGGCAATGTGGCGGTCAGGGGTATGCCGCCAAACCAGCAACACCCCAACCGCTGTATTACAAGAACATTGCTTGGCTAGTGGTGTTGTGTCGACGGTCTCACGGCGGCAGCATGCTCTGGGTGATAGAAAGCCTGTAGGATATGCTGCTGCTGTAGCAGCGCCTCTTGAAATGTCGGTGCACTTTGTACCATGCAGCATGTCATGTATGGCACACAGTCCACACACGACAGTGCAAGCAGAGGGGGCACAACATGTGCCCCAATGAATCCCTCCATAGGCTAAAGTCCCCTGGGCCCTGTTTGGACCCCTTTCCCTGCCTCTCTGCTGATCTTTTCATGGCGGGGTCCACGACATGAAAAGCTCATCAGAAAGGCAGTTCGTAATCTGCACTGCGGTGCCAAACATCAGCTCTGCCACCTCAGACCACCACTTTCCCCACTGGGGGTACATTTTAGAGTGGTTTAAATCATGCCTTGCTCAAAGTCTTTGATTATTTTTTTGGGGTAGCAGTTTTTTGTTTTATTTTTTACATGGTTTGAGAGGTCGGAGTAAGTGCTGCTTTGCTTATTTGATAATAGGCTATATATAAAAGGGATATTTGTGTTTTGATATGTATATCTGCGTGAAAGGTTTGTTACACATTTTAAGGGTTCCAGCCGTCATCCAGGTTGGACATTGGCTATGTTTTATGAAGTTGTCATCTGTACAGAATATTAGGATTCATTTCTAATTATTTAGGTTGTCATGTAAAACGAAATTATGTGTAGCTGTTAAATGTTCATGTATGTGTATGTCGTGGTATCTTCTAAGGGCAGGTGGGGTATCACTGGTGGGTTTTTAGTTTGTGCAATTGAACTTTTTAAGTGGGTATAGGTGGTAATTGCCTTGTTATGTGTTCAGGGACTTTAGGTAGAATAATTATAAGGATTGTGTGTGTGGGTACCTGGAACCAAGTGCTTGTCTCTCTTATATACTGCAAAATCTCTCTCTTCTATTTCTGTCACATATGAGAGGGTGGTTATGCCCTCTTGCATGAATTAGAACATCATCTTTTGTAATGGCCATTCCATAACAATACCATTTAGTATATTTCCAGTTTATATTTTCTGATCATGCACTTTATTGGCTGTAGGTGTTGCCTTTGTGATTTAGTAACTGCTGTCCTTGCTGTGAAGTGCTTTGTCATCCTCTGTCATTGTATCTGAAACTAACGTAATAGTATAAATATATATATTTTAACTTTTGCACATTTGTTATTAACATTTAAAAAATGTGACTACTTCTATTTGTATGTTCTGTTTAGATGTTTCACACTGTTTTGCAGCTTTTTCGTTGGGGGTATCCTAATGTGGAGCGGGTGCTTTCTTTTCTGTTAGATGAACAAAATTGTAAGGTGCATTCTATATGTTAATTTGTTGGTAGTTTGTAGCAGTTGAGGTAATTAAGTTTATTTTTGCTAACTATTTGGGTGAGTTTATACTTTTAAAATAATTTGTGTAAACCCACTTTCTTATATCTTTTTACTAGTCTGTGATAGTTATTATTTTCTGGCAGTGTATTAATTTTTATGTCATAGATGTTTTCTTTTAGGAAGTCTATGTAAAGAGATAGAAGTAGTAGTCTGTTAATATTTATTAACTATTTTACTTTTCAAGTTTAATAACAAATACATTTTAGTTTAAATATAAGTTTTACTTACTTGGTTAGGTAGTTGTTGAGATGTATATATATTCCTACTTGAATGGTCTGGTGAGAGAATCTGTCACAAATTCTTCGTCTTGCACGATTTTCATTTTTGAAGTATTTAGTAGTTTTAATTTGTGTTTTATATTGTTGATTTAATTGTTTGTTTGAATTTATTGATTCAATTTGTTTAGAGTTTTGTTTTATTGGTTGGTTTAGTTTACTTTGAAAGTTGAGTCCTTCGATGGTGAACGCTAATTAAGGTTTTATATTTGATGTAAGATACAGAGTTTGATATTTTTTAACATAAATGTATTTATAAATATTTAGGTTGATGTTTAAAAGTTTGTAGTTAATGCTAATTTTTGGAGAGGGTTGTATTGTTAATATTTTAGATAAATCGGGCCTCATTATGCTGTCTGTCGGAGTTACTTACCTCCGACAAACATCACCGCTGATGCGGAACTGACCGACCTCTGATCGGCAGTCCCGACACAGCAATTAGGATGCGGCCACACATGGTGCGGTCGCAAACTTCCATTTTACAAAGGGAGCTGGTGCAGCGGTCCAAAACCGCCCGGAGCACAAGCTCCCTTTGTAAAATGGAAGTTTTTGCACATCCCTTCACTGGGAGGCATGTAAAGTGAGGTGCCTGCCACACGATACAGGGATGTGAAGGGGGGCACCAGGACCACAACCGTAGGGCCAGGGAGAGGGGTGACCTGCTTTCTGACAGCCTTTCCATGTCAGAAAGCCAACATGGAAAGGCTGTTGGAAACCAACATCATAATCATGATGGTGGAAGTGCCAACCTTGAGAGATTATGAGCAGTTTCCGAATCGCCGACGGGCTCCTTGAGAAGTCAGTCGGTTTGCCCGGCCAGTTTACATTTCGACCACCAGCAATGTAAACCTTCTATGTTGGTCGGAAAGCCTCCAACCCGCAGTCGGAAAGTTTCTGACCGACATTGAAATAAGGCCCATAGTTTTTGGGAGTGAATGGTAAATATTTTGTTGATGTAATATATTTTTATTTAATTTAAATATGTGGATAACACTTTTTGGGTTTATTTGAAGTAATTGTTTTATGTAAAAAGTGTTTTTAGCTATTGTATAGTGTATTTAATGGGTCACTAGCGGTTATACGGCATTATATAAGTTTGTACAAGTAATACTAGGAAGGTGTATGTGTATGCAGTACTCCAACAACTGGATTTCCAAATACCAGGAAACTCTTTTAGCGCTACATAAGGCACAAGCCCGACTTTCCTGATAAATATTGTGTCATTACCTTTTCACATAATCATGGGGATGCATGTAAATAATCTGTGTCAGCGGTTTTTAATGTGTACCACATCACACACAGCGTGAGATCACCTAGAGGCATCACACATCTACAGACATGGGGGGTATTGGAATCGTTTTCTGTAAAAACTGAATTCAAATATCAAGTTAAT
This sequence comes from Lissotriton helveticus, assembly GCF_964261635.1. Classification (NCBI taxonomy): domain Eukaryota; kingdom Metazoa; phylum Chordata; class Amphibia; order Caudata; family Salamandridae; genus Lissotriton; species Lissotriton helveticus. Next base: position 1,258,792,573 of record NC_136069.1, read on the forward strand.
TTCATAATTACGGCCAATAAGTTGGAATATAAGAAGGAGAACCCGCTGCTGTTCCTTCTTTCCGAAGGAGTGCTTTTGTTCAAGTTGCTGTGTCCATTTAGGAGTGTACATTCCCAAGTATAGTCGAGCGGAAATCTTCTGGTGTGTGTTGTGCTTTTGTGAAGTGTCATCATTTTGTCGAGTAATTTATAAGAATGAAGAGATATTTTGTATCCAATGGGCAATGGTCTTCATCCACCATCTGGAATGTTGCTAATTCACAGTGCTGCGATCAGGGCAAAAACTGGACAGATATATGGACAGAATGTTCTGATTTTGAAGAATGTTCTTAAAGTTTTGAGACAGTATACAAGCACTTTCCCAAACACAGTAGAAAAGCATTAAAGCTGTAACATTTATTCAGTGTGAGTTTTTTTTTTATTATAGCAAAGGGGCTACGTTGGCTCATTCACCGACTTCATATCCTCATTACCCACTACCCATGAGATACCACTGAGGAACTGGCCCCAGTCAAAAAGTTAATATTCTAAAATAATCCGACCAAAATTAGATTAATTCAAAAATAAGTCTTACAAATGTATCGTCATCATTGTTAGCTAAGGGGTTAGTGATTCTTCTGTTGATTTACATTTAGTCAGTCTGAACATGTTTGTGTTTTCTGGAAGTGAGGTTGAGCCTCCCACTAGATACTTTACATTTTTGATTCATTTAGTTATTAAGTTAAGTCCAACAACGTTATCAGTATACTTGTGTCTGAATCTTGAATCACAGCTCTCGGTTATTTCTTGTCTTTTAATGATCCTGTTGTGAATCCCCTTCTGCCTCTCCAACCTATCTTGCTCCATTTGTAATTTTTCTTTATTTTTCATGATTGAAACCATGTTTTTCAGTAGTGCCAAATATGTATAAAATATACATTAAAACATTCAGTGAAAGCAACCTTCAGCTGCTATGCTAACCAATTTGCTAAACTCACATCTGTTATGTTGTACACCTTTAAATGCTTATTGTTTTCTGATACGCTATGTCCTTCGGTCTTACTCTGGCCTTGCGCTGCTAGTCTTGCCACTTGCCCATGCCCAAGTGTTCTATGACGTGCTTATGTTCCATGGTAGAATATTGGGCATGGGCAATGGATGGAGTGGCAGTTGCGGTGACCTGCAGTCCCTGTGAAGGTGTGCTCTCTGGTGTCATTATGGCGTACTAACATTAAAGACTTTGGGGCAGATTTACAAGCCCCTTGCACCTTTACGTCGCCGTTGCGTCACTTTTGTGAAGCAGCAGCGGCGCAAAAGATGCGCCATGGTGCGGGGTATTTACAACGTGACGCATCTGAGAAATGCGTCACGTTGTGAATCCCTGCGCCACTTGAAACCTGCGTCAGGTTTCATGTGAGCGTTTCCACGAAGGGGGGGGGCGTTCCGTCGCAGGAACGCCCCTGGAAAGTGACTCAGTGAAATCTACAAGATTTTACTGAGTCACTTTACTAACGCTGATGCGTCAAAACCCTGCGCCTGCTTGAAGCAGGCGTAAGGCTTGACGCACCACGTTAACAGATAGGGCAAGTTGGAAAAGTGCTGGAGTTGAGTGCCGCATGCAACACAACTTCAGCACTGCGCCAACTTCACTCCCTAGATGCGACACGCATCTGTTTATTCTTGCGCCATGGTGCGCCGCATTGTAAATGCGGCGCATCATGGTGGCGCAAGGGTAAACTTGCCTGCCATATCTTTCCTGGCGCATCTCTGCTGATTTGCAGAGATGCGTCAGGCAACATAAATCTGCCCCCCAGAACCTACCTCCAGCCTCCGATACCTCTTTCCAACATCCACCTTTCTTGATTTCTATATCCCTCCATCTCATCAACCTTGGGGAGCCCATCCTATCAACCAGCGTTGCTTCTACAGCTTTTATTTTGGGTGGCCTTCTGTTTACTCTTATTCTGCATCTAGGGGAACCTTCTATTTTTTTAAGTTGGTGCATTCCATTGGAAAATGTTAACATCAATCCATTATTACGAGCTTCCCACACAGAAGAGGCTCCATAGTTGGGCTTCAAATCACTCAGAAAAAATATCCTCCTGTGGGGCAACTAAGAATAAAAGGCCTATATAGACTTAATTTGAAAACTGTGGATCTTAACCAATGGCATGCCACAACTGGGTAAAAGCAGTAGAGTTTACATAGAAGTAAGGCCCCTGTTGACCGGAAATACCCCCATAATATGGCAAAAGAAAGGGAAAAGTGTTAGTAATCTGATAAACTTTTCCAGAATATTCAGCTTTTTTGAAGGAGGTGCTAAACAGATTCATAATGCAGGTAGCCAGGTACAAGACCCCTTTAATACGTACACAGACTATAGACTTCAGACTGGAAGCCCAAGCATACTTTTGTCCTACAGCAGAGAAAGCAGAGACCAGTTGCCTGCAGTTTTACCTTCGCCCAATATACTCATATAATAAATTAAGCTTACTTCTCCTGACCCAAATGGACTAAGCACATAGAAAACAATTTTCTACGAATCACGTGAGAAAAAGGGAGAGTCAGAGGAAAAACATCATCTTTGTGGGACTACATTTCGGACCAATATTTTAGATTCATAAAACATTTGTGCTATGGGTTAAAAATATACAGGGCCTGATTCACAAATGGCCTCCGCACTCGTGGCGGAGACCCCACACTTGCGGGGATTCTATGCACTCAAGGCTGAATCTCTGCTATGAGAATTCGCATTGCAGAGATTCCACCCTGAGTGCAGAGACGCCCCCACAACTGCTGTGGCCCATTTGTGAATCAGGCCTACAGTGTCTTGTGGTACTGGAGAGTCTATTTTTTAGGATGGATGGATACTTCTTAATATTTTATAGACTAGGATCCCAATTTTAAAAGATTTAGCTTTGAGTTAATTAGGAAACAATGGGAATCCGACCAAACCGCAGGTCGGTCGGTCGCAAATCCGTGACAGTGTCAGGCAGAGACTTTGCGCCTGAAATCATAATGAGCCCCTGTAGTGTAAATCTACACTCAGATATTATGAAAATTATAGATTTTTTAAAAATATATATTTTATTAGTTTCCAATTATATTGTATATCATTTCCAAAACCATTACAACACTCCAAGTACAGAGATGCAGAATTACATTGCAGCATAAGAAACAAAAGCATGTATTTGTTGATATTGTTTGTTCACTTAGCTATGATCATGAAGTATTGATCCCAATACTCTTGCTGCATACAGGTTAATCTCAGTTTTGTCTGCCCTATTGATCACCTTCCAGTCAAATCCTTGGGATACAACCACATTGTCTTCACCCTCCTTCGTGTCCCCTAGCGTCCTGACCTAGTGTATCAATCATTACACCTCATCAGAGCCAACCTTCTCCTCTTCCACAATCCTCAATTCAATCAGCATCTTTCTCCATGCCAACAGGTCGTCGTTCTGTCATTCATCTCATCTCGTTTCATTCTAAGGTCCTCAGCCACTACCCATTCAGACACATCTCAAAACTAATCCATGTAAGTGAGCGGGTGTGCACTCAGCCACTTAATGGCAATCCCCTGCTTCCACAGCACCAAACCTAGGATTAGGAATTCACATCTAAGCTTCCTTTTAGGAGGGGCTGATATCAGACCTAGCGATGCCTCACATGAGTTACAGGGGATTGCCCAACCTGTCGCACTGTTTAGGTTCCACAATACTTCAGTCCAGCAGGGTGCTATGGAAGTGCAGTTCCATACCACGTGCTGGAATTCCGCCTCCAGGGTCCCACACCTCTGGCATCTGTCAGATCTAGTAGGGTCAATAGCACAAAGCGTCTTAGGAGAGAGGTACGCCTGATGGCTATATCATATTGGATACGTTTAAAGTGTGCATTAGTACTTACAGTACGTGCTCCCATGTGTACTTTCTGCCATTCACATGAAGTTAAGGTCTCTCCTAGCAGGGTCTCTCATCTATTGTGTTTGCCAGGAACTCTCTCCGACATGTCCTCATGTAGTGCCCTATATAAATCCGTTATGTGTCTGCGGCCTCCAGTCTGGTCTAGCCGTCTAGTCAATGTCTGCGAGGGTGGCGGTTCATCTGGTAAACAGGGCCAAATCTCATGGGCCATGGCAGATAACTTATAGTATTGTGAATACTGACCTTTACCCAGCACAAATTAATACAGTGCCTCGTCTCGGGTAATAAACTGTCCACCAAGATATAGGTCTCCTATGACATCAGATACACCATCCCACCATATCTGTACTGAAAGTACTTCTGCTTAGCCTGGAAAGGTTTCAGTACCTATATTGGCATATCCCTCGCATATGGCCCACAGTGCAGTACTCTCCTAACTTCCTATTCCCAGATGCAACCTATCTGTAGCACCAGGAATGGTTGTGTCATTGGTGTCCGCGCCCCATACATAAGCAGCTCAGGGAGTGTATAGCTCCCATGTGAACCATTCAGGCGCCTCTTTTCCCAGTTGTCTACCGCCTCGAACCATTGGATCACATGTTGGAGGTGGGCTGCAAAATAGTAGAGTTCCAAGTTGTGAAGTTTAATACCTCCTTGTTCCCACATCTGTTTCATCTTGGCCAGCCCTATCAGTTTCCGTTTTGTGGCCCCCAAGAACAACCCTGTCTCTTGTCGCAAAACAGAAGAAAACTCACAGATACCAGACCACCTGTTCAGATCCTAGCTTTTGGTTCGGTGTATAGTAGTTTAACTCATGAACTATATTTAGGTCCAAGGCCCACCCTTTCCAGCACTCGCCACATACATTACCACAAAACCAAATCAAATGCTTGTAATGTATCGAGAAATGCCAGTGCATCTAACCTTTCCCACAAGTCAGGGTTATGGATACCATGGAACAGTCTGCGCAGATTATAGATTATAGATAGTGCTTCTCTTGGGAAGAAAGCTGCATCAATCTTCATGTATCAGGGTTGACAGCTGCGGCAGCAGGCACGCGGCCAGTATTCTGCTGAGTATTTTAACATCAACATTCACTAGTGAGAGAGGCCTATATGACCTCCTCTCTGTTAGCTCTTTGCCTGGTTTTGCTACTAGCACTATGATAGCCTCATGCATGGTGTCCGGAAGGCGTCCACAGCACAACGCTTCTTGGTACACCTCCAATAGCCTATCCACCACTACATGTGCATATTTATGGTTGAATTCAGCTGAGAGACCATCTCAAGGTGTTTTTGCAGTTTTCTGTCATAGTAGTGCTGCAAAAACCTCCTCTTTAGTTATGTCAGCTTCTAGTGTCATCCTCTCTTTGGTATCAAATGTAGGGATGTCTAAGTCTGTTAAGGATGGTGCCCCAAGAGTATCTGGTTTGACCATTTGTTTTTCATAGACCTCTTCGAGATGTGCCCTATAGACGTCATTTATAGCCATCTGAAAGTTGACCAATTTACTGGAACTGTCTTGTATAGTCAGAATCCGCTCACGGGACTCTTGTTGCCTCATCAACCATGCCAGCATGACCCCTGTCTTATCCCCTTCTGCATGCAATCTCTGGCGATGTGCAGTAAAAGTATGCTTTTCTAGCCTTCGCCAATCATCCAATAGAGTACTACGGGTACGTCTCCAGACTCTGGGGTTGTGATGGCAGTTCTATTTCTATGTCCCACAGTCGAGTTTCGTTATTAGCTATGTCACGGGTCAATTGTTGACGGACACAGTATGTGGTCGTGAGACAAACCTCTCTAATCACTACCTTCTTAGCGTCCCAGTTATGGGCTCTGCTACTTGAGCTACCCCAATTCTCCAGAAAGTAATAGGTGATCTCATTTCGCACTGTGGCTGTGAACAGGGGGTCCATCAATGCCTCAGCATGTAGTCTTCGCAATAGTACCGCAGGGTGAGTACGGCCCCATGTCAGGCTCACCAAAAGTGGGGAGTGATCCAAGATATATTGTGCTAGGTAGGCGATCTCCGGGAATGGGCTCACCAGACTAGGGGTAACAAACTAATAGTCCAGTGTACTGTATGCTCCTGTCACTGGGGTATAACAGAAGAACAATCTGGGTCCCGGGGATCATTCTCTCCATGTGTCGACGAGGTCGATGCCCTTAGTCAATTCATGCACCTGCTCAGTCATGTGGTGTTTTGTATTTGTGCGAGCGGGTTAGCGTTCTAACAGTCTATCAAGCACACAGTTGCAGTTGCCCACTAGCAGTATTTCGGTCGCCAAATATGGAGAAGCAGCCAAGGCCATGTCAGGGTAATAGCATGCGCAGTCAACATTAGAAACATATATATTTATAAAGCACACCTCTTGCCCATCCAACACTGGAGCCACACATTTCAGGGCACCCGCGCATATCCTGACTATAACGTTGCATATAACTGACCCCACCAGTGTTTGCGTAAGCTGGAAACACAGTCACCCCATACGTGTGTTTCTTGCAAAAGGGCCACTGAGATACAATAGCGTTTGAGGCATGCATACACACTCCATCTTTTTTCCAATTGTGTCAGTCCCCTGACATTCCATGTCACTATTTTGAATACTCCATCAGCCATTGGGCATGTTACTCATCCACAGCACGGGAGTCAGGCTGTCAGACAAGCCGGTCAACTCTATAATTCTCAGCATCCATTCACCTAATCTATCATTTCCCTTTTGAAACCATGCAATTAACAAAACTTCAATCCTGTGAAACTCCCCCCTTCCCATGGGCAGAAACCTGAACCCACCCCGCCTCCAATGAGGGAGCGTGTGAACTCATGGTTTCTGCCCCAACCCAGGTATCTTTTATGAGTATCAAACCAAGAACACAAGTAATGATAACCAAAATACTGGAATGCTTTGCTAGAGATCAGCACTCTGCAGCTGCCGCACGGGTATGTCCCATGCTGTACCACCATAGTATCTAGACCCCTGGGCCCTACCACCTCAGGCCACCCACCATATTCCACCCAGCACCCACATATTTATGCATATATTACATCAGCTCTAGTTATCTTACCCCAATGAAAACAGATAGGGAAAAAGAAACAGAAAGGGGGAGGTCTAGAGGAGAGAGAGGGCAGGCTTCCACAGCAACATCTAATAACTATTCTGAGAATTACGACTAGTAACTTATGGCATAGGTTATCCATACATGTCTGACATCTAGATATTCATTTTCAGAAGTCTACTGGACATATCATGGGGGCCCTCCTCCGTACTGTCTGTGCCATACTCAGGGCCACTCCATCTATCCAGAGTGGAGTCCCTCTGATGCAGGAAACACCTTCGTGTCATTAAGGGTGTGTTTGTTCTTACCGATTTCTTTCTGCATACGTGCTAACCATATCTGCTCTCTCTGTATCAACATTTCAATCCACTCCAATCCCTGCAGGGAGGCTCCAGCCAGAGTATCTACCCAGTCACTAGCCTCATTTGCAGTGAAGAAAAAGTGTACCGTACCATTTCAGAACACACGTACTTTCGCTGGGAACATCAGGTTGTATCACAGATTAAGGTCCCCCATACATTTTGACAGCTGGTTTTGTACCTGCAGCGTATCATTTGGAAAAATAGATAATCGGTGACACTCTAAATTTGGTGGGTCCTTCACTCGTACCTCCTGCAGGAGTGCACCTTGGTCTCTGCGGTTAAACAGCCAGGCAAGGAGGTTCAGTGGGGGGCACCTGAGCGTTACAACTGAACCAAGGCCCAATGCACCCGTTCAATTGTGAAGAGTTTTGACAGTTGTTGAAGGTGCATGATTTTACCAAGTCACTCTTCAAGGAAAAGTTCAGAAGACTGGCTCTCTGCTCCCTCCGGTAAGCCAACAAATCATAAATTATTTCAAATATAATGTTCTTTGGCATCTTCAACATGTTCTTCAAGCCTGTGAAACAAGGATTGGTAGTGGTGGTTCCCAAAATGGGAATAATCGCGCCTACACTTATTATTTGTACAGGGAAATTCAAATGGGCTTACAATGTGATGTGATACCTCTAATTGAGACGGAGTGCTACACAGACCACTGTCACTCACTACCAAGGGTGACTGTTACCAAAAAGGTTTGGTAAATCAACACATGCAAAAAAGGGTCAAAGGGAGCACAATCCTAAATATATGTAAAGCAGGTGACAAAATAATCACAAAGTTTCAATACGAAATGGCAAGGTCAAGTTGAAAATATCAATGAATCTTCACTTTTAGACAAGATACACAATCAAATAAAGTCCATGTATGCTTATTTATCCATTTATTCAAAGGCTTCACAGAAGATAATCAAAGCATCAACAAGAGCGACCACCACGTGTTTCGTCGGTACATCCAATTCGTACCATGACTTTTTCAAGGCTAGATGAATGATTAAGAGCGTAATGGATCTTGGCTTTACTCATGAACCAGAGTTCGAGAAGTCTTGTCTTGGACCTATATCATATAAGTGTATGAGCACTGTAAAGTAATTTTCAATTAAAATTTTCATAGAAGTAGATGCTATGGTTCTCAAGGTGCAACATGGAGGTTTACACCGTGGATGAGGGGCAGGGTCCTGCACCCTAATGTCTCCAAATTGCGCAATAGACCAAAGCACAACACGTGTGAGGGTCCTCAATTGGAGGCTTAACGCCAATCCAGTAAGTGGCGAGTAGGGTGGCGTCAGAACAGTTCCTCATTTGTTGGGCCCAAGTTGTCCAGGGCCTATCTACTCAGCAAGCCACAGGCCATTCCAGATTAGGCCCAGGTCACAGGCATAAATATGCAGGTAAAAGAGGCCAGCAGAGCTCCGCAGCAGTCGGGCCCACCACAACAGGTGTAAGTCACATGCAGGTAATGGCAGCACAGTCAGATGGGGGGCAGGAAACAGGGCCTAGCAGATGCACGCAGCAGCGTCTTATCTTTTATTAAAAATAGTGGCCTCCCCCCTGGTGTACGACATCCATCACAGGCCTCATATCAGAGGAACACCGCAAGGCCAAATCTGCAACCTTGCCCACCTACCAGGCCCCAGCTGCTCTCATAGGGCACCTAGCAGGACGAATGGATGCAGCGGGCCGGAGCATTCACCAGGGAGCAGTACTCGGAAAGTACAGGCCCCACCACAGGAAGGCCAGCCAGCCGACACACACACTCCCAGCCCTGTCGCACCTCCCCAGTTTCACCTGAACAATGGGCAGGTGAGCCGGCAGCTCCCAGCATGAGCACCGCCACAGAGGGGATCCAGGCGGCCACCCTTGCAGCACAGTGCCACAGGATCCTTCAGCCTGTGTCCTCACATACCAGCCTGGTAGCTAGGCCAGGTCAGCAGTGGCAATCCAGGGGACGGAGACCGCATTTGTCAGCCTGCAGATGGAACAAATGGCTCTGTCAGGCAGCAATCAGGTACGGGCACTAGAGAGGGTAATTGTAGCACTGGATGGGTGGTGGGTGGCAGGATTTTCACGGATATTTAAGGGTATTATGGCGGAGCCTTGTTAGAGTGGGCCCGCTATCTTGGCTGAGCAAGCCACGCTCCCATGAAAATTGTAGATTTCTACATAGGTGCGAAGTAGATTTACACCAATTCACCTGTATGTATAGGTCCCTAGGTATGTGTATGTTTACAGCATTTCTTTTCATACATGGGTCCCATATCACCCTGGAATGCCAGTGTGAGCACAATATTGACCTAGCAGAGAACCCATTATTTGATGAGTGAGATTTACTGTGGACTGCAGACGTTTTATTAGCTATGTAATGACACCTCTTTCATGCTCCCGAAGGTAAATTATCAACCATGAGTCTACCTCCGATTACATATCGATTGGGAAATCAATAAGTATGGGCGGAAACTTCGTTCCGCTCGTGGAATTTGCGAATTTTCTGGCAATTTTGCGAATTGCGCAAAATTGCCCAAAAATTCGCATTTCGCGAGTTGGCGGATTTTTTTTTCTTGTTCGCGCTTCTAAAATACAATCTCGCGCGCGTGGCATTGACTTACCATGATTCTGCGTTCGCTGATGAGTTTTCCTCCCTGTTCGCGTGCGCTGCGAGATTTTGGTAGCTGGCCGAGCAACGCCGCGATCGCGAACACGTCTTTGCGACCCGAAACAGGAAATTGCAAACACAAACATGTCATTGCGACCCGAAACAGGAAATTGCGAACACGTCATTGCGACCCGAAACAGGAAAAAGGCATCGCGAGCAGGCTGGTTAAGAGAAAACAACATGTTCGTGACCGTTGCGACAGCATGCGCAAGTTCTCGTTCCCGAACTGGTAAAAAAATCTTGCTAACTCCCCCCCAAAAAAATTTGCAAGCTCGCAGAATTTGGCGGATTTTTGCGAATCGCAATTATGAATTCGCGAATTCGCAAATTCCGTCCATGCTTAGAAATCAACTAGAAATCTCAAAGGTCTACGAGCTTCAGCTGTGCCTCACTCCAACATGTTTCACACCTTCATGACGAATGTTCTAACATTAGAATGAGTATATTCTGTTCTAATATACCAAACATTTTTGATTCTATTTAAGGCACAGAGGAGATAAGCAGTCAACACTACACTTCATGTGATTCCAAGAAGAAAGGTGCAGTAGTAACGCCTATAGATAAGACCACTGTCAAATATGCAGTGCAAATCCTCTTTTACATATGATTTGATATATTTTATTTCAAATTAGCTCCTTTTTCTTTGAGGAAATCCACCTGCTTTTATAATAAGACATCATATAGAACTAAACTCTGAACTATGGAGCACACATTGCAAACTGGTGTGACAAGCCAAGTTAAAAATATCGCCAGGGATTCTCGGCATTGGCCACTCTATGTCATCTTTTTTCACCACTGAGAAAAATAAGAGACGAAAATTCAGAATAAAGAACAAAATCTCAAAGACAGCAAACAGCTCAGACCAAATACAAGAGGCAACTATAATGAAGATAGAAGGCCCGATTTATATTTTGATAGACAGCCTGTTGTAGCGCCAGGGGGACAGTAGATTATACAGTCCCCCTGGTTGAAGCAGCGCCCACTGAATTTATAAATGACCGTCAAGCTAGTTTATTTTAGGAACCGCCATCACTGTTGTTCCTGTCAATGTTCTTTGCTGTTTGGTGCAGGACTTCTGCTACATGATGGAGCCCTGTACCAAACAGTTTTTTTTTTATTTTGAAAAAATTAATTCCTAAACTGTATTTTCTTTTTGAAAATAGTAAAAGAAAATGCCCCCCTCACCATAGGAGTTATCGCTCATAGCAAAGGGGTATTATTAAGTTTTTACTGTCCTTTACCATCAGGATTTTCCTGGTGGTGATAGACAGTATCATAAATGGCTATCTGTCCACCCATCCTAATTGGGTGGGCGGACATATAGCCATTTCTCTGATGTCCCTTACTCTGTCGAGCTGTTGGAGAGGTTTGGCATTGGCAGCGAGGGAGTAGACATGTCCACAGCCAAACATATAGTCTGCCTTCACCTAAATTGGTAGGACGGACCATTGTCTTGGTGGGAAGCACACTCCATCACCATTATAACAGATTATGATTACCACCAAAATATAAACCGGGCTCTTAGGAATGCTAAAGTGCTGTTATGAAAATGAAAAAATTGTGCGGGACAATACTTTTCTTTAATAGATTTAGTATTTTTTGTGTATAATAGTATTGTTTAGAGTAATTTCATTGCATGTCAAGACCGGGGGCTCTTATTACTTTAAATTTTATCTTACTGTTTAAGTTTGTATTTTTATACTCAAACATCGGTAATTACTTTTATTTACTTTTGATCCATTTATCTGTCTTATTCAAATTAAATGTTACTCCATGAAAAGTAAAGCTCAAACTTGTTACCTTTCTACATTTATTTATATAGTTCAGGAGCAAAGAGTACCTCGGAATTTAGCCACCCCAAAATTTTACCTCAATCCGAGTCAACATTTTACTGGGTTGGAGACGGTGTTAAAACGTAATTTCATGAGGCAATGTGGCCCACGTAAGGCACCTCTCAAACATCAAAAATCAGAACATACAAGTTTAAGTAAAATGGGCCTAATCAATAAGTAATGCCCTGATTATGATGCAGGTCGGACCACATACCAACAGTCCGTCGGTGGTGGACCGACCGCCGACAGGCCATCGGTCCGACCGCCCCATTTTAATGCAGGCGCTCAGACCCTAAGAAGTGGGGTGGGAAGACCACCGCCTATGACAGGACCATCTGATGGGGCGGCAGTCAGAATCGCAATCCTGAATGGAGGCAGTGCCAAGACAGGCACCGCTGTTGGGACTATGATATCCCTTTCTGACAGCCTTTTTATGTCAGACAGACCATCATGATTAGGCTGTCAGAAATGCATATTGGGGGCTACGAACAGGGCCCCGTCTGATATGGAGAATGTAAATTGGCCCAGGAGGCACATGGTGCATGGATGTGCCTTTACACAGCAGCTTGTGCTGCTGCCCTTTTCCTGGACCGCAGCACAAGTCGCTGTGTAAAGAAGTACTTTGCAACTGCCAACCCAGTGGTTGCATCGTGATGAGGCTGTTGGACTGCCTCCTGCTTATCGGGCGGTTTGGATAGCAAGTGGTGTTCCAACCGCCCCTATCGTAATCAGCCCCTGAGTTCTAGATCAAATAAAAGTTAAAGGTTTTACTACAGGATTAAAAAAGTAAGCAGTGCAGAGTGAATGCCATGAAGACTCTCAATGAAAATGTACAGAGAATGCAGAACCTGAAAATTATTCAAAGTCCCAAGTTGGCAGCAAAATCGAAAGAGTAACAGGCATCATCCCTAGTAGAAAATCTTCTGGCTCACAAGCAAAATTGATTGTTTGTATGCATTATTTTCACATATGAAATTATGGGATCGGCAGACTCACTGTGGTATTTCATTAGCAAATCAGAGCACATGAAAAATAAAAATCATATCGCCTTACACCTAAACCCTATTCCACTACATGAATAAATTATTCAGCCCCCTCTCTGCTAATGTCACCCGAAGATGCTAGAACAAAACTAGATAAATGAACAATAATGTGTTATTTAAATGAATAGCCACAGTGAACCAGGGGAAAGACCTTGGGAAATGTTGTGGGTAGCAGCTGAAAGTTCATCAAGAGCGGAGTAACAATAACAGTGGAAATGATGATGTGCTGCAGAATTTGAGAGGAGAGAAGTAGGCAGGGGAGAAAGCATGAGTGACAGGGGTGACTTCCATCTCCTATCCTAATTTGTGGCCCAGTTAACATATATTAATAGAACACACTTCTGCACATCACAGACAATGTGGTTTAAAGACAACAGTACAACACTCAATTAATGGTTATCTAATCAGAAATTACAACAAAGGCTGCATCACTTTTTGCTTCTTTCTGATTGACTCCTCCATCAGCTTTAGTTGGTTGTAAACACAATCCTTGACATTTTCCATCTTAAACTCTTTTTCTCTCTTTGCTTAAATTACTTTCTTTTATTTTTACACTCATAATTTAGTAACAGACACCCAAAAATCTAAACAAGAGGAATAGAGGAATTGCACAAAGTATTACAATTATTAAAGGAGTTAGGATAAATCTCAGCGTTGCCTCTTCCAAACTATCAAACCATTCACCAACCTTAATAGAACCCTTCCCTTTCCTCACTAACCCCGGAACCAACTCTTTCCCATAGGCTGTGCTCTTCTAAAGCTTAGACTTCACGAGAAATATTAGTAATGTTTTGTACAAAGGCATTAATAACCCTGCTGTTATCAGGTATGAAGGCACAACACTTCTTTGCCTTCACTACCTTGCAAACACAACCTTCCTTCGTGAGATGTATACCTTGCGCTAAACGCGCTAGGTATACTGTATGTTTCTGGTTCTGACTCTTCTGCTTCTTACTCAGATACCGATGTTATATACGCCCATTTAGGTAAAACACACTTTCTGCTTGGATAATTTTTTTTACTGGTCTTTTAGCAGCTGGGGATTCAATTTCACTATTCTCTAAATCAACTTCAATTATTTCAGATTCTTCATTGATTGGTTTTAGTCTCTCATTCTGCCAATGCATCCGATTTTTGGATTCTTTTAATTGTTCTGGATGCTTCAGCCCTTGTATCTTCACTTGTGACCACTGCTAAATCTTCTTCACTCTCTGTTGGTCTTGACCGGTGATCAGCATTGGTATCACAATTCACTATGACCTGTTTTCTTCCTTTTGGGATTCTTGTTACTCAAATTTCAGCTGGAGTCTTAGATCAGAGACAGCTTCTTCTTGCTGCCACACCCCAATGGATCCACGTTGAGAACTTGAGCTTGGATCTTTGAATCAGTGGTTGTTTTCACCACTTCTTTATCCACCGCCTTCACTCTGTGAGAGGCATGGATCCACTGTGGAATTTGGGCACACTTAAGAGCAGTGTTAGTCACTAGCAAACCTTTATAAGGGCCACACCACCTTTCTTCAAGACAGTGTTTCAAAATATGACTTCTGACATCTACTCAATTACTTGAGTTCAACAAATGACATTGAATTTTGTTTGCTGGTTCTTTTTCCAAGTTCACAAGGTGAAAAAATATTTTGCTGCCCAGAAGCTGTCAAAGGGACTAGGGCCCAAAAGAATAAACACAAGCCCAGGAGGAGGGCTCCATTTCACAGAGAGCGCTAATGAGCGAATTGTGCTTCCTGTGTGCAGGGGCACTGCTTTTGCTGCCCAAGAGCTGTGAAAGGGACTACAGCCCCAAGAAACAACGTAAGCCTGGGAGGAGGGCTCCGTTCCACATTAGTGCGCTAATAAGAGCAATGTGCTTCCTGCGGGTGCAGGAACTGCTTTTGCTGACCAGAAGCTGTCCAAGGGATTACAGCCCCTGAGAAAAAAACAAGACTGCCAGGTGGGCTCCGTTCCATGGAGCACGCTAATAAGCACATTGCGCTTTGTGCAGGATGTACCCAGGCACGTGCCCGGGCGATGGCCGGGCCAGCCGCGGGCTTGTCTTCGCCTGTCATTGACCAGAAGAGGCCTGGCTGGGCCTCCCCACTTGGCGCCTGATAAAGTCATCAAAGCGGTGAGTTGTAGTTTATCTTCGCTACCATTTCTACTATCTGACCCTCTCCCCACACTTGAGACAATATTTTTTGTAGCATTCTTTCATCTGAACGACTTTCTTTTTTATTAAAAAAATACAGATTTGCCTGCTTTTTCTAACAAGCTAAGAACACCCCATTTGAGGGAGTGTGTGGAGGATTATGGAGAAGAGAAGGTTACCTGGGGATAAGGACATTGACAAAGCTAACACCCTCATTGCAAAATGCTGGATTCTTTTCTGCCTAGGGCAGTTGATCTCATCTCTAAAGAGACTGACCTTGGGGAGAGGCATCTATCCTTGGACATCTATCCTTGGACCTAGGCGACATCCAAAAAAAACCCCTCTCTGGAGCAGTTAGACCAAAAACAACAATGAGCTGGGCCTCAGAATCCCCTGGTTACACATAGCTCGCCACCAAAGATAATCATGTCTGAGGTGCTCCTGGTCCACTCACCATCTAGAGGTGATCTAAATGTGTCAGCTGCATCCTATGCGAGCGAGAGTGAGCCCCCTATCAAAAGAAAGCTACAGCCAAGTGTGCCTGTCGCTCAAGTCTAGCGCACAGAGGTGCATAGATAAGAACCCTCCAGTTGCTATGCGCCAGCCTGACCCCTCCCAGCTCTCCACTTAAGGAGATTCCAACCTAACCTGAAATGAGGTGCTAGACAATTTCAAACCAATAGTAGTAGCTTGTATAACCATTTTAGTAGAAAGAATAGGGAGTTTTGAAAATATTGTTTTGGAACTAACCAGGTCACGTGATAGGGAAATGGTAACATCCTCCGCTGGTTTGGTTGGCCTTGTTAGTTTAGCTGGCCTTGCAGGGCCGGTGCAGCCCCTGCTCCCCTACACAGAGGAATCATTAATCCAACTTAAGAACAAAGTGTGTCATTGGCTACCTAAAACCTGAATTTTAATATCAAGGAGTAAAATCTTTATAAGGCGGGCAGGGTGGGTAGGCCATATGCCCAAGAACTTGGAAGGAGACTGTGGAGTCATTAATTGAAAGCATCCAAGTCCGGCTCACCATTTAATCTCAAGCAAAAGGAAGGACAATCCTTTGATTGGCTGCATTAACGCTCTTCCGTTAGGGTTTTTCAATAAACATCTGCAACCCAGGATGCAACCTGACCTCTTGCTTTTTCCTCTTGTAGCTTGTGGGTTCGCCAGACCTCCGATTCCAACTTCAAACTGATTTCCCCTTTGGCAGACTAAGAATTTAATGACTGGCTTGTACCGGTTTCTATTCTATCTAAGAATGTAACAACAGGGGGCGTGGCTAGCAGCCGAGAGGAATGGCCGCGTTCTAAACCGGCTCCTCGGCCCTCATAATGAGGTCTTCCACTCTCAGATGGTGCCATAGATGACCCATTATCGAAAGAGCACCTATCACTGACCTGCCTGGGCGCACTCTCTTGCTCCCCAGCCGCCTCCAGGCCCCTACGACCGCTGCGGACTCCCGAGGCTCTGCTGCCTCATCAGCTTAAAATGGCGGCTGGAGCTACTAACTATCGTGAGCCTCGATTCCGGCGCTGACCCTGAAGCGGGGAGCTTCCACGAACACACCGCATCAGAGTCGGACCCGACGGACCCGACTCTCTCCCACTGTGCGACTCCTCCACCCCGGTGGGACGAACAGAACCGAAGAACTGCTGCGAACAGCGAACCCCTCTGGAGCCCGAGGTGAAAACTAAGCGAGTCCCCGGCTTTGGGCCTTCTACCGGGGACCGCTTCACGCTGCCCGCACCCTGGCCGGATACTCTCCTTGACTATCAACCATTGCCCCGATGGTCCGGACCCATCGTTGTCCCCTGTGAGGCCAAAGGGGCCCCCACAAGACGGTGTGCTATCCTGCCTGGCCGCTCCGCCTAAAAAGAACCAGAGAGATCGGCGGCCTATTTGCGACCCACCGGAGGGAGGTCCGGTGGCTGGGCACTCCAGGCCCACAAGACCTGCCCTGAGTGTCTGACCTCCTGGCAACGCTGCAATTGAGATTTCACCCTCCGTGGGGAACACCGCCGAGTGTCTCCCGCTGTGTGGCTCCTCCGCCTGGCTGGGGAAATCGGAGTTGGAGAGCTGTTGCGGACGGCGAGCCCCCCCCCCCCAGAGCCCGCAGTGACGACTACGCGAGTCCCGGGCTTTGGGCCTTCTGCTGAGGACTCCTCCACGCTGCCCTCATCTTGACCGGACACTCTCGCATTCACTGTTGCCCTGAGGGCCCAGGCCTATCAATGCTCCCTGTGAGGTGTGAGGGGGCCCCCAAGAGACGTAGTGCTACCCTATCAGGCCGCCCCACTTAAAACGTACTGAGACGATCTGTGGCCTACTCGTAACCCGCCGGTGGGGGTTCCATCAGCCGGACTATCCAGGCCCATATGCTCTGCCTCTGAACACCTGTAAAACGTCTCCTTACCACACTGCAACTATGATTTAACCCCTTACAGAGGACATCGCCACAAATGCCCCGAGGAGACCAGCTGCGGGAATCGGGGTTGAATCGAACGGTCGCTGTCTGGCGTCTGGCCCTGTGTCGCGGGAGTGGACCGCCCTCCCGTTTCTTCTGGAGATGCTCTCGCGCTTGTGGACCTCTTTGAGAGAATACAATCCCACGGAGTGGCCAGACCCTCGAGGAACCCCCCTCAACTCCTATGACCTACCTGCCGGTGCTCTTGACTGCGAGAGGCGCTTTTCAACGGTATCTGTGATCTACTGCTGCTTAAGTGACGCCGTTATACTCCTCCCCCCCGCCAGGTCGTCCCTACCCTAGTGCTTTTGGTCTGGCGAAAGGGGTGTCACCCTGACTGAATCAGGAGAGAAAGGGTTTACTCCTGTTGACTATTTCTAGTCCCGCGCCACCGGACTGCATCGGACGTATTGACACCCCAACATGGCCTCCAGTAAGGGCAACCGACCATCCAACCAGAGGCAAATCAACAAACTCTCGTGGGGAACCCAAAGAGGTGAATCCTGAGAATGCGCCCAAGACTGCGATGTCATCCTTCAAACGGCACGAGCAGGTCCACCTGTACGACTGGAAAACGCCCAGATAAGTTTCTTTCCCGACTTCACGGTGAAGGTTCAAGCTCGTAGGCATAGCTTCCTCGAAGTAAAAAAGGCGCTCCGTGCCAAAGACATTAAGTACGCCATGCTGTTTCCCGCCAAGCTACGAGTGGAGTCAAACAGGAAAACTTGGTTCTTTTTGTCACCTGAGGAAACATGGGACTGGCTTGAGGGATGGCGGCAATCGGGGGCCACCCAACGTCGACGTGGCGAGTCGACCGAACGTGTTGATCCTGATTTGCCCCTGGAAAGTCAAGACCTATTCTCTGAAGACAATCAGACGGACTTGTGAGTTCACCAGCGGACTGTTCATTTCCACCACCAATGGAACACAATTCGGAAGCTCGAACTGTACGACTGGAGCCTTCTGACCATGGGTGGCCAAGGGCACTGTGTCTTTGTCTTCACCTCTGCTGCCCTGATTTCTACTCCCAGCGGTCCAGACGCCGGAGAGCGTCCAGGTCATGTCATTGCTTAATGTACTATGTGAATATTGTTGTTGATACATGGTTATTGAAGCTGCACTAGACTCAAATATTCATCACTTTTGGGCGAGGGCACTTATGGCTCTCCACACACCCCGTTTATGTTTGCGAGGGCGACAGGCACTCTGCCTAGTTGGGGAGTGGATAGTTTCAAGTCTGCGGGCAGGGAGGCTGGGTGGGAGGTTGGATCGGGAGGGAGGGGGGTTTTGAGATGTTCTATTCTAGACTTGATGGTTTTCTCTTGTGTCTTCAGCAAAGTCTTTCCTTCCTCCGCTACACTGCTCCTTCCGAAGCCACATATGTCAGGGATGTGGGTAGTTGGGAAATTTGCTATGATGCTGTTATTGTTTTTGTCTTTGTTATTGTTTACACGCTGCAGAGGTTTTTTAGACATGGAGCTTACTACACAGCGATACGTGCCCCCAGAAGGCGTTCCGTACTCATCATTAGGAAGTACCGGGTCCCCTTTGGACTCTGTCGTCGACCGAATTAAGTCCGCTATTAGCACTGGGAATCACTCTGTGACTCAGAGGCCTATACTCCGTGAATATCTTCCATTCTTTAAACCGCCATGACTCCCCCCTGACTAAGTCTCTCTCCCTCATGACATGGAACGTCAATGGAATAGGCAGCAAAATAAAAAGAGGGATAGTCATGCAATATCTCAAACGGCACGCTCCAGATCTGGTTCTCCTCCAGGAAACGCACTTAATGGGTAACACGTGTCAAGCACTACACCGGGGGGGTTACAAATTGCTCGTGCACGCAGGGTTCACCCCCGGTTCCAGAGGGACCGGTATCCTTGTCCGCAAAAATGTTGCACTAACGTGTACAAAGACATGGGCTGACCCGCTTGCCCACTTCGCTGTGCTAGAGGCTATCTGGGAGGGAAAACCGTTAAACGTCATCTCAGTTTACATTCCCCCAACCTTAGGAAAAGATGCAATGCAGACCCTGCAGCGATTAATACTGGATCTCCCACACGGACCCCTGCTTATTGGAGGTGACTTCAGTATGACTATGAACAATACGCTTGATCGGCATCCCCAGCGTACATCACACAGACAGGGTTCTGATCTCCTAGATTTTACACAGGCGATGGGACTCGAAGATATATGGCGTTCATTTCACCGGACCACTTCTTATTTCACACACTATTCTAACGCCCACAATAGTAGCTCTCGCATAGATTACCTCTTCACCCCCACAACTGACATGGAACTTTTCCGCCATCCTAGGGGTCTCCCCAGGGGAATCTCGGATCACTCCCCACTCCTTGTAGAATTTACGTATCACCACCAGAGATCCCGCGGCCCCATAATCATAACCCCTTGGCTCCTAAAAATCCCCGACATAAAAGACTGCCTGCTCGAACACATGGAATATTACTTCACAGAAAATGTTGGATCCGTGAAGTCGGCTATAACCATCTGGGAGGCTTATTAGGCTGTACTCAAAGGGAAGGCATTAGCTCTCAAAACTGGCTATATACATAAACAGAGTGAACACCTGATCCAGACCGAGGTAGACCTAGTCCACCTAGAATCGACCCACAACGCAAACCCCTCAGAAGAGACGGCAACCCGCCTCCGAACGAAACAAATAGAATATAAAGCATTAGCTTTGGAGAAGGTGCAGGCCAAACTTTTAAAGACTCGCCACCGAGTATATGAACTGGGGGACAGGGCAGGTAAAATGCTAGCGTGGCTCGAAAAACGCGAACAAGGCTCCAGATGGATCCCAGAATTGGCCGGACCAGGCAACTCTCCTATCACAGACCCTGGGGAAATAGCGGAGCTCTTTGCTGCCCACCTAGAGGGAGTGTACACAGCTAGGGCACACTATAGTGCCGAGGAGTCTAGACTGCTCTTGAATGAAATGAGATTACCCACTCTTTCTGAGTCGGACGCGCAAGAATTAGAGGCAGACCTCACAACAGAGGAGATTGGCAATGCATTATTTGCCATACAATCAGGTAAAGCTATGGGCCCCAACGGTGTTCCTATTGAATTTCTGAAGGGTATGGCAGGTGAGATCCTCCCGCACCTGAGGGCGATGTTCGAGGAGAGCCGCGATACCAGATGCTTGCCGTTAGACCAACGGTTGGCATCAATAGTTGTAATTCACAAACCTAATAAACCGACTACTGATTGCTGCTCCTATAGACCTATTTCCCTCATTAACTTCGAGGTGAAAATCCTGGCAAAAATCCTCGCTACCAGGCTCATGACAGTCCTCCCCACCTTAATTCACGAAGATCAGTCAGGGTTCCTTCCAGGCCTCAACACGGCGCTGAATCTCCGTAGGGTCCACAACGTTATGAGTAGAATACCATATCTCCAAGAAGACGCAGCTATCCTCTCCCTCAATGTCACACTTGCCTTCGACTCTATACAATGGTCATACCTTTTCGAGGTCTTACTCCGTTATGGCTTTGGTCCCAAATTTATTCAGTGGATCCGATTGCTCTATACTGATCTCTGGGGTCAGGTATATGTCAATGGTCACACATCCAGACGATTTCCTCTACACAGGGGAACTAGGCAGGGATGTCCTCTGTCCCCATTGTTGTTCGCTCTTACCCTGGAGCCTTTAGCCCACTGGGTTAGAACGGATAACTCTATCCGAGGCCTCCGGTGGAGTGACGATATAATTGACAAGATCTCATTATACGCAGACAACATTCTCGTCTACGTCTCTTCCCCTAAATCCTCTATCAATAGTCTACTGCACGTCATCACCAATTTTGGCAAATATTCTGGCTTCTCCATCAACTGGTCCAAGTCAGTAATGTACGGGCTCCACGGCCCGCTCCCTCCTCTCCCAAGGAGATACTCGATTGACCCTCCTTTTTCCGCAAACATAACTTCATTCAGATGGCTGGAAGCCCCAGGAGAAACAGGTCAGCGCTGGGATGCTCACTGAGTTACTACGCGCTTTACAAAACCATTAAATAAATAAATAAATAATAAATGTGGTCCAGGACAGATTTAAGTACCTTGGCATCTTTGTCACCCCTGACTCCAAACTCTTTTATGACCGTAACATAAAGGGCCCCTTACAAAGACTCCATAACGACATATCACATTGGAGATCGCTCCCTCTGTCTCTCCCGGGCAGAGCAGCCCTTTTTAAAATGCTTGCCCTCCCTCGCTTTCTGTATGCCTTGCAGAATTGCCCATTTCCCATTGCTGACTCCTACTTTAAAACACTTGAAGGAGATCTCCGCCTCCTCCTATGGGATGGCGGCTCTCCCCGCATTGCTCTTCCCTCACTTACACAGGGGTGGTAGATGGTGGTATTGCCTTACCAATTTTGGAAAAAGGGGGTGGTGATGGACAGAGTTTCTGAATGATGCAGGGTATACTCAGACGTGAGTCCCTTGCTCATTGCACCATCAGGATTCAAGCAAGCCGGGCCGAAGAAGGCTGTGATGCCAGAAACCGGTCCCCGGAAGCTTGTTTCCTTCCCAGTATAAGAATTGGCTTGGTAGTTTGGTTTGCCCTGTTCCCATCATGCACTGGGACAGGAACAGACTAATTTGCATATAGCCAGGTTCTGAGCTGGGATAGTGCAGTGAGCTAAAAAAACGGTGATGGATTAAAACCATGATCTATTGACTTGGTAAGAGTATTCTGCATCATTCAGAAACTCTGTCCATCACCACCCCCCTTTTCCAAAATCGGTTTTATCCACACTATGTGTGGGAGGGTATACTCAGACGTGAGTCCCTTGCTCATTGCACCATCAGGATTCAAGCAAGCCGGGCCGAAGAAGGCTGTGATGCCAGAAACCGGTCCCCGGAAGCTTGTTTCCTTCCCAGTATAAGAATTGGCTTGGTAGTTTGGTTTGCCCTGTTCCCATCATGCACTGGGACAGGAACAGACTAATTTGCATATAGCCAGGTTCTGAGCTGGGATGGTGCAGTGAGCTAAAAAACGGTGATGGATTAAAACCATGATCTATTGACTTGGTAAGAGTATTCTGCATCATTCAGAAACTCTGTCCATCACCACCCCCTTTTCCAAAATCGGTTTTATCCACACTATGTGTGGGAGGGTATACTCAGACGTGAGTCCCTTGCTCATTGCACCATCAGGATTCAAGCAAGCCGGGCCGAAGAAGGCTGTGATGCCAGAAACCGGTCCCCGGAAGCTTGTTTCCTTCCCAGTATAAGAATTGGCTTGGTAGTTTGGTTTGCCCTGTTCCCATCATGCACTGGGACAGGAACAGACTAATTTGCATATAGCCAGGTTCTGAGCTGGGATGGTGCAGTGAGCTAAAAAACGGTGATGGATTAAAACCATGATCTATTGACTTGGTAAGAGTATTCTGCATCATTCAGAAACTCTGTCCATCACCACCCCCCTTTTCCAAAATCGGTTTTATCCACACTATGTGTGGGAGGGTATACTCAGACGTGAGTCCCTTGCTCATTGCACCATCAGGATTCAAGCAAGTCGGGCCGAAGAAGGCTGTGATGCCAGAAACCGGTCCCCGGAAGCTTGTTTCCTTCCCAGTATAAGAATTGGCTTGGTAGTTTGGTTTGCCCTGTTCCCATCATGTACTGGGACAGGAACAGACTAATTTGCATATAGCCAGGTTCTGAGCTGGGATGGTGCAGTGAGCTAAAAAACGGTGATGGATTAAAACCATGATCTATTGACTTGGTAAGAGTATTCTGCATCATTCACAAACTCTGTCCATCACCACCCCCCTTTTCCAAAATCGGTTTTATCCACACTATGTGTGGGAGGGTATACTCAGACGTGAGTCCCTTGCTCATTGCACCATCAGGATTCAAGCAAGCCGGGCCGAAGAAGGCTGTGATGCCAGAAACCGGTCCCCGGAAGCTTGTTTCCTTCCCAGTATAAGAATTGGCTTGGTAGTTTGGTTTGCCCTGTTCCCATCATGCACTGGGACAGGAACAGACTAATTTGCATATAGCCAGGTTCTGAGCTGGGATGGTGCAGTGAGCTAAAAAACGGTGATGGATTAAAACCATGATCTATTGACTTGGTAAGAGTATTCTGCATCATTCAGAAACTCTGTCCATCACCACCCCCCTTTTCCAAAATCGGTTTTATCCACACTATGTGTGGGAGGGTATACTCAGACGTGAGTCCCTTGCTCATTGCACCATCAGGATTCAAGCAAGCTGGGCCGAAGAAGGCTGTGATGCCAGAAACCGGTCCCCGGAAGCTTGTTTCCTTCCCAGTATAAGAATTGGCTTGGTAGTTTGGTTTGCCCTGTTCCCATCATGCACTGGGACAGGAACAGACTAATTTGCATATAGCCAGGTTCTGAGGTGGGATGGTGCAGTGAGCTAAAAAACGGTGATGGATTAAAACCATGATCTATTGACTTGGTACGAGTATTCTGCATCATTCAGAAACTCTGTCCATCACCACCCCCCTTTTCCAAAATCGGTTTTATCCACACTATGTGTGGGAGGGTATACTCAGACGTGAGTCTCTTGCTCATTGCACCATCAGGATTCAAGCAAGCCGGGCCGAAGAAGGCTGTGATGCCAGAAACCGGTCCCCGGAAGCTTGTTTCCTTCCCAGTATAAGAATTGGCTTGGTAGTTTGGTTTGCCCTGTTCCCATCATGCACTGGGACAGGAACAGACTAATTTGCATATAGCCAGGTTCTGAGCTGGGATGGTGCAGTGAGCTAAAAAACGGTGATGGATTAAAATCATGATCTATTGACTTGGTAAGAGTATTCTGCATCATTCAGAAACTCTGTCCATCACCACCCCCCTTTTCCAAAATCGGTTTTATCCACACTATGTGTGGGAGGGTATACTCAGACGTGAGTCCCTTGCTCATTGCACCATCAGGATTCAAGCAAGCCGGGCCGAAGAAGGCTGTGATGCCAGAAACCGGTCCCCGGAAGCTTGTTTCCTTCCCAGTATAAGAATTGGCTTGGTAGTTTGGTTTGCCCTGTTCCCATCATGCACTGGGACAGGAACAGACTAATTTGCATATAGCCAGGTTCTGAGCTGGGATGGTGCAGTGAGCTAAAAAACGGTGATGGATTAAAACCATGATCTATTGACTTGGTAAGAGTATTCTGCATCATTCAGAAACTCTGTCCATCACCACCCCCCTTTTCCAAAATCGGTTTTATCCACACTATGTGTGGGAGGGTATACTCAGACGTGAGTCCCTTGCTCATTGCACCATCAGGATTCAAGCAAGCCGGGCCGAAGAAGGCTGTGATGCCAGAAACCGGTCCCCGGAAGCTTGTTTCCTTCCCAGTATAAGAATTGGCTTGGTAGTTTGGTTTGCCCTGTTCCCATCATGCACTGGGACAGGAACAGACTAATTTGCATATAGCCAGGTTCTGAGCTGGGATGGTGCAGTGAGCTAAAAAACGGTGATGGATTAAAACCATGATCTATTGACTTGGTAAGAGTATTCTGCATCATTCAGAAACTCTGTCCATCACCACCCCCCTTTTCCAAAATCGGTTTTATCCACACTATGTGTGGGAGGGTATACTCAGACGTGAGTCCCTTGCTCATTGCACCATCAGGATTCAAGCAAGCCGGGCCGAAGAAGGCTGTGATGCCAGAAACCGGTCCCCGGAAGCTTGTTTCCTTCCCAGTATAAGAATTGGCTTGGTGGTTTGGTTTGCCCTGTTCCCATCATGCACTGGGACAGGAACAGACTAATTTGCATATAGCCAGGTTCTGAGCTGGGATGGTGCAGTGAGCTAAAAAACGGTGATGGATTAAAACCATGATCTATTGACTTGGTAAGAGTATTCTGCATCATTCAGAAACTCTGTCCATCACCACCCCCTTTTCCAAAATCGGTTTTATCCACACTATGTGTGGGAGGGTATACTCAGACGTGAGTCCCTTGCTCATTGCACCATCAGGATTCAAGCAAGCCGGGCCGAAGAAGGCTGTGATGCCAGAAACCGGTCCCCGGAAGCTTGTTTCCTTCCCAGTATAAGAATTGGCTTGGTAGTTTGGTTTGCCCTGTTCCCATCATGCACTGGGACAGGAACAGACTAATTTGCATATAGCCAGGTTCTGAGCTGGGATGGTGCAGTGAGCTAAAAAACGGTGATGGATTAAAACCATGATCTATTGACTTGGTAAGAGTATTCTGCATCATTCAGAAACTCTGTCCATCACCACCCCCCTTTTCCAAAATCGGTTTTATCCACACTATGTGTGGGAGGGTATACTCAGACGTGAGTCCCTTGCTCATTGCACCATCAGGATTCAAGCAAGTCGGGCCGAAGAAGGCTGTGATGCCAGAAACCGGTCCCCGGAAGCTTGTTTCCTTCCCAGTATAAGAATTGGCTTGGTAGTTTGGTTTGCCCTGTTCCCATCATGTACTGGGACAGGAACAGACTAATTTGCATATAGCCAGGTTCTGAGCTGGGATGGTGCAGTGAGCTAAAAAACGGTGATGGATTAAAACCATGATCTATTGACTTGGTAAGAGTATTCTGCATCATTCAGAAACTCTGTCCATCACCACCCCCCTTTTCCAAAATCGGTTTTATCCACACTATGTGTGGGAGGGTATACTCAGACGTGAGTCCCTTGCTCATTGCACCATCAGGATTCAAGCAAGCCGGGCCGAAGAAGGCTGTGATGCCAGAAACCGGTCCCCGGAAGCTTGTTTCCTTCCCAGTATAAGAATTGGCTTGGTAGTTTGGTTTGCCCTGTTCCCATCATGCACTGGGACAGGAACAGACTAATTTGCATATAGCCAGGTTCTGAGCTGGGATGGTGCAGTGAGCTAAAAAACGGTGATGGATTAAAACCATGATCTATTGACTTGGTAAGAGTATTCTGCATCATTCAGAAACTCTGTCCATCACCACCCCCCTTTTCCAAAATCGGTTTTATCCACACTATGTGTGGGAGGGTATACTCAGACGTGAGTCCCTTGCTCATTGCACCATCAGGATTCAAGCAAGCCGGGCCGAAGAAGGCTGTGATGCCAGAAACCGGTCCCCGGAAGCTTGTTTCCTTCCCAGTATAAGAATTGGCTTGGTAGTT
Organism: Lissotriton helveticus; assembly: GCF_964261635.1. NCBI lineage: Eukaryota > Metazoa > Chordata > Amphibia > Caudata > Salamandridae > Lissotriton > Lissotriton helveticus. The sequence goes on from NC_136069.1 coordinate 1,258,819,138, forward strand.
TGGTTTGCCCTGTTCCCATCATGCACTGGGACAGGAACAGACTAATTTGCATATAGCCAGGTTCTGAGCTGGGATGGTGCAGTGAGCTAAAAAACGGTGATGGATTAAAACCATGATCTATTGACTTGGTACGAGTATTCTGCATCATTCAGAAACTCTGTCCATCACCACCCCCCTTTTCCAAAATCGGTTTTATCCACACTATGTGTGGGAGGGTATACTCAGACGTGAGTCTCTTGCTCATTGCACCATCAGGATTCAAGCAAGCCGGGCCGAAGAAGGCTGTGATGCCAGAAACCGGTCCCCGGAAGCTTGTTTCCTTCCCAGTATAAGAATTGGCTTGGTAGTTTGATTTGCCCTGTTCCCATCATGCACTGGGACAGGAACAGACTAATTTGCATATAGCCAGGTTCTGAGCTGGGATGGTGCAGTGAGCTAAAAAACGGTGATGGATTAAAATCATGATCTATTGACTTGGTAAGAGTATTCTGCATCATTCAGAAACTCTGTCCATCACCACCCCCCTTTTCCAAAATCGGTTTTATCCACACTATGTGTGGGAGGGTATACTCAGACGTGAGTCCCTTGCTCATTGCACCATCAGGATTCAAGCAAGCCGGGCCGAAGAAGGCTGTGATGCCAGAAACCGGTCCCCGGAAGCTTGTTTCCTTCCCAGTATAAGAATTGGCTTGGTAGTTTGGTTTGCCCTGTTCCCATCATGCACTGGGACAGGAACAGACTAATTTGCATATAGCCAGGTTCTGAGCTGGGATGGTGCAGTGAGCTAAAAAACGGTGATGGATTAAAATCATGATCTATTGACTTGGTAAGAGTATTCTGCATCATTCAGAAACTCTGTCCATCACCACCCCCCTTTTCCAAAATCGGTTTTATCCACACTATGTGTGGGAGGGTATACTCAGACGTGAGTCCCTTGCTCATTGCACCATCAGGATTCAAGCAAGCCGGGCCGAAGAAGGCTGTGATGCCAGAAACCGGTCCCCGGAAGCTTGTTTCCTTCCCAGTATAAGAATTGGCTTGGTAGTTTGGTTTGCCCTGTTCCCATCATGCACTGGGACAGGAACAGAGTAATTTGCATATAGCCAGGTTCTGAGCTGGGATGGTGCAGTGAGCTAAAAAACGGTGATGGATTAAAATCATGATCTATTGACTTGGTAAGAGTATTCTGCATCATTCAGAAACTCTGTCCATCACCACCCCCCTTTTCCAAAATCGGTATTGCCTTACCAAACATGCGACTTTACTATTGGGCTTCTCAATTGACTGCCACTAACTCTTGGTTATATAGTCCATCAACGAACCCTGCTTTCCACCTTCGGCGATATCAGAGGGTCCACGAGGGATACCTTGGGGCCTTATATGGTAAACCTTCCCGCTCTCGCTACATAGGCCCGATGTCCCAAACACTTACAATCTGGCACCGAGCGAATAAGCGACTCGGCTGGTTTGACACTCTCAAGTTATCCGCTCCGCTCTGGACCTTACATAAGCTTGGCTCCCTATGCCACTATCAGGGCTTTGACAAGTGGGACATGATCGGCATCTCTGCCCTGGGGGACATGCTTCACAAGGGCAAGCTACTGACATTCAAAGAGCTCCAGGAGATATATGATTTAGCCCAATCTGAGGCCTTCCGCTACCTCCAAATCAATTATGCCATACTCACTAATGTCCCTGATCTCTCTTCTCTTCCACAATCCTCGACTCTTGAGGATAGACTGTTATCAGAACCCCTTCAGGCCAAAGCGATATCCTATACCTACCGCAAGCTATGCAATAACATGCCTAACACTTTCCAACTTTTGAGAGACAAATGGCAAGGCGACATTGGGGGCCTGGAAGATGCTGAGTGGCAGGCGGCATTGATGTCTCCGTGCGATTCAGCTATCAATCACAGATTTAGGCTTATACAATTAAAGATATTACACAGAACATACATGTCTGCTCCCCTCCTCGCCAAGATTGGTAGGCGCGCAACTGATCTCTGTCTCCGTAACTGCGGGCAGGTTGGCACTTTCTACCACATTATCTGGGAATGCCCGATGATTCAAGACCTGTGGGAGCGAATGATTCATAAGATGCCTGATGCACTAGGAAAAACTATCCCTCTGTCTCCCAAAAGAGGACTCCTTAATGTGTGGGACCCCACAGATCTCACTGCACTGGAGCGACAATGGGCGGCTCTGGGCTTTCTCTTGCTGAAACGTGAAATAGCAAGGCAATGGGGCTCACCAAATACACCACTTTTGATTAAATGGGTTGCTACGATGGATACATGTATGTTGTCTGAAAAACTGTATACAAGGTCAGGGGGTGTCCTGGAACTTGGGACAAAAAATGGGGACACTGGAATGTTTATAGGGGCGAACTATGTACTTCCCCTACAATTGAAATGGCCATGATCAGGACCGGTCCTCCCCGAGCTCGCACTTGTAATGCACCGCTGTAATGTATGCTTTCTATGTCAATATTTGTACAACATGACTGCCACCTGATTATTTATGAATATTGTTTTAAAAAAAAGAATGTAACAACAGCATCAAAGGCCCACATCTGAACCGTCGTCTCTCATTCCACGTACCGGAAGGAGAACTCCACTCTGCCCAACTCGCCCTGGCCACCGTCCCACAGATTCACTAGACCAGAACCTGAGGAAGATCCTTCTCCTACCTCGGTGCCAAGACCAAGAACATCCTGCCCCTTCACCTCAGGTAATCCCCGTCACTGACCCAATGCAGGAAGGATCTCAAGAACTGGCTCTTGGACCGAACCTCCATGCCCAGATGGATCAACAGCCTCCTAATCCAGTGCCTTGAGACCCTCACAGGTGAGTAGCTGACTTTACAAACTCCCCATTGATTGATTGATTTATTTACCTCGTCCCTGCCAGAGCCCTCTCAACAGACTTGGTTTTCCCACTTGAGCCTGCCATAAAGCTTATTAGCTGGAATATTACTAGTTTTATAAGACTGTCTAAATATTTTGGAACCATGATGTAATCCAAATTTTGTGCATTATTTTATTTAATAAGTTTACATTTTTTCTTGTCAAGTTCTATAATGCAGTCTTTGATGTAGGATGCCAGATGGATATTTTGTTTAAGGCATTATCACTTCTTACAGAAAGGTCATTATGTCTCTCCAATAATTTCTGTGTGGCGGTAGGGGGTAATTTTAATGCCATGAATAGTTTTAATCCCACATTACATGAACCCTTTTTGTAAGCTGATAACTTTCTATGTACATAAGCCTCTGGCCATAGGGGTCTGAAGCTGTTTAATGTCTTATGTAATTTTGGCTCACTGAGGAAATTCTTGGAGATCTCCACAAACAGCCCCCCAACTTTGTTTGTTGGGACAAAGGCTCAGTCATAGACTCTATCTTTATCTCTAAGACCTTGGTACCATTTGCTAACTCGGGAGGGATGATTGAGAATAGATCCAGGGACCATAATCCTCTTGAACTCCCCCTTAACCTTCAAGACTATAATCAACTCTCCGCCTCCCCTGGTGGAACTGGCCTGTCCCAGAAGGATAGAGGGTTAAGGTTAAGTTGAAGAGCTGTCCATATTCCCACTTTGCCGATCTCACTTGTTGGGTCCACTCGTGATTTATTTGTCAGCCGTTTGCTAACCTTTAACCCCTCGCCTTCTGACCTTCTAGCTGCATTTTGGGCTCTAAGCTACGGAAACATCATTTTAGGTCATTCAAGGGCCGAAGGTGTCCCTAAATCAGAATGGTTAGACAAGGACTGTATAATTGCCTACCGAAGATCACGTGAAGCCCTTATCACTAAGCCTAGGAATCAACAGCATATCGCAGCGGCATGGATAGTCTACAAACCATCAATGAAAAACAGGAAATCAGCACTCAAAGAGGAAACATGGCAACGCTTAATTTACTCATTTAAAATCAAGCATGCAAAGGGATTTTGGGCAATTGTAAATAAAAGGAATTTTTTCTTCCCCACATAAGAAGGGCTATGATCCAACATTACCCTGAAAAATGGGTACAGCATTTTAAATTGATGTATTCATATGGAGGTAGCCCCATGGCAAGTGATGTGGATAGTGTACCACAGTTTCCACTGAAGATTAGGTTTGGTTTGGATGAAGTTTCTGCCGCAATATTAGCTAGCCCCTCAAATAAGGCACCATGCCCAGGCGGGGTACCCATGGACCACTACAAGAAGAATGTTCTAAATGCTGCAGCTTCTTTTGGCATTCCTCATAACTGGCAGACTGCTTCAATTGTGCCAGTATTAAGAAAGGTAATTGACAAGACTCGCTACCAGAGGCCAATTTCGCTTCTGGGTTCTGTGGTTAAGATTGTAGGGCATGTTACATTGCACAGAATTGAGGACTGAGTAGAGCAAAGTGGTTCCTTATGTGGCGCTCAATATGGTTTTACGGTGGGCCTGGGGACCCTGGAACAGTGTTTAAATTAAGACCTCATATAGGGAATTACATGATTGCATTGAAGGGTCTATTTTATTTAGCATTCATGGACCTCAGTAGTGCATTTCATCGTGTCAATCACTCCAAACTATGGAGCATTTTAATTAATATCGCCTATATTTACCTTTAGTGGAGTTTCTTCACACCTTTTCCTACATGGTCAGCGCTTCTGTAAGATATGGAATTGAGAGGAAAGGCACAGATCCCTTTGGCCTGTCCCGGGGAGTTCACCAGGGCTGTGTCCAGGCTCCTATTTTATTTCTTTTATATATCAATGGTTTAAACTTGTTTTTAGTATCACAGGGGATGGACATGCCTAAGGTGAAATTGGCTTTTACCCCAGGATTACTCTAGTTTCTCCTTTTTCCGAACACCAAATGGTCTTAGGGGTCTTATGCCTTCATTGTTTTTATGGACAGTCTAGATTTAGAAATGAATATTGTCAAGACCCACTACATGGTTTTAGGAAGCAAAATTCTAAAATCAGGCCAATCTCTATTAAGAGGAAATACATCACACAGGTTAGCGAGTTTCCCTGTTTTCGGATTACCTTTGATTCAAGGAATAACTGGTTACTCTGTCTGGCAAACCGCTGTTTGCATTTTAATCAATCTGTTGGGTTTTGCATGGGCTGCCAGGTAGAGTAGGAAGCAAGGCTATATTGCCTCTGCTGTAGGTTTATAGACTTGAGTGTCTACCAGTTTTGACCTATGGGTTAGCCTTATGGGGTTTCCAGGACTGCTAAAAACAGAATTAGGAGAATTGTTTTTGTAGAATATTACAAGGCCTTGGCCCAAGTAGATCACATTTTTTTGTACACAACAAACTGTGTTTACCTTATGTGGAAGACTATAAAAAACTCGCCCAGCTTCTCCTATGGATGTCAGTCTGGAGCAACCAGCAGACATCCCTGAATCGGGAGGTGATATCAGATTGCCTAAGTTGTGATAATGGCCATAAGATCCCATGGTTAGGATATATAAAGATATGGCTGGGGTGATGGGCAGGCCTGACCTGTTTTGCTCCTCTCACAAGCTGGGTAAAGGTGAGCATATTAAGGTCTAGGAATCATTTGACTGGAAAGTGAAGGACTTTCGGTATTCCCTTGTGGAATCTGACACCAAACAAGAACTTTATTTTGAAATTGAAACACAAATAAGTATTGATTAAGTATTGACTGTCTTTGTAGAGGGGAACCGAAAAGCAAGCCTGGCATAACTCAATGACTGTATACTATTTTGCATCTGATGGGATCTGGAATAGGATTACTACTGGACTCAGTACCACTGGACAACATGGGATAACTATTTTATTTACATCATCATCTCATGCATGTAGGAACATCTTCTAAAACCATTTGGTCAAAGTTGTGTAATTGCCATTGATAGCTAGTACATCATATATGAACGTGTCTCGAAACCATAGTCATTTCTCTAAAGTAACTGTGGAACTCATCTCAATGTGTATAAGGTTAAAAACTGCATTAATAGAATACACTGAAAGAAAAATACTAATTAATGTGTGTCAACAAATACAGCAATGTTGTACCAATATTTGTAGAAACTGAAGGCCTGTCTCCGATTTTGGCCATTTCGCAATGGTAACACTCACCTCAAGTAACTTAAGTATTGTAGAAATGTGCAACATATTATAAGGATTCAGTGCTGAGGTAGCTTATCAATGTATCACGCTCTATGTATTTACCCATGCTGTTGAAGACATTTAGACATATTGTTATTGTGGATTGACAAATGACTCCAAAGGCATAAGTAAATACAGAGGGCTTGATACATGTCTAATCCACTTTAGTACAGAGCAACTACTGATTCACATTTGGCTCCAAAATATCTCAAATAATTTCAAGGTTGTCTCACCATTGTGAAATTGTTGAACAAGATATGGTGGCTTTCACCTTAGGCAAAAAATGGTGATAAATCACAGCAAATATGACATATGCTGATTCACAAATTATACCCACATCGAAGAATCAAATACAATTCACCAGATGAAACAGATCACACATTGTTACATTTCCAAATGAGTCATGAGTTGGGCCTGATTTTGACACTTCAAGATGGGATACCTCAACATATATGTGATGGCACATGGAATCTGCCAAAATCCCTTCATCTATCCCATTTTTCTCTATCATTGAGCTCTGATCTGGACATAACAAAGGGTATTGAAAATGGTTTGAGGTATGTTTTACTCTGTTACCATTGTGTACACATTCCTGTCTGTGTTTCTACAAAAATTGTATGTCTATCACAAGTATCTGTACAAAAACACACTGGCTCACATACACATTTAAGAAGGAGTAAAACATCATGGAAATCTGTTGCTTTTAACATGTATGAAGTCGTATATCTGATGCTGAACACAATTTGGATATGTGTAGACTCCAAAATGTAGCCTTAATTCTGATGTGACTAGTGACTTTGTCTCACCTGCTTTCTCTTGTTTGTGTAAAATCTTAAATTATCAATGTGACGCTTGGAACATCCACTGTATCATAAGTGCATAGCATGCTATGTCACATGTAGTTTGTCTCCCATTAAATCATCCACAGTAATGAAGGAGCATCACACCTAAAATAAAAAAGACTATAGGTCTGTTTGTAAGAACTGTCCCTCAGGACATCAAACAACCTGATGTATATGTGTAGTTTAGGCAGCCAGGTCAGTCGTGGCCCGTGCACATAAGAGCAGAAGAGGGGTGGGATTTCGACAGAAGACGACAAAGGAAAATTAATTATTTATTTAATTTCTCCTCTTGGTCGTCTGTCGAAACCCTCCTCCAACCAGGCCCCACTGCTCTAACCTGCACGGGCAGTGGCTGGGCCAGGTGTCTGCTCAGAACAGTCCGTTGGTAGTAAACAGGAATCAGGTGGTATCCTTTACAACAAATGAATAAACAAAGCACATCATCACACACGTTGTACAAAACTTACACCTTCAAGAACTCTTTTCACCCTTAATGTTGATGGGAAACATCCTGGCTGTAACACAGAATCACTCATGTAACATGTGAAACTCAAAAAAGAACTTACCCACTTCATGCTGCTATTGAGCTCTAAACTGCCCATCTAGCTGGGGATAGGGCACCGCAAGACTGTAAGCCATTAGAGGGGTTAGGGTGTGGCGCATGTGCTTTCCACAATGGGAGGACTGCCCGAGCTGGACTTTTGCTGACTTTCTGGTCCAGCATCGTAGGTTCTCCCACCTCTTCCTGCAATGGTGGCTTTGCTGCTTGTAGACCCCCAGGGCAGGTATCTTCTGATGGGCGTTGACCTGTATGGATACAAGAAATGAAAGGAAAACAAGGGTTTTGTGACTTTTTGTTTGTCTGTATTGATGTAACACAAATTTACTACATCTATAACAAGCTTGACTCATAAGTTACCATTCAACATGTCTATTTTCATGTTGCTGACCAAAACAAATAAATTATTACACACTTTTCTAGTGACCTGTTGACTATCCTCATCCCTTGTCATGTCCTACACTCACTAATCCAGGCCAGCAATATCATCTAGCACAGAGGGCTCCGACATTTTCTGTGATGTGAGCTACTTCAGATCAGTGGAAAACGTTGTTAACTACTGAAGGCTAAAAATGTGTGCATTGTTACCCAGCACCCTCATGGCCAGCTTCATTGACTTGATGCATATAGTCCTTAGAGCCAGATAATATGGTTTGAACAACATACTATGACTGAGGGCACTACGAAAGAGCTGCCGTGTTTGTCAGTGAGAGCGTGCTCTTTGGAGATGTATGAACATGTGCAGGTATGAATGGGATATAATTGTACAGGTGACAGAGTCTGTGCTGTATTTACTTGTAGCACAGGACACAGCTTTTATTGCATGTGGCACCATTACATGGGTGATACACATATACAATTTTATGTCTTTTTGAACTGGGGGAATTTGAAAGTGCAGAGAAATATTCTACCAAACACTTCATATCATGGAACATATTTCTGCACCATAAACTTCTCACATGTAAAGAAATGCTGTATCTTGCATAAGTAATTATGTCACAGTGAAAACAGTCCACTTGGAGTAAAGTACCAGCAACTTGGAAATTAGACACTTTGAAATGGGAGTAAAATGAACTGATGTGTTAGCTCAAGAATTTAGGTAACTCTTCATTTCAATTGTCCTCCATTTAAAAGCATATTTTTGCTCAGAACTCCAAGTTTGAGTTGACCAGGAAACATTTTTATGATAGATATACTTCAATTCTTCACCTGTTTTCCGCTGTGTCCAAGCACCAGCCTGGCCCTTGATTCTGACTGAGCGCTGCTCATTGTCAGGCCCTGCTATCTGCAGCTTGATAATTGTGATGTCAAATGAACACAGCCTTCCCTTAACCATTATATGAAAACATGACCTTGTGCCCATCTAATAACGGACATCAAAGCTGTGTGCTACTCTGAAGGGGTCTGGAAGCTACTGGTAGCTCCCAAACAACTGGTTGGAGACCCCTAATCTAGGATGAGTGATTTGTGGGATTACACACATATCAAACATCATTTACATTTGCTTTGTACAGAAAACATATATATTTACAGTTGTAAAGACAACATTATGTGTTTTCTAAATTACATGATGTAAGATTTCTACATTTCACATGTAATTCAAACATATACATAGATATATATCTACATACGCACCAAATAAAATGTAGGGCTTTAAACACACAACACATACTTATGTTGTTGTTTTTTAACATTGTAAAGTGCTTACAAATCTCCAACAATATTGTCCTATGTAAGGAACAAAATATATGACACGTTACATCAATGTCTGCACTTCACTCAGGAACTCAAAGGGACATTGTAGACTGTGTTAATGGAAAAACTGTCAGACAGATTCACATATACATTTCAACATGTACCTGTTCCTCTGGTGAGTCATAGAGCTGGTTATAAAGGGACAGGACCTCCTTTGCCAACAACTCCTGCTCCTCTGGTGAGAAGGCGGGGCCGTCTCACCTGCTCAACCTGGCATTGTTTCTCCCAGCGGTCACAAACAGTAGCAAAAGTGGAGGAGGTCTTGATCACCGCAGTGTTAGGAGACAATTGAGCTTTTTTTAAAGCTCTACCGCAAACATGTGTGCGACATACGTGATCGTATACATCCAATGGCCTTCGTACATTGCTTTCACACAGGTTAGCCTAAGGCTGTGCCCGTCGTAAGGTTCAACACCCACTACACGGTCAACTTCCACCGTGGACATCTGATTACAAATGTCCTGGCGGCGAGATCAGGTGCCAGCCATTTTAGAAGGTCAAATGATGTGTTGGTGACTGTTAAGTGCATCAACACCACTGAAAATGGTGGCTAATTTGCTTACCTATTCAACCTTCAAAGGACATTCATGTATTACACTTTTGTATGTGGTGCATTACTGTGGTTAAATGCGACAGTGTTGTTTACACCTCCATTGAATGTATTCTGGCTCGCTTTTTCATATTTAAAATATATCGACAGCTAAAAAATGACATTTGTGAAGTAAAAATGTCAAAAACAAATGTTAGATGAACATATGTGAAACCATATATGATTTTAGCACAACAGTACATTTGCATTATAAATCAAAAATAAATATGTGGAAAATGTTTAAAACGTTTCACATTTTTTCCAAAGCAGACATTTGAACCCTGGGAGAGTGAGGAGACGATAGCCTCAAGTGCCACCATGGAAGAATGGGATATTATCAAAAGGTTCAGATTGAATAGGCAAACTATATTGGATTTATGTCATAAGCTGGAGCCAGATTTCTTGCCTCACAACACAAATCCCACATATATTACAAGAATTGTCAAACTCATGGCAGCACTTCTTTTTGGGGCCACAGGATCATTCCAACACACTGTGGCAGTATCTGGTGGAATGTCACAACCAACTTTCAGTGGTGTGCTACTAGAAGTTCTTTCATCAATGATGAGGCGCATCAACAGCTTCATCCAGTTTCTACAGCGTGATGATTTTGTGAATGTAAAGGGTGATCTCAGTGGTTTGGGTTGCCTACCACGTGTGGCTGGAGAAATTGATGACGCACATATTATGTTAGTGCCACCACACGCCAGGGAACAAGTCTACCAGAATCAAAAGCACTTCCCTTCAATCAATGTGCAAGTTGTCGGCTTAGCTGATTTGTAAATCACAAGTATCTGTGTGCGATTAGCCCATAATTCCTTTGTACCACGTTACTGCAGCATACCCCTGCAAATGTCACAACTTGGACGTGAGAGGGCCTGGCTTGTTGGTAAGTACAATCTGACATAATATTGTTTGGGTAATTTCAAGGTGAATCATCTGAAATGGTGTTGAATATCTTGGCCCTTCTTGTTTTTTCCATTTAGGAGGCTCAGCATATCGTAACCAACCATGGTTGTTGGCACTGCTGAGGAATCCAACAATGCATGGGGAAGTCTGCTTCATTGAGGCCCATGGAAGAACACAGAGGCCAGTGGGGTGGGCTTTTTTTCTGCTCCTAAAGGCCAGGTTTTACAGTCTGGTCTAGACTGGTGCCAAATCACCATGGTTTGCTGCATGCTGCACAATATAGCCCTTCAACTGAGCATCCCTTACATCGGAGAGTTTGGAGACCACGAAGAGCCACAGGGTGAAGATCCTGAAATGTCAAATGAAGATGATAGTGGTCAGGAGGAAGGAGTTGACGTGCGTCATAATGTCATTGACAACTTCTTCACATCAATGTAAGTGTCTCTTTACATATTATCGCATTAAATGTTAAATCAACTATTGATGTAATGAGGAAAAAAGTATGTACTGAACATTTTTTAGGAAGGGCAAGTTCAGGGAAATCCAAGCTACAGGTCTTTGTTGATCAAAATTCTGATGCATTGACTTTTGTTGTTACTTTGATTGTTTATCTCTGTCTATGTTTTTGAAAATGTTTCGTCAAAAGGATGTTTTTTTAATGTGTTAATTTTGTTATGTTTCGTTACTCATCTTTTGTTTAAATCTGTTGTAGGTATCTACAGCATGTCAACTTCATTTGGACATGTCAAAGTTGTGACATTTGCTATTATATGGTGCTGTTTCAAAGTACAAAGGGACCATGGGTTGACCCTGGGAGAGACAGACACCAAGACAACTTGTACAATGATTGTATGGTAGGTTTTAAGCTTGCATTAGTCTTATTTTTTTTGTAAAATTTTTATTTTGCAGTTTTAAGTACAACCAATAACACAGAAGAAAAGGTCATCTAGGTGTTACACAGTCCGCCTTGCAAGGACACTGAATCAGGAGCATTGTCCCAACGTAAGGCACAACAAGTCCGTGCCACGTGATTATAGCCATAGCACCAACAGTTCGGTGAAGCCAGCGTCAGCAGCGGTCGAGGCGGATGCCAAGGGGAAGGGTCCCCAATCCTATGTTCTGTACATCACATCCAAACAGCTATGGACCCAGCAATGAGCAGTAAACACCCAGAGTAACCAGAACAAGAAGAAGTTAAACAATTACCCCCCCCCCACCCCCCCCCCATGGTGGTGACCCCAGCACACATACCCGCACAGTCGTCCTCCAAACTAAACCTGAAAGAGATGCAGCGACCTCAAGGATGCAGGACACACAGCTGAGGGCAGACCTTTGGATAGGAAGTCAACTAACGGGCCCCATTGGAACTGAAAATCCTCGAATTTACCCAGGAAGATGTCTGCCATCCTCTCCATGCTTAAAAGCTTCCAGAGTCGGGCGTGCCACAGAGATATTGCCGGTGCCTCACTCCGCTTCCAGGCAGCAGCCAGCGTAAGCTTGGCAGCGCCCAGACAAAGCCATAAAATCTTCTTGTCGGCCCGGGTTTGATGCTCAAGACCGGGTTCACGCAGTCCCAACAGAACAAATGCAATATCGTCCTCTATGGGATAGTGAAGGATGTCCCTGATATGCGAGAGAATCTCCTCCCAAAACGGCCTAATCACTGGGCAGTCCCACCAGATGTGGCGGAAGTCCCCAAGAAGCCCACAACCCCTCCAGCATAGGTCAGACGTGGCCGGATAGATACGGTGAAGCCGAGTTGGGCACATATACCACTGCGTCAGCGTCTTGAGGTGAGCCTCCCGCAAGTGGAGCAAATGATTAAACGCCGTCATGTCCCGCCACAAGGCCGACCATTCCGTATCGGAGATGTCTCTCCCCAGCATGACCTCCCACTGGCCCATGTAGCGGTGCCTAGGTGTCACCGCCGATTTAAGCAAAAGCTGGTATAAGAAGGAGATGGCTCCCTTCATGACAGTTGACCGCAATATAAAAGCCTCGAAAGGCGATGGGGGTCTCGTCGCCGCCTCCATTATCACGGGTGTGGTGGCCCAGTGATACAGTTGTAAATGATGAAATCGTTCAGCGTGGGATATCCCGTAATCCCTCATACAGTTAGCAAAGGTGAGGGGTACCCGCCCATGAAACAGATGAGTCAACGCCCGGCAGCCTCCCTCCCTCCAGGCATCAAAGACCCCTTCCCGAAGCGCCGGCGGGAAAGCTGGATTGAAGTGTATAGGCGTAAACGGTGATGGGAACGTAGTCCATCGCTCATCCGCAGCTAAGGAATCCCAGACCTTCAGTGTGGTACCGGTAGGAGTACTGATATAGGCGTTCAGCGGACGGTCCTTCTTGGGCTTCCACGCCAAGTCCCAGACCGATCTGCCAGCCACGCTCCGGTCCATATGCAGCCAATGTTTTTCTGACGTTTGCTGCGACCACTCCACCAGCACTCTCAATTGCGCCGCTTTATAGTAAAGCTGCAGATCAGGAAGTCCCATTCCTCCCTCGGATCTCGGCTGCCGCAACACCGTAAATGAAAGGCGAGCCCGGCCCCCCTGCCACACAAATCGCAGTATCTGAGTTCTGAGATGCCGAAAAAAGTCGTTATGGAGAGGGATGGGTAAGGCTTGAAATAAGTATAAGTATTTGGGGAGGAGAACCATCTTAACAGCATGGATCCTGCCCAACCAAGATATAAATTTGGGCTTCCACTTCTCCAACTCAGCTCGGGTCTTCGCTAACAAAGGCGGGAAATTGGCCGAAAAGAGCCCGCCAACCGTCGGGGTCAGGTGAACCCCCAAGTAGACCAGTGATCCATCCGCCTAGGCCAAAGGAGTCAAGGGCCGCACTCATTCTACCTCCTCCTGAGAGAGAGTAAGATTCAAGATATGGGATTTGCCATAATTAACCCTGAATCCTGCCACCGCCTCATAGGCCAACAGGGCTTCCCGAAGGCATGGCAGTGAGCGTTCCGGCTCTGTTACCGATAATAAAATATCATCCGCGAAGAGCGTGATTTTGTGTTGCTCTCCCGTGAACGGAATACCCCGAATCCCCTCGTGCTCTCGCACCGCTATCGCTAACGGTTCAATACTTAATGCGAACAGGAGCGGGGAAAGGGGGCACCCTTGCCTGGTGCCTCTGGAGTGCGGAAAAAACTCCGACATATGCCCGTTCACTGTCACCCTAGACCTCGGGCAGCTAAAATTGGCCCGCACCATAGTGATGAATTTTTCCGAAAACCCGAAGGCGGTCAAGGTGTTAAATAGGAAGCCCCAATCCACCCTGTCAAAAGCCTTTTCGGCGTCCAACCCCACCAGCACCGCTGGGATGCGGAACCTGTCGGCCTTTTCAAGTAAGTGTACCACCCTGCGAGTATTATCGTGGGTCTGGCGCCCCTTGATGAAACCGGATTGATCCGGATGTATGACCGCAGGTAACAGATCCTGCAATCTATGCGCCAGGATCGCGGAATATAATTTAGCGTCTACATTAAGTAGTGCAATGGGGCGGAATGACGCACAATGGGCGGGATCCTTCCCGGGTTTCGGCAAGACCGTAACCACCGCCTCCGCCAGGGAGCCGGCCGAGGAGCCGGACACGGCCATGTCGTTAAAAAGAGAAGTTAGGAAGTCACACAATTCTGAGGCGTAAGATTTATAGAAGACCGCCGTATAGCCATCCGGTCCAGGCGCTTTGTGTAACTTCAAGCCCTGAATGGCCTCAAGCACTTCCTCCCTGGTAATTGGCGCATCTAGCAACCCATACCACTCGGCGGAGATCCGCGGGAGGGGCAATCGCCTCAGGTACTCCCTCTGAGCCTCCGCGGCGAGCCTGTCTCCCGCATACAGGTCCGCATAAAAGCGTCCAAAAATAGCCGCCTTCACCTCATCCTTGTGTTGCAATACACCCGCCTCATCCCGTATCCCTCCAATATATTCGCGTTCCCTCTTATCTCGCAGCTGACGTGCCAAGTGCCGTCCCACCTTATTCCCACCGGAGTAAGATTGTCGCCCCAGCCTCAGCATCGTAAGTTCAGCCCTGTTATTGTAATGAGCCCGCAGTTTCCCTCGCACCGCAGTCAAGGGTCGGAGGGTAATTCTCGAGGGATTGAGCTTATGGGCCTGTTCGAGGCGGGACACCTCCGCCTCCAGAGCCTCCCGGTCTTTACGCCGCTCCTTATTAAGACGTGCATTGAGGCCCAAGCACGTGCCCCTAATGGAAGCCTTAAAGGCATCCCAAGTGTTAGTGACCGATGTATCAGAAGCAGGGTTAAGCTCAAAAAACTCCCTAATGGCCACCCGCAAAGCTTTATTGGAGGCATCATCCCTGATCACCGAAGCCGGGAAGTACCATTTTCTCTGCCCACCGCCAGTCGATGACCAACGGAGGCTAAGCACCAGCAAACTGTGGTCCGACACCGAAAGCGGAAGAATGGTGGAGTCCAGGACATCTCCCCTAAGGGCCTGACTGATAAAAATGTGATCCAGGCGGGAGTAGGTGTGATGTACGTGAGAGAAGTAAGTGTAATCCCTGGCAGTGGGGTGATAAAAGCGCCAGCCATCAACCAGTCCCAACTCCCCCACCTGCTGCTGTGTAGATGCCGAAAAAAAAAAAACCCCAGCCCTATGGAGCCCCGAGCTATCCACCGACTTGTCCCACACCAAGTTGAAGTCCCCCAGGAGGAACAAGTGACCGTCAGCAAAGTCTCCCACCTTCTGCAATAAATCTTGGGAGAACTTATTCTGACCTGCATTAGGAAGGTACACCACTACAAAGGAACATAGCTGCCCTTGAACAAGCCCTTTCACCATCAGCCATCGGCCATCCCTATCAGTGCGCACCTCAATGGGTTGGAAGTGCAATGCAGCGCGAAAAAGGAGGGCCACCCCTCTATGTTTCGTAGATGCAGAAGACCGATATATAAGGGGATACGCCTTATGCTTGAGTTGTAGCTCGTCCCTGCGCGCCAAATGCGTCTCCTGAAGCCCCACAACATCCAACTGATGATCCATCACGTACTTCCACACTTTCTGCCGCTTCTGAGGCGAGTTGAGACCCTTAACGTTCCAAGTCCCTATACTAACAGGCATACCAAAAAAGAACCCCCAAGCTCTCTACAGCCAACGTGCCTGGACCCCCACCCGCACTCAGACCCCCCCCAAGTTAGAGGCCCAACCGAGGGACCACCCTGGATATCCCACTGGAAGGCAACTGACGAACCTGAGCCCACCCGTATCCGGTGACTAAACATATCATAATGAGGGCAACTGAATAATAATCCACATTTAATAATCCACATTTGTAAAGCGCACAATCACCCGTAAGGGTCTCTAGGCGCTGGGGGCCGTCGGGAAGATTAAGCAAGCTATTGCCCAGAGTCACATGGTGCTGGGCTAACCTGCCGCCGGAGCCGGGGATCGAACCCTGATCCCCAGATTCCAGCGTCAGTCGCCCTGGCCGCGGCGCCACACCTCTCCCACTGAACAGAAGCGGCATCATCAACGGCCAAATCGACACCCCCCCACGCAACCCAGCACTCAACCCCCCCTCCAACTCCAAGGGATCCATGCCAGAATAGCCCACAGCAAGTACAGAGTCCATGTCCAGAACAAAAACAGCTGCCGAGCCCAAGAGGAGGCACCAGCAACAGAAGCCAAGGAAAAACGCCTCGAGAGGAGACAACTCTTCACACACCCAGCAGTCAAACTTCACCACCAACCCACCCCGCCCCATCCCCACCCCACACAAAGGGATATAACAGTGAAAAATAATACCAATAACAATAACAATATGAACGATACTCATCGTGAGTTGCATCAGTCCAAGTAGTCCAAAAGTCGCGGAGATCCGTCCACTCCGGGGACAGAATAGGGAGACCAACGCGGTACCTCCCAAGGTCACGATCCGGGGAGTCTTCTCCAAAAGTACTTCCATTCACCCAGACCAGGGGGCCGATGCCCCCTCCAGCGCCGATCCGTCAACAATCAAAACTCTGTCACGCCGCTCCCGAACTGGCTTGCGACACCGGCAGCGTCGTCGAAGCTACTGAAGCCACTGCGTCCACCCTTTCCTGCAGGCTGGTATTGCGGTCCGGGCGCCCCCGATCTGGAGAGGACCCCACTCTGTGCCATGATGAGGATCGACGGCGCCGCCGAGACGGGGATGCATTCGACCCCTGGGACGGCGCCGCATCATCCAAACCCAAGAGATCCCTCGCCTCCCGGAGGGAGCGTATCTGCACCAGCCGGTTCTGCCATCTGAAGATGATCCTGAAGGGGTGGCCCCAGGAGTATGCGATGTTACGTTCCCGCAGAAAGGAAGTCACTGGGCGGAAATCCCTCCTTTTTTGGAGCGTAGAGGCTGCCAAGTCCTGAAACAGCTGAGGACGATGACCCCTAAACTGCAGAGATGCAATGGCCCTGGCTTTACGAAGGATGCGCTCCTTCACCTGAAAATCATGGACACAGACAAGGATGTCCGGGGGTGGCCCCCCCTCTCCTGGCAAACCAACGCGATGGGCTCTATCCATTCTGATGTCCTTCACATCTTCTTCGTCCAAGATCTGCAGAAACAGTTCCTGTACATAGCCTCGCAAGTCTCCTGCCTCGCCATCCCATGGCACCGCCTTAATGCGGATGTTATTCCGACGGGATCGGTTTTCTAAGTCCTCCGTGTGCGCCTGCAAGTCCAAGTTTTGTTCCGTGAGACGGAGGACATCCTGTTGGGGTAAGTGCACATCATTGGCCGTGCTCAAATCATGGTCCTCTAGAGTCGCCACTCGTTCGCCAATCCCATCAACATCCCTTCTTACCTCCCGGAGGTCGGATGCCAGCTGCGCCCGCAGCTCGGAGATATCCTCCTTGATGGAGGCAAAAAGTTCGGTCATAAATGCCTTGGTAGCCGGGGCCTCATCATCGGACACTCTCGGCGAGCCACTGGGACCGGGGGAAGCCGGCTGCTGTGAGGATTTAGAGGCTCCGTCTTTCACTACCCGCCCCTTGCGGGCCTGGTTAGACATGATGCCGGGCAACCCTCCTCCGGGTGGACGTCCACCAGTCACTCTCAAAGTCAAGTGGTATGGGAGCCCGGGCTCGCAGGTGTAGTAAGCGGCCCCACAAGGCGGCCCAATTCGGTACCTTCCTCTGACCACCAGGCCGAAAGCCCCCAGAGAGTCCTCGATCGCCGAGATTCCAATCAACAGGACCGTACAAAAGTCAAGGACCAGGAAGCCCCCAGCCTCCGATGGCAAGTCCCTGAGGGGATGGTGCAGCAGGGCAACTCAGTCACCAGCTATCCAGGCGCCGGCGATAGTCACACAAATCGATCAGGAGAGCCAGATAAAATGGCGCCGACACGCTCCCTGTCCAGACCACCTCCAGACCTCTAGGTGCATACTCCCAGCTTCTCCACTAGTCCAGCTCCAGTCTGCAGCAAGTGATCGAGGCCTGCACGATCTAAGCCTCAGGGAGGGGTGTGGGGCTCCACCAGACCCCCCAGGTGGTCACGCACTGCAAGCCGACGTACAGCCTCCCCCGGGCCCGCACTCCACCTAGGCCCCCGCAGGCTGCAACCCCCAGGGCTCTTCCGCTCCGTAGTTAGCCGAACCGGCTCCAAGTTCACTCCCCCGGCTCGGGCTGCAGGGCGTCTCTCACTCCCCCCTTCCTAGCTAGGGCGCAACTCCTCGTACTGTGTCCGGGCCCCACAGCGTGTCTCAGGGGCGAGCAGTGACCGGAATGCGCCCGGAGCCTCCACCACTCCGCCGGGTCTGCCCTACGGGGCCTCCGTGCTCCCTCAAGGTCAGGCCCTCTCCTCACCTCCGGCCGGGAGAGCCACACACCACCGGCGTCCCCCGGTACGTTGCACTGCCCTCCGCCGATCGCGCGGCCCGCTCCAGGGAGCCGGCGTATGGGGAGGACCTCGGGTGGGTAACGGGCGAGCCCCTCTCCGCCGCCGCGGTCACATCGATCCTCCGGACGGCCCTCAGAGTACGCGAGTCCGGGGATTTGAAGGCCTCACAGCTTCCCCGCTCTTGTAGCCGCCACGAGCGGCTCAGCGCTCCGCAGACGGCACCGGACCTCTCCGCGCTGCATCGTAGACCTCCGACAACGGTCTGGGGCCAGCCTGCGCCAGTGACATCGAGCTATCAGCAGCAATGTTGGATCGGCGCCGGAGAGGCTCGGAGAAGCGTCTTACTCCGACGCCATCTTGGCCACGCCTCTAGTCTTATTTTTTGTTGTGTGTTGGCACTAAGCTAATATGTGTGCCATCAATTGCTCAAACCACATGTTACTAGAGCCAAAGTATACTTAAACCCCTTCACATTTCCGAAATCCTCATTTGGTGTAATGTGTATGGAGCTGTTATGTGTCACATCATTGTAGGACAAACTTCTTGTAGCACACCACTTATCCATTGGTCAAGACATTCTCCTAGATACTGGGACAGTGTATTGTACTGATACTATGTCTATCAAATGTTTACTGCCATGAATTTGAGTATTGTTTTTTATTGATGTGGGTTCCTTATGTAAGCCAGATGATCTTCCTCCATCTGATGACATAATTGAATTATGCTTTGCCCATTGAAAATGATTGTTTTGGTTCTATCCTTTTCTTCCATGTTGGCAATGTCTGGAATTGGCAATGTGAAAATGGCCACAGTATGTGTGTCATGCATAGATTGTCATGTTTGTGAACATGTTGGCAGTTAAATCTTTGACAGATGAAATAAATTACTAGTTGATGAGTTATAGGCATTTGTATGTTGTTGTCATGGTTGAGAACTTGAGAGAAACATCATCTACTTGCAATTCATTTATGATTACACAATCATTTGTTTTTTGGCATTGTAATGTATGATGGAAGGAAACAAATGAAATAAACAACTTGAGGAATACTGCACCAGTCTTTTACTTTGTGTGCTGTGATTTTAATAAACAAAATCTAATGACTATAACAAGGTGAAAATGAGTCACGCAAACCAAAAATAGGAAAAGCCAGCCATGGTGAATGAAACCATTCGTGAACAGCCAACATTGTTTGAAGTCCAATTTCCAAAATGCAGGTGGCACCAGAAAAGGAAATGTGTCCAGGAAAAGTCCACATATTGAATAGTAGTCCCACTCTGGGGGAAATTAGGATCGAGGTCTCTTGTTGGTGGTGGCAAAGGTCTTTCCCTCCTCTTCTACTAGTAGTCTGGATGGATGTCCCCTTCTGTGGGGGAAGGAGAACCACCTTTGCAGGGACTGAGGTGGGGTGGGGGCAGGTGTTTCTACTTGTGGCAGGGACTCCCTTTCTGTGGCTGCAACAGATGTACTTGCACATGCTGAGAGAACCCTGCACATACATGTATACATGTCATGCAGCACCTCAGTCAGGGAGCCCAAATCGGAATTTAGATTCTCCATTTGTACATTGTGCTCCATCTGCAACTACTTCATGTCCCGGAGCACTGTGAGTACCTGGCCATCTTGTCTTTGCACTGATAGAGGGATCCCAAGACTTGGTTTAGGGGGCTGGGTGACAGTTCATCCAGTGGCCTCACTATGCTAGCCAGCAGGGTCCCTCCCTACCCCATCTCCCACTACCCTGTGGCCTTTCCCCAGTGTGCCCCATCCCACAGGTTCCTGGCTGAACAGTAGGTGGTGGTGCCTCAATATCAACCTGGACTGGAGGCACAAGATTGGTGTGGTGTTGCTTTGGACATAAGAAAGGAGCTGAGGTGTTGTAACAGTTGGAGTAGGAGGTGTAGGTGTGGGCCAAGTGAAACTCACTGGAGCCATCTGCCTAGGCAGACTAGATGGACTAGGCCGCTCTTCTTTATCCAGACTTGCAGGAGTGTAGTCATCCCTGGAGGCTTGATCCTGGACTGGAGTGGAGGTTTCCTGAGTGGCAGATGGTGAACCACATGCTCTAGCTGTTGGACCTATTATGAATGTAAAAATATGGATGCGTTGTAAAAGTGTGGATGAAACATCCAATGATTTGTAAGCAAAAAATGGTGCAACCTAAAAGGGAAAAGGAAATCAATATTATGATTATACCTTTCAGTTGTATTGTAATTCTTTACACAAACAGTTTACATTTCATACAGAACAACTTTAAAAACAGGAAAGAGATGTCCTGAAATGTAAAAATGTGTAATTATACATGGAGTGTACCAATAATTCAACACAACACAGTAGAGAAATGAGAGATTAACCAGTCCAAACCTTAGCAGGCTAAATAAAAAGACAGACATTGACACAACTTAGATGGATGTTAAGCATTAATCATCATATTAACAGTGCAGACAGAGTACATTTATCACAGATACTACTTATATTCAGTATAGAAATTTACAATAATAAACAATTTTATGTCAACATACTTTGAATTGTACAACTCATGTCATCAATTCAATTACAAGACTAGAAAAAGAGAACATACACAACTTTAACATAAACAATTTTCAAAGGAAAACTTTAAATAGGTTTTGATCAATAAATTACACTTTACCATATATGAAAAGAAGCTTTGAAAATAGAGTAATTACATAGCAATATGATTTTCACAAAACAGAAATAAGGCATCATGGTAGTTTTAGTTATTTCAATGATACATTTACAACACGTGCAAAATTGTAACTTGAACAGTGCTTGTGTAAATCTGGAGTTAAAAGGGAACAACTATTCACTATGTTTTATTTAAAGTACGTACACTTACAACGAAAATACCATCATGTAAAATGTGATGGCTATTGAAACTTGATATCTTAAATACAACTCAAACCATTAAAACAGACAAGCCAAACAAGATGTTACTGATATATTTAGGTTTTTATATAAATAAAATTGTACTAAACACATCAGCAAGAGCTAACTTCAAAGCAAACAGGACATTAAGATTTAGTGACACATTGTATAACTTACCAATCTCCATTCACCCAAGGATTCCTGTTAAGCCTTCTGGAAGTAGGATCTCTGAGACCCTCTCCTCCCAGAGATATAGTTGTAAGGGGGGGTCTGAAAGAACCACCACCAGTCCTCTGGGCCTCCAGGTGATGCTTGGAAGCCAGGGAATGCAATCTTCCCTGCAGTTCATTTAACCTCTTCCTAATTTCCTCTTGTGTGCGCAGGTTGTTTACTATAACAATCACTCTTTCAACTATTCTGGCCCACATTTCCATTTTCTGAGATAAGGGCACATTTTGGATTGCCCTCCAAACAATTGTGGCTCTACTGTTATGATTTCACCCACCATTCTTGACAATTTTCACTTAGTAAAATGTAAACGTTTGTGCCCTGGCATTCTGAATTTATATTTATTGAACAAAAAAAGGAGAGGGGGGACCCAGGAACTAATTTAGGTCCAGTGTCCATGCTCCTTTTACTAGTCTAGTTATCAACAGGAGAACAAAGTTCCTATACTAGGGTGCAGAAAGTCACCCATGTATTAAGGGTGCAAAAAGTCACCCGTGCAGTAAAACATGAAAATGAGAAGTAACAAGTAGGAATGAAGTAATCCTAGGTATAGAACACCCAAATATTAGAGGGAAAGTCATTGTACATCCTCTGCTGCCCTCACACACCCCGGAGGATGTCATGCTTCATCATCGGGCGTTTGCTCCTCGTAGGACCAGCGCTGCAATTCCCTACGGGTCCCCCGAAGGGTCACTTTATCGGAGATCTTTTTAGAGGATTGCCGGATGTTGCATGAGGGTGTGTGTGAAGTGGGTAAAAGGAGGGTAAATAAAGTGTGTGCCAGTGAGATAGTGTTATAAAATTCAAGGGTAAACAAGCAGCGATAATATTCAATGGTAAACCCTTGGCAGTCCAAAGTACTGCTAAAAATGATTGACCCCAATGGGCCTACAATGCCTGGGTGTCAATAGTCAGGGCCAACATGTTTCGCGCCTCTGTCACCCGTAGGTCATTAGCGCTTCTTCAGGACCAACATAATGAAAAGTGATGTGCACGTGATACGAGTATAATTTAAATTAAAATTATAACCTTCTTATCTCAGTCAGGGCGGGGCAGAAACCTGTATACCCTCGTTATGGTTACAGTTGCTACATGGAAGCCGCTCCTGAGTGATACCTAGGAAAAGAACAGACATGATAAACCACAAGTGAGCATCAGTAACAACTTGATGCTTCACAGAGTGCCACTTCTGTGTGCACATCGTTTACACAAAAAGAAGAATGCACAAGCACACAAGAAAGGCCACAAATAGGTCGGGGACAGCTAGTCGCGTTGGCCCTAATCTGAAATAGCGTCTAAATTATTAAAACCTGGTACTTTGATCTAGCTTCAAAGCTGTGGCATAACGTATAACACACAGGAAACATCATTCTACCATAGTTAAAGTGGTAAGGATACCAACATGTAGGACTGGTAGTGCGACATCAACATGCTTACCAAAAACTAGTTAATAGCGATCCTCCAATGGTCAGAGTAATGGACGCCCGCGTATAGTCGGGCTGTGGAAACAATAAACACAGACCAGAAACATAAACAGTACATTGCCAGAGCGCCGATGATGTTGGACAAAATGATAATAATCATCATGTACCTGTCTCGTTAATGTACTTACAATTAAATGCGGGTGCTGCCTCCCCTACACCTACCCCTGTCCAAACGTCTGCCGAAAGAAAATTAGTGGCGGCAGAACGCAGATTTAAATCAAAGGATCGGGTCAGGTGACAGGCGGTATCCATTTCCGGTGAAGCCTTAAAGAATTGTATCTTAATGCGCATGTGCGGCTTAGGGAAGCAAATGCGCATGTGCATGCGTCGGGCACACTAATCCCTTGCTCCTGTGCACTGGTTTAATGAAAAAGGAAGGGTGTCATTGCCGGTAATGCTCAGAGGAAGCTGGCAAAAGTAATGAGACTCACTTGGAATGGAATGATACTAGGACTATGTCAACAGGTGGATCTCTCTAGAATGCAAAGGGTATTACATGCGAGTAAGTCTCATTACTTTTGCCAGCTTCCTCTGAGCATTACCGGCAACGACACCCTTCCTTTTTCATTAAACCAGTGCGCAGGAGCAAGGGATTTG
Source organism: Lissotriton helveticus (assembly GCF_964261635.1). Lineage (NCBI taxonomy): Eukaryota > Metazoa > Chordata > Amphibia > Caudata > Salamandridae > Lissotriton > Lissotriton helveticus. The sequence goes on from NC_136069.1 coordinate 1,258,842,956, forward strand.
TGTGCCCGACACATGCACATGCGCATTTGCTTCCCTAAGCCGCACATGCGCATTAAGATACAATTCTTTGAGGCTTCACCGGAAATGGATACCGCCTGTCACCTGACCCGATCCTTTGATTTAAATCTGCGTTCTGCCGCCACTAATTTTCTTTCGGCAGACGTTTGGGCAGGGGTAGGTGTAGGGGAGGGAGCACCAGCATTTAATTGTAAGTACATTAACGAGACAGGTACATGATGATTATTATCATTTTGTCCAACATCATCGGTGCTCTGGCAATGTACTTTTATGTTTCTGGTCTGTGTTTATTATTTCCACAGCCCGACTATACGCGGGCGTCCATTACTCTGACCATTGGAGGATCGCTATTAACTAGTTTTTGGTAAGCATGTTGATGTTGCACTACCAGTCCTACATGTTGGTATCCTTACCACTTTAACTATGGCAGAATGATGTTTCATGTGTGTTATACGTTATGCCACAGCTTTGAAGCTAGATCAAAGTACCAGGTTTTAATAATTTAGACGCTATTTCAGATTAGGGCCAACGCGATTAGCTGTCCCCGACCTATTTGTGGCCTGTCTTGTGTGCTTGCGTATTCTTCTTTTTGTGTAAACGATGTGCACACAGAAGTGGCACTCTGTGAAGCATCAAGTTGTTACTGATGCTCACTTGTGGTTTATAATGTCTGTTCTTTTCCTAGGTATCACTCAGGACCGGCTTCCATGTAGCAGCTGTAACCATAACGAGGGTATACAGGTTTCTGCCCCGCCCTGACTGAGATAAGAGGGTTATAATTTTAATTTAATATATACTCATTGTATCACGTGCACATCACTTTTCATTATGTTGGTCCTGAAGAAGCGCTAATGACCTACGGGCGACAGAGGCACGAAACATGTTGGCGTTGACTATTGACACCCAGGCATAGTAGGCCCATTGGGGTCAATCATTTTTAGCAGTACTTTGGACTGCCAAGGGTTTACCATTGAATATTATCGCTGCTTGCTTACCCTTGAATTTTATAACACTATCTCACTGGCACGCACTTTATTTACCCTCCTTTTACCCACTTCACATACACCCTCATGCAACATCCGGCAATCCTCTAAAAGGATCTCCGATAAAGTGACCCTTCGGGGGACCCGTAGGGAATTGCAGCGCCGGCCCTACGAGGAGCAAACGCCCGATGATGAAGCATGACATCCTCCGGGGTGTGTGAGGGCAGCAGAGGATGTACAATGACTTTCCCTCTAATATTTGGGTGTTCTATACCTAGGATTACTTCATTCCTACTTGTTACTTCTCATTTTCATGTTTTACTGCACGGGTTACTTTTTGCACCCTTAATACATGGGTGACTTTCTGCATCCTAGTATAGGAACTTTGTCCTCCTGTTGATAACCATTCTGAATTTATAAACCTAACTGATTGTAATTACCCACCAAAAGATTATTTGCAAAAGAGAGAGAATGAATAAGTAACAGGAAAAGCTAAATTAAAACCTGACTTGACTGAGAGATCACAGTGGAACAATGTTATGCTGCTGTGGAATGGCAAAGGGTCATGGTCTGATATGGAGGCTGTTTTATAGTGTGGTATGCAGGTGCAAACAATTGCCCAATACACATCAGGTGTGTGATGCTTGCATCCAGCCTACAGCCACAGGAATAGCCTGATGTTACCCCCACAACGGAATCACTCAGTCGGCACCCTTGCCAATAGCACACCGCCAGCACACTGTGAAATCTACATCGGCTTGGCTCAATCTTGCTGCACTGATGGCAAAGTAGTCCTATTGGCCAGCTGAGGAGTCCGCCTCGTTGGCAGTGGTGAGCCGCATACATGGCGGTAAACACTCTGTCGTCTGAGAGACAGCCAGCATACATCTAAATAGAGCGGGCAGGCCTACGTCAGCTTGCCAGAGTACTTGGAACCACCGCTGCTGCACAAAGATAGTAATACTGCCAAGATCTAAATCAAGCTGTAAGTATTATTATTTGAATCCACTTTCAATTAATCCAATTATGTCTTAATGTTTTATGAATAATTTTTCTTCACTTTAGATATCTCGCATTTAAGCAAATGGCTGTATTTTTCTGTTATAAATTTAGCACCAAGTCTACAGGCCAATGGGAGCAAGATGTCTGCTGTTTGTAAATGTGACACTAGGAAATGGGAGAAAATCGAAATGACGAGTCTTATGGAATCCATATAAACATAAAGTTAACTCTTCAGTTTAATTATCTTCGATTTCAAAGTGGCGCCTTTACACACAGCAGGCATCTTGCTCCCAGCTACTGGTAGACACAATGCCGTATTTATAACAGAAAAATACAACCATTATTATAAGTGGGTGAAATTTAATGGGCAGGAAAATGCTCCATATTATGAACATTTTTGCTGAACATTTTTCTCCACTTTAAATTTCTCCCATTTAACAAAATGGTTGCATGTTTGTGTCATTCATGTCAAGCACAACAAGATGATGGAGGGAGTGCTGAAACTTTTCACTCAGAGAGTTGAGTTTCATCCATTGTTCTTTTGCTCACGGTGCCACATATAGTGAAACGTACATCCTGTACCACATGTATATACAACACAGCTTCATAGTCACCCATACAGATATGTCTCATTCATATTCATACATATTCATATTTACCCAAAGACCATGTTCTCGCTGACACACATTACAGCCCTGTCATAGTGCCCCGGGTCAAAGTATTTTGTTCAAAACTGACTTAAGTCTGTCTGCCATCGTCCCAGGAATTGGGACTGGCTGCCTATATGGTGGCGGTTCCCCACATGTAACTGCAATGCGGCATCCACTGCAGCGGTTGCATTGGGAATGTTTACCATTGTGGCGGGTGCTGCTGACTGCAGCACCCGCCGCAATTATAAAAATGCATGTTGTGCATTTCCTTCCACTACGTGGCAGGCACCACCTGGTGTAGGGAACTCCAAGTGCACAAGTAATATGCCCCTGCAAAAAGGGGGCCCGCGACGGGCCCCCAAAGTACATCCCTGCCAGCCTATGAATGGTGGTTGAACTGCCATACACATGCTGGCGAGGATGCAGCATCCAAATCTGCCGGGCGGTGCCTGCTATGCACCGCTACAATGTTTTGCAGACAAGTAAAGATGTAGGGGATCGTGGTAGTACCAAAAAGATTTTCTGTTCTTCTCCTTTATTCAATAATAAGGTAAATATGAGGAAGAGGGTGCATTTTTATGAATGGTGTGACTCATGGAGAGGATGAATGCTAACACAGTTATTTTGTGTTTTTCTAGCTCTTTAATGTCCTGACGAGAACCTGGAAAAAAGCTTATGGGTTCAAAACGCGTCAAGAGTTTAAACCTTTCAAACAAGTGCTACAGTTTAGAATTATACCAAGGTGGCTCATCTCAAAAAGGAATTAAGTATCATGTATATAAATGTATTATGAGCTAATTGGTTCACTGTTTGATTGCTAGCTCTTGCTTCTTGAGACGTTCAGTAGGGCTGTTATCTGTTCATTAATTTCTCTTTCTTTATTTTTTCATTTCTGTTTTTCAAACAATCACAGACTTCGAGCTAGTTGACAACTTTTTCTTTTTATGTAATTTCATTCATACATGTGTATTTTAACGACTTTAGGTGTTGTCTGAGTCTTGAAAATTTTGTTTATGTTCAGTGTCTTTATGGTGTACAATGTTGTTGAGAAAAACTAATTTCTCTTCACTTTTGAAAAAATATTAAAAAATGCTTCGATAGAATTCAATAACAATTGTTCAATAATAAATACCAATAGGATTAAGGAATCAGTTGTGGTCATATCAAGTGTGGGGTGTGATCAGGAAGAAAGAGTGTGAAAGACTATCAGTATTGGCATGTGTGTAGTTTTTTTTATATATTAAATAGGCCTAGGCTTACTGATTATGGGCCAAACCCCTCCTAGTTGGTTCACTTTCTAAAAGTGGCATTTCCAAACACACAATTGTATAACTCTATATTCATAGCACTTTGTCCACAAGGGTCTAGGACCATCCACTATCTGATTCAAATAGTGGGTGCTATTGTTTGTAAAAATGAACAGTATTGATTACAATAAACATTAGGAGACACCTCACTTAAGCAATCGAGATAACAACACTGGATGTTCATTCCAGTGCCATCCTCTGGCCCATCATAGTTATACTCATATGTGTCCACGGTTGAACAGCTGTCAGACTAGCCTTCTGCAAGCCCAAATGTAGTAGCTATTGTATACTACTGATGCCTATTACTGCTATGTTTTGGTCTTGTCGCGTCCCTGCTTTCTTATTTTTTTTTGGGTGGGTCCTCCAGTCACAAAGACATCCTGTCTGAATAGTAAGTGTTTAAAAATGTGGCCCAAAACTCATACACATTTTAGTTACATATGGTTCTGAGGCACAAGGTTAAACAATCCTGGTACATGTTACTACCTGTGGGTTACAACTGGCCAACATGTTTCATTGCTGCATCTCCTCATGGCAATTGCACTGGAGCCAGACAACCAAAATATCACCCATAGAGGATGACAAGCCTAAAAAAGAAAGAAAAAGGGAGAGCTGGGGCTCAAACCATCAAGCATACAGAGGATGACATGAAGGTGCCATGCATGTGCAGCAAAACATAACTCATATGTAGTTACTATCTGTCAACAGGGTGAAAGCCTGTCAGCGAACAGAGTATTCAATTTATTTTATTGACCACATACTTAAAAAGATGTTTAATTATAATTGATACACTAAACGTATGAGAACATGGTAGAGGAACTGTGTGCCACACTACTCTACTGAACTAGGATTAAGTAAGCCCTAGACATTCAAAATAGGATGATTACAAGCCCGAATGTATGGCCTGGATTAAAAAAAAAGTAACAAACAAATGAAAACGAGCTTGCTACCATCCCAATGTGCTGTCACAAATGTATTTTACTCATGTATCAAAACAACCATTAGGTTTCTTAACAGAACCCTCACCCACCAACCCACTTGGTGGCATGTTTCATCACTGGGTTCCAACCTAAGAAACCTACTGCATCTCAGGTGTGCTACGATGCCTGATTACGGAGGAGCTGGGTTTTTTTGTGAGGTAAAGAATTTGTGAGTTAAATAAAACTACCTCAAGGGAATTCATCCCTTGAGAAATATTAATTGTGGATAGTGAATAGTGGCTAGGATGTGAGAGACCATCATTTTTTGACTTAACATCCACCATCACTGTTTTTAACGCTACCCAAGGGATCCACAATTATAATTTCCTAAGGGGCAGATTCCCTTGAGGTAGTTTTAATTTACTCACAAATTTACTACTTCAAAAAAAGAAAAATCTCCACTGTAATCAGACAATGTAGCACAGCTGAATAACATTAGCCGTCTTAGGTGGTAAGCCAATGATGCAGCATGGCACCGACTAGGTTGGTGAGTAAGGGTTCTTTTAACTCCTTTGGCGCGGCCGCGATTCGGCGCCTGTGCGGCCGTTTTAATGAGTGGGCGGGTTCATGACGGCCCCCAGCCGTCATCAGCACCGCCCACCATGATGCATGATGGACGGGGGCCGTCATCAGCATGGAAGGGGTTAAGAAAGCTAATGGTTTTTTGATACATGAGTGAAAGACATTTGTGACAGCACATTGGGATGGTAGCAAGCTCAATTTAGTTTGTTACATTGAAAAGGGGAAGAGAAACTGGCTTATCTAATCTTCTCACTATCCTATTTTGTTTATATTCCTGGATTAAAAAAAACACATTGATATATTTAGTTAGACTTTAGTATTGTCATTTTTGGGGTGGATGTGGATTCTGTGATTCACATGGGTGAACACCCCTCCCCAAGGGTTTCATGTACGTGACAAAAATGGCAAGGGCCAGAGGAGTTACTAATTATATGGAAGATACATATATGTATCATTAACCAAGCCAAAACACTAATCAACTCATTAGGCCCAGATTTACCAACATTTTGCATCGTGGTTGCAACACTTTTTTAGCACAGCCAGAACACAAAATGTTCATTGGTATTTACTTAACCACGCATTCCCATGCATGGCACACTCCCAGATATACGGAAGCTAGTAAACCTGGGAATGTGTCTAAATGCAACGCCTGCCCTAGTGAGGCGTAATGAGGAGAAATATCTTTATTTCACCTTGTTACTTCCTCTTTCTATGTGTAATGCATTCTGCATCAAGCATAGAAACAGGAATTCACCTTACAAGGCTTTTTTTGTGCAGGAAGATATCCCTTCTTATCCTGTCCATAACGTAAGGACCCTTGCAATATGGCGGCAACAAGTGGGACAACGCTATGATGGTGCTGAAGAGCCCCATCTCCATTTCACACAACTCAGCGCAGCAACTTTGATTGCCGCCCTGCATTCCATGAACTTTTACTAAATCGTTGTAAGTAAAAGTAGTAAATTAGTGATTAGCACAGTGTTTCCAAAACTATGGGTCGCGACCCACTGGTGGGTCATGAGACAATTTTTGCTGGGTTTCAAAAGTCCAACCAATAAATAAAGATGCCTTTAAATTCTGTATTTATCTTGTCACACTTGCTGTGCTTCAAACACAGACGTCAAGTGTCAGGCTATGTCTTCTGACAAATTGCCAGTTATTTGGTTTTACATGGGGATTGGTATTTACAAATTCCTCTCACGTTTGCAGTCAGTGAAAGAAAAGTAAAGTGAATTATGTGATAATCTTGTTGGGGTACAGAGAAAGGCTGTGGGTGTCTTTTTTTTGCAACTCACAATAAAATGTAAACCAATGTAAATGAACAGTACACATTCAGCGTTTAGGTAAGCAAAAATGAAGCAAATTTTTTGTGATTTTGAAGTGTGATGGAAACAAAGAATTTAATAGGATCAAAACATATCATGATGCTTTAGTTGGTGATGCACAAATGATAAATATTTACTGAAGAACCAGAATTCAACACAATGTCATTTGTGTGCATTACAGTTTTGTCAGTAAAACTGCATGTCCATGCAAATTTAGTGGCATTACAATGGAAATGTGCTGTAAGTAAATGACAGTGCTGCAGTGTCCTCTCCAGCTCGGTAGCATGCAAATCACTACGCCACACACAGAGCTCTGCAGTTCACGTCTTTATTCTTCAGAGTGAAACCGTTAACTGGACTCACTTCGCCACAACTTTATTAACCACACCCATCAGATTACATAATACTTGTAAGGAGTCTGCTGAGGGCCACTAAAGTCTTCATGCACATAATCACTGGACACGACAGGTGCGATACCACACAATGGTTTAATTACATTAAAAAATCTCCCAACTCATGTCCTTTAAACCTAGGTGGATTGTGAAAGTTTGTCATTCTGTCGTTCTGACAAGTGGGTCGTGGTTCTAAAAGTTTGGGTACTACTGGTTTAGCAGTCTGCATATTGCAAGAGTCTTCTAGTTGGTCTCCCCTTACACTCCTTCACTCCACTAGACAATGTCATAAACTTTGGTATCTAAGCTCTACATCATTTACCAAAGCATACTGTCAAAGAAAATCTGCAGACATACCAATCGAGGTCTGAAACTGTTTATTAGCAGAAGAAAAATCCAGAGTCTGGTAATTCTCAGATTCGGTTAAACAAGATTCCCCCCAGCGACCACTATTGGGGAGAACTCAAGTGAAGCAATCGATAGGATTTTATACATATTTTACAATGGAGGTCACATGACGTTGTTAAACAAAGGGAGTACGTAGGTGCCGGATAATAAAATCATGAAAAAGGAAGAAGATGACCTTCTCTTCCATCAATAATGTAATCTTGATCCTTTGAGTGCCTAAATAAAACATTCTTTTGTAGGATTCTACTACTAAGTTGACTATTGGAGGCAATGCAGACGCGGACATTGATATAAATTGAAACGAAAATGAAGAATATATCCAACAGCACTTCAAAATCTTCATTCCCCAAACTCCAAACAGAACTTTTTTTCCCCAAAAAACTTTTATTTGATTTTCAAGGATAACAACAGTGCAAGACGAGCACATATGACATCATCGGCAGATGGATACAGTGTGTATTGTGTGTTTGTAAATGATGATAGATTGAGAGAGATTTCAAAACAATGTAATCCTCCTGATTTTGTCTGATTGTGATTCAATCAGGGATTGGATGGGTCACTGAGTCCTCAAAAATAAAAAAAATAAAAACATTTCTATGTTCTGTCAGTCATTAACACATTGAACACATCAATAAATAAAAAACATTCACAGCATGTTTCTGGGTATGTGAAGAGTCTCAGTGGCATCATCATGAAGCAGATATGCATCACCAGTAGGTATAATATTCAGAGGGGCCCCCAACATGGCATATGATGGACATTGATTATCTGTGTGAGGCTCCCGAGTATTGTCCAGTCTTCTCCTTAGGGGCATTATCTCTACACCTCAACCGTGGACAACATACTTTGGATCCCATCCTTTACCTTTATACACTCATTTTTACCATGCTTTTATGCATCTGCACTTAATTCTGTATTGCCCATGGGTCTAGAAACTAGAAAGCTATTTCTCATTTATGACTTGTTCATGTTTATATATTCATTGTGATTATCCGGTGACAATTTGTGCTATATGTTTTATGAGTTATGATAGTGTGCTCTTAGTTTGCATATTCACATATTTGTACAGTGGACTGTGTGTTAATATCAGTATAGAAGATTTATATGGGCAAAGTAGTGAAGCGTTTCCTCTCATGTTGCATCACTGACCATGGGGACATTTTCTCACACTACCCCCGAGAATCATCATAAAAGCAGCGTTTTCATTTTTCCGAGAGAGCAGCATTTTCGACTTCTAGGTCACTTGTTTTTTTTCTACCAAGGCAGCAGATTGCGAACACACTGGCTTCTCAGAAACATAAACTACCTCTGCTGGCAGTTCCAGGCTGTCTGGCTTCAGCTTTCAGGTATGCTAAAAATGCAGCGCATCTCAAGATGGCAGAACTTTTAGCTATAATTATTATTAGCTAGGATGTATTAAGAGGGCAATCCAAGGACACCTTTCTTATCAGTGCTTCTGTCAACACCCCATGGATCCAGCAGGGGCCACTGGTTATCCTGGATAAGGATTTGATCGCCGTGTCGAAAACTTAGTAACTAATCACGTTTCTGCCTTCCATGCATAACGAATTTCTGACAGGTTGAAAGATTGTGGCCTCATAGGGCCCCATTTTCCCCTTTCAAGGGGAATACCCTGGTCACATCCCAGCTGCAAATTCTTTACAGCATCCCAAGTTGTCTCAGATCACTTCTTACTCACAAGGGGGTGAGTTTTGCCAATCTGCTACCACATTCCAGTTTTGTTGTGGCTTTCTTTCACGTTCTAATATGAATTGTCGCCTCATAGGATTTACCACTCAGCTGACACTGCATCAAACTGCCTTGATTGTTTGTTTGATTCACACCTCCCTAAGAAACATAAACACCCTTGGCTCAAACTTCTCTACTGTGATCAATATCAACTTATTGGTTGATGTTAGAAATTGGGATTCTGGCTGGCAGAGGTATGCACCCTGTACATACAGGAATCCCAAGCCAGGTCAGGATAAGTCAAATACACACCCTAAATTAGCATGTGCTCACCTTCTGGTAGCTTGGCAAAGAGTGGGCATTCTAACTATAGAGGCAATGTGCAAAGTATTTGTGCAACACTTCAAACAGTAACACAGTAAAAACACCACAAAAGACTCCACACCAATTTAGAAAATAGATTATGATTTTATAATTAAAACAAGACCAAAATGACAAAAATCCAATAAGTAGAAGTCAAGATATAAAATATTATTGATTAAATGCAGAAATAGAGCTTTGAAGCAGTAAGTGCCTGGGCCCTATTCCAATGGACCAGGCACAGGATTAAAGACTTTAATATCCCTTAGTTTTTGTAGAACAGAATGCTAGTCAGCTGGCCCTTAGAGTCACTCTCAGTCCAGTGATGAAGGTCCAATCAGAGTGCGCAGCAGGCAGCAGGGCAGCAGGGCAGCACAACAAGGCAGCAGTCTTCCAGAGCAGCAGTCCAGCAGAGTGTCAGTCTTTAGCACAGCAGTTCTTCTTCTTGGCCAGTTGGTTTCACATCCAGAAGTCTACTCATGTGGTAGGGTCAAAGGTCCATTACTCGCATCCAGCTCTGCTTTTGAAGTGGGGTTACTTCAAAGAAGGGTCTTTGAAGTGCACAGAGGTACTTTTTTCCTGCCCTGGCTCCAGGCTCACTACAAGGGGGTGTGCAGCCTTTTGCGTATGGACAGGCCCAGCCTATTCAGGTGTAAGTGTGAAGCTGTGCACAGCTCCTCCCTCCCTTCCTCCCAAGACGATGCAGGAAGTAACACCAGCCTTCCTTTGTGTGGGATTGTCTACAGGGAATACACAAGGGGAACTGTCACCCAGCCCAGCCAGTGATCAGAGACAGGGAGCAGAAAACAAATGGCTAAGAGCCGGAAAATGTCCAGCTTTCTAAAAGTGGCATTTTCAGAATGGTAATTGCCATTCCAGATGTAATAAACGTGACAACTGACCTTCTCCCAATTAGGAATTACAGCGTATTGCGTGTAATAAGGAATCCCCAATGTTAACCTATGAGAGGGGTAGGCCTCTTAGTCATTAAAAACGAGACATGCATAACTTATAAGTACATGTGCATCCTTTTAGTTACTTAGCACCCAGCCCCATGGGCTACCTTAGGCCTACCTTGGGTGACTTATATGAAATAAAAGGGGAGTTAATGGTTTGGTAAGGAGTTTTAAATACCAAGTCGACAAGGCAGTGTAAACTGCACACACAGGCTCTGTAGTGGCAGGACTGAGACATGTTTAAGGCTACTTGAGTGGGTGGCACAAGAACTGATGCAGTTCACTAAAAGCTTTTAATTTACAGGCCATGGGCACATGTAGTACACAACTACTAGGGACTTTCAGGTAAATTAAATGTGCCAATTGTGAATATGTCTATCAAACCATGTTTTAGGGTTGAAGCAAATGCATTTTATCACTGGTTGACAATGTAAAGAACTCAAGAGTCCCAAGGCCAACACAATGAATCAGAAAAACTTTGAGTCTAGCAGACATACGGTTTGAAAGAAGCCCACCCTAAGGCTGTCAGGTCTAACTGTTGGAAATTAACTTTCAAGCACTATTCCCACTGTAACCTATATAGCATCCAAAATTCAACTCTCAACCCTATGGAAAGCGTTCTTCGTGCAGGAAATCTTATTAAAGGTAGGAATTAATTTAAGCCATTGGCTTCCGGTGCTTGGCATCTAGCTCTGGCACTTAGGACAGCCTTCCACATGGGGATGCTGTTTATGATGAGCACATCATCAGTTGTTTAATAATTCAATATACATTCAAATTACTAATACCTGACACCCAGAGCTATAAGAATATCTTAGGCTGCACCACCTTCTCCCAAGGAGAACTCTCCATACCGTTGCCTAGCAGACAGACAACAGGCATAGCTGGCCTCACAACTACTTTCAAGGTACCTAAGAACCCGCCCTCCCCACTCAAAGGGTTCCTGTGCCACTTTGCAGAGGCACTCCGAGTTGTCAGCTGCAACTACTGCGTAGAGTACATTGGGGATCACTTGCTCTTCAGACACTAGCTGACAGCTGTCACACTGGCTCCAGTGTCTCTCGGAGCCTGCACCCTATGGTCAATAATGGTCACCCACTGCCCGTATTTCTTAGTGTTAGCAGGCAGGTGGGTTCTTGGGACCATCTCACTGTCTCCTAGTGAGACCAGGGTTCATTCTGCTGGCTCCCACCCCCTGGGAACCCAACTCTTCCCCCGAGGCTATACTATCCAGCCCCAGGGTTGGTGCACGTGCAGGTGCAGAGGTAGTCTTTTTGGGACACCTAGGATTCCCTATGAAGTGGCCCACCTGACCACAACCATAACATGTGCGTGGCCCTTCTGGGCAGGCTTACCTGCAGGGACCCACAGCTTCTTCTCACTGGGGATAGGAACCTTTCCCTTGGGAATTACTTTAGGGCCCTTTTTGGAACTTCTTTTGTTTACCCTTGCCCCACCACTCTTCTGCTGGGGACTCTTCCCACCTTTGGCAGAGTCTCCCACATGACCTTTGTGGACCCTAGTACTGACTCAGCTGTCCGCCTCCACAGCAAGCTTCCTTGGGTCAGTCAGCCTACTGTCAATCAAATGCTAAAAGAACAATTGATTGACAGAATGCAGAACAATGTCACTCATTCACCCCAGTGCAGAGATCTGGGACTAAATCCATCGTTTTTTAGCTCCCCATGCCATTCCAGTTTGAACCCAGTCATATGCAAATCAGTCTCGACCCTCTGCCCAATAGTAACAGTCCAGCCCGAATAGCCAGGCCAGGTCCTCCTGGACTGGAAAGAAGCATCCTAAGACCTGTTTCAGGGTTTCATCCCTCATCAGGCAGGATAGCTTGACTCCAGTGTCAGGGAGAGCACGGGGCCCACGTCTGGGCATACCCGTCCCACTTGGGTTGACAAATGCAAAAAGAACAATTGATGGACAGAATGCTGAACAATGTCAGACATTCACCCAAGTACAGAGATCTGGGCCTAAATCCATCATTTTTTTGCTCCCCATGCCATTCCAGTTTGAACCCAGCCAGATGCAAATCAGGCTTGACCCTGTGCCCAATGGAAACAGTCCAGCCCGAACTGCCAGGCCAGGTCCTCCCTCGACTGGAAACAAGCATGCTAGGACTGCTTTTGGGGTTTCACCCCTCATCAGCCAGGAAAGCTTGATTCCAGAGGCATGGAGAGGATGGCCACAGTGATGAAGATCTCCACATAAGTGTGCAAAGCTACAAGCAGTAACATACATTCGTAAATCCTACAATTAGAGGCTCCATCCCATGATTTGAAGAGTTGCCGACATGTAAGTCTGCTCCCACTTGGAAATGCTGAGTAGCAAAAAAGTGTATAGCTACCCCTAGGTATAGTAGCAAGGACGCACGTGAGTAAATATTTATTAACCATTACAAATAGGCACTTTTGTTTCAAAGGTCTGTCATTTGCATTGTCATTATTCATTGTTACCGTTGTCCTGAATGTTGTCGTCTGCTGCAATCGCTGTGGCTTGTTCTGGTTGGGACTGGTTCGATCGACCTCGTTAATCGGTCTGGTTTCTTTTCCGCACTGTGCGCTACCCCTCGAGCCAGTCCCATGTTTCCGCTAGACTGTTAAAGAACCATACCTTCCCTTCTGTTTCAACTCTCAGTATAAGGTAAATACCAAGGTTTGGGTCCTGTATCTGAACTGGCTTGGACCACTGGACTGTGCAAAACGAGAAAAGGAGCGAGACAGATTTATTTTGCTACTTATAATACCAAACAGCACATTAATTCTGGATGGTTCTCTATTTTATTTTAGCTTTTCATATTTTTAGAAAACATTTGAATACTTAAAGTATGTCATCAAATAAACAGTCGTCAGACAGTGAAAACATACATGCAAAAAATGGAAAATGTGCAGGGATATATACAAGTGCTATACATATAATCAACAATTAGATACTATACAGTGACACATGTAACACCAAACAATATTGATATTTAAAACATTAGGAGCCAGTCCTTTCTATTGGGTACAAAAAGACAAGCGGACCTCTAATCACAGAGAACTGCCTGCCTGTCTGGCTGAGCCAAGGATATGGAAAACCCAAATTAACAGGGTTACAAAGCAAGGAATAACACTATATAAATCTCAATCGTCCTTGCGGCACCCAAATTCTTTCTCCAAGGCTCAGTGTCAACGCGTTTCGAACCTCAACGCTAGTAAGGGTTCTCCTCAGGACACGGACTGGGTGAAGCCGGAACTGTAAATAATGATGAAGAAAACTAGGTGTGAGTGTTGTGTACTATTATGAGCTAAACTAAAAAACTAGGACTCATTTCTAATATCTCAAAGAAAGATAGAATAGTACCTGTAAGTGACCGTTACATGTCACTTGTGATTCGAATTGATGTGGGCGGGCCGGGATAGCAGTCAGAAAGATGCTGAAGACTAATTGGAACACCCTTCAACTGTCATGGTTCTGAAACCCGACGAGCGAGAAAATCAATACCAGGATTTAACACGCACAATAGTCCATTCGCACTGAGTACGTTAGGGGCCTCCCTGTTTGACAGAATTAGAAATGCACTGCTTGTCAGGACTGCAGTTGTACTTGACAGCACTGATAGTTTTAGGAGGGGGCGAGTCACCACTGGCGCTGCTCTAAAAGAATCAAAAATAGAGTATAGCGTTTATAAACCAGTGTAGCCAAGCTGTAATTTCGACACATATGGCGAAGTTAGTGATTTGCCGAGATAATTGGGGACTCGGGGTTTATAAAACTCACTGTTTGACTAACCGCCCTGCGTCATGGCGCCGCCTCCGCTTTGATGTATTTTTTATCGGCAAAGTCAGTGATTCTGGAATAATAAAAGAGCCGGGTGTCAAGGGCCAAGTCCATTCTCGCTTTAACCACGCCGCACAGCAGCGCACGGAGTCGAAGTCCGACTTACTTGTAATGAGAACTGCCAAGTTAGTCAGTTTCCTACACACGGGCAGCGTTCAGCATTCGGCGTGTGAGCGCCGCGCGATCATGAGGTTTGTTTAAAGGGGCCGGTGCAAGTCACGTGTGCCCGCAGGTTTCTGGTACATGTAGTGCCTGATCGTACTAGCTGAAAGAAGGGACATCCTCAGCAACTGACTGCAAGTCACCCGGTTTGGCCATGTAAACAGACATATTAAAACTCATTGGAACAAGGCAGAACCGAACTCATGACGGACATAATTACCACCGAAGAAGGGGGAATTTCGGAGTGGATGTCTCATGCAGATCAAAGTTTGCTGGATTCTGGCATGATTGCCACAAGAGAGGGGTCAAAGATGTTGCATGCAGATCAAAGGTTGCTTGATTCAGACAGGTCATTAAGACCTGAGTTTGCAGTGTCAAATTTCAATATAAGATACGCTTCCCTCTGTGAGAGGCGTAAGTCTGGATCACCACCTCCCCCAGCTTTGATGACAGAGAGTACAGTCCATTTCAGTTCATCCGCCTTGTGGTTCTTTTGCGAATAGTGGGCCACTAGCGGAGCAGAGAGTATTTTGTTGTTGATTCGGGACCTGTGTTGGATTATTCTTTGTCTGACTTCTTGGGTAGTCTTACCGATGTATACCTTTTGGCACGGGCATGAGATGGCATAGACCACATACTTAGTTTTACAATTCGTATGTTCATCGTGCCGCCAGCATTTCTTGCCGTCCGTGAATAGCGAGCAACTGCAGTCCTGACAAGCAGTGCATTTCTAATTCTGTCAAACAGGTAGGCCCCTAACGTACTCAGTGCGAATGGACTATTGTGCGTGTTAAATCCTGGTATTGATTTTCTCCCTCGTCTGGTTTCAGAACCATGACAGTTGAAGGGTGTTCCAATTAGTCTTCAGCATCTTTCTGACTGCTATCCTGGCCCGCCCACATCAATTCGAATCACAAGTGACATGTAACGGTCACTTACAGGTACTATTCTATCTTTCTTTGAGATATTAGAAATGAGTCCTAGTTTTTTAGTTTAGCTCATAATAGTACACAACACTCACACCTAGTTTTCTTCATCATTATTTACAGTTCCGGCTTCACCCAGTCCGTGTCCTGAGGAGAACCCTTACTAGCGTTGAGGTTCGAAACGCGTTGACACTGAGCCTCGGAGAAAGAATTTGGGTGCCTCAAGGACGATTGAGATTTATATAGTGTTATTACTTGCTTTGTAACCCTGTTAATTTGGTTTTTCCATATCCTTGGCTCAGCCAGACAGGCAGGCAGTTCTCTGTGATTAGAGGTCCGCTTCTCTTTTTGTACCCAATAGAAAGGACTGGCTCCTAATGTTTTAAATATCAATATTGTTTGGTGTTACATGTGTCACTGTATAGTATCTAATTGTTGATTATATGTATAGCACTTGTATATATCCCTGCACATTTTCCATTTTTTGCATGTATGTTTTCACTGTCTGACGACTGTTTATTTGATGACATACTTTAAGTATTCAAATGTTTTCTAAAAATATGAAAAGCTCAAATAAAATAGAGAACCATCCAGAATTAATGTGCTGTTTGGTATTATAAGTAGCAAAATAAATCTGTCAGGCTCCTTTTCTCGTTTTGCACAGTCCAGTGGTCCAAGCCAGTTCAGATACAGGACCCAAACCTTGGTATTTACCTTGTTTGTTGAGCGGGCGCTAGCTCGCAAGGTTCACACAAATAGTTGGTGTGCATAAACATAGTGCATTGATTGAACTCAGGTCTTCGCAGCCCTGAGCATTGGATATGTCTGAAAGAGACACGTTGTCCTTCAGTGAGGACCACATTCAAAAATTGCTCTCGGACTCCACACTATTCTCATCTATCAAATTGAGTAATACAGCAAAACAGCTGAATGTATCAGACAAATTGTTGAGACTACAGAAGAAACATGTCAGAACCGAACTGCACGGACATTTCCTACTTGCCAGTTTAAAAGCTGGGGTTATACCCTGGGGCTTACAGATCAAAAACGTCCCTGTCATTTTTTACTGACAATCCAGTCTATAGAAAAGGGTTTAGCTGCATCAGCACAAGGTGCAGCCGAGACTTGATAGTGCATACCATTGAAACGGCCCAGAGAATCTGCAAAAAGGAGGAGGAGGAAATCGAAGAACAGCTTCGATCTATCAAAGATAATCACACCGAAACAGAAGCCAAATCTTTACTAGAAAAGATTGAAAGGGAATTGGCAACGTTCAAAGACCACACCATCAACTTCAAAACGACTAAGTTCGAAAAAGATCTCAAAAGTTTCAGTCTCGAGGTGGTCTACCC
The DNA here is from genome assembly GCF_964261635.1 of Lissotriton helveticus. Classification (NCBI taxonomy): domain Eukaryota; kingdom Metazoa; phylum Chordata; class Amphibia; order Caudata; family Salamandridae; genus Lissotriton; species Lissotriton helveticus. Next base: position 1,258,859,816 of record NC_136069.1, read on the forward strand.
GTACCTAAAAGACGAGTTTTATACTCGCCAAGACTCTACTAGGTTTCTGAATACTTATCAAGGAAGATCTAGAAAGAAGTTTACCACGTTCTCGGAAACTTTCTCCTCAGAATCCACTGGAGATTCGGACGCTGGCGAAGGCCCCTCAAACAGAAATCCTTCCAAAAGACCTTTTTTAGGACAAGGCCAGCAACAGAAGAGAACCAGATTCAAGCCTCAATGGGAGATGACAACACGCAAACAGCACTACAAGTCTTAAACAAATCCCCGATCATCAACATCTCAAATAAAGTGCTAACTGACGCTGAAAGACAAGTCCTCGAGTTGGGCCTTTCGTTTGTACCAGGTACATTTATGGACTTCACTAGAGTCAAGCTTGAAATGACTGAATTCTTTAGGAAATTGCGTCTCAGATGGTTCTTCCGGGAATCACCGGACCAAGTACAAACCGAAGCATCTGGCCTGAGGAATAAGTCATTATTCTGTCCTTCAAACTACAATACTTCCAAAAACATCATCACTTTTGAACGGGTGGTGATGTCATCACTGAATGTCTTGGAAAAGAAACGCCCCTACGTTCCATCTAATGTAACCAAAGAACAAAAAGAAGCAATCATGCAGCTGAAGAATCAACAGGACGCCATCATTAGACCTGCGGACAAGGGGGGTGCGGTCGTCCTTTGGTCAAAGGATTTGTATAGAGCTGAAGGAAGGAGCCACGTTGATAATCGCGAGTGGTACCGTCCTATACCAAAGGACCCTACAAATCAAATATCACAAGAAGTGAAGATATTGGTCAACGAAGCCAAGGAAAAGGGGATACTTGGCCCGAAGGAATCAGAGTACTTAATCAAAAAATATCCGCGAGTACCGCACCTGTACTTCTTACCCAAAGTCCACAAGGACGCCACGACACCCCCTGGGCGGCCTATAGTATCTGGCTGCGACTCGGTCTTAGAGCCTATTTCCCAGTTCGTCGATGTCTTCCTCAAACCTCTAGTAGTACAAGTGCCATCATATCTTCGTGACACGATGGACTTTATCAATAAAGTAGAACTATTAGATTTCGATCCAACCGAACAACTGATGGTGACGATGGATGTTGCGTCACTCTATACGCAAATCCCCCAGCAAGATGGACTCGACGTACTCGAGATATATCTGGAAAAAAGGCCACGACCACACAGGGTCCCAACCGAGCTAATTCTGGAATTTGCAGGACTTGCTCTGAAGAGAAATTATTTTACATTTGAGGACGATTTCTTTCTACAAGTGAAAGGATCAGCGATGGGTTGTCCGTTTGCTCCTGAGATGGCCATCTTGTACATGGGGCAATACGAGGAGAAGTTTGTTTACAATAACAACCCTTTCAAATCACATATCCAGCAATGGCTGCGATATATTGAAGACGTTTGGTGCGTTTGGAATGGATCAATAGAGACATTGGAGGCATTTCACATCTGGCTGAACAATCGCAGCCCGGATATCAAGTTCAGCCTCACCCACAACTCTAAATCACTACCGTTCCTAGATGTGGAAGTGAAGGCCACTTCGGAGGGGCTTGTTTGCTCCTTGCATCAAAAACAGACTGATAAAAACAACGCCCTGCACTTTAAAAGCTACCATCCTAGGAGCCTTAGGAACAACTTGCCCTATGGACAATTTCTTAGGGTGAGGAGGAATTGTTCGAGAATTCAAGACTACGATATCCACAGTCAAGCTCTGGTCAAAAAACTACAGGAGAGAGGCTACCCGAGAAAGCTCCTCAAGCACTCGATGAAGAGGGCAAAATGGACACTTAGGGAGCACTTGCTTGAAAAAAGACCTAGATTGCCAACTCAACGCATGGTATGTGTATCCACATTTGGACCTCACACACACCCTCTACAAAAAATCATTCGGAATGCGTGGCATCTCGTGGAAGAAGTGCTCCCGGATGTGGGTTCACCTTTGTTCGCACTAAAAAAGAATCGCAGCATAGGACAGCTGATCACCACCACAAGACCACAAAAGAAGCGCGATTCCCAGAGTACAATCTTTGGCGCAACTCCAGTAAAGGGACACAGAAAATGTTGCACCTGCTCGGTGTGTAACCTTACAGTGGAAGGCTCGCTATTCACGGACGGCAAGAAATTCTGGCGGCACGATGAACATACGAATTGTAAAACTAAGTATGTGGTCTATGCCATCTCATGCCCGTGCCAAAAGGTATACATCGGTAAGACTACCCAAGAAGTCAGACAAAGAATAATCCAACACAGGTCCCGAATCAACAACAAAATACACTCTGCTCCGCTAGTGGCCCACTATTCGCAAAAGAACCACAAGGCGGATGAATTGAAATGGAGTGTACTCTCTGTCATCAAAGCTGGGGGAGGTGGTGATCCAGACTTACGCCTCTCACAGAGGGAAGCGTATCTTATATTAAAATTTGACACTGCAAACTCAGGTCTTAATGACCTGTCTGAATCAAGCAACCTTTGATCTGCATGCGACATCTTTGACCCCTCTCTTGTGGCAATCATGCCAGAATCCAGCAAACTTTGATCTGCATGAGACATCCACTCCGAAATTACCCCTTCTTCGGTGGTAATTATGTCCGTCATGAGTTCGGTTCTGCCTTGTTCCAGTGAGTTTTAATATGTCTGTTTACATGGCCAAACCGGGTGACTTGCAGTCAGTTGCTGAGGATGTCCCTTCTTTCAGCTAGTACGATCAGGCACTACATGTACCAGAAACCCTGCGGGCATACGTGACTTGCACCGGCCCCTTTAAACAAACCTCATGATCGCGCGGCGCTCACACGCCGAATGCTGAACGCTGCCCGTGTGTAGGAAACTGACTAACTTGGCAGTTCTCATTACAAGTAAGTCGGACTTCGACTCCGTGCGCTGCTGTGCGGCGTGGTTAAAGCGAGAATGGACTTGGCCCTTGACACCCGGCTCTTTTATTATTCCAGAATCACCGACTTTGCCGATAAAAAATACATCAAAGCGGAGGCGGCGCCATGACGCAGGGCGGTTCGTCAAACAGTGAGTTTTATAAACCCCGAGTCCCCAATTATCTCGGCAAATCACTAACTTCGCCATATGTGTCGAAATTACAGCTTGGCTACACAGGTTTATAAACGCTATACTCTATTTTTGATTCTTTTAGAGCAGCGCCAGTGGTGACTCGCCCCCTCCTAAAACTATCAGTGCTGTCAAGTACAACTGCAGTCCTGACAAGCAGTGCATTTCTAATTCTGTCAAACAGGGAGGCCCCTAACGTACTCAGTGCGAATGGACTATTGTGCGTGTTAAATCCTGGTATTGATTTTCTCCCTCGTCTGGTTTCAGAACCATGACAGTTGAAGGGTGTTCCAATTAGTCTTCAGCATCTTTCTGACTGCTATCCCGGCCCGCCCACATCAATTCGAATCACAAGTGACATGTAACGGTCACTTACAGGTACTATTCTATCTTTCTTTGAGATATTAGAAATGAGTCCTAGTTTTTTAGTTTAGCTCATAATAGTACACAACACTCACACCTAGTTTTCTTCATCATTATTTACAGTTCCGGCTTCACCCAGTCCGTGTCCTGAGGAAAACCCTTACTAGCGTTGAGGTTCGAAAAGCGTTGACACTGAGCCTCGGAGAAAGAATTTGGGTGCCGCAAGGACGATTGAGATTTATATAGTGTTATTCCTTGCTTTGTAACCCTGTTAATTTGGTTTTTCCATATCCTTGGCTCAGCCAGACAGGCAGGCAGTTCTCTGTGATTAGAGGTCCGCTTGTCTTTTTGTACCCAATAGAAAGGACTGGCTCCTAATGTTTTAAATATCAATATCGTTTGGTGTTACATGTGTCACTGTATAGTATCTAATTGTTGATTATATGTATAGCACTTGTATATATCCCTGCACATTTTCCATTTTTTGCACGTATGTTTTCACTGTCTGACGACTGTTTATTTGATGACATACTTTAAGTATTCAAATGTTTTCTAAAAATATGAAAAGCTAAAATAAAATAGAGAACCATCCAGAATTAATGTGCTGTTTGGTATTATAAGTAGCAAAATAAATTTGTCTGGCTCCTTTTCTCGTTCAACTCTCAGTATGGCAGGAAAGAGCATAGCATACATGGTCTGCTTCTCCCGCAAGGCTCTTTTCACTTCGAGGAAGCTGTGCCTTTGTCTTTGAACTTTAAGTATAAAATTGGGAAAGAAGGTTATTCTACTGTTCTCAAAATCAATTGGTTGTGCCGTGCGGGCCACTTGCCGTACTGCGTCTCTATCCGATAGTTGAATACTCGTGCTAATATGGGCCTAGGGGGTGCTCTGGGTTTCGGTCTACCCACAGCACCCTGTGTGCCCTTTGAATCGTGAAGAATTTGGACAAGCCTTCGGGTTGTAGGTGTTTTGCAGTGAGTTCCTCTATGAACAAGTCCGTTACCTGTTCTTCTGCTCGCTCCAGCACGCCTACAATTCGGATGTTATTGCTCCATGCTCTGCCTTCATAATCGTCCAACTAGTTTTCCAAACTGTCCTTGCAGACTTGGATGTCTTTTATTTGTTGTTTGAGGTGCTTTTGGTTAGAGAGTTGGTGGTTGTCTCCACATCTTTAATTCTGGCATTGTTGCGGATGTCTGCCCTGATCAGAGAGACTTCCTTGGAGACAAAGTCAATTCTAGATTCCAGCGAGGTACACACTGTAGTGATAGCAGTCATTATATCTTGTAGGGTCAGGTCTAATTGCCCTTCGGTTATTTGCATTTTCCCGGGTGCTTCCTCGATCTCCTTCTCCTTTGCACCCATCCCTTTTTGCTAATGCAGACCGCTTTTGACAAAGTGAAGGACTTGATTGTGGAAGCACCAGTTCTATCTGCTTTCGTAGAGGATTGCATGCCCCTTATCACTGTAGATGCCAGCCTCTGTGGTCTAGAAGCAGTTATAAGCTAGAGGATAGGTGACCGAGAACAAACGGTTGCATTTGCTTACAGGTCCCCTCAGAAATATTACCAACAATATAGCGCGACTGAGGGCGAGGCCCTGGCATGAGTTTGGGGAGTTCATAAGATGTATGTCTGGGGACGTTGCTTCGAGTTACACTTGGATCACAAACCCCTTGTTTACATTTTCATTGGGGGGATTCATAATAATGTGTCCACAAGGCTTACACAGTTGGTCTCAAAGCTGTATGAATACACGTTTAACATAAGCCATGTGGCAGGAAGGAAACATTTTCGAGCAAATTGCTTATCTCATATGCTATATAATCAAAGGAGGAAGGAAGAAGCTTTGATCCATTCAGCTTTCTGTCAAAGGTCAATAATCAAGGGGGGAATGGATCACTTGTACCTGTAATATCAGGGTCAGGTGTGGTAACCAACATAAAAACCCTCAATCACAGACAGGAGCAGAAAGCGGTATATCTTGATTCTCCGCCTCTAGAAACGTGAACTGGAAAATATTAAAAAAGGACAATTCAAATCGGTGAAATAAATCACAAAGGGGAGGGGAATAGAGGAGAGACCACAACCAGCAGGTAGGATGAAGTAAATCAAATTATAATATCCGTCAGTAGTTAAGAAGCACTACAGTACATGATTATACAATGACCATAACACACAGGGTAGGCACTGGGCGTGCTGGTGCAGGTGAACGGCGCAGTGACATAAGGTTGCTAAAAACAACGTGAACGGCGAGAGTAGATAAGATTAAGATGGTCAAAAATGCAGTTTATATATAGTGTTTATATACAAGTTAGTCCGATAATTAGATTGACCACAGTAGAGTCTGAGTTCTAAGCTGGGTAGTCGACGGCGTTTCAACCTGAATGATTCCAGGTCATCAACAGGACAATTGTCATTATTTTGGGGGTAGTGCTCTGGTCAAGCGAGCATGATTGCGATCCTGAGGCAATCAAGGTCGGTCGGTCAGCAGGGCAGTAAGTAGGTGCCAGGTCTGAATTCCAGGAACGAGGGAGGTACAGAGGGATCAATACCAGGTGCAGCCCGGTTGGTGGGCGATGAGTATGGTATTTGAAGATCAATTGGCAGCGCGATGTCAGGGAAGGTCGCCATGGTTTAAGTTTGCCGCTGCAGTGGAGTCCTTGGAGTTAGCAAGGTGTCCGGGGAACTGAATTAAGGCAGAGGGATCAGCCTCTGCAGTTCTGGCGGGACGATTGATCGATTGACGCTTCAATCGTCCCGCCAGAACCGCAGAGGCTGATCCCTCTGCCTTGATTCAGTAAGTAAACTAGAAGTCTGCCATGTATCTGTTGATTGTGGACCAAATTAGTAGGAATAGCATCACAAAGTAAGTAGGTAGGAATAATCCCTTGTAAACAAAAAAGAACAGCCGCGGGCTTACAAAGTGGGAGGGTTGAAAGGAGTGTGGCCAAGAGCACACAAAGCGTTTCCCTTGCGGGATCGAGCCATGGGCACCATATGTTTGCAAGTTAATTACAAACATATGGTGTCAAGCTCTTTCCCGCTAGGGAATCGCCGAACGTGCACGCGTTGCCATTGAAGGCAATGCAACGCGTGCACGTTTTTGGGATAAAAACCGAAGAGATTGCTACAGGTCTTTTACCTATGCAGCGCATGCGCGATGCGTAGGCGAGACCTAATAACAAGGTGGTGCTTCTATAGAAATGTTACTGTTCTATAGCACCGTGCAGTTCTAGTTAAGGTCAAACGGTCGACATGTTTCAGCCCCGTATTTTTGCTCAGGAGGGGTCGGAGGGCTTTCTTCAGGACCTACGTGAAAATATTGGGTCGCTAATATTATAAGCACCCTGAGGGGGTGGTTTACTGACTCACCCTTCTTCTTGGTCACTGATCAGTGGTGCTTGAACGAGATGAACTTGAAATGGATGATGATGTGTGGATACAGTACAGGCCTATCTGGATGTTGAGTCCATGTTTTTAGATGAGGACTGGATGAATGCTTTCCAAGAGGATGAAACTCTTAAGCAGGTCAGTGTGAACATATTTCAGGGATGGCCTGAAATCAGATTCTTGCAGGGTGTTTTGAGGACCTATGCATAGATAGCAGGGGAACTATCTTGGGTCAATGGTTTGATCCTAAGAGGGGATTTACATGTTCCCCCGCTCAGGTTATGTGAGGCCATCATTTTCAAAGCACATCAAGGGCGTTTGGGCACCACCAAGACATGTATGCATATCAAGCAACTTTACTCGTAGCCTGCTCTGGGTAGTCAGGTCAACAAGGGGGTTGACAAATGCCCAGAGTGGTTTCTCTCTGATAAACATTGGAAGGTCAGCAAGATACCTTTGCACCCTGTCCCATACCCTGAAGCTTCTTTGTGCAAATTGGGCCTGGATTTTTTGGGAATGTTTGTCTCACTTGCTAGCAAAATTAGATATGTCCTTTTGCTAGTCAACTACTTTTCTAAGGGGTTGTACTTTTCCTTTGCCAATTCTCCTTCCTATGAGGCGGCCATCAAATTTCTGGTGCAGGTGTTTGCCATTGAAGGGTTGCCCAGATCTCTGGTGACAGATAATGGCTCACATTTTGTATCTAGTCAAATGTGCACATTTTTTAATATGCATGATGCTTTGTATTCACCAACATCCAATGACCTAGTGGAAAGAGGGAATAACGTGTTAAAGGAAAGTGTACAGGCAGGTCCCAGCAGGATTGGAAGTTAACCTATTTCTCAGACAGACAGTATGGGAGTACAACACGACTATCATAAGCCACCTACCTGGATCCCAGATAATTCCATTGGGGCAGCGACGCTAGTTCCCAAACCCTCACAAGACTTTACCTCACCTCAGTTTACAGGAAGAGACACTGATCCAGTGGCAAATCCCAGGGGGAAAGGGGTTGGGATGGAGAGAGCATGTAGCGTCAAAGTTGCTGTGGCTCGTCTACTCAACAGCAACACTACAGCGGGCATTCATACCAGTCTGATGAATGGTACCGGCAGATATGGTACCTAAAAACATACAAATATTAATGCTTTAGTCTAGTATTTACTCTTTCTCTTAAAGTATCACCTCACAAAAGCTTTTCGAATCTCAACCAACCTTTAGTTTTGTTGTTGTTGTTTTATTTTCATTTTGATTGTCCGTAGAGGCTCCTTTATCACAATTTTCAAAACTGTAGTGAGTATTATTTCAGCATCAAACCCACAAGAAAATTTGGACGTGTTAGCTTCACCCAAGACCTCTCTGGCAGAGTCCTGCCAACAGTATCTAAAAGTTGAACAAAAACACTGGTTATATTTGTTTGCAGCACGATGTTGCCACTGTGCTCAGCACGTAGTAAAATCAAGTCTGTTGATGTGTCTCTCCTTTTCTTCTAGTTCTTTTTTCTATCCAGGTGCGAGACTAAAGCACGATGTTCTATGCAGTGAGGTCAAAGCGGGAGAATGAAGGGGGCTGGCAAGACAGAGTGCTGGAAGCCGGGAAACATGTAAGTGGCAGGCGAAGAGGCTAAGCGAAAGGGAGGAGTGTGGTCATTTTTTAAATAAGACTGCTTTAGAACTTTCATAAAGGTCACATTTTAATTGTTTGTAACAAAGGAATGGGTTCAGATAATTAACTAATGAGGCTGCCTTCTTGAAGGTGCTTTATAATGTTTACAAAGGTTGCATTCTGATTGCTTATAGCAAGGAACAGGTGTAGAAGATTAATTTGATGAGGCTGTCTTCTAGAAGGTGTTTTAGAATCTTCACAAATGTTGCATTCTAATTGCTTATAGCAAGGAACAGGTACAGGGGATTAATTTGATGAGGGCTGTCTTCCAGAAGATTAAGTTGAGGTAATCTTTGCCGGTTCCTTGAAGCTTATTCTGGTGGATTTTCGGGATGTGGAGACCTGAAATCTGACCTTGGATATGCAAAGTAAAACATTTGTAAAAGCTATTAAGCCTTTTTAAACAAACCTGGGGATACCAGCTACAGCTAGCTATTACCAACAGCATGTAATATGTCAAAAGTCAGGGTACAAGACATTTGTTCATTCAAAAGTGTTGGGAGGAATGATATGAGTCATGCTGGTATATTGTAATAGTCAAGAGAGGTGAGCTGTGGCATGAATCCTGATACTCTGAGACTAGATTTGCCTCAGTGAGCACCTTGACATGATCAGGGCTCACTCTTGATACCACCTGGAGACTCACAAGTGCAATTACTGCAGGTGTCCTAGAAGCATTCTTTTTGTTTTTACAGTTAGAGTCTTCAGTTTGGTGTCCGGTTGTCTCGAAATCAAAACACCAAGCCTTCTTGGGATCTCAGTTTTTACCCTGGTACCCACCCTTGGACCATGATGAGTTTCTGGGTCCACTCTCCTGAGCAGGTTTTTTGGGGCCCTGAAGAAGTAATTTTTTTGTTTCTATCTTTTTGGTCACCATCTTTCCCTTTGGGGGTCTTTTTGGCCTCTTTCTTTTGGTAACCCCACAAGTGATAGGTTTGGTCACCCTTGTTTTGGCCCAGTCGTCTGCCTTCTTTCCCAACTCTAGAGGAGAAAGTGGACCTAGGTCTACCAGATGCTGATGTATCTTCTCATTGTAAAAATTAATCAAAAGATGCTCCTTCATAATTAAACTGTAAAGCCCTTCAAAGACATTCACATTGTTATCTGTTAACCAACCACCTTATGTTTTCACTGAAAAGTGAAAAGATTCCACCCAGGGCTGACTCTGGGTTTTCGAGTCACCTTGAATCTTGTTCTATACTCTTCAGTGGAGTCCAAAGCCCTTAATCAGGGTATCCTTCATGAGGTCATAAGATCAGCATATATTTCAGGCAAAGTCTCTCCCTGCATTTCCCTGAGAATAGTTCCCCCAAAAGAGGAGCCCGTTTTTTTCTGGCTACTTTTCTACCTATACAGGCCCTCTCAAATGCAGTGATCCATTTGATGATGTCCTCGCCATCTGAATATATAGGGATAATCTCTTTGGGGAGTTTAGAGCCATAAAAAGCTTCACCCTCCCTATTTATTTGTATGCTGTCACCAGAGATAGGTCCTAGGCCCAACTCTTTCCTTTGTCTTTTTATTTCCTAGAGCTAAGCTTCTAAGTTCAATCTCCTGGTCAATGTTCCCAGACTGAGGTCTTCCTCTGAGTAAGCCTCATCTTATTCTGAGCTGGTTCCATCTTAACCACCTCAAACGTAATCCCCAAAAAACTGAAATCATCCCTTTTGCTCCCAAAAACAACCCTCTGCCTATCCAACAATGGATTGCCGATATCAAAGCACTTAATTGCCCTCTCACTACTTCCAACTCTGTCAAATCCCTTGGCATCAGCGTCAACCAGAATCTCAATCTTATCCCACATATTAAAAACGCTGCCAAAGGTGCCCTTTTCATTCTCATCACCTTAAAAAAATCAAACCCTTAATTCCAATGGACGATTTAAAAACCATTGTTCAATCACTTGTCCTTTCCAGAATCGACTATGGCAACGCCACTCTTGCTGGCACCCCCAAAGTCCATCTTGCCCCGATTAAATCTGTCCTCAACCTGGCAGCCAGGCTTATCTCTGACAGTAAGCGTTATGATCACATCTCCCGGTCCTCAAAAATCTAGATTGGCTACCAATCGAAGGCAGATCCACCTACAAGATTGCGTGTATCACTCACAAAGCCCTTCACCAAAACATCCCCTTGTACCTTTCTGACAAACTCCAAAAAGCAGGATGTACTAGATCTTTGAGGAGCACCAACGCCCTTGTCCTAATCCCCCCTCAGACCAAAAAGAAAAAGACTCAATTATGTTCTTTCTCAGGTAATGCATTATCTATTTGGAATTCTCTTCCCAAAGACCTTCGCTGCAACCCTTCCTACCCCCTTTTCAAGAAAAACTTCAAGCTGCTGCTTCTCAACAAATATTGGGGTCCTTAATTCTTATTGAACTACCGGTCCATTTACTCTTTGCTGTCCTATACACTCTCCCTTACACTACCTTTCCTACTCTCGCTTTTCAAGAACTACCTCAAGCTGCTGCTTCATAACAAATATTGGGGTCCCTAATTCCTATAGAATTATCTGCCCATTTACTCGTGGCATCCCTCTACATTCTCTCTTCCTTCTACTCTTCCTACTCTCGCTCTCCTTCTTTCTCCCTCTAACTAAATACTTTAGCCCCCCTATTTTCTTTCTCAACAGCTCTCTTCTCCCTTACTTGCTCTCTAAAAGCTACTCCTTCTTTTCCTTTTACACTTGGAGGACTCTATCACCTAGTATATGTTAAAAATGTTCCGTTTATTGATTTTCTTTTTCATGATGTGTTAAGTATCCTGTAAAGCGCTCTGATACTCTTGGGTCCAGTAGCGCGATATAAAACCTTTCAAATAAATAAATAAACTCAACCACTTCCTCGGTTGGATCTGTATTAGTATTCTCATCCTCATGGAATGCAGCCAGTATTTCTGGTTTATCTCTCTCAAATACAGCCAAAAGCCTTGTAAGATTTTCAGTGGTAGCATTAGAGCCAGTTTTTATACCATATGCTTTACAGAGAGCCCTTTAGTGGGAATAAGTCATGTCCTCATAAGGGGTCCAGTCAAGCCCCTGAGCCTGGTTCTCTGTATCTGACATTATTTTTTACTAAAGTTGGGACCTTTTTATGAAGTTAAAACAAATAACTATCACTGCTTACTTTGTCTTAACTAAAGCAAGACTGTTACATTTCTAAACAATTTGCTTCAGTGGCTTAACCCAGGCCCTATCACTTAATTTTAGAATTTTGGAAAAAATAGACCACTCAAACATTTGACTAGCTAGAAATATTTTGGAGATTTACTCATGTGACCAAATATTGAGAAAGTAGTTTCCGTAAATGTAAAATTATCTATCCCACCGCTGAACCACCAAATTTAGGAAGCTGGCTCTCCATATAGTGTACTAAAATGAAGTACACTGTGACGAGTTCAGTGAAACCCAAATAGGTATGCAGAGGTAAAAGTATATCATACTAATGCTCTTTTTGGGGTAGTGTGGGCGAGTAGTTAGGCTTATCAGAGGGTGGTGCTAAGCAGATGTTGTCCCACACAGGCAATAAATGAGACACACACTCAAAAATAAATCATAGACCAATTTGTGAAAATGAAGACTATTTTTCTGTATTTTAGAGGCCGAGCACACAGTCCTAGGGTAAGTACTTTTCCAATTGCGATATTTAAATGTTTGGAAAATGTATTACATTTGTGTGCAATCATGCACCAAAGGAATCAATGGGAAGATAATAGAAAATTGCATATAAAATCAAGCAATGCTTTCATGAAGTTCACCTTCTCGTTTTGGGTCGATGTCATGACCTTGTCTAACGTTCCAGCAGGAGAAGTTCGGGAGCGTCCCAGATTGGCTGAGAGCACAGTACTGAGGGTCTTGGAAACTGGTCCGTAAAGACAAAGGGGGACTCCTTGACAACGCAGTGCACAGGTAGACTTTCAGGTAAGTATGTTGGGTCTCCTTGGAGGGAGAGGTCGCAGGGGCCTGGGAACCTTGGAAGCAGGGCTGGTTGGTCAGTGCTGGGGCCAGGTGCAGAGCAAACAGATCAGCCGGTGCTGGTGCTTTGGGAGTCCGGTGTGGACTCTTCTTGGTTTTTACCACTGGGGTGTCTGGTACACCGTGTATTGGCACACTACGGTTCCGGTAGGCCTTAGAATCTTCCCGTCCTTGAAGGCCATCCTGTGCTGGAGGAGGTGTGAAACACCCCCGCCCACTGTAGGTATTGTTCCTGCCCTCTGAGAGCGCTGGCTCTCACCCCATGAGGTCATAAATGTCTCTGGTGGTGGAAGGCTGTTGAAAACCCGCCAGAGACCCCACTAGTGTTTGGTTAGGTTTCAGGGGACCCTTAAAAGGGTCTCCTGTGTGAATATATTATTAAATCAACACTGGCATTAGTGAGGGTTAATTAAGACAATATGTTTGATACCAAACATCTTAGAAATCGGAGAAGCCATCATGGAGCTAGAAAACTCGTATTGACAAGTAGCCAGCCCATGTACTCTATATGGCTTCCATGTTCACTTACAAAATCACAGAATGGACTGGACATTGTAGGGGCATATCTGTTCATGCTGATATGACCACACATAGGATATAGTGCACCTTGCCTTAGGCCTAAAGGCCTGCAGTAGGGATGACTTACCTATATCTTATATCGCGCATGGGGAGGCATGGCACACAGTGCTGGGTGCCATATTGATTATTTTGATTTTTCTGCACCAGTACATGCAGCCTGCAATGGCAGAGTGCATAGCCTTGGTGAGGGGTCCTGGGGTGGCATAACCAGTGTTGCAGTCACAAAGGAACCTGCCCAAGGTACCAGGGATACCACTAACTATGGACTCACAGGGAAGGTGCCCAAGGTACCAGGGATACCACTAACTATGGACTCACAGGGAAGGTGAAATTGCGCCAATCGTGGTACAGAATTTTGGGAAAGAGATCTGGCACTGGGAACCTGATCAGTACAGACCCAGTGCACTTACAGTTTGAAATTACATCAGGCATCAGGCAATAAGCAGGTGCTAACCATGCAAAAAGAGGGACTTTCCCACAGATAGGCATTGGGTTTGGTTGTTGTTGCTTTCACAGATTTGGATTCTTGTTGTGATTCACTGGTTTCTGCTATTTTTGACACATTTTTTCTAGGTTTTTTTCCAATAAATATGACTTGTAGCACTTTTTGTTATAATGATTGATTGAAAAAGCTTTATTCGAGTTATACACTCATAAAAGCACTTTTGTTATAATGATAAAATAGTTGATCCTCTTCACCTATCAGTTTCCATCTTTTGAGAACTTTGTCTTGCTGTATTTGTGCAGCATCTTGAACTCTCTTCTGTCCAGCTGCAATTGATGTTAGCTTAGCATGTGACATATTTTTCTTAGTTGAAGGAGTCCTCAGATTTTGTAGTTAGCAACACTGTCAGGAGGTAAAGAAACTTCGCTACCACCTGCTTCACTCATTTAAAAAAAAAAAAACATATTTTATTAGTTTCATATCAGCAAAATACAAAGTACTGTATTCTCCACCGTCTCCTCCCTCCAAGCCAAATACTAATTCCTCCCCAAGACAACGCACATAACCAATCACAGTGTGCATTCGAGTTCAATACAGTATAGGCCGGTGGTCCGCATACCACTTTATAATACCTTTCCATACTCTGAATCTCAATCATCTTGCTAATACTATCCCTAACCCCAACTGGGACCCACCCTCCCTCCCTCCCCACCGGCGTGTATTACATTAAGTATCAAATCCAAAACGCATTTCGTAATTCAACGGCAATCCAAGGTTTCCCACAATGTAGCTAGGAGGGGTCCTCCCCATGCAGAACATCCTCCCCCTATTCCTCTTCTGATTGGTGATCAGATAATGCTTGTACCAGCGTTTCCCATGCGTTCGCAGAATTTAATGCTTTCTCATTATTTAAACGTCATGCCTGCTGTAATCCAAGGACACTCTCACTACCAGCCCATTTTTGCAATTCAGCCTTCCACCTTTTGCTGTTGGGACCCTTCCTAGATTTCCAGTGCCTTGTTATCTCCCTTTTTGCTAGCAACAATCCCATGTCCACAAAGTTACTTGTCACCTTTGTCTTGGGGGTATGAGGGAACCAATGTAGTATACATACTGCCATGTCAAAAGTTAAGCGTCTCTCAGTGACTTCATTCAATACGCTTCCCACTTCTTCCCAATAATCCCCAGTTTAGGGCACTCCCACAGCATGTGTTTCAGCTCCGCCCCTTCCCTTGTGCACTGAGGGCATGCTGCATCCTCAACCTTAAAGTACTTCTTGATCCTACCTGGTGTTAAATAAGCCCTGTGTAGTATAAATAAATGCACCAGTTGAAATCTTGCGTTCCTCGTACTTTTCCAAGCCCTACGTAGTAGATGTCCCCATGTCGTCTCCGGTATGGGTTTCCCAATACCTGCCTCCCATTTTAATCGCAAGGCATCCAATGGTGCTAATCTCTCATTTAACATCCTGGAATAGAGGCACATGACTGCTTTAAAGGTCCCTGCCGCTATTACTACATATTGACATGCCATTGTTGTTTTGGGTTCTGTGGGCCCTTCCCTCCAATGCTTCCGTATTGCATAAACCAGCGCGGCGTGTATCAAAAATCCTCCCCTAGGAAGATCATATCTCTACTGCAGTGCCTGAAATGACAGCAATTCCTCCTCCTCATATAGATCCCCAATTACCTGGATCCCTGCTTTTTCCCATTCCATCAGAGACGTCCAATCACCACCATTGGGCAAAGCTGTAACCATCCCCAATGGGATTTCGGGCGCATAAGGATGTAGCAATCCAGCTCTGCGCTGAATGAGATTCCAGCACAAACTCAATGTCTTCTCTTCTAGAGAGAGTTCCCTGAGATCAAGCTTTTGTTGTAAGACTATGAAGGATAGAACGTGCCTTGGGATCCCCCCACCTCTCAAGTTCTCAGGGCCTCTAAATTCCATTCAAACTGCCTGTGTCAATACCTGGAGTTGAGCTGCCAATAATACAGCTCCAGGTCGGGAACCGCTAGTCCGCCCTCTGCTTTTGGCCTTACCAGTGTTACTTGGGCCACTCTCCTCCTGCCAGACCCCCACAGGAACCCTACAATCATGGATTTCAGTAATTTAAAGATCGATCCCGGCACCCAGATTGGCAATGTTCTAAAAAAATATAACAACCTAGGTAGCGCCACCATTTTTAGCAAAGCGATCCTTCCCATCACGGATAGCGGGAGCGTGGACCAAAAGGCCATACTACCTTTCAGAGCTCTCACGCATCTTCCTATGTTCCCTTCCAGCATATCGTTGACCTCGTGATAAACATGGACACCTAGATATGCTAGGCACGTCGACTCCCAGCGTACTCCCCGGGATATGGTGGGTGGCAACCCTCCAGGTTTCACTGGGAATAAACACGTCTTAGTCCAGTTCACCCGCAGTCCTGAAATGTCGCCAAATTTCGATAACATGCCCGCTGCTCCATGAAGTGCTCCCTCCATATCTGCCAGAAACATCAATAAATCATCCGCATACAACTAAATATATTGCCAATCCCCTCTGACCCTCAGGACCGCGTAGTACTGCCCTATTCTAGCTCTTGTCGCCAAAGGCTCTATCGCCAAGGCAAACAATAGCGGGGAGAGCGAGCAGCCTTGCCTCGTCCCGCGTGCCACTTAGTACTGGGGTGATATCAACGCTCCCACCTTCACCCTAGCTACCGCGGATCTCCCTGCATCACTCATGATTACGAATTTGAATCAATGGAAATCCTGAAATAAAAACAATATTAAAATAAATTACCAATATGATGGCCAAAACACATCATTTTAGAGCCACCATTGAAGGGTTGCGCTGAGGAGTTCTTTTCTGTCTCTTTTAGACTACTTGGCCTACAAAACCTAAGTTTTGACACCAAAATGAAGAATGTAGCTCTAATAGTTCCTGAAATATGATATCACCACTGCAACACATCCACCATTTTCAAAAACGGCGTCAATAAAATTTGGCCCGGATTAGCAATGTCTACCCAAGCTAAATTATTTCTCTAATGATACAATAACACACATAAAAAATGAAAATCTCTGGGCAACAACTATTTTACGGAGATATATTGAGGGGCCAGGACTATCGATCACAGGCTGAGACCTCATAGCACTATAAATACACAAGTCACTACTCCCACAGAACCAACCAGGATTCAATTCTGTGACTCTCTGTTCACATACAGAAACAGTGATGGCATTAAACTATAAGGTTTTATAATGTAAAAGAGTAGATTTCCCACTGATTAGTTTAACTTGCATTTATTTTTCATTTAAGGTGTTTGTTTATATGCAGTAACTGGTGAGTGAAGCAACAATAAAACATTTGCATATTTTATCCTATTTATTCATGTTTTTCCACCCTGCTCAACCCTTGTGAGACACACCCACACACACAAGTTCCCATTCTTTTTATGCACTTCAATTGTTGTACACAAAGACAGCCTGGAACGTGACAAATAAACAAGGGCGTTCTTCCACGCCATGTCCATATACATGTACTTACAGTCATTTGTGCAACCCTTGGGATACAGACACTAACCCCAGAGAGATCCAACCCAAAGTTTGAAGACCTTAAAATGAGTGTGATATTATCAGGGTTAATGTCACATGACTTCACTTCCTGGGAAATTAAGGGTCAAGATTCATATGATGTCACTTCCATTGATGCCTTTAATGGAAAATGTTGTGTGGTGTCATTTCTGCTACCACTAGCATTTTGATGACTCTACGCCCACGAGGAGATATAATGATAGTAGTGCTATCTGCGCAGGCATAATGATAGCAGTGCTATCTGCGCGCAGGGGCAAATTAGGCGATATAATTATAGTAGGGTGTGAATATATTATATTTTCCTGCTTTCTTGAGCTTAGAGACATTCGAGTTTCACCAAATGGAACATTTGAGAATTATTGCCTATAAACTCGCCTGTATGTTTTAACTTTTAAGGCACATTCGTGAGTTGACTACCGGCAGGAAAACGAGCCAGTGATGTGTATTTCAAGATGCCACGCTCCTTTTTGATGTTATGCTTTATGCATTTTCGAAACTCCCCCGGCTGAAGAAAGAGAGCGCCCACGTTGCAATATATTACACCATCATGTGTTTTGGGCAAACATGCCAAGCCACGACGCAGTAAGGTCGGCCTTCTCAGGTTTCCCGGAGACAGTTAAGCAAACATGAGACGCAGACCCCTCCTTTCCACTCTAACACCCCCTAGACTTAAGTACAAGGCTGCAGGGTTGGCGGGGGGTAGGGGGAATGAGCAATTGTGAATTACCATATAACAACTTGTTGATACTGAAGATTCCTTCAACAGAACAGTGTCGCTTGCTTATTGGTACTGGAGTTGAAGAAGTTTGCTTTCGCGTTTTAGCCTAAAGGTTCCCAGAAAATACGCTCTTCTGTTTTCCAGCCTCCTCAGTGCGCGCGTCCAAGAGGGGCGGAAACTAGTCTGAGTTTGTGGGAGTGACGCGGAGGAGGGGCCCAAAGTGCAACGGGACTTCAGCAGGACACGAAGTGGGTAGCGGGTTCCCCGAGTAGAGGCTAAAAAGAAGCCACTTCACGCCGGAAAGAAAGAGGAAATAAAAGCGGGAACGCCCCAGGACAATCTTCGCCCCGCGCCGGGAAAAGAGCAGCCGCGGAAAGCAAAATAAAGACCCAAACCAGGAGTTGTGAAACCAATTTTTGTTTCTTCGTTTTGCCGCCGCTTACATTGGGAGGTCCTCCTGCGATGAGAGGTGGGGTAGCTGGAGGATGGACGGAGGGCGGTGCCTCCGTTTCTTAAGAAATATTGAATGACTTTGGAGGCGCTGATGACACGTCAGAAGGCGTGTTGATCAATAAGACCACGTTTGTTTGTTGAAAAGTTTGTATACAGAAGACAGCGCGGTGCTCTTGTGAGCTAATTAACCACAGAGGACCCTGTGAATCACCGAAAAGCCTTTTAGCTTCAATGGACTGGATCCACTACTTGTGATATGGCAGATTACTGAGGTGGTGTACGGTTATTGATGAGGTGATGGACCACTGATGAGCTGTTTGGTCGCTGGGAGTTATTTGGTCATTTTTGGTCTGTGAGTTGTCACCTGGACCGTTCTTCCCTCACTTTTGGAATGCATTTGATTTCAGAGGAACCAATTGGCCACTTTTCAGATAGCCACCCTGGTGCAGTCTGCTAACTTTGGATGTATTTGGTCACTATAGCTCTGGGTGATCAGAACACGGCTCTGCTGACCACAGGTGTGTTTTAATGGTCACTTTAAGTTTTTGTGTTGTGTACTCTTTCTGTAAAGATAAACTGTAAAGTTTGCAGCGTGGATTGGTCTTCTCCAAAGTGTGCCAAGCTGTAGGAAATACTGCACCTAAAGGTAACTGGATATTTATAATGGAGAAGGGTGGCGAGGTGAATGGTGAGCTTGGCAGCCAGGTCACAGATGAAGAGATAAAGAAAAAGAAGAGGAGAAAAAAAGGAAAGCGGGAGGCCAGGGCACGGACTGTGCACTCCAACCTGCTGTACGAGGTGGGATCCCAGAGCCTGCTAATGCCATCGGCAGCCAAGGCAGCTCTGGAGAACCCCAACAGGCAACTGCCTGGCAACTGCATCAAGACCACCAAGTACACCGTGCTTTCCTTCCTGCCCAAGAACCTTTTCGAGCAGTTCCATCGCCTGGCCAACATCTACTTTGTCTTCATCGCTCTTCTCAATTTCGTACCCTCTGTCAATGCCTTCAAGCCTGAGATGGCGCTGGCACCTGTGCTCTTCATCCTGGCTGTCACCGGCCTCAAGGACCTGTGGGAAGACTACAGACGCTACCATTCCGACACAGAGATCAACCACACCGACTGCCTGGTGTACAGCAGGTATCCTGGGGGCTTGTGGGTAACATGGGCTGGTGAGCATTCTGGGGGTAGCCGGACTCTGAATTTAAGAGTAACAAAATGCATTCTGACATCTCGTAGGCTGATGCGTCTTCTTGAAGTGCTGTTGGCCCAGTGCATCCGGGCATTGTATTGGCACAGTTGATAATGAATGAATGACCTACTTTTCTATACGAAATAGATTTAACTATATCAGTGTTTCTACCAGACTGCCCTTGATGTGAAAGAAGTTTAACAAAAAAAGTAAAATTCCAGCAAACCATAGCATTCAGAAGATGACGGTGTCATACTTCACCATTGTTGCGGCATGATGCACCATGAAAATAAGGATGACAACTTGTGTGATAATGACAATAACTGATGTGGTAATGACAAGAGGCATCCAGGGCATTGTTGTGCAAGAACGTGGCCATGTGGTGTTGGCACAGAGGGACCTGAGCCAGGGGTTCTTGGTATTCTTGGCAAGATACTACGCAACATGCACAGGGTGGCGGTGTTTGTCATAATTCATTTCATTGATACAAATAGTGGCTGAGGCCATGTGCTATGGGTGTTAAACTGGCATCCTGCAAAGTGCCGTAAGTTCTGTCATCATGAATTATGATCACAGCATTGACTGTAAATCCTGAACATCGTAGCACTGCCATGGATCTAGTATTCGAACTGTGGCAAAATGCACCCTTGGCTTTGTAATGGCACTAGAAGTCCTAGGGTATAGGTGGGGCATAATGCATGTATTCACAGAAAAGACCTAGACCACAAAGGCATCCGTAAATTAACCACTTAATGTTGTACCATATCATGCAAAACTTTTGCAAATAACTCCTCTTATTTTAATTAGTGAGGTAGGAGGTACATCCATGTTATGCCATATTTAAAAGAATATGCCCAATCCCTGGAAAAAATGATGACAGTTGTGAGACAACAAATAACACACACCTATGTGCCAAACTCAGATAGGTAGAAAAAAGTGTGTGTGAGCGAGATGGCGCCTCACAGGCACACCACCAACGGGAACCTGGCAGGTACTCACCAGGATTGCCCTGATCTCATCATTGGCACCATCAAGTTCCAAGGAAAGAAATGTGTCCAAAAACAAACAAAACAGTGTTTGTGAGAATGTGCAGTGTATAGAAACCACGAACAACACAGATCGTGTCCAAAAATAAACATATAAAAGCCACAAACAACACGGAACTTAGCTTTATTCTGTCACTTTCGTGTTGGTTGCGGACTCTAAAAAAGTGAGAATGGCTACTACCTATCTAGCCACACTCCACTTGCCGACATGTTTCATTGCCATTCACATTTAGGCAATTTCTTCAGGGCGTCACAAATTTTTAAGCCACTGCATTGGACATGCGTAATCTTCACAACTGAAACAAACATATAAAAAGCACATAATTGTCATCCTTCCTTCTAAAAAAGCCATTAGAGAAAGGCTTTAAGTATGAGTGATCCCAACCGCACATAATAACACAGTATTTACCCTCAGTCGACCACCTGGTGGGTCTTTGGGTCCTGAAATTGCGGTTTTTGAGTCTAAAGTGCTACAAGACATTAAATTGCTAGAAACGAAAGAGAGAAATACTTACCATAAAAACATGTCCAGGTCAGATTGGGAAGCTGTTAAGAGCCTACAGAATAATTCTGATCTTACTATAAAAAGTGCGGATAAAGGCGGAGCGGTAGTTGTGCTCAATACTTGTGACTATGAGACAGAAGTCTACCGCCTACTCAATGTCCGCGCAAATTACCAGCCTTTAAACAAAGATCCTACCCCTGAATTACTCACTATCATAAAAGGGATGGTAGGAGAGGCAAAAGAGAAGAAATGGATTTCCGATAAGGAAGCGGAGTTTCTGGTGAATACCAACCCCAGAACTCCTGCGTTCTACATTTTGCCAAAAATTCATAAGCCTGCCCGGCCTCCCCCGGGTGGGCCCATTGTGTCTGGGATACAATCTGTCCTGGAACCGCTATCACAAATTGCCTAAATGTGAATGGCAATGAAACATGTCGGCAAGTGGAGTGTGGCTAGATATGTAGTAGCCATTCTCACTTTTTTAGAGTCCGCAACCAACACGAAAGTGACAGAATAAAGCTAAGTTCCGTGTTGTTTGTGGTTTTTATATGTTTATTTTTGGACACGATCTGTGTTGTTCGTGGTTTCTATACACTGCACATTCTCACAAACACTGTTTCGTTTGTTTTTGGACACATTTCTTTCCTTGGAGCTTGATGGTGCCAATGATGAGATCAGGGCAATCCTGGTGAGTACCTGCCAGGTTCCCGTTGGTGGTGCGCCCGTGAGGCGCCATCTCGCTCACACACACTTTTTTCTACCTATCTGAGTTTGGCACATAGGTGTGTGTTATTTGTTGTCTCACAATTTTTTTCAAGGGATTGGGCATATTCTTTTAAATATGGCATAACATGGATGTACCTCTTACCTCACTAATTAAAATAAGAGGAGTTATTTGCAAAAGTTTTGCATGATATGGTACAACATTAAGTGGTTAATTTACGGATGCCTTTGTGGTCAGGTCTTTTTTGTGAATACATAATTTGAGTGGAGGGCGACCTATGACTCCTGTTCCCTCTAAGCTCCTCGTTGTTAGTTGTGTTGGGGCATAATGCATGCCAGTTCTTACAATGGGGTCATGGCCCATGCATTTTTAGTAGTGAGCCCATGCAGTAGGGGAATTGTAGAGGCACGCTACATGATATATTCACCATGTATGTCTTGATTCAATCATAATACAGTGTGCTGCCTAGCATTGACAGTATTTCTGGGTATCTAGTGATTGTTGTCTGCACTCATATTGATAATCCCCCTATGCATTAATTCTAGGCGTGTGTCTTACCGTTTATGGATATGAGTGTAGTTACACGTATTACGGCTGTGAGGATGGTTCCAGGGTTCCAGTAGTACCAATGCTTGTCCTTGTGCGACATTTATACCACACCTCCTTAGAAAAAGCAATCATGGATTCTGTGTTTAAAGAGGCCGACCAGTGTAGAGAAAGAAAACACTTTTCTTTACCCAGTCCTGCACCTCCAACAATCAGCAAAAATAGACACACTGGAATGATTGTTTGGTGATGTCTCCTTGAGATTTGTGCTCTATTGTGACATCATTCAACAGGTGGCTCCTCTAAATCATACGACAATGAGTTCTTGTCATGCAAGTGACAATTATTACCCTGGGATTGATAGGGGCAGCATGCATCCTTGGTTTTATTTGTGGACATCAAGCTTTATTCTGGATATGGCAATAGTTTAATGTTCCAGGGGAATTGCAGTTTCACTACAGTCTCTTTCAGAAAAAAGGAATAATAGTGGGTGTAAGCGCTGCGGATTTCAGTGTTTTGATCATACTACCTGAACATTGTTGCAGCAGAATCCTTTAAAGTACAGTGGTGCCAGGTTTCCCTAATGACTTCAGATGTTCAGTTCCTCATAGTGATGACCCAAGCACGATTGTGGCACCTTTGAACTTGGCTTGCCGGCACAGCACTAAAGAAACCTGGAATAGCAGTGATTGTGTCCTTAGTTTGGGACCTGGCATCATGCACCCTGTGATGGCCAGCAGTATCCTACAGTCAGGGTGCGCAAAGTGTCACACTGAGTCCAGGATATGAATGACTGCACCACATGTAGAGTAGAGTATCTGGCATTACGCAAATCTAACTTTGAAGTACACAATGCATCCAATACCTACCTGTCTGGTGAATGTTATGTCCAGTTGCGTTCTTGTGACCTTTCATAGTAAAAACCTGCTACCAATCTTACAGAATTGAAGGCAGATATTGTCTTAGACCAGTGGTTCTTAACCTTTTGACTTCTATGAACCTCCACTTAATCATTACTGGAACACAGGGACCACCCCCCTCCCCCCTACTGAATAATTATTAGATACTGAGGAAGCCCACTGAGTCATTACTTGAAGCCAGGGGAGCCCTACCTAAGCATTTTCGAAGCGTTGAATGGCAAAATAATGCACATAAAATACAGAAACAAGCATTCACTAATAAAATACACAAATTATTAAATATTTCATTTAAATTCACAAACAAATTAATAAAAATGTATATACACTTTATTAGTCTGTTAATATTATATAATTTTCTAAACAGCTAAGGACTTCCAGAGTAGGCTTCGCAGTTCCTTCCATCCGGGGGTCCCAGGAGCACAGGTTAACAAACCACTGTTTTAGAGCATTTTAAAATATGTCTTTTCACTTGCACCAATATGTGGATTCACATGTGTTTTTTTAATCTGGAGTATTGTATATTTATACAACGAGTGTTCACAGCTTTGCCACTCCTGGGCTTTCCTTTCACAAATTAATCTTGATTACGATAACCTAAAGACTATTTGAGCTAAACCAAGATAAGTCCCACAATGCATCTTTTGGGCAAATGTAAGAACAGGACTGCAATTGTTGGCAATGGGCATGAAGTTCCATGGTCAGTCATAGTTGCCAGAATAAGGGAATCTGGACTCAGAGGCTTGCGTAGCAGGCTTCTTCAAACCACCTACCAAGGTGTCAAATCTGAAGGGCATACATGTAGTTGAGACTCCTGTCATTCAGACATTTGAAGAAAAACTCTCTACAAATACTAGTAGGTGGGAAGCAATGGATCTGGATCCTGAAGTTAGGAGTAAACCACACAAAGTGCTGTGTATAGGATTGACACATTTACCATTCATCTTCGGTTGCTAATACAGCTTTTTGGACAGTTACATGATGCAAACATGGCGAATGGTATGAGATTTGCTGCAGCACTGCCACCCTATGAACCACTACCAACATGCTGAACTCATAATACAATGAATGCCTGATTCACAGTAGGGTCATTGCGCAACGCCGGGAACACGAAAGTACGAGGGGCTAATGTTTTTATGAAGTGTGCCAGGTTTTGAACATTAGTCATAAGATTGTCTTTGGGTTTCTTTTTCAGCAGACCATGGAGCGGCTAATAATTTCCTCTAATAGTGAAATGGGCTCTTTCAGATTAATGTACGTGTTGTGAGGTTACACCGCAAGGTCACAAGCCTCCTACTGCGAAACTTGTTTTATGTTCGCTGCCTTCCACGGGCGTGCAATAATGAACAGACAAATACAATAATAATAAAATAAGTAAATATTACATCTGAGGGGCCACGAAAAAGTGCTTGCTTTTTCGGATCTTTGTGCATTTTCATGGCCACATTCTAAAAGTTGAGAGCGCTCGAGGGTGGTGACGTGACATTTGCTTGACTGCTGATAGCCGGAAGTGTGCGCAGCGCGTGGCGGTGAGTTTACAGGTCTGCCCATCCTGCACGTCAGCGTGCTTGGCGCGAGCAGCGAAGATATGCAACACGTGTCTAGAGAGTTTAGGACGGTGTCAGTGTATCACTGCCTGCGGTGGACACAGAGGTTGTACTCTTTCGGCGCGGCTCGCTTCCCTGGCTCTCTGGCGCTCTGGGGGCAGGGCGACCCGCCTTGCTGAGTGAAGAAAGGCACGCCCTGGGCGAGGCGGGCGCGATCACAGTGATCTGTTATTTTATTCAAACAGAAGACTCTAAGTGTACTTTTAAGCTGTTTACAGCCATGGGCGTGAATAATGGAAGGATGCCTGGGCACAGGAAGGAGTCACATGCTAATAAAACGCAATGCTCTTGGCGAATTATCGTGCTAATAAAAAGATTGCGGATTAGTTTCCATTAGGTCAGAATAAGGGTGATGTGTCACTCTAGCTATTCCCTATGAGGCACGCGCTCATCTGACCCTTTTTGTATGATTTGAAAATACGATCTTCATCCTCTTGAATGTGTCCGTGAAAGCATCATTATGATTATGTTTTAAATGGTAACATTTCCAGGTCCTAGTGGTAGATGTGGGCGAACCAACAAATTAATAGGGAGAGCTGGGCCAAGGGTTAGCTCCGGTTCTAAGACGTGAACATATTTGGCATGTAAGTCGTGCAACACCTTCTTAAAATGTGATGATGTGTCTTCGAAATTCTAAAGTGTGTGTTTCTTTAACATTACCCTAGCGTATCAGATAAACTCTGCATTGAGAAGTATTTATTAAAAGTGAAAGTTGTTAAACATGAACTGACAAACATCCCTGCTCCCATCCTGCTAATCAATTCTTTTAATCAGTTAAGAGTCAAGTCACTTGTCATGGGTGCCCTGTATGAGGCCTAGCTTCTTATTATAGAAGTAGCAACATTTTAGGCTATTAAATCAAACACAAGAGCTTTTTGTACAGTGTATCCCCTGACCTCACGTATTTGAAGGTACTCTCCTTTGATAATGAAAAAGGAGGATCACACAGTAAGTTCCCGCAGGTTTTGTGGTTTCACATTGTGCAATTTAGCCATTAAAGAGGTATATATTTCCCACATCAAAGGTTAATACTTTGTTAATTGTTGCTGTGTGAGGTTGAGCGTGGGTGACATAAATAATCCATATTTTATTTTCATTTTTTGGTAGTTATACATAGCAGATACCTTTTAGCCAAGGATAGAAGAAGGTTTGGGCCTGGCAAAAGGTTTATTTTGCCCGGTGCACCTGGCTGGTTTAACTGCACCCATCGGCTCTGTAATGGCACGCCCAAGACATATTTAAAGGGCTAGCTAAGTGGGTGGCACAGTGAATGCTGCAGGCCCACTAGTAGCATTTAATTTACAGACCGTTGGTTCATGTAGTACCACTTTACTAGGGACTTGCAAGTACATTAAATATGCCAATTGGGGATAAGCCAATATTACCATATTTTAAGAAGTGAGCACATGCACTTTAGCAATGGTTAGCAGTGGTAAATGCTCAGAGTCCTAAGGCCAACAAAAACAAGGTCAGAAAAGTGGATGAAGAAGGCAAAAAGTTGGGGGAAGACCATCCCAAGGATGACAGGTCTAACGCCACCCTACTCACATTGAAGAAAATGCTTTGCAGTTTTTATGCTCTTTTTAATAACCAATTCAACTCAGGACAGTAACTAAAAATAAAGTGCACGTGATGTGTCAGCATTTCATTCGTCATCTGTTATTTTTGCATTTGTTGCTCTAAGTGGGGATGGGATGGCCAGATTTGGGTCCCGTGCTTGCTACGGCACGAGATTCAAGCTAGCCTGGCTGATGAGGGATGATACACCGAAACCGGTCCCAGGATGCTTGTTTCTGGTCCAGGGAGGACCTGGCCTGTCAGTTCGGGCTGGACTGATCCCATAGGGAGCAGGGTCAAGACTGATTTGCTTATGACTAGTTCTAAACTGGAATAGCGTGGCATACAAAAACAAAACAAATTTAACCCAGATCTGTGACTGGGGGGTGAATGTTTGATTTGTTCAGCATTTTGTCTACCACCTGTTCTTTTTTCATACGGAATGACATGGGCAGCTGCTTCAAAGGCTTTTTTTTATACTTTACCACCCTGCACATCATTGTTAATGCTGTGCAGCATGGCTAAAAACCTTTGGCAAAGTCAATAGGCCACAAAGCTGAGACCTCTTGGTTTTGTCAGTGCTTGTTTTGATATGTTGCCCATAATGATCGTTGACTGACTTTTTTTTCCTCTGATTCTTAATTTCTTTTTAAAAGCTTGCATGCCTAAGTTGCATATTTAAAGCTGAGCTTTAAAATTCCTCAATAGTTGATCAAAACTGTATGAGACTTGTCACTTTTTTTTTTCAAATTTTCTAAATTATTTGGATACATTTTATATGGAAAAAAATGCCATCCCTGTTTTCATGCTTCTGCTTGGATTTGCACTAATCAAGCAGCACTTTGGGAGCATCATAAACAGCAGCAAATTGATATATTTTGCAAAAGCCGGCATGTCTTTATATTGGAGTCATTGTCAGTAATGCAAGTTCAGCATTCAATGCACTGTATTTCTTTAGAGTGCCCACCTTAACATTGAGGGCTTTACATAATTGAACCATATGCATATCTTTGAACATCCTATACATGTGGCTGCAAATCTTCCTCCGCAGCAGCCATTCGAGACAAAATAAGTATGAAAACGTGTTGTCCTTGAACCCAAAGAATATGTCCTTTGAATGGGTGTAGGCATTCTACACCCACGGAGGTGTGGTGCCACTGGATATAACGACTACAACAATAACTGCAAACTTGAACACCGGTCACATGTCATTTTGAGTAGTAACTTTCACTTTATTACTCTAAGAAGACATTGTTTATTATTATTTGTAGGAACCCTACCTCGCAATATGCTCCATAATGGGGAGCTACAAACAGGGCCGTTTCTAGGTCTTTTGCCGCCCTAGTCGAGAATTGAAAAATGCCTTCCCCTCCCTTTTACTACCATCACTCTCTCCCCTGTCATCCAGGCTCGAAGAATTAATGCATTAGATCACAGAATGTGCCTCCTTATGCCACATAATTTGCCTTTTTTTAATGCATAATTTAGCCAATTCACCGCATAATTTGGTTCTCCCTGTGGCTTAATTTCAAGTCGCCCTGAGTATAAATAACACCAACAATCAAAGACCACATAGAAAAACAGCTGAGTAGGTTAACCGCTTGCTGCAGAGATCTGCAGTGTTAGCTGTTTATAAATTGAAATATTTGCACAGTCTACTCAGCCTTTTATCTTTCCAAGTTAAAAAGGAGTGCCTTTGTGTTGAGTAATATTGACCTATTATCTAAGCCGAGAGGCACAATTTAATTAGCAATGTATGTTTTGTAATGGGGGTGTATAGAGCACAATCGTAGCCGTAGAACACCACAGCGTGGTACAATAGTTGCCTGGGTACATTTGAGTGGTAAATCATATAGAGCTGCCAAACTGACTCTAGAACCAGATGGATTGGAAAGTCTTGCTACATGAGTTTATTCACGCAGGTGGAGCATCACTCGCTTCATATCTAGCCGCTGCTGATATGTCTCGCCGCATAAATCGTGACAAACAACCACAAAAGCTAAAGCGCAAGAGGCAGAGCACAATGTGAACTTGTTTTTATTGCAGGTTAGAAAATATGGCTATTCGTCTTTTTTTCACTCTTTCCAGGCCATAATAGGACCGGAACCTGTATTTTGGGGTGAAAAACAAAAAACAAATTTCAGATTGACATGCTGGAAAAAATAAGCTGCTTGGCACCCTATATTTTTTATGTGTGGCGTGCTATTAGCCACCTGTTTGCACTGCTTAAAAACAAATGAAATTCATGAATTATAAACCAGTTACCTGACGCAGTTATTTTATTTCCTAGGCACCAGAGCAGTCGACACACACAGTCCGCCCCGTGCGCCGAGAGAGTGGGTGGTGCGATGTGGGAGTAGTCACAGACGTCACTGGCTGCTGCATAGGGCACCGCTCGGAGACTGGCCAAAAATTATGCCCAGGGCCGTCATTGGTAGTGCTTTCCAGTGGTACAAGATTGACAGCCCTGGGGACCCACACACTGGTACCGCCGGCCCGCTCCACACACCACTATGCTAGGGTGCGCAGCGCAGCATGTTCAAGCAGGTGCGCTTGCACTCACATACGGGTGCTGCTGCCTTCAAATTAAAACAAAAAATTCCCCTTTTGCCACCCTAGCTCTTTTGCCACCCTAGGCTGCCGCCTAGTCTTGCCTAATGGTAGAAACGGCCCTGGCTACAAATATGAAACAACGCTGTTTCAAGGAGCACGTCTGAGCTCCTTGGCTGCTGACACTGGTCGGCGATCCCTATCCCTAACGTTCTTGTTTGGACGTCTTTGAGATGTGCTCACCTGAAGTGACAAGACTACAGTGGCACAGTTGTATTTCTTGAACTTGGTTAGTTGTCTCTTTGAGGTCTAGACATGTTTTGTTTTATAAAGAATATGTTGCTTGTGCCGAGAGTTTGTATCCCAAGTACTCTACCCCGAGGTGTAACTGTGTAAGATTTACCAACCCCTCTAGTGAAGTGAGGATTCATCCCCTAAGTTTAAGGTCTATGCGTTTCTTTGGAATTGTCTAATCACATTTTGCAGGAAAATCCCTTCATTTTGCATTATGCCACTGTGTGGCTTGGCCCTGCAATTGGTCTTGTAAATGCCCTGTTGACAGCAGAAATGCAGGGGATGTCTGAATAAATTAGGGCAGGACTTGCCAGCCGGTGCACCAGTAGTCTACTGAAAGCCGTGTGCTATGTGCAATTTCAGAACAGAGCCATCTTGGTAGTTAGCCCTGAAAAGCACTGAATCTAGCTGTTTCCCATGCATGCTCACTGTGTAGCCCACAAAGGTGGCCTAGATCAGCCTCATCAAGGAAAGAGCTATTTTACTCGAAGCTTGTTCTTCACCAGATAACAAATGAGGTCTAGAACTGCGCTGCACCACAGCACATGTGCACATATGCCCTCTTTACTTTTCCACTTAATATGCATGGGAGAGGCAGCGAGCATTTGCCCTTCAGAAATGTTCTGCAAGCAGGTGCAGAACTAGCTTGGCTTTTGGTCTGCTGACAACTCTGACCCACAGGACAGGACAGCATCTGGAGCTCCATGACAGCTAAACAGGCCTTACTGGATTTGTTAAGTAAGCTGAGTCTACTATTGCTATCCAGCACATGCTCGGCTGGCACCATAATCTTAATTTGATGGTAAATTTGAGGCATCACAGGGGCGTTTATATGAATTAGCTGTGAATAATAAAAAATGTCTTTGTTGTGGTGCTTCATACCACAATATATTCCTTTTTCAGGTCTGGCTTTCTGTAAGACCTTTGGATTTTACTAAAATTATAGTCTGATATACTTAGTTTTAGGGGCTTTTAGCCAGCCTTTACACCTTTTTGTTTGCTATTGTGTCATTCACATTTATCTGAATGTGAATGATTCACACATTCCGAGAATGCTTGCGCCAATCCACTTGAGCCATTGGCTACCTTCACTCTGAGTGCCCACATTCTGTGCTTTCACATGAAGCACATCTACACACAAAGTACTTCTTTTAATTGTCAAGAACTACTATGGTAATGTGTGTTTTTGAGACAAAAAATATTTTTGCTTTAAACAAATGTGTTTATTTAGATTGACGAGGGCGTAGTCGCTTTCCCAACTAAGAAAGTTATCCAGAACCAAGACAAAACTAAACATGCACAGACAAAGGCAAAAGGCTAGCAGACAATGCCAGACCTATTGTCTTTGCCAACATTTGTTCTCACATTGTCACCCTTATGCATAGAGATCATTTTATCAACTCAAATCTAGATTATATCGCGTGCTAGTAGCAAGCACTTAACTAGAGAGCCAGGTTAAGCGATGTTTATCAGTGCAGAGAGAGCACAAGAAATTAACTGAAAGAACGAAACAGAAAGGTGGAAATTCTGAACACTTCTTGGCAATTTTCCTTTAAATACTGGGGCATCGTGGATACTGGCACAGCAGTGATGCTTTTGCTGGCTTGACTGGAAGGTGGCGGTATAAATTGGTACACCAATGGTGCTAACATACTGTTGGTTGAGGAGGGTATAGGAAATGTAGTAATGGAATGGTGCTGGAACTGACTTGAGGACTTATTTAATTTTGCAGGTTGTCTAGAAATTGGTAGTACAATGGTACTTTACATACTCAAGCATGTGGAAACTTGCATTACAATGTTTCATTGTCATGGCAATTGTGATTTTCATAGAGGGGTGGGAGCTGACACATCAGTAGTACTTTACACTTGGCAGGGATTGTGGAAATAGATGCATAGATTTTGACTGTCAAACCATTTGGTTTTTGGTACTGGTATTATAATTGTGTTTCACACTCTGAGTGGTGTGGAAACCTGTACAGAAATCGTACTTTAAATAATGCTTGAGAGGGTAGTGGTATAACAAGGGTTTTTCTCTAACTAATAGGTGAGGAGTGATTGGCAACTGGTGTAGAAAGGTTAAATGAGCTGGCATGCACAACAATGTTTTACATTCCTGTACAGTCTAGACACTGGCATGAGAGCAGTTCTTTATATTTTCACTATATGGAAAATTGAATGAATGGCACTTTTCATACTGAGGATGTGTGAAAATGGCATGACAGTTTTGTGCTCCATGATGGAAATGCGTAGAAACTGGCACGAAAATGATGGTCTTTATCCTGTAGTAATGTGGAATGAATAAAACAGTTGCATTTTACATACTTTGAATATAGAAGCTCTAAAGACAATTACGTCTCTCATACTTACAGGCTGGAATTTTACCATGACACTTTATTGATAGGGAGCATTGTATAACCTGGATGATTATGTGTGACTTTTAAAGTAGAAAAAACATCTGCACTACCATCATGGCAGAATCTGTTATCCGACAATGGGCCTCTGGACATTTATCACATTGTCAATAACTTTCTTTCAGCTGTATCTTGCAGTAGTGGCATCTCTCCTCAGGAGTTGTAAAAGAAGCTTTCTGTGTTAAAAAAAAAATCTATTCAGTTTTCGCAGAGAAAAACAAACAGTATAACATACCACCCAACTGTCGAGGACATGTGAACAGAACATACAGCAATCATTGCATACGTTTTCCTGAGGCCTGGGCCAGAGCAAGACACCAGTGCAATAGCCAGAGTCTTTTTCCTTTCATTGTTGACAGCGGTATCGAAACCCAACAATTTAACTTGTGGCTCAAGCCCGATCTACCCTCCATTAACAATGTATGTCCTGGATCTCCTCACTCTCCCTCTTCCCTCACTTCCCTCTAGTGACCACAGATCTTTTGGAATTTGTGTGAACAACCTCTCGCCTGTTCCATCCGTTTTTCCACCCCCATACACCAATACATTCTTCCTCCCACTCCCTTATAGTAGGCAGAGTTGACGCCCCACGGTTCTTCATTGGATCTCTACGTGCCACCATCAAGGCCAGGTTGAAGAATAGGCGGGCCTAGCGGTCAAGGGTTTGTTCGCCCCAGATGCTTAGTGAGACATATTGGGATGTAGGCCTCACCTCGTAGACCAGGATGTCTGATATTCTATTGCCCGTCATGTTTCCAGCAGGTCCCAATTTTCGGACATACCCACAATGTGTATGCATAAGGATGCCCTTCATCCGACAGCCCCACAGGAAAAATGTTTTGAATTTGACTTCGACTATGGTGTTAGTTGATTTTACGGCACCCATGCGTCCTTTTATTCTCCCTAGGCACTGTTTGTTACTTCAGTTTGATTTTATCCGCCTAATGGAATCCGAAGCTGCCATTCGTGAACTGAAGTCCTGCTCTCCTGATGATCCTTGCCCTATTTATGTGCTCATTAAGGCTGTGAAAGTGGATAATCCTATCATGAGCGAGCTTCTAAATGCTTCTTTATCAACAGCCATAGTTCAGTTAGGATGGGCAACAGGCTAAATTGGTTCCTCTTTTGACAAAACCTTCTGAAGACCCCACTGTTTTGACGAATTTAAGATCTATTTCCATGCTTCCAGCATACGCCAAAATTGTGGAAAAATGTATTTATAAGAAACTATCTAACGATCTGAAAACTAATAGATTGCTGCAAACTAGTCTGTCTGGATTTTCCCCTAAGTATAGACTACCTTGCCTGAACTGCCCAAATGTATCAAACTGTCTTTGGACCAGGGTGGAAAGGTGGCGTTGATTTTATCAGATCTTTCTGCAGCATTTGTTACTGTGTTGCATACGCTTCTTCTTCAAAACCTGCATTCCTTTGGTTTGGTGGGCTAGCCCTAGACTGGATAAAATAATATCTAGAGAACAAAGGACAATCTGTTTGGCTCGTCCCCATCTCCTCCGGGTTGAAACCCCTCTCTGTGGGAGTGCCTCATGGTTCAAATGACGAATTACAACCTTCGAAGTAACCGTGGAAATAAATAGATGAACAGACTTTTGGAACAAAGATAGCCATAAAGTGGTATCACAGTGAAAGCTCGGAGAGTGTGAGGTCCTGTGTGATCCTCAACAAGATTGTATATACTTGTGGGATTCAAATATTATATCCTGAAGATGGTGTTGGCTCTTTAAATACGTGCCCACCGAAACGCGTCGATGCGTTTTTTGGAGTTGATATACGTTGTCTATGAAGTAACAACCCTGACTATAAAAGTGATATAGATGTCAGAGTGTGATTGCGTTTCGACTACTGTATTTATCTCATGACAATAGGATCCATTTATTCCTTATTTTTTGTCTCCCACTTTTGTGTTTTTATATTTGTGTGATTTTATATTTTATAATTGTATATTTTTATCAATTATGTACTGACGAAAGGATATTCTGTGTTTTTAATACTTACCTGAATAAACTGTATATTTTTTATGAATGTCAACTTTATGTTTCCTTTTTGCTCCCTTCTGAGTTTATTGTTGTGTTTGAAAGTATAGATGTTCTAGTAATTCACCCAAAGGGGAATTTCTGTTTTGACATTTGTCTTCTTGGTACCCTACCCCTTTGGTTGTTGGGTCCCTCTCTTTTTTTAGAGCTACATGTGGGTAGAACTATGACATATTCTAGAAATATAATATGATGTTTGCCGCATTGAAACCATCTAATTAGCAGCACCATACAGTCCTTGAGCAGGTCTATAATATAGCCGGCCACATCCTTGAATATTTGAGTAATACTCAGATAGATATTACCACCACATCCTAGAAAATAGCATTAGCTCTATTGGTATTTTATATTCTAACGACAGAAATGTTAATGGACCTCAGAAGAGAGATACACAGTCTTTCTTGGTACATATTTTTCTTTTTTATATATTTTTCTTGTTTTTCATTATCAACGGTAAGAACACATGCACTAAAGGTAAAATTGCAAGTAATATCGGATTCTGCCTTGCATAATAATGCAGTGTAATTTGCCGAAAGAGACAAATTTTTTTTAAAAAAAAGAGTAAGAATCGAGGCATAAAACCTGCCCCTTCATTACGCAAGCTACAGTTCTGCAGGTAGGAAACACATATGCATGAAATACTGTGGCCGGGCTCTTTCTCTCGGCCGGATATTGATTTGACCTAGGGGCCTGCCATAAAGTTCTGATTGCTGCAGTGCCACTTCCTAGGAGCAGAAATATAAGCCCCTCTGTATCTGCCACAATTTTAAAACTGTTGCTATTTCTCTTGGCGGGGGAATTTTCACCGGAATTGCTTTTTAGAGGAGCGCATTGTACCAGATAAGTAAAGCTTCTTTGGCAGGCATAAAGGGATACTATGCATCCAGCTGTTTGTTTCAGGCGGGGCTGTTTCAAATAGAGCAGGTCCCAGACGTATTTACATGTGGCTGGTTCCTGCCTGAGGTGAAATGTTAGAGAAAATATTGACTGGGATTCGCCCCCCAATTTGCTACCAGTAGCTAAGGTTAATTCAAGCATGCCACCCGCCATTTTTATTTTCCTCAGTTTGATGCCTAGATGACCAGATATGAGTCATGTGCTCACTGTGCCTCGAACCTCATCTTCTATGCCCCACAGATGAACCCTAACTAGGCCAAAACCAGTCTGTGGAGGCTTGTGTTCCTGTTCTGAGGAGAAATAGCCTGGCAGTTCAGAGTTGACTGTTCCTATTGGAGCAGAACCAAAGTTGATTTGCACTTGGCTGGTTGCCCGTCTATGATCCCATGCTGGGCCAAAAAATATGGACTGGGTTGCTACCACCAGCAATTACCAGTCGCTGAGATATAGTCAATCATTTTACTAATCACTTTTTGGTATTCCTCATGTTTTGCAAACAGGCGCACTTCAGACTGCTTCATTAGTTTTCATTCAAAAATAAGTGTCAAATCTGACTTTTTTGACATTATATTTGAAAAAATGTGAAGTCAAAGACACCGTTTGGTGATATTTTACCGAAAAAATGAGAACATACTTGCTGACCCTTCAGTCTTGATTGCTGTCCTCACTCAGAAAAAGTGTGATTTTCCGAGATATAAATATATATTGTTTGCCATAGCTATTTTTGATTCCCAGTTCGGCTCAGCCTGTGCCTCTCGTTTACTGCAGGAACTGTTGAATCTGTGAGCTGAGACCTGTGGCCCATAAGTTACATACTCCCAAATCTTTACAGCTGGCGCTTATCTGACTGTAGCACCTAAACTGATCTGGTATAAAGTCATCGACAATGATAATGTTGAATTCTAATAAACAGCTTTTACATGATTTAGTGTTTTTTTTATTGACCATGATTTTCCTTTGACACATTTGAAAATTTAACACTAGTGCATGCAGTTTATATGGTATAGTGATGACAAGGGAGGAATTCCTCCTACATATCATAAAGTGCCCATACCCACAGCTCTCAGAAGTAGTACATTTGATAGACCCTATTGTAATGTAATCATTCTATCTGTTCTTGGAGCAATGTAAACTCTTCCAAAAGCAAAGTTTATTCGGTCTTAACTGTTTCCCCAGATTTTGACGATAGCTGTTAAGGATGAACTATGTCCCTGGTGTCGGCTACGGATGGCTGAAGTCTCTTCTTCAAAGATTTTACTTCCTTTTGGGTGAGAGGGGTGCAGCAGAGACCACTGACACTTATATATGTGTGAAAAATGCTGCTTTATTGAAACAAGTGTGCATCACAAAATTTTCCTACAGTGGCATACCGACTTACAAAACTAAAAGCTCTCTATACAAGTCTGTCATCTACCATTCCTAGCCCCCACTCCTAAGTTACCACCCCCACTTAATGTAACCCATCAATTATCTATACCATGACATACTGTACTGCAATTGTAACATTTTTAACTTCCCCTATGATTTAACCGTGAATCTATTAACATCTGCTAAACTTAACTTGCTGTAACATAACCTTTTATCCTCCTACCTCGTTCAGGTGTGAGCTTGTTCACCCCCTCCCTTTCAGGCTGGTTTGCCTTTGGCAACAGTAACTACCTTATCTAAAGCCCTGAAAACTTGTGGGTCAACCAGCACTAGAAAAAGACATAGTCTGACTTTTTCTGCCCCCCTGCCTGGATCTTGACCATCTCATATCTGTACTTGCTATCTCTGAGCCAAAAATTCCTTCACTTCCAACAAATATAGTATAATATAACCATGAAAGGTGCCCTCCATCGCAACAAAAGAACTCTGCTGTATCGTACCGCAAGTCGGCATGCTCTACCCGGCTTTTCCCTTCGTCTCTGCAATCTGCACATCTCCCTATTGATTTTCCTCCTTGCCTTATCAATTGCTGCTGGCTTTTTAGCACCCCTCCAATTCCTCCTGGGTATGAATTCTGTCCATGCTACAATAAACCCTGACCACTGTGCTTTTATCTACTTCAGACTTTCATATCCCTCCGTAACAACATGCACTTTTCCATGACCATATTGTTTTCACCTAAATGCTCTAACAACACCTCAAGGGTATTTCTCCCTTGAATCAACCTGTTAATGTAGGAAACAGCTCTGTCCAACCCATACTCCCTTTTCCATGCCAAACAACAGAAAGAGCGGACTGTTCAAAGCCCAAATTACGCCCATGGGGACTCTTGCTGGCTTCTTGGTCAGCCCATTTTATGAACGAGTGCCACATGATCCATACCGCCAAGCTGGTAGCCTCCAGGCCTGGAGCCGAACCTGAAATGGAAAACAGCAGTAAGGGAAAATACAACAAACGGTCGCTCAACACTCACTCCCTTCAGGTCTGACATACATCTGGAAACAATTTGAGGACCATCTACCCAGACCCATGATTCTCTCCCTGGACCAGCCCCCTCTGTTGCACCCCCAATTCAAAATGAATGTGTACCGTAGTCTGTAGCTCCCACCTTCAACTTATGGATCACTTTTCTTACAGTTGCCAACAGCTGAAAAGCAGTCACAGGGTCCGCTAGATACCACTCATCGCCCCATAGCTTCCTACGCCATACTCCCGGGAAGAAACCCTCCTCGGGGTACACTGGCTGGCGTACCATTATTCCCGTTGACCTCTGAATTCTTTTTGAACAGCGCAACCTGATTACAACCCCTGTCAGCTGAATTCAAATGTCCTCCCATAGTAGTCCCCTATCATCCCTGCCCCCCAACAATTACCTATACTGATATTTCGAATAAAAGGCTATTTATAAGCATATCCCAGCTTGGATAAGCTTTCTTTGCTCTGGTGGAAAACTCTTTTGTTAACTAAATATCAGTATAGGCAATTGTTCTTTGTTGATATAGAATTGTGGCTCAGCCTTGCTGATTAAGAGCCGACCCTATTTGTTCTTAGGCCCCAACAATTACAACACTTTGAGTGCCTCGAAAAAATCCACGTCAACAAAGTAGAAAACAATATCGATTCCTTTTCTGATCTGAAAATATAGGGCAAACCTTTAAGCACCTTGGTAAATCCCTGCCACGTAAGCAAGCAGCTTCCACTTCTTTCCTGAACTACCCTGTTCTGTGGACCAACCCAACAGCATCCTCTTACCCAGTTCTCCTGCCGATAGGCCATGCCCCCAGAACAACTTAACCATGAAAGCAATGCCTGCCAATTTCCCCACAATTATGACCCGAGAAAGCCCTTTAGCCTTCAGCCCCAGAATAAACTACACCATGTCCTCTACTTTTTTCCATTCACCCGACTTCCTACCAGCCCCTGTACTGAGAAATTCCCTCCCGGGCTGAGCATATTCTGTCTGTGGAGATACGGCCAAAGACCCTACCACCAACTGGAAGGAACTGTCTCTGTCTCCTACTGTCCACAGTTCAATTGTCATTGCTTCTTGTTCCTGTCCACGGCCAGCCCATAGAACCTATCCTTCTGTGAATAAGACAAAGCATCCAGAGTGTCATTGTCCACACCAGGTTCGTGTTACGCCCTTAAAAAAAATATCATGTTTTAAGCATTCAAGCACAAAAACCACAGTAACTTTAGGACCTGCATGTCTCTGGCTGACTGTCTCTTCACCATCCGCACCACTGCCATGTTGTCAATACGAAACAAAACTCTTTTGTGTTCTAACAACCCCCTGACCCCCCACAGGGTGAGTGCCATCATCAGTGGGAACAACTGAAGAAAGACGATGCTGCAGCCACCATGCTTCCTCATTTCTGGCCATTCTTCGGCACACCAATGCCCTCTCAGTATAAGCCAAATACTATATCACCTGCAGTGTCCAAATAAATCTATGCATCCCACTCAACTTCACCCAGTGCACACAGGGGATACCATTGAATGATTCCAAAAAGAAGCACCACATGCACAAATCCTCCTTCACTTCACTCCTGCTGACAACAACTCATGATAATACGGTAAGGACAGGCCTGATGAAGCCAACCCCAACCTACAGAATGTCCTACCTGCCAGTACCACCCTGCATGGAAAGTTAAGATTGCCCAGCAGCAACTGCACCTCCCTGATCTTGACCTTAGCTTTGTCCAGCATTGTGTCAAACAACAATTGCGTGTTCAGTTTTTTTGTCCTTCGAGAAACATGCCTCCATGACCCCAGAGTCCAGCTCTATCTCCAAAAAGGAAAGTGTTGTCTGTGGTCCCACTGTCTTCTCGAGAGCCAAAGGGACCCCAGTGTCATCCATGATCTCTTGAAAACTTGCCACCAGACGCTGGGATATCCGCAGAGCCAGGTTTAGTGACAACCAAATATTCATCCAGGTAAAGGGTCACCATGTAAACATCTATTCCAAAAATGAAATAAAGCTCTCAAACAGGGCTCATGAAATAGAGCAAATCATTGGAAGAGCTTTATCCACTGAGCTTTATCCACATACGAATGACCTTCACATTGGATACCCAGCAGCTGAAAATCGTCAGTGTGTGCAGGGAGAACTGAAATACTGACTTAATGTTGCATTTTGCCATTTCCACTCCGACTCCTGCCCGTTCCACTAGTGCCATTGCCACGTTCACTGTTTAATATGACACACAAGCTAACTCTTCCGCTATAAAATCTTTCACTGATTGCCCCTCTGGCCATGAAATATGTTTAATCAGCCAGAACTGACTCTGCTCCTTCTTGGGAGCCACCCCTATAGGGGACACAATCGGGTTCTCCAATGTCCATTCATCAAAAGGGCCAGCCATCCTACCCTTCCTCACTACTTTCAACAATTTTTCCAGCACAGCCTGTGGATGTTTCTTTAACGATTTGTCTGCCCAT
Source organism: Lissotriton helveticus (assembly GCF_964261635.1). NCBI lineage: Eukaryota > Metazoa > Chordata > Amphibia > Caudata > Salamandridae > Lissotriton > Lissotriton helveticus. The sequence continues at coordinate 1,258,899,227 of NC_136069.1, forward strand.
CGCCACAATCTAGGACCTTGTACAACAAATGGAAACCCCACTGAAAACCTCTCCTACAAGATCACTGCGTCCTCTTTATTGGGGTAGGACCACAGCCAAAAGTTCAGTCTATCTAACTTAACCGTCGTGCAAGCTTTTTCCTCCAGGTCCTTGGGCCCCTTTCCTCTTCTGTAGGACCCAGCTATGCGTTGGAGCATACCGGAGACCCCCAGTTCCTGCCGCCAGTGGCCTGAGTATCCCACTGCATGGCCCCCTTGCTGTTTCTCTGTGTTGCCATAACATTGTACAAGGGCGTGCCTCCCTGTGCACTTTGAACATTCATGCCTAAACCTGCCATGCTCTCTCTAAATCTTTCCCTTATTTAAATCGCAACAGTTCCCCGTCAACCCACCTTTTTTTTTTGGTGTATAACCCACCCCTCCCCGGATAGGGTGGGCCTGAAAGAGCCAGCAGACTATTGGCAGGCCGTCGGTCGTGACTATTGTCAGTCCAAACTTTGCCAGACACTTTGTATGCTGCCAGAGGTCTGCTTTATTTGCCTCCACTTAGCCTCTGCATCAAGGGCCATGTGCACTCAGAATTCATTATCATCATACTGTGCCCACGCATTACCCCAAATGATATTTGAGCGTTGCGTATGACATCCATGTACTTAAACAGGGCCACACTCTGCTCGGGATATTTCTCACCATACACACTAGCGCAAATGAGAAACACCAATGTCAAGATTTCTATGCTCATTGGCACCCATGACATTTTGCCAGTCTATATTCCTCCTTCTTTCACCCTTTCTTGGTACTCAACTCTCTATGTAGGCGCTTAAACATTTCTACATACTCCCCTTTCCAAATCTTTTCCTTGATGGACAACATCAGGTGTGACCCTAATGGCTTAGTCACCGCCGTGTACGGGAGTTTCGTTATTTTTAGCGCCTTGTTCTCTTTGCCCTGTGCTCCTTCTAACTCCCTCTTCCCTGCTTCTGTCCCCATTCATACTCTGTTCCTTTGACCTTGTCCTCCATCTGCTCCTCCACTAACGTCCCCCTGCTGTACCTGTCCCCCTGTCACCCTGGCCGCTATTATCACTACTTTGTTCTCTGTGCCGTCTGTTCCTGTGACCACGGCCCCCCGTTCCTCCGTGCCTCCGTGCCTACCCGCATGTCCTTCACATACATGCCTTTCCGCAGTCTTGCATCCTCATCCCCCCGCCGGCACGATGCATCCACTCCGGTTGATACCATCTCCGTGGCTGCTCCTTCATTCTTACGTGGCTTTAAGGTCGGTGCCCGCTCCGAAGCCTGCTGCCTTGCCAGTTTATTGTTACCCAACTCAATGGAACAAATTTTATCAACCCAAAGAGAATGAAAGGCTGAGTGAATGAATTAATGAATACTTTAATTGTGCGGTTAATCAAAACCATTACAAAACACAGCATATTTAAAAGAGGAAGAAAACATATTTTGGAAGTATAAAACAATAAATATTTGTTTCAAAGATTGTTAAAATCTCCGATTGTTTTTGTTTATAAAATAAGACAGTGATTTACAAACACCCTAATGGGCAGAGCAAATCAAAGGTTCAGTGTTGGCCAAGCATCCACAACCCGGGCCCTCCCTTCTAAAGAACTCCGAAGGGTACACCTCACTCAGTGTATGGAGAGTTGCCCTTCAATAATGTACAGGTGTGGTAAACAAATTTCCCAAAACTGGCCATGTGCTTTACAATATCCAAAGTATAAAGTTGTTGGACTGCCTCTTTTTCTTTACGGGTGCCCATTTGGGGGAGGATCGGTCTAAGATAGAATCTAAGAGCTGACTGAAGGGCTGGACAGCAGAATAGTATATGGGCCAAGGATTCTTGTTTGTAGTTGCAGAAGCGGCTCTCCCTAATGCCCGGCCTTATGTTCACAGTTGGATCTAGTTCTTTTAAAGGGAGGGGGTGTAATCTGGCAGCAAAACTCCTGTATAGGGCTTGCCTCCCCACGGCCTGCCTAAGATGAGGTTTCTGATTGGACCGTGTATGTGGGAGACTTTGGGTCTCATGAAAGCCTCTTGCTGCCAGGTATTCCATGTCCAAAGTGCGAGAGCGTGGAACCAATTGCTTTTTTATTGTTGCCTTGATAGTGGCGTAGTTGGTTATGCTAGGGTCTCAGTTCTCTGTGGCAAGCTGCAGAAGTTATTTGGCTAAAGCAAAACAGGCGGACCATGGGTTACTACTGGATTGTTGAAAAATCGGTTTTAAAACAGCCTTCATAAAGTTTGTGGGGGCCGCCGTTGTTAAGAAGTATATCGAGAGAGTCGCCAGCTCTTCTAGCTTTTGCTGGTTGAGATAAAATTCCAAACAAATTATGGTGTTCCTAGTACAAGCTGGTAATTCGAATATCTTTTTGTAAGCAGTGCAATGTATTTTTTCCAGGTCCTGCGCAAATTTCCCTGGGAATATCTGTTGCGCGTAATTGTCTCTCAGGACTCTTTGTATGGCCATTGTTGATGGGCTATCCAAAGTCATGTATAATTTGCAAAGTGCATAGGTGATAATTTTCCCCTTCTGCTGCAGTTGATGGAGGTGCACCCGTGGGCGGCCTAGTTATTTTAGGATTGGACACAGTCCAGAGTCAGCATGCCCAACCACCACTTTGCCACCTTTTCTTTCAGATAATGGCCAAAGTTCACTATTTTGGACTTGGTTGAATTAGCAACCAACTTGTTCTGAGCGTTGTATACCGAAAGGGCCATGAGCGCTTTTTGAAAGCCTATTTTAGTGTGGTTGAAGAGAACCAGGTAATCAGCATACTGCAACAGCTGTATCTTTGTGAAGCCGATCCTGGGCGTGGCTAAAGATGCTCCATTCAGTGCCCGGCCCATGTCTGAAGTGTACAGGTTGAAGAGTATCGGGGCCAGGACACATCCCTGCTTTAGCTCCCTGTCCGTGGTAATTTTCTTAGTAGCGGGCTGACTGGTAAGTTTGACCCTTACCCAAGTATGCGAATATAATGATTTATTGGCTTGTAATAAGGGTGGTCTGATGTTCAATGTGCCAGTTTCTGCCAAAGGATGGAACAGGCTACGCCGTCGAAGGCTGCTTAGTAGTCGATGAAGCAGGCAAAAAAGAGGCAGGGTGCAATGGGACAACTCTTGATGGGCTAGATATGACAGGGCGACGATGTTATCCATGGTTGAGCCCCCTTGTCTAAACTCAGTCTGATAAAAGGGCAGAAGACCTTCCTTCTTGACCCAATCCGCTAATTCCGCCAAAAATTAGCTTGCATGGGCCTTGCCCTCGATGTCCAGCAGGGCACTCATTTGGTAGTTCCTTGGGTCAGTGTTTGGCCCTTTTTTAGGTCTCCCCTAGCGAACGCAGCGCATGCGCTGCTTCGCCCTGGCGAGACTATTGTTGTCGGTTTGGTGCGTGAAGGGGACAAAACATGTGCGCGCCCGGACAGGGGATGTGCACGCGCACGGTGTCAGGAGATGTGCACTCCGTACGTGTGCATATCTCCTGTCCCCGTGTAGGGCTGGCGTTACACAGCGCTCGCATCGCGCGCTTTCACTTTCTCTCCCGCCGTCGGCTCCACGGAGACAGCTTGTTGTATACCTGGCCCGTTCCTCTGGCGCCCCTTTGTTGACCTTTTCTTTTGTTTCATGTATTCCTTCTGCAGTGCAGGGTGACTGAGAGAAGGTCAGAAACTTGGCCGAAAGGTTAATCAAAATACAGGTTGGCATTCCAAACCTAAAGTGTTCACTTAAATGAAACTTGACCCATGCACATGTTCACATTTACCCAAGTAATTTTTCCTTTTCTAAATGCATCTTGCAGGGAGCGTGTTAAGGTTGTGCAACACTGATCCAATGGTTGTACAGCAACAAGACAGTGTTTTTAGAGTTCTGCTATTAATTTCGTCATCTTCGTCCAGCTGGAATTTACTCAAACACTTTTATGCATATTTCTCATTGTCATATATTTCAAATACCGTGAGCTCATCTAGTAAGTCTAGTTAGCAGTGTTTGACAGATTAGAAGTCCAGGAGATAAAATGCAAACAGATGTACCGCGAAGTCAGTGTGTACTATAAACACAGCACAAAAACAGCACTTAATATCGCGCCCGCACCACTTGCAATGTTAATGGGCATCAATTAAATACCTCAGTGGCAACGGAAATAGAAGTAACCTACAACCTACACTACTGAAATTTGAAAAAAAATACTATGTGTATTAACATCTGTGCAAGCCTACAAAGCCAAGACATCTCAATCCAGCTGCAAGAGGCTAAGAAGGACATGATACTATGCAAAGAACATGTATCATAAGCAAACTCGTACTAAAACACAAATATACAACATAAGTAAGATACTTTGGGAAAATACTGTAAATGGACTCTAGGCTGTATTACCAGAAGACACACACAGAACCTTGCTATCAGACTTTACCTAATACAAACCTTTCTTATAGGTTGCCATTAAAAGGACACATTCTAGAATAGATAATGGGATTACAGTGGCTCTCAAAAACAAGGACTCTTTGTTGCCAAATTGTACAAATGATTCTACAAATGAAGGCCTGTAATAGCTCCCATTTATATTGGCTAATTATACTGTTGCACACAATTCCATTTCTTTCAGGTAGCAGCTACACACTGCGGAGAGGCTTGTTTTTTTCTTCAGCTGTCTGTTCCTTCTTTCCCTTCACAGAGTAGAAGCGAGCCTTGTTTCCCTTTTAGACTGAGGCAGCCGAAAGTGGGCATTAACAGTGCACTAACAGTGACACTAAGTATAGCTACTGATTTGGTAAAATTAAGAAAGCTTGGTGATGTAGTTACAAATAAATCCTGCTTACTTTAACCTCTGGAGCTAGTTTTATATACACCTGACTTACCTATATGCAACTACTGTAACAATGTCTCTGAGAAAATTTCTTTTTGCATGTACAGAACAAGGGACACCACATTTCATAGGAGACATTTTGAGTTAACTTTTTAAAACACCAATACCATACATCTCTTTCTGGAGCCCCTCATCTCCATGTTTCATACTTCATCTCTTTCCTCTTCATTGCTGTCTTTTCACTCTCTCCTTCTGCATGCACTTGCTTTCTCCTCCTCTGCATCACCCTCTCCTTTCACACCCACCCCAAAATACAAAACTTGTTTTTCCTTTGGTGCCGTATACATACTATTGGCAATATACTTGTGTCCTCCTGCTGCTTGCCTTGTGGGAGCCATTTATTTATTTATTTTCTTTGAGAACTGCGTATATTTGCACGATGTCCGCTGCATCATGTCCCCACCCTTCTGTGTTGCTCTCTGTGACCGTATGTGTTTTTTTTCTTTAATTATCATATATTGTTACTTGGCACTGCTAGCTGCTACTCTGGTCCCTTCAGTAATTTCTCCATCTCCATCTTCCAGACAGTGCTGCTAGCTGCTACTCTGGTCCCATCGGAAATTCCTGCATTTTAAATCCTCTAGGCATTGCTGCAGCTGTGTCTCTGTTCCCAGTGGTAATTCCTCTTTCTAAGTCCTCTAGGCAGTGCTGCTTCTCTGGTTCTGTTGGTAATTCCTTATTCTTAGTCCTCTACACAGTACTGCTACCAACTTCCATTCCAAATCTTCTAGGCAGTGCTGCAGCTGTGTCTTTGGTCACAGTGGTAATTCCTCATTCATAGTCCTCGAGGCTGTGCCGCTAGCTGCTTCTCTGGTTCCGTTGGTATTTCCTCATTCTAAGTCCTCTAGACAGTGCCACAGCTGCATCTTTGGTCCTGTCAGCAATTCCCCATTTCTAAGTCCTTTAGACAGTGCTCCAGCTGCTTCTCTGGCAAGTGAAAACTGCATAAGTGGGTTACTCTAAAGGACATATTGCAATTAAAATATGGTGAAGAAAAAGAAGTTTGAATCTGTTAAGACTGCAGGCAAATGTCCTTTAATTATTGTGAGGTTCAACCTTTTTGGGACCTGTTGCAAATTACTGTCTTGAAATGCTGATCAGTAATCCTGTTGCGCATAAACTACAGAATGCTGGAGTGTAGTACAACCTGAATATTCCCATTGGCAGTGGCTTCACAGGGTAGAGAATAATGAATGAAGTAATTACAGTACACAAAAGTAGGGGAATGCACATAGCACCATTTAAACCTTCTTGGGTGACAGGAAAGCTTGAAAAATTTCAAAATTCATTTAAGCTGGGTGGACCAAAGCAGGTGGGTAATAAATGAGATAACCAAAATAACTGTTCAGTGGTGTAGCAGTACGCTAGTGTCGAAGCTCTGTGACCATTTTGGGAAAGCTAATAAAACAGAACATGGGAAGACCCATGATGTTGTCTCTGACCGTGGTAAAGAAGACTTGCTCAAGCAGGCTGGCCAGTGCCCGGTAACCTCATAGGAATAAAGACAGATTCAGACAAGTGTTAAACATCTTTGGAATGAGTTGAATACATGGAGCATATTGGTGACACATGCAGCAGATAAGAAAATACAAGAAGTGATGGATTATTGTATGAGCTTACCATTATAAACCTTGAAGGGTTCGATTCATTATAAAGCAAACACTATTCTAGCAACGACATAGGTGCTTTGTGCTGACAGGCGTCCACTGTATTCTATCGTATATCGTACACCAACAAAAGCGCAGAAGTAAGTGTATTGTGACTCAGGCAGGTGTTTAGGTGAATGAATAGTTATATATATAAAAAAGAACATTTGTAAGGGTGCTTACCTTGATTAAACGTGTCAGTCATTAGTATCTTGGTCCTGCGGAGGCCTTATTCAATGGCCGAAACGCGTCAACTACCTTTCGCTTAGAGGTTCCACCCAGTAATTAAATTTGAATTCATTGATTGAATTTTCATCAATAAATAGCAGCTGTTAAAGTGTATAGATAGCTAGATAACAGACTGTGTGCACGACTGTTTTGTGTACCAATGACAGATAATATTTGTTTTCGGACAACTTTAAGAAAATAGATTTTTTTTAAAAAACCTTTATTGAGGCAGATAGCAATTACACAGCTTTATTCGCCTACAACCTGGAATCCCAGGCCGGCAGCTTCGTCAGTGACATTAAAGTAAATCCTTTACTGAAAAAAAAAAGAAGAAAGCAAGCATGTGTCTTAACACGGCAAGCCGCCTACAACCCATCCGGGCCGGCCGCGAATAAGGCTACTGTGAGCTGCGTAAGGATGCATTCTGTAATGATGGAGAGAGTTAGGCATACCAAACTGTGAATGCTTGAGATTTCTCGATTTTTTAAACTTTACTTTTAACCGTTTGTGAAGCCCAACAAACTTGTGGGACTAGTGCAAACTGTTCCCCTCCATTGTGTGGCCACCATACCGGGTATGTGAAGAAAGGATCGTAAGGCGCGGAGCGCTAGTGTCGTATCCTTGACAATTGTGCAGGCACAATATTCCAACCTAATGTTCTCTGCACCTGGTGAATCAATCCAAAGAACATGGAGGGGGAGGGGTATGACTAATAAATAGATATTGAACTAGACTTATGTGTCGTTTATTAGTACGTCATGCTAAGTGTATGTCCTTAGGGTTAGGGGACCGCATCTAGGAAACAGGAAATGTGACTATTTCATCATTGTTGCAACCGTTGCAGCTAGTGTGAAATGTATAACACTGATATCCCGGGGGTATAATGGGTGATGGTAAAGTATTACAAGAGCTCTGGTATAGGGTACCACGTATAGTGTTACACGTCATGTGCCTAGCATATGTAATAAGGTGAGTGGGATAGGTAACTTCACTTAGGGGTGCTGTCAGGGTCTGGTATCGCGGAGGTGCCCTCCTGTAGCTCAGTCTCGTCCTCGGCCTGGGTACTGGCCTGAAGTCGGAGAAGGTACGCCGTAAGAGGACCCCATATGTCTTTGGGCCTTGATTTATGCGGCAAAAGCTCAGCATAATTAGACAGTTGGTCTTGCCATGTGGTCATCGTTGTCAACCAGGTCTTGAATTTGGGGGCACAACCTCTCCCCCACCGACACGCCACCAGTCGTTTCGCCAAAAGGAGGCCCAGCGCAAAAAAATTACGGTGAGCCTGCAGGGCAGGACATGCCTGCCCCAATAGAGCAATCCTCGGGCATGGTGACACGGTCGTGCCTACCATGTCCGACAAGGCTGCAAACACCTCATCCCAAAAAGTCTCCACGGCACGACACGTCCACGCGAGGTGGAAGAAGTCCGCCCCCTCTCTCCTGCAACGCACACAATGGTCATCATCTCGGAGGCGAAAGCGGTGCAGTTTGGCCGGGGTGTAATAGAGTCGGTGTAGAAATTTATAATGGACCAGTCTGAGGCGTGTGTTACCCGTCACTGCGGCAGTGTGCGAGCAGCTCTCTTCCCATTGTTCATCCGACAGTGGTATGTCTAGATCACCGTCCCATTCTCGTCTCGCTCTAAGAGAGGGGGGAGATGGGGCTGCCTGTGTGTGTTTGTAAAGCATGGAGACAACATGTTTCGGGTTATCTGACTGTAGCAGGGCATGAAGGGGCGCCACCGTATCCGGTTCATCTAGAAAGGAGGGAGTAAATGCCCTGATGCCCTGTCTCAGTCGCACGTACAGAAACGTATCCATGACCGAGGGGGTAACATCTCCAAAGAGTTGCGCCGATGTGCGGAAACTGCCCTGGAGATACAGGTCTCCCCATATGTGAATTGCTAGCCTCGTAAGCATTTTACGGCCAAGTTCTTCACAAGTTACACTCAGTCTTGGGTCATGCGCCAGGGTCATGCGAGATGAGTAGAGAAATGGCGTTCCCATGGCCTCGGCTAAACGTCTCCAGGCGAGCACCGTGCAGTCCACAGTGGTGGGATCGCGGTCTACTATCTTGGCTCTAGAGTAGAGATAACCTGACGGTTGTTCTGGTCTCATATAGCCATCCTCAACAGCCAAGTGCGCCATGAATGGAGGAGGATGTAGCCAATATGCCGCGAAGTGACCTTGTGCACAGTCATAATAGCGCTGAAAATTGGGCACGTCAAATCCCCCTTGATGATATGGGAGCATCGGCGTCTTTAAGCCAATCCGAGCTTGTTTCCCTCCCCAGATGAGACGGGACATTTGTGAGTTAAGGGCCCGAAAGAAATGTGCGCCCGGATTGTACGGGATGTTAGTGAAAAGGTACAGCAGTTTAGGTTATACTACCATTTTAATCAGGGAAATACGCCCCGCCATGGAAAGTGGGAGGTGGATCCACCTAGTTACGCTGTCAGTCAGTTTATCCAGGACTGAACCGTAATTGGCCCTGATGAGGGTATCACGGTTTCGAGTCACTTTGATGCCTAGGTATTTGATTTCATCCGACTCCCAGATCAAGGGATAATCCAAAGGGAATTGTGCAGTCCTATCAGCCAATGGAAATAGAGCTGATTTTGACCAATTTATGTGTATTCCTGCGATACCCCCAAATTTGGTGATCTCGCGCAGCAAGGGGTTTAGGTTCTCCGGAGGCTTGTGCACATAAAGGGTCATGTCATCAGCATATAATGCAATAAGCAATTGTCTCTCTGGGTATATAAGAGAGCGATGATTGTGATGTTGGCGTAGTTTGGCTGCCAGAGGCTCAATTGCAATTGCGAATAGGACCGGGGATAACGGGCATCCCTGTCTTGTGCCCCGGTGAATAACAAAGGGGGCCGAACGGGAACCGTTTAGCACCACCGAAGCCTGGGGTTGGTGATAAAGTAAGCGGATCCAGTCAAGGAAACTAAACGGAAAGCCCATCCGCTCTAGTAGCGCCAGGAGGTAGTCCCATTCCAGTGAATCAAATGCCTTTGTGGCATCAAGAAAAATGGCGGCTGCCTCGCATGTGGGGTTAATGTCTTGTATTACTGCCTGAAGCGTACGCAGGTTATGGGAAGTCGCGCGGTTTGGGACGAATCCTGCCTGATCCGGCTGTACCAGCCGTTCCATCAGTAAGTTGAGGCGCGATGCAAGTACTTTTGCCAATATTTTAATGTCTGAGTTCAAAAGGGAAAGGGGTCTATATGAGTCACAGGACTCTGGCGGTTTGCCTGGCTTCAACAGTGAGGTTATAAGGGCTTCGCGCATAGTGGTCGGTAGAATACCCTCCTCGAGAGCCGTGTAGTACACCTGTTGTAGGATCGGGGCTAGAACGTGTATATAGGCCTTGTAAAAGTGAAATGGTAGACCATCCGAGCCCGGAGATTTGCCCGATTTCATGGACATTATAGCATCCGTTATTTCCTCCAACTCGAGTGGGTGGTGAAGGAATTTCTGCTGTGACGGGCCTAGCCATGCTAGCGCAGTGTCGTCCAGATAAGTATTTAAATTAACCGGGGTGTGTCTCTGAGAAGTGTAAAACGTGGAATAGTGATCAGTAAGAACCCTGAGTTGTTCTGATAGGTTCCGCTGTGGCACATTATGTAGGTGTGGTAATGTAGGTGTGGTATCTGGGGGGGTTAACAGCAGACGCTAGTGCCCTACCCGGCCTGTCTCCCTCACCATATCTACGGGCAGTGTGTGTTTTCCCTAAGAACTTACATTCTTTCTCCGCTAAGTCTGCATAGTCATTTAGTTTCTCCCGAAGTTGAGCTTTGGCTGTATGGCTGTGTGTGGGGTGGTCAATATCACGTTCCAATTGTCGCAGCTCTAGTTCAAGCTTGCGCAGTTCTTCTCGTAGGGATCTGAGGACGCCTCCCCCCTTAGCAATGCACCACCCCCGCACAGTGACATTGAAGGCCTCCCAGACTGTTGTGAGACTGGATACCGATGATATGTTACGCTCAAAAAAATCTTTGATATCTTGTTCCAATTCCGCCTTAAAGGCCGAATCAGTGAGGTGTGCAGGGTTGAGGCGCCAGCTTAAATAAGGGGAAAAGTTTAGAGGAATGCGTAATGACAGGAGTACTGGTGAGTGATCGGAGAAGGTACGGGCGGGGTGTGAGGCCCTGACCAACCAGGGAGAAAGGCCCGCTGTCAAAAATACGTAGTCAAGACGTGCCCAGGTAGAGTGTATGGCAGAGAAGTGTGTGCCCTGCTTGAGAGAAGGGTGTGCATGCCTCCAAGCGTCAATCAGGCGGTGTTCCTCTACGATGTCTGATAGAGTGCGTTGCGTGTGCGTGTAGTGTACCGCCTGTGGGTGGGATCTGTCCATACTATGCCGGAGTGCAGTATTAAAATCACCTCCCAGAATTACGTGAGCAATACCCATTGATTGGATTTTACCCCAGAGTGTAAGGAGAGCAGTTGGGTCATCTGTATTAGGACCATAATAACATGCAAAGAGTATTGTGTGTGAATGAAGTCTGCCCCAAACCATGCAATATCTGCCACACGCATCAGCCTCAAAACCTGCCGGGGTAAAGTGCACCCCTCTTTTGACTAGGATCGTGATCCCCTAGCGTAATTTGAATAGGACGAAAAAGTTCGACAGGAGGCCCAGCGGGATGCAAACAAGGGGGGATTGCCCAACAGTAAATGTGTTTCTTGGAGCATGGCAATGGATACATCCTGTCGATCTAGGTAGCCCAAAATCTGCCTCTTTTTCTGTGGGTCGTTAAGCCCCCGTACATTCCATGAAGTCAGTTGCAGTTGTTGGGCAGGTTGCACATTTGTTACGTCACCCATCCCAGGAAATACAGAAATGTGTAACACATAAGCATGACATCAAGATTCTGGTAACAAACAACATCATAAGTGCAACTAGCAATCCCGTAGTCCGTTTTGGCAGTCCCGTCCCATAAGAGTGCTAAAATTTGTAAAGCTATTCCAGTAGTGTGTTGGGACATCCACCCTCCCACACCGGCAACCCCAACTCGCCGGGCAAAGAATACCCACCCCCCCACCCAAAGCCAAAGAAAAACAAAACAACATGCTACTTTCGTCTCTCCACTATGGAGGGAGAGGTTGCAAAGGGGCTCGCCCATTGGGGAATCGTATCTAGGGGCGCCCGACTTGCCTCCCACCTCTTACTCACACCCACAAGACACCAGGTAGCAACCCAGTTGTCTCCCATGGGACGGAGGTGGGGTGTCGAGCACTTAGTGTCACATAGACCAGTGAATAGTAAGTCAGTAAAAGTACCTCACCGGAGTCACAGCACTGCGCGATCAGCTATGTCAGGAATACGGGTCTCGTGGGTCAGCCAGGAGTCCAGCCACTGTCAGTCCTGCTGTTCCAACGGCGAGTGTGATCTGGAGCGGTGTCCACCCGCATCACCCCCGGTATGATCCCTCTTATGTTGCTTGAGGAAGTCCTCCACCTGCTGCGGGTTTGTAAAGATGTGGTGTTTGCCTTGGTAGGAGATCCTTAATTTCGCAGGGTAAAGCATGGCGTAGGGGAGTTCCTGGGATTGTAACTTCTTTTTGACCGCCACAAATTTACGCCGTGCTTCCTGCACCGAGGGGGTAAAATCCGGGAAGAAGGATAAGGCCGTGTTGCCGTAGTTTATCCTACCCAACTCTCGTACACGACGCAGCACCGCATCACGGTCTCTATAGTTCAAGAAGCGCGCTATGATGGGCCTAGGTGTAACCCCTGGAGGGGGGCGTGCAGCAAGGGATCTATGGGCTCGCTCAACGATGAGGCGTGGAGAGAAGGAGTCTTTCCCAAATAGTTCGACCACCAGGTTCTCCACGAAAGTCTCCATCTTCCCAGTGTTTGTGGATTCCGCCAGGCCTAAAATTCAGACATTATTTCGGCGGGACCTGGCCTCCAAATCCTCGTTTTTGTCTGCAATTATCTTGAGGAGCCTGTCCATTTGCGTGACCTGACGATTGGTAGAGGTGGTCCCGTCTTCCAGTTCGGAGATCCTGTCCTCGGTCTCTTTTATGCGGGTGTCGTGTTGATCCAGTTTCGCCACGACCCCATCCATGCGCGCATTTATGGTGTCGATCTTGGAGTCGATTGTTGAAAGGCTTTGTCTCTTACCTAGAAGTAGGGATTTCCAGTCTTCCTCTGGTGGGGCCGATGTGGTAGGGCTCCCCTCCGGTCCCGGCATCGTTCTGGAAGTCTTTTTGGCCTCAAATGGAATTTTGGACTGTTTGGCGTCGCTGCGGCCCATGGTACGCCTCGGTGTCCGCGACGTCGTGGTAGCAGATTCCGCCAGGTTCGTGGTGGTCGAGTTCAATGGAGGTGGGGGCCACCGGCCCGGCGAGGGAAAAGGAGTTTGTGGGCGGTCCTCCCTGCGTCCCCAGTACCAGTGATTGTAATTGAGCGTTCAGGTCTCCTCAATGCAGCCCGCGACACCGGAATGCCTTGACTCGTCCCCCGAAATGGCAACAGATCCGTTGGTGGACCAGCGTAGAAGGCAATTCGTGGATAGCGTCGAAGAGCCCAGGGAGTGGAGCCGGAAAAGGAATGTGCCGTCGGTCCGTACAGTGCGCATGGGAGGAGGAAGGCTGTTATTGAATGCGTCGGCGAGCGGCGCTGCAAATGTTCTTGGCTGCGGCACAGGCGTAGGTTTAAAACAGGCACTGGCGGTGCATATATGGCCGGGGAAGGGAGGGAGGGGGAATGCCGCCCAATGGAGTCCGCAAGGCAAAATTGAGTGTGGTTTGTCAGAGGACCGCAGCGGTCAGTCCGCACCGCACCCCACTCCAGATCTCGCGGCGGCAGTGTAAAACAGTTCAGGCCTTGCCCCAAGCCGGCCGCAGCTATGTCGCAGGATATCACCAGGGCGGACCAGGGGAGCAATGGAGGCTCCGCCTGCAGCGGCGCGATGTTTCCAGTCCGCCTGCAATGTGGTCTAAGCAGGGGAGAACCAGCACAGTCTCGAGTGCGATCCAGGCGTTATGCCACGTGTTGCGCCATGGTGGCCATGCAGCAGTTGGTCCCCTCCCATCACTCCTCGGGTCTCCAGAGGCGGCAAGGCTATGGGGGGGCCACAAATCAGGAGCGCGGGCAAATTAGGCGGTGGTCACGGGGCAATGCTCAGCGGTGTGTCATGGCCGGCGCTCCCCAGCGGGCTCCAGCAAGGAAAAAGCGCGCAAGATAGGCCGCCCGGGCAGGTCCGCGACCGTAGGAGACTCTCACCTCCCCGTCCGGCAGCTCCGGCGTATCACACAGCAGCAGGGGATCCAAATAGTGTAGTCGGTCGGGACGCAGGGAGTTCCGTGTAGGCCTCTGATCCCCGGCCTCACCCAGCTCGCTCCCCCGGCAGGAGGGCACCACAGGACCGTGAGCGGGCCGCACGCTGAGAACGAGGCAGATTCCGCCGGCCCCCGATATGGCAGACGGGAGGCGAGGGTACCGATATGTGCCTCTCAACAAGGCGATTCAGGGCGCACTTCCAGCAGGCATTGACTTCCGGTCAGGAGGGCATGGAGGATGGATGAAGGCTCGACCAGGCGAGAGCCTCACTACAGTGCGGCCATCCTAGTCCGGCGCCACCTAGCGCCCCCCCCCCCAACTTTAAGAAAATAGATTTGTAAGGAACGCAGTTTATTGTAAGAAACATAATGTTTCATAATATAAAGAGGATATTAATGTACAAATTCTATTGAATATTTCGATTAAATTGTATCAGTTTCAACCGTGTATACAGCCGGGGTCGAGGGCGATGATATATATGAAGTAGACTTAGAGAATTAATTAATTTTGATATATTTTTAAGACACTAGTGATTAATTGCGCTTTTGTCTCTTGATTGACCTTTGCATCATCCGTACAGGGAACCATATATTCAGGTATAAAACTGCTTGATAGGCCAGTCCAACACTGATCTATTCAATGCAGTAGTTGTGTTTTAAATGGGTAGTTTGTATTCCTTGTACACTAAAGAATTTGGCGAAAGCTGTTTTTAATAAACTTGAACTCGACACGGACGTGTAATCTGACCTAGAAAATGCCTGATTTTTGCCAAACTGGTGTGGAAGAAACCGTCACTGCATAAGCCATGAAGTATATTTTTGAGGCACTGGCCGCTCTGAATCGATGTCACTTGTTAAAAAAAAACATGTAGTCCCAAAATAGTTTCTGAACTTTGTCTGAAGCCTGTATGTTTATGGGGTGGTTGGAAACGTACAAAAAGACCAAATGAATCACAAGGTTGACACGCTTTTCCCTGTAGAAACCACAAATGATGCTCTGTGTCTTCTGAAATGGAAAGTTATCTTGAGCACAACCCAGATTACTCATTTTGTCACCCTTTGGCATTTACTGAAAGATGCATGTGTGTTCTTTACGACCAATCACCCGCGTTCGCATGAAAGACTGTTACTCATAAGAAACACAGACTGTTTAAATTGCACTGACGTTTAGAAACCGGATAAAAGGCCGCTAGGAACTGCATGAGGCGTACGTTTGCTGGTGCTAATAATTTATATTTTAAGGTTGTACTATGGGTTATGATTGTTTTCCAAACTTCCACACCGCAGTCACCTATGGCACGATAGCACTTGTGGTTAACACTCCTATTTCTGGTTGCAGCTGATTTTCTTGAAGCTCGCCCTATCCTATTGAATTAGTCAGCCCCTCTCTATGATCTCTACACTCTTGTCATGTTGCACATAGAGTGTTTGGAGTACTTTACAAGCCAATGAGGTTGTAGAAACAGTTGACTAGTGAAGCAAGAAGAATGAGGTCACAGGGTTTAGTGGCTAAACCCTTTAGTGGCTAAGGAAAGAGGGATCTGTTGGAGGGTTAGCTCTTTGAAACATCAATAAACCATTGTCATTAAGCAACTCCGACCTGATCAACAATCCTGGGCACAGTGGTCTTCTTTGAGCTTTTCTTTTTTTATATTCAAATCATTTTTATTGAAAAATACAATTATAAAGAAAAACACATACATGAATGAAACAACGGAAATAAAGGAATTGAAACAAAAGAAAAGAACAAAATGAAATGACAAAAGAAATGGGCCCGACTCAAATAATACTTACATAGCAATTATTACAAACATGTTGGCGTAGTCAAGTGCGTGTAGAGTACACCCAGCGTCTACATGAAAGTCTCATGATGAAAAAACAGCAGCAAACGAAGATATCTGTTACAGGTGATCATATGAAAAGGCAGTGTGGTTACATACATTACAATAAAATTACAATAAAGTCTTATATATCACCACCATAAGATGGATTTACGGAGGGACAAATGAAAATGATGAGGCGTCTAAAGACTCCAAGAGTTTCCGGTTAGTCTTACGCCACGGGGAGGTATGGAGAGCCGGGTTGTCCACACCTCTTAAGAAGGACAGCCACTCTTGCCAAATTCCAAAGGAAACATCCCTGGAGTTCTTCCACTTGCATAGTATTACTTTACAGGCTAAGGTGAGCAAGAGATCCATCAGTTGTCGATCATTATCGTTACCTAGTGTTGGGTCAAGGACGCCTAATAAGACGTATGAAAATTCTCTAGGGGGGTTGATGTTGAATATGTGTTCTATACATTTATACATTTTATCCCAGTAATGCTGCAGGGTAGGGTAGGTGAAGAGCATATGAGAGAGGTCTCCAACAGCGGAGTTACAGTTCCAGCAGGTCGGAGTATCTGTTAAGCGCAGTTTAAAAAGTTTTTCAGGAGTCCTGTATGATCTATTAAGAAGCATATTTGGTCTGAGACAAGATAGGAGATATTTTATTCGAGAAGGCCGTACTCTATATTTTATCCCATACAAACTGAATATTGGTGGAGTTGGATTCAGATTCCCATCTAGCCTCATTACGTTTATGCGTTTTCCTAGGGTTAGGTAGAAGAAGTTTGTAAATTTTAGAAACAGTGTGACCCGCTTTCAAAAATCGTGAGAGTTGAGAAGTGAGCGGTGAATCACAAGGTTTAATGGAGCGTGCTGAGAGGAGAGCTTTCAATTTTAGAAAGACGTAAAAATCCATGGGAGTTGAGTTGTGTTGGCTCTGAAGATTTGAGAAGGGTAGCGGATGGGGGCCTTCATAAAAGTCTTTTACTAAGTTTATACCTTTCTTGGACCAGAACTCCCAACGGAGCATAGTGCCGTCAATCCTTAGAGAGGGGTTCCGCCACAAGGAGGCTAAATTAGATTTATGTACTTTCAATTTATGTGGGAGGTCCAATCTCAGGAGGGCTCGCCTGGTGTTGAGGAGAATATAGCGAGAGTGAGGAAGATGGGAGAGATCCATGGTGAGGAGAGCAGATAGGGCATTTTGTCGATGAGTGACCTCTCTATATCAAGCCAAACCGGTGTATAGTCCGGATGTATGGTCAGCCAGTTGGCTCCTTGTTTGCACAGAAATGCTGTTTGATAATTCCTGAAGTTAGGGAGACCCAAACCGCCTTTTCCCTTAGATAGTTGTAACTTAGGGCCAGATGTAGGAAGCCTAATACCGGTCAGTAACGGCAAAAATTACCGAATTCGGCCGCTACCGACCGGTATTAGGCTTTTCTGATGTAGGGGCCTTATCTAAGGATTCGGTAATTTATCGAATCGGTAATTTAAAGAATCGGTAAATTACCGAATTCTTAAATACCGATTCGGTAAATTACTGAATTCCTAATGTAGGGAGCACTTAAATGAGTGCTTTTCCCATGTTAGGCTGTTTGTGGCCTATCCTAGGGCCGTATTAAAAAGAAGGTTTAGACCTGGCAAAAGGTTTATGTTGCCAGGATGAAATGGCAGTTAAAAACTGCACACAAAAGTAGCCTTTGAAACATGTCTCGGGCCTGAGACCTGTTTCAAAGGCTACTTAAGCGGATGGCACAATTAGTGCTGCATGCTTACTAGTAGAATTTAATTTACTGGTCTTGGGTACATGTAGTACCACTTTGCTAGGGACTTATAAGTAAATTAAATGTGCCAATTGGGGGTTAACCAATTTTACAATTTTTACCATGTTTAAAGCAGCGGGCACAAGCACTTCAGCACTAGTTAGCAGTGGGAAAAAGTACAGAGTCCTGAAGGCTAACAAAAACGAGCTGAGCAATCAGGAGGGGGAAGGCAAAACGTTTTGGAATGACCCTGCAGAGAGGGCCAAGTCCAACATGAACGCCCTCCAGCCAAGAGCCAGGGCAGAATAATCATTACATTTATAGGCTTCCCTCCGTAGGCCATAGAACGTGGATGAAGGCCCTCTTATGCAGTGGCTCTTGTCAGTCTGAACTCAGTTGGATCCCTCTATCTACACTCTTCTGAGCCACTGGATTGGCCCACAGAAAACCCTTCTCATCTGTAGACCCCAGCTACACAGCTTCTAACCTTAACTTGCTCACTGATGTGTCCTATTAGGCAGACAATACCACCATTGCCAACAAAGTGATGTGATCCATTCCGCCCATTGGATCAGACGACTTTCCCCAACCCAAAGAGAATTCTGCCCATAAGTACAGCAATTAACAGAGGTCACTAAAAGCTATTAGTCTCAAGTGCCAGTCACTGTCCCATCTACTGCCCTGTGGAAGCTTCAAGCAGGGACTTTGGGTAGGCCTCTCCTCAAGCCTTGGGGCTATGGGTTATTGACAGTTCTCTGACCTCTGAGGTTTCTCAGAGTGGGGGGCAGCAGCTGCGGGTGATAGGTACCCTACTTCCACTCTGCTTACTACCAGTTGTGAAGTGGAATCCTGATTCTGGCTTTTCAGCAAAGTGTCTGTACCCTGAGGCTGAACAGGGAACAGAGGTGAGTCCTCCCTCGCCCTGCCCCTCCATCTTGGCTCCCATATCCTCCGCTTAGGAGAGGTAATCCCAGAAAACGGAACCGTCAGGGTGCCTTGGGCAGCCACCCCTCCCATCTCTCCTGATTCCATGGGCAAATCATATCCCAGAATGCAGTCTATGGGTATCTGAGGACTAACTGACCCTCCTATGGAAAACCTCCCCACCCCACTCCTGGGATACCAGGGCCATGGGGTGGAAAAAGTAATGCCCCTAGCCCTAAACTACCCTATACACCTGGCTAGTGCACTGCTCTGGGGAAACCGGCCTTTCCACTACCATGGACTGGCTTGCCCCAGTGTCCCTCAAAGCAGTGACAGAGATCCCATACACCTTCACCTGGTGGAACTGATGACTTCAACCCTCAGGGATAACAAGCTCACCCTCTGAGGCTATCTCCCAGCTAGAGGAGATTATGGCATGGGTACTTCCCCCTAAAGCCACTCTGGCCACTCCTTTTCAACTTCCACCAGTGGGGGGGTTTCTTAGGCCATACAGAGTCTCCCTGCTTGTATCCTAACTGGGAACACTCAAAGCAGCAAGTTGAATAGGGGCTGCTCTGGGCCACCGCCTACCAGAACCTCCCCCCCATTTCATAGAAGAAGCTTGAGAACCCTTTCCTCCCACCTTACTCTGGGACTTTTCTGGTTCACATTTACTGGGTCACTGTAGTGGGGGAACCTGCACCAGCCTTCTTGGAGTCACTCCCAGGTACCATTGTTTACATTCTGGCAGTGATCCAGAGGTCTGCCTACCTAGCAAGCTCCCTAGGGTTAGTGAGTTTACTATCCAGTAGGTGTTGGTGCAGCTCTGTAAAACAAGTATTCGGCATGTGCTTCCTCAGGATCAAATTGTACAGCCCACTTTAATCATCGACCTCGCTGTCCCTCACACAACCACTTAGTGCCTTAAAGGAATAATCAAGAAAATACATCCAAGGCTGGTTTGGCAGTTTCTGGTGATAAGAATGGCTTTCCCAGAGGCATATGTCATCTGGTCTCTTATGTCTAGTGTGAGCAGGGTGTCCCACCCCACTGTAGGCATGTGTTTCTAGAGTCCCCCTCCCCCATATTCCTCTTAGACCCTGTGCTTACTTAGGGCAACCTCATAGGCTGAGTACCACTGTCAGTATCATCCCCTTCCACAGGTGAACAACCTTTACAACGAAACTTTTACAACGCACTACCATTACAACGCGGTCATTACACCGCAAACTATTACAACGCATTGTGCTGGGGGGCGCTCTAGGATAGGGAATAAGTTTAATTTTCTATCCAACACCTTCCCTAGTGTCCACGGGGACTGGAGTTGGAATAGAAAATTAAACTTTTTACTATCCAGCACCTCTAAGCGCTATGCGTTGTAAAGGTTTGCGATGTAAAAACCGCGTTGTAAAGGCAGGCGTTGTAATAGCCTGCGTTGTAACGTCATACATCCCCTTCCACATAGCTAGGCACCAGGTGTTTGGGTATGTGTACCTGTTTGTATCCATTAAATACTATGTTATCACTGCCACCATTGCTGTAGTTTCTGCTTGCTTGGCTCGAAATTCCAAATCTTTGAGACTTAGCTCATGGGTCAGTTTTCAGTTTTCCCATCTGCAGCTGAAATTCCTCCTCCACTCTCCTATTAGCCAGCCCCTCCGGGCCATAACTTGGAAAGACACAGTACTTTCTGCCCTGACAATCAGCTACATTCCTGGGATTCTGTTGACCTCCTCATCTCAGGACCTGTACCCAGGACCTCTTAATGCTCCACAATACCTTTATCCTCATCTTGGTCCTCTGCTGCCAGCATCTGGTGAGTCTCCAACTAGGCCCTCAGGGCCTTCTGGAGCTCCAGCTTCATGGTATTCTTCTTGGTTGAAAGCCCCTTTTCTTTACAGAACTCCATGGGCTTAGCCACAGTGTAGCTATTCAGATCGAAAAACTCAAATTCCATTCTTGCATATATAGTTAGAGGCAGTCAGGTAGAATGAGAGTACGTTTTTGAAAAAGCAAAATGAGTAAATCAAGAAAAAATGTAAACTAACTCAAATTGGTATAAACATATGTATAATGTGATTTTAGTTTTACACAAAATCACTGTATGGCACTACACAAACACAGATGCTGTATCTCACCACTCAACACCAATGTGAGAAATTGGGCTGTTGGTCGATGGGGGGTGAATCCTTCTAATGCAACAGCCACAATCCCTGTCAGGGTGAACCATGAACTGTCACTAAATTAACCTGTGCGTACCCTAGAGCAATCCTTGTAAGACTTCCACAGATGAAGAAGTTTTCTGAAGAGTTTGGTCTGAGGGTAAAATATTAATACCTGCTGCCAACTTTGAAGTGGGAGAAGCTTCTAGAGTTTCTCCCTGCAGAGTTGCCGGAATTTTCTGCCTCCTTGCTCTGGTCCCAGTCTGTATTTCGGCACAGTGGGCTACTGTGAGGCCTTTGAAGTGTAAGTGTGGGAGGTAACAGCTCTGCCATCTTATCAATTTAGAAATGGCCCATCCTGCCAACACCTGTACCTTCCTTTGTGTTACTGTCTAGGGGGAATACACAAATGTCAACTACACCAAACATGTGATCCAGAAAAAGGGGGAAGCCAATAAATGGTTAGGATACAAAAATGCCAACTTTCTAAAAGTAAATACAAGGAGATGATGGACGGGGCGCTGAAACTTTTCAGACACTCACCCCCAGTCACAGATATGGGTTGAATCCATCATCGATCTTTAGTTCACTTCTCCATTCCAGTTCAGGCACAGTTATATACAAATCAGTCTTGGCCCTTTGCCTCATGGGAACAGTCCAGCCCGAACTGCCAAGCCATGTCTTCCCTGGACAAAAAACTAGCATCCTGGGACTGGTTTCGGGCTAACAGCCCTCATCAGCCAGGCTAACTTGAATCCAGTGGCAAAGTGAGCAAAGTCTGAACATTTTCAGCGCGCTGTCCATCATTTCCTTGTGTTAATTTTCTAAAAGCAGCATTTTTAGAATTGTGACTTAAAATCAGCCTTTTTCATTAAAGAGGTTTTTAAAATACAATTTCTCAGACACCAGACATGACTTTCATATCTGATCCCAATCAAACGTTATCACTTATTAAATGTGACAAGATAACCAAATGTTATCCTATAGGAGAGGAAGGCTTTGCTGTAGTGAAAAAAGAAGTTAAAGAGTTTTCACACCCTGGACACGTAAAATGCTTACGTTTTGCTTTTTAAATACTTTGCACCCTGTCCTGTTGGACGTTTAGGGCCTTCCCTAGGGATGTCATACGTGTATCAACAAACATTGGCAAAGCCAATAGGTCTTGCCTGTGCAAGTGCTCTTGGCTTTGTGAATATTTTTAGCCATGTTGTACACCAGTGTTGCAGCTGTTCAGCATAACTAAAAGTTAATGATGTAACAGAGAGCGTTTTTGAGTGTTATAGAGTAGTGTAGAGCACATAGAGTAGAGATAAATGGCGTGGAGTGTTATGGAGTGGCGTCCAGTGTAGTGGCATAGAATGCCTTGGTTTTGAGGAAAGTGGTGTAGAGTTCTTCCTATTTTTCCTTTGTTTCAGCTAGTCCACTACGGAAGCCCGTGGAGGGTCACATGAAGTGTCTGCATGTAAGAAGAGGCTGTTGCATATAGTGTGGTGGCGTAAAGTAGTACAAAATAGAGTGGTGTAGAGTGCAGTGGTGTGGAGTAGATTGGCGTAGAGTTCAGTGGAATTGTGTACATTGGTTTTGAGTAAAGTGGTGTAGAGAGTATTGGGGTAAAGTACAGTGACGCAGAGTAAAGTGGTGTAGAGAGCTGTTGTGTAGAGTGGTGCAGAGTAGCCAACGTAGATTACGCTGACATAGAGTGGAGTGGTGCAGCGTGGAGTAGAGTGGGGCAGAGTGCAGTGGTGTAGAGTGCAGTGACATAGAGTAAATTGTTTTAGAGTAGAGTGAAGTGGCGTACAATGGAGTGGTGCAGGCAGCGTAGAGCACAGAGGTGGAGAGTGCAGTGGTTAAGAGTAGATTAGAGTGTTCTAGAGTGAATTTGCATAGGGTGGAGTGATGCAGAGTAGAGTGTTGTAGGGTGTAGTGGAGGTGAGGGGCATAGATTTCAGTGGTGCAAAGTGGTGTGGTGTAGACTGCATTGGTGTAGAGTGCACTGGTGTAGAATAGAGCTATGCAGAGCAAAGTTGAATAGAGATCAATGGTGTTGGGTACAGTGGTGCAGAGTAGAGTAAAGTGGCGTAGAGTGTTGAAGAGTAGAGTATATTGGCGCAGAATGCAGTGGTGCACAGTAGTTGGCGTAGAGTGCAGTGGCGCAGAGTGCATTGGTCATAAGTAAAGTGTTGTTGAGTGCATTGGCAGAGGGTACAGTAGTTTAGAGTTGAGTGGCATAGAGTGCAGTGGCGTGGTGCAAAGTAGAGTGAGTGGCGTGGAGTGGTGCAGCATAGATTGCAGTGGCTTAGGGTGCACTGGCATTGAGTGCAGTGGCAGAGTGGAGCAGAGTGCAGTGGCGTGCAGTAGACTGGCTCAGACTAGAGTTAGGTGGTGTAGAGTGAAGTGGTGCAGGGTACAGTGTGGTGGCATAGAGTAGTGGTATATCATACACTGGCATAGAGTGGAGTGGTGCAGAATATAGTGCAGTGGCATAGAATGTAATGTTACAGAGTAGAGTGGCGCAGAGTGGAGTGATGTAAAGTTGAGTGGCCTAGACTGGAGTGGTGTAGAGTGCAATGTAAATGTAAATGTAAATGTACAGGAATTTATATAGCGCAAATCACCGAGCGGTTTCTAAGCGCTTGCTTAGGGAACCCGTCCTGGTATTCCCCTGTGAGATAACCCAGGCAGGGTATCCGCAAGGTGAAAGCCAGGCATCCCGCCGCGAGGGGCCGTTGTGGAGATTAAGCAAGCTATTACCCAGAGTCGCAGAGTGTGAACCCGTGAATCGAGTAGGCACCAGAGTGAGAATTGTCGAGTCCATGGACATTTTAGGACTCAAGACCCCGCCGAGCCGGGAATTGAACCCTGGTCCCGGGCTGACCTCTGCTTCCAGGTCTGCCTCCTCTAACCAGTGAGCCACACTTCTCCACTGGTGCATAGTAGAGTAGAGTGCATTAGCATAAATTAGAGTGGTGAATTGTGGAGTAGGGAGGCATAGAGTCCATTGGCACAGAGTGGAGTGAGACAGAGTGTAGTGGCGTAGAGTGCATTGGCGTAGAGTTCATTGATGTAGATTGCAGCTGATAGGGTAGAGTGGTGAAGAGTAGAGTACAGTGACGCAGTGTAAAGTGATGTAGAGTTCAGTGGTGGAGAGAGAAGTGTTGTAGAGTAGAGTAGATTAAAGTGAATTGGTGAAGAGTGGGGTACAGAGCAGTAACGTAGGGTACAGTGGTGCAGAGTAGAATAGAGTGGCTAAGAGTTCTGTGACCTGGAGTGCAATGGTGTAGAGCAGAGTGGAATAGAGCAGAGTGAAATAGAGTGCAGTGGCATAAAGTATAATGGTTTTGAGTAAGGTGGCGTAGAGTGCAGTTCTGTAGAACAGAGTGTCATAGACTAGAGTGTTGCAGAGTAGAGTGCAGTGGTGTGGAGTGGTGCAGAGTTGACTGCAGTGAGGTAAAGCGGAGTATGAACGGTGTGGTAACGCACTGCCATTACAGACTACACAGCCTTTCTCCAGCACATCCCCAGTAGCCAGCATGATTGTCACATAAATCCTCTTTCTTTGAAGTCAGAGGGGAAAAAAGTAAACACCAAGCTCTGTGCGAGAGAGCCTGACATTTGACCTCTGCTTTGAATGCACAGCTAATGTGATAAAATAAGAACAGGATTTAGTATTACATCTTTTTATTGAAAAATCAGGGCACATACGCAAAAAGCATCTGTCAATATCGCCCAAGAACAAGATTTAAAGGCTTGTACAGAAAGAGAGTTCTGGTTGAAGAACTCTTTAAAAAGGTTATGGGCCATGGAAGGGAGAAAGCAAGCAAATGTGAATTACCAAACACAAAGCTAATGGTAAGCAGTGGGTGGCAAGCATTCCAGGGAAGCTTTCAGAATGTCCCCAAGCTGTGAGACAGCTGTGCTGTCTGGTAGGCTTCAACATAATAATGAAGGTTTAGGCCTGCCAAAAGGTTAATGTTGCTTTATTAGCATGCTTGAGACATGTTTCAAAGGCTACTTAAGTGGGCGACAAAATGAGCGTTACATGGCCACAAGTAGCATTTAATGTTCAGGTCCTGGGTACACATAGTACTAATTTACTAGGGAAATTACATGTGCCAATTGGGGGTAAGCCAATTTTACCATGTTCAAAGGAGAACACAAGCACTTAAGCACTGGTTAACAGTGGTAAAGTGCACACAGGCCTAAAATCCAACAGAATCTGGTTCAGAAAACCGGAGAGTGAGGGCAAAACAATTGGGGATGAAGTCCAACAGTTTGCGTTCGTTATGTTTTCCCTTTGGCACAGGCCCTCAACAAGGGTGTCCACAGCTGTCACTGCTTCTTTTCGCGATTGTGATAGAGCTACATCTTATGTTGACAGTTGGCATTTTGTCTCCGAGGGCGAACCTGCCACCCACTTAGGGTTATGGTAATCATTTGTATAAATCTTGTTCATGTCCTGTTTGGTGTTGGGTACTGGAGGACCTTCCTCAGGCAAGCCTGAGTTAAGAGCCTGGCACTATGCGTTAAAGTTTAAATGCTACCAGGAGACTGGACTGCCTGAAGAAATAAATGGCTGTGGGGGTGGGTATAAGTTTCTGTCACATTTTATATTATGAATCATCACCAAGCTTTTGGAACAGTGCCAAGTCATAAGTTATTATTCACAGAGCTGTAGCATTTACCTTTGAAATGTAAATGCTTTCTTTTAAGCGTTTTGTATACAAATACTACATTATTCACAGCTTATGCCGCCACGCTGAACCTCATCATATGACAGGAAGCGAAAGTTACTGTGAAGCCAATGTTGGACTCACTTCTGAAACTATGGAACTCTGAACATTCGTTTAATCGGCAATCACCTTCATTTTAGACAAAACCTTATTTTTCCTTCAACCAGTTGTTGGCTCAAACCAGTTTTTATTCCCCCTCCCCGCCCCCCAAGCACCACAAGATATCCAGATGGATGATCACCACGCTTTGTAGATAACATCTGCTGCTGTTGTAGACACTTGCCCAAAAGACTCACCCTTAAGAGAGTTGACCTTTTGCTACATAACGAGAAGAAAAGAGATCCATAGCATGAAGTGTCGAATAAAAAGAATTTGATTTTGATTTGGCTCCTGGGGTAGTGCTATTTAGGAAATTAATTGAGAATCTCGGGAAACACATCAGAATGAAGACCATAAACTTGGAATAAATACTACCTCTTTGAACACATACTTCTTATGGTGATTTTGAACTTTGAGGCACACTTACAATATAAATTAATGATTGGACTAGCAATAAAGGCAAGTGAATTGAGTGAATAGCTGTTCTCCACTGTAAGATGTTCTTTGGGACATGGCTGGGGGGAAGAGGATATGCATGTGCCTTGGCCAGCTGTTGTCTGTGCTGAACCTAGACTGTGTATTAAACTGCACTGCTGCTGCTTATGATGTGTCTGCTTGTGCTTTGTTTGAGAGAAAAGCTTGCTAGTGTGTGTTTGTGTTGCTAAGAGTGTTTGAGTGAAAGTTCTCAAATAGTGGCCAAGGGATTCCATCTCAAGTTTGCCTCCTTGCATGATAGACTATGTAGGGTTATACATACTAAGATTGCAAATGCAAAACATCAAACCACAGAATACTGTTAGCTTAAAAGTCAAGTGTTTATGCATGCATGGCATGGAGCAGTGTGGGAGGTGTTCTTTAATGTATTCTGCACTAAATTTATGGTGTTTCTATGAGGAATTACACTGACCTTTAACAAGTAGAGAGAAAGAGAAGGAGAGACTGCCATTATCCTCTTGGCCCAGGATGTTAACTATATTTTTGTCAACAGTTGGATGGAACCGTAATCATTTAGAGACCACACAAACTGTAGTAGATTGGTGTCCTGAGAGTTATCCCCTGGGCAAACCCTCAGAGCACTGACCCCATTTGTCTCTCCAGTTGTAGTCCCACAGGGTTAGTGCCTCTTGGATCCCTTGGACAGAACCCTGGCTGGTTGTAGCCTATTGAATAGCTGTTGGTTTTCCTATTTGTGCCAAGGAGAGTTGTCTTATTAACCTCTTCATGTAAGTGGATGTTCCGAGGCTCTGGGCTGAGACAGGCCAATTGTGTATATTCGTAATCGTAATGTTTGCGAACATTCGGTACAATCCTTATTGGATTAACGCTTTACAAATTTTAGTGAGTGCAGTAATTTTGATGCATGAGCAAATACAATTGATGACCATAGAGAACAACCCTATGCCCACTTCTTCCTTTGTTACAGCTAGTCCACTACTGGAGCCCGTGGAGGGTCACATGGAGCATCTGCATGTACGCAGAGGCTATTGCTGTCACAGAAGAATCCTGAGGAGGAGCGTGCCTCTCCACCCTGCTTATCTTGACTTTTGAAATTGTAGCATGTCCTGCACAATGATTAGGCACTGAGCATCATTGAATTGCTCAACTGTGTGCATGAAACTTGGAGCTGCCTTACATGTCAATCAACATGTTCTGCACTTTGGATCAATGAACCCTTGTTGCTGTGGTGGCCCCAGAGTACGGAGCCCGGCATGCTAGCCTCTTGCTCCTTCTTGGTTAGAACTAAGCCAAAGCCCTGCTAAAGCTGTGCTTGCCTGCTCTGCTGCCCTTCTTAGTATGATTGGAAGCCTTTAGCCAGACTAATGGGTCCTGCCTATTTAAAAAGAGTCTGAGCTTGCTATACACCTCACCATGAGATGTAATCTGCTAAGTGAAGATTCCACATTCTTGGAACAAGATGTTCACAAACTTCCACTACGCTTCTTATGTACTGCACACTGCACTGTTACTGAAGAAGGTTGCCACAAAATAGACCTCTACAAGTAGTAGATTTAGACTGGTGGCTCAGACTGTTGCTTGTGCAAACATTTTTTTTAAAAACTTTTATTATTTTCTTTGTTGCTTCCAATTGCCATGTGTAGTGGTTCAGCACCTACCTGGTTGACCAGCTAACCAAATCCACACCTCATTGTGGTGTACATGATCCCCATGTGCTCTCATGCTGTTGCCACTGTGTGCCTTGCTGCAGCCAGAGGTCTGCATCCATCGATCACACTCCTGCTTATGAGTAAGAACTTTGTCACCACACCCTTGTGTTGCATGTAGCCTAGGCACTGTTAATAGCATTGTGTTTGCCTTCTGTTGTGGGGTTAAGTTGTCAGTGAAAATTTAGATCATGACTATTCTTAAACTACCAAAGAAATTGAAAGAATCTAGTATTGACAGGAAGGTTCCGTTCTTCTCTTCTCCTCAACAGCCTCTGCATGGATATCTATGACTTTGGTAGATTTTTGTGCACACCCTAGGGGTTTGAATCTTCAAAGAGTTAACATCCATGCAGCTCACCTATGTAAATCTATGGTGCATAGATTTCCAGGTTTTCAAAAACATTTAGAAACTGGAACACAATGAGTATAACTTGTTTTAAAACCTTAGTGGTAGAGCTAGTTTTGTGACAGCTCTGCATGCTTCAAAAATGTAGAGTTGTACTAGTGCCTATTGTAGGACTTGCATTAAACATTTCTTTTGGTAGATGCTAATTAAGCACATCAAATGCCTTGTGTGTACAAAGTCGTAGCCTCTACCGGCTTGAAAACAAAGCCTAATAATGTGGGTAGATTAATTTCATATGTAGTTATCAAATACGATTGGCTATCGATTTCCAGTTTGACACCTTGCATTACGTACCTCCTGATCATATCTCTTGTACACTGCCACATTTATGACATTAAGCAAAAAGTTGTGTTTTCTTGATGGATATCCCTTTCTTCCCTTTTCTGTTTCACTGTGGTGCCATCACCAATTATCCTCCGTCCACGGTGCTTGCCCAGTGCTTGATCAATTGCTTTAAGGTCCACCCATTCTCACCAGACATTGAACTGCTTATGTGGGCATCTTCGGGACTTATGGATAGATAAATATCCCGAAAGTCATGCAGTGATCCGCCCACCTTGACCAACTTTTCAAGTCATGTGGTTCTTTGCTTCTACAGGCCTTACAGTGTCACTCTTTGCCACCACATGTCTCGGGTAAATCGGAATCAGTTTCTATTTACTACTGTCTAAACTTGAGGTAATTAACAGGGTATGTTTGGGGCCCATGTTGAGGTGCTAGTTTGTGGCCTCGGAAAGTGAAATGTGCGTAGTCCTCCTTCCAAGAACCCTTGAATCTTCAGGCAGGACCATACCGTAGATCCAATCTTGATTTTTCAACATTAATTATGACAGGAGCATAGCCAATAGGAATAAATAAGTACATTAGACCAGAAAAATAAAACATCAATGATATCGTTTTTGGATTATGAATTTCACAAACATAATTCTTATGCAACTGGAAATATTTTATTGCTTGAAACAGATATTTTTCAAGTTATTATTTATCCTGATCTTCTATCAACCCTACTAATAATATATCTTGTTAAAACAGTATAGTTGTAAGCCTCTTAATTGAAGAGTTTGTGGTCGATTTGATGTGGTTACCTTTAGCCAAGTGCCGCTGCACCAGGCGGCAAGCTTGGGAAGGAGGGAGGCTTGGGTGGCGTTATCTGCTAATGAACATCAGAAAGTGTGCGCCATTGGTCACATTTGATCACTTTAGTCCGCCAGTTAGGGATGGCCAGTTCCAATGAGAAATATTTGGAGGTTGTCCTGTCTAGCATTGGCAGTACACCCATCATTTCTAACCCAGCATTCCAGGCACGATGCATTTTAAGTGACCTGCTGATTTCAGTGTCATTGTGCGGACTGCCCAGCCTTCACCTCTTTCTTCCTGCCTTTCGTTGGATTAGTAAACATAAAACATTGAAGCAACAAAAAACACTGAAGTAAACAAAAAATAAAAAACATGGCTTGGGAGTTTGAGCTGGACTGTTCCTGTTGGAGCAGGACCAAGACTGCTTGGCATATGGGTATGGGACTGGGAATTTTAAAAAAAACAAAGCTTTATGAGTGGCCGAGCAAGCTCTTTCATCCCTTTGGTCATTTTGCTCCAGCGGTACCAAAATCAGTAACCTAGGAGTGGGCTCTCCGATTGATGGGCTGCAAGATCAGAAGAAATGTTGTGGCTGCCAGTACAGGACACAGGGATTAGTCCCTGTGTCCTGGAAACGTTTAATAAATACCATATAAGTGGTAAGGAAGGGGTATCCTGATTCTTTGGGCCGACACCTACCCTGCACACGGCTGAAATTCACCAGTTATTGTTTACTGAGCTTATTAGATTTGTGCCCCCACTATGCTCTCTGCTTATGGCCTCACAGATTGCATCACTCGTGACATGTTCAATTGCACCATTGATGATATACTTATTATAAGTGCCAGATATAAAAATCGAAAGTTTTCTCCTTGTCTCAATTTCAATATGATACTTTGGGCTACCACTTTGTTTTGTAGTGCTATGGCATTTTGTTAGCCAAGATTGCTAGTTTGTGCTATACACCAGCACTGTGTGTTGGTATATGTGCAGATGATGCTCATTTTTGTGCATTTATAAGTAACTTGTTATATGTTAAGCTAGGTGTGGCCAGAGAAACGTTTTCGTGAAATATGCCTTCTGCTTTTGAGTTGGACTGACGGTCAATTTCAGCAGATGTCTTGTATCAGCAGATGTTTCTTCAAAGATCTGGAAGGCCTGAGTTGGCGCTGGTCTTGACTTTCTTGGCATGTTTTATCTCCTGCAGATTAAGTAAAGCTTGCATGAAGTAATGCCTAAACTGAATATCCTTGACACTGCCAGGCGGCCTTTGGCCAGTGAGTAACATATCACGCAAACAGTAGCTTGCCAATCGCGTAAACCGAACGCGGTTGCCACATCCTGTGATTTTACCTGAGAAGGGCGCGGAGTTACCCAAAAAGGGTAGCAAGATTTGTGGCTCAGACTTCGAATGTTTTGTTGAATTTCAGACTGGTCTTGGTGATTATAACATTTTTTCCATGCCTTCCTGTTCACTCCCTAACTTGACATGTTAGGAAAAAGGGTTTGTCTACTTTGTTTTTTGGCATGAAAGGAGCCTGTTAAAATACTTCATGCTGTAGGGACCTGCTTTAGAATGCTTGCAACAAAACTTCAATTGCTATGTTTACTAGGGGCATAACGCAGGCCCCTGTAGCCACTGGGCTTCAACCTCAGGGCTATGAACACCTGTGACATACGCGAGTCTCAGGGGCCACTCAACATATTCTTCAGGGGGAATATATTTTGAATCACACCAGTGATGCTTGCTTTGATTTCGTCAGTAGATTGGACCATAGGATATTTTTCACAGATGGGCACCTTTGCTTTTTAATAAGTGCTTGTTTTAGGCATCAGAAATTTACGAGTTAAATTCTACTCTTTATTTCTCTTTCCTACCAAGGCTCCGTACTACCTGCGTTCATTTCGTGTTTGGGTTGTGCCAGTGGCATTTTCAAAGAGGTGTCCTGTTTTTTGGTTAAAAAGCATCAACTTGTCTATAAATCTGCTGCATGCCTAACAGACTGTCCTACTACTTTGATCTTGTTTACCATTGTTTGGTCTCTCCACTGGACTGCAGTAGACCAAAAGATAATACGTAACTCTGTTGTGTTCCCCAAGAAGTGCTTCATCAAACTGGGGCCTACATTTCTGTTAAATGAGCTGCAGCATTGTGCCTTCGGGTGTCATGTCTGCAGCTTGTGAAACCTACTTACATTTCCTCTGTTGAGACCAAACACTTATGGGTGACCCACACGCCTCTTACCGGGCACTATTCCTCTGGAACACACTGCTATCTAGATGACATAGAAAGAGAACTAAAGGAGACTCGAAAAAGCCATAAATCCCTAGCTGTCCCCAGCAAACGATAAGAACAGCCAGTACGTGTTTTGTGACTGAACCATCACTTTATTAAGGCCCACACATAAAGTCAATAGAAATAGATGGTGCAGTTAGTATAAATCCATCGTGCGATGCTGTTTATTTTCACAGTAACACGTTGATTATTATTTGACAACCCATGTCATACTTAAATGGTCCCCTTGGCCAGAAGAGCCAAGCTGTAATCATGTTGTTACATTCTAGAGCACACAGACATGGCATCTGATAGTGCAAACCTAATAGTGATAGTACAGTTAGTCTGGACTATTAGATGATGACATGAATTAAGGGTGTACATCCGGGTTTCTTCTCTGTAATACACGCACATAGCAACAAAGTAATACCCTTGTCATGTGTGAGAACTTAAGACAGTCGTGTGACTTTTATTCAAAAGCATTTGGCTTTTGAGAGATGGTCACATCAACCTTTTTTATACAAAAAGGTGAAATGGCTAAAATGCACAGGATTGGATGGAGTTTTCACACATTAGATCAAGCTGCTTGGCAGTCATGGCCACCTCTATGTTCTATTGCATTGTTAAGTGCAATGTTGCGAGGCTGCAATGTGAGGTCCTGCATTAACGTCGAGGAGGCTGTCGACTGGGGAGGGCCTGAGATGCAAAGCCCTGTGTCGGGTTGCATCACGCATTGGCTGGTCCTGAAAAAATTGCAGGGCTTAAGATGCAAAGTCTTGCATCGTCATCGAAGCTACCGTCAACAAGAGGTTTACGATAACATGGTGTGCGTCAGGGATCCGTTGCACAGCAGTGTTTCAGATCAGGCTGCAAAGGTGATGTGAAGTTCTTGCCCTGAAAAGTCCACGCAGCAGAGGCAATGTGTCAGTTCTGCTTGGGGCTGCGCCATGCATCAGAGGAGAAGTGTCAGTTCTACTGGGTCCACAGATGGGCTGGCAGAGCATCTTCAGTCCCACATCCAAGGGTCCAGGACAGGGGTGAGGGTGACACCACTTGGCAGGGTAGGACTCACAGTTGCAGTGTCCAGGTGCTGTTTACAAGAGACCGGCCCTTGTAGTCACTCTGGTGGTCCTGGGTACAGGTTGCAGGTCCAGTTCTTCTCACCTAGACAAAGGGGCAGCAGGTCAGCACAGCAGAGGAGCAGTCCTTCAGGGCAACAGTCCAGCAGTGGGGCAGTCCTTTCGGTAGCGTAGCCATCCTTCCTGGCAGAGTTTTCCACAGATCCAGAAATGTACTGAAGTGTTGGTGGCTGAGGTCCAATATTTATATCTGGTGCCTTCTTTGAAGCAGGAGAAATGTCTAGAGAATTCCCTTTGAAGTGCTCAGGGAGTACGCAGTCCATTGTGTGAACAATATCAGACTACAGAAGGTAGCCCATATACCCTGAAGAGACTAGGGCAATCATGTATATCATAAAACAGTGTCTCGAAAGGGTGTAAATTAATGGTCCGGTACACGTAGCACAATTAGTTTGCAAATAATTGAATCAAAGGGGGAGAAGAACCAGGGAGACAAATTGCTTATGCAACAAAAAAACTATTTTAGTCAATATATACATTTCACATATTGACTTCATATAACAAACGTATGGAAGGCACTGCATTACATTGAATGACATGTACCCTGTGGGATACTGTGCACAAGTGCTCGTGAAGGATTGTGACGGCGCAAGTGACACGTGAGGAAGTATGTACAGCGATAGGAGGGGGCGCAACGAGGAGCAAGTGAAAGTAAAATTTACATAGTTAGGACACCCAAACAATAAGTGGTCTTGAATACAGTTTAGTCAAGAAGGGTATCCTTGAGGAGAGCGCCGAGAATTCCGCTGTAAAAAGTCGACAGCGTTTTGGCCTATTGAAGGATTTAGGCCCTCATCAGGACCAGGTTACTTTTACTTATGTGGCAGTGGTGGGCGGCTACACTGTCAAAAGTCCAGGTGGAAGGCTGTCAATGTGTAGGTAGGTGAGGTACCAAGGAATTGGTTGTCGGACCTGCGAAGGTTCAGTTGAAAGGGATGTGTTTGCAGGCTCCGAGAGAAGAACGGGGATCGCTCACTGTCACGACATGTTTGTCTATCAGGACATGTAAAACTTATATGTACATGTCCTATTTTTTAAATACATAGCACCATGCCTTGTAAGGTGCTTAGGAACTAACTTAAAGGTGACGTATATGTATTAAAAAGAAAGATAAAGATCTGACAAAAGGTTGATTGAGCCAGGTTGAAATGTCAGACTAAAACTGCACACACAGCTGCAATGGCAGGCCTGAGACAGGTTTGCTAGGCTACTTAAGTGGGTGGCACAACAAGTGCTGCAGACCAGGGCTGGACTGGGAACCCAAAGCAGCCCTGGCAAATTTTGTCAGACCAGCCCTCGTACTGTGCTTAGAGTGTGTAGCAAGCAAGCCTGACTGCCACAAACAGGGTTTGAGGGGTTCTCCGAAGAAAATGTAGGAAAAAACTGTGCATTCTACAGCAAATTTGTCATTATATATTCAATTGCAGTAGCTTTTAAAGCATATTAGAACATTGGAATGTTGGGTGCTACAATAAAGACAATGGAGTGTTCCGGGCCTGTAATGGCCGGTGAAAGCCGGGACTCCCAACATTCCAATGTTTGTCGTTCACAGCTGTTGCTATGAACAAAGGCCTCAGGGAGCTCGAGAGGATTTAAATCCCCTTGGGCTCCCTGGGGTCTTTGTTTTATTTGTTACAACATTCTGCCCTTTAGTGGAATGTTCTAATAGCCTTTTAGCCCACCATAGCGATGGGCTATACTGGCCATTAAAGGCCTGCTCCCTTGTTAAAGACCCGCGCTTTCGGCTCGGGTCTTTAACGTTGAAGCAGACCTTTAATGGCTGGTATAGCCCACTAGTAAATGATGACCTTACTGTGCACCAGGAAACAGCTATCTTTGTTGGAACTCTTGAAGGATTCCTTTACTATCACCCTCCAGCAGTGACTCTTATGTAGGGTGTTGGAGCACTGTACATCACACATAATAAGAATTTATTTCTACCCAAACAAACGTTTTATAGCAACATGAGGTTAATGAAAGACTGGGGGAAAAAATGATTTCCTAACCTGTACTATGCTGCTTGCATACAACTCGTTGATGGCAGTTCATAGCTCACTGTGCTAGATTACGATTGTAACTTATGAACTGTACAGTAACAAAAGAATCTTTGTGACAAAAGCAGTAACCCACTGAGCAATGCACATAAAATATTGTTCTTTGATATGCATGGTATATGTTCTTTGCAACAGGCATTAACCCCCTGCCCCACTTTAGGTGAATCAAAATTACCACTACACAAAAATTCCATCTGTTTCCAGCAGCTACATTAATCACCAGAGTTAATGTGACGCTTTAATTGTTGCCCGAAAACCGCTGAATATACAATGACCTTTGCAGTGCTTTTAAACCTGCTGCACTGCTACAAAACCGGCCTTCCATCCTTCCAGCTTGCAGGGTAAATGGCCGGGACGGCCAGTCCAGCTTTGGGCAGGCCCACTAGTTGTGCTTAATTTACAGGCCCTGGGTATATGTAGTACTGCTTTACTAGGGACTTATATGTAAATTAAATATGCCAGTTTGGATTATGTTAATGTTACCCGATTTTAAGCAGTGCGCACATACACTTTAGCACTGTAGTAAAGTGAACAAAGTCCTAAGGCCAGCAAAAATGAGATCAGAAACATATGGTGGAATAAGGCAAAACGTTTGGGGAAAGACCACTCAAAGGCTGACAGGCCTACCAAACGTACACAAGCTTTTTTAGATATTTGTAAAGCAGATGGGGGGAGCAGAAGCAACAGGGTCTGAAACTGCACAAGGGACGGTGGGGGATGCTGAAGCAAAATGATCAAGAGTGGAAAGCAACAAAGCAGGGTGAATGAGAGGACCCTGAAGCAACACAGGGTTGAAGAAAGAAATTGATGACACAGGAGGAAACAATGGGAAGAAGCACACAGACAAGCTTAGAAGGGAGGGGTGGGATGAGCACATAGGCAATGAAGAGCATCACAGAGTGCAGGAAGAGAGAAGTACACGAGGGAGAGAGCTCGAGAAAACATGCATTCTCATGGACTTGGAGTGCCTAACACAAAAGAAAAAACGTGCATGAAAAGCAAGCAGTGGCTGCAGAGTTACCTTCCAATCAAGAGATGGTATAGAGACAATGCTTCATGGAACGAACAAGCACAAGAATGACAAGCTGGGACACTAATAAGAAGCAGGCAAATGAGTGACAAGAAAGCCAACAAATGATAAGCAATGGGCGGGCTCTTAGCCCCTCTGTTTTCTTGGTAAGCCACAATATGTCAGTGTTAGAAACTGGGTCTCCAGTTGGCAGCGGTATGCACCCTGTCACAGTAGGGACCACAATCCTAGTCAGGGTAAGTGACAACACAATCTCAAATTATCCTTTGATTACCCCCTGGTAGCTTGGCACAGAGTAAAGAGGCTTAAGTTAGAAGGCTATGTGTAAAGTATTTGTACATTAACTCATATATTAGCTCAGTAAATACACCACAAAAGACTCCACAACAGTTTAGAAAAATAGAGATTATATTTATTTGAGCAAATCAAGAACGAAATGATCAAAATCCATCAAGTAGAAGTTGAGATATTGAAGAAAAAAATACAATAAAGCTCTTTCAAGCAGGTAGCTCTAAAAAGGTTACTTCAGGTTGTGAGGGACCAGTGAAAATCCTACGTTTAGGCCGACCGTGATGGAGCACAGACTATATACAGGGACTCACTTGGGCCAGCTGAACAAAATACCTTGGATTCTGAGGTGCAGTCTGTGCTGCAAGACCTTGCTCCGTTGGTTCTGAGAGCCTGTGCAGCGAGGCTTCAGAGTAGTTTGTGAGAGCTGTCAGCTGTGCCACAAGGCTTTGCGGGGCTTTGTGCTGCGTCGTATCAGATTTGGCAGAAACTCAGCTGCAGAACCCACTTCTGAGGTCCAGAACTTGGAGGGGGCACCTCAAGCAAGGGTAGGACTCATCGAAGGCAGAGTCCAGCAGATCTTGCAGGGAGTCTTTTGTGTCACTGAGACTTTGAAAAAACAAAAACACAGGAGGCAAGGGTTCAGCTCTCCTTCAGCAGAATCAGAGAGCAGCAGGCCACAGGGCAACAAGCAGTCCTTCCAGGAAAGCAAACACATTTGAGTCCTTTCGGCAGTACCATAGCTCTTCTCTTAGGGATTCGGAGTAGGACCAAAAGTGTCTGATTTCAGAGGATGAGAGACCCGGTACTTATACCCAAATGTGCCATTGATGTGGGGGAAACCTCAAAGAGTGGTTTTGAAGTGCACAAGTACACCTTTCAAGCCAGTCTTGTCTGCCAGGTTACCTGTGCGGATCACTAGCCATTTGTGTGGGGTCAGGTCATTACTCCTTGATGTCCCGGTACAAACCCCCCCCTTTCCTCCCTTTTGCCCTGGCTGGCCATTGTAATGCAGATTTATGCAGAGAGGTGGTCAGATACTCCTGGCCTTCCTTAGTTTATGGCTGCTGGGGAGGAATGAACAAATTGAATCTCTCACCCCATCCAGATGGGGTTTGGAGACCGGTTGGAGGTCACATAGAGGAGAGTTAAGAGCAGAAAAATGCCCACTGTCCGAAAGTGGCATTTCTGCACTAGTATTGTTAAATCCAACCTTACCAGCAAAGCGCATTTTTCACTACTATTCCACTCGTACCAAACATGATGAAGGTACTCCCCTGGGATCAGGTATTACCACTTAGAAACATGTTAGGGAATTC
Source organism: Lissotriton helveticus (assembly GCF_964261635.1). Lineage (NCBI taxonomy): Eukaryota > Metazoa > Chordata > Amphibia > Caudata > Salamandridae > Lissotriton > Lissotriton helveticus. Next base: position 1,258,936,537 of record NC_136069.1, read on the forward strand.
CCAATGCCAGTCTATGAGGGGCATAGGCCTCACCATAGTGAAAAACAAAATAGGCTGTTTTTCACTAACAGGACATGTAAAGCATACAAGCATTTGTCATTTCCTTTGATTACATAGCATTCTGCTCTCTGGGTTGCCAAGGGCTGTCCTTAGGGTTGACTTATATGTAATAAAAGGGGGAGTTCAGGGCTTGGCAAGTAGTTTTACCTGCCAAGTTACAGTGACAGTGAACTACACAGGTAGGCCATGGCAGGCCTGAGACATGGTTAGGGGGGCAACTGATGCGAGAGATAAAATCAAGTCTGCTGACCCACTAGTAGCATTTCATTTACATGCCCTGGCTCCTGTAGTGCATGTTACTAGGGACTTATAAGTAAATTAAATATGCCAATTGGGTACAATCCAGATTTACCATGTTTTAGGGGAGAGAGCACAAGCAATTTAGCAGTGATTAGTAGTGCTAAAGTATGCAGAGTCCTAGAACCAGCAAAAATGGGTACAGAAAATGGAGGGAGGCAGGCGATAAAAGTTGGGAGAAAGACCCTCCCAAGGCGGTCAGGTCTAACAGTCGTGCACCAGATGGTGCATGCTCTGTCTAATAGCCTTGACTTAAAAAGGTCTGCATAAACCGTGTGGTCTCTGTGATCTGATGAATCATCACCACACCATACTCTTGATAGAGCTGTGACTCTGCAGTCACTTTGTCACAACTTGGATATGGGATGAGTAGGACGGTGCCAGGGGAGTCACCTATTGGCATCAGTTCGCTCAGCGAGCGTAGGAAACATAGGCAAGTCTAATGGATGGTGAAGTTCAAAGAGCCGAGGATCTCCCATAGATACAGAGGAATTTGGAAGCTGGCTATAGGCATCTCCCCAGAAAGAAGTCTGAGGGTGGGAGTGGGTGAGATCCCAACCCAATCAAATGTGCTGAGCAGAGATTGTAGGGAATAAAACTGTACAGGCCAGCATTGTGGTGTGCTACAGCCTTTGAATAGTGTGCAATCCAGGAGACTTCTTGTCGGGGGCCGCAAACCTGCATAGGATAATGTATGAATATCTTAGCCCCTTGCATGCTCGTGACTGAACCATTCCGTCACGGTGTTGTGCTGGTGACGGAATGGTTCTGTCACGGCCCAGGTGCCGCACCTACGCGGTTCTGTCACGGCCCAGGCGCCGCACCTACGCGGTGCTGAATACGCACCTGCGCTGAGCGTTCTATTAGGCGGGCGGGCCCGTGACGGAACCATTCCGTCACAAGCACAGCGCCACCGCGGCTCATGACGGAGTGGTTCCGTCACGAGCATGGCGGCGCCGCCCAGCGCCCCCCTAGCGCCGCGGCGGAATTACCGCCGCGGCCAAGGGGTTAAAATGCAGGTTACTGACAATTTAGATCTAAGCCAAGTTGTGGCATCTTTATTGCCTTCTGAAAACAATTATTTTGTATCTCCAGATTAATATGTGTGTTTCTGATATATTGTAAATGTGTTATATGTGCAGTGGGAAAGGAGGTCCTGCCCTGCTCTCTGCACAGTTGAATAGCTCATGAAATATGGAGTGGAAGCAGTTGGTTTAATGGGAACTGCAGATGCAGTGGATTTGAAGTAAACACAGTGTTTGCTTTCATAGGCGAAGCCCAGGATTTGGCATATTGTGATGTGTTGCGCCCACAGCACTTGTGACCTGCAGCATGCCTTCACAGGTGCAGCACCAGGAGAGGCACGAATGTGGCTCTTGGCCCACTGCATACTTCATCATTCATCTGATATAAAGGAACAAAATCTAGGTGTGTGTTTTGTGAGAGATAACAGGCTTGTTGTCCTTGGGTACGAAGTGGAATTCCTTAGAGTATGGTATGTGTAAAGGTTCGGATGTCTTCTTTGTGTTTGAAAACGATATTTTGCTAGTCGTGCAACTTTGATTATATTCGTGAAGGAATGTGGCAACACCCACATCGCAGTGTTTATGAACTTCGAACTGCTTCTGACTTAAACAATCAAAAACAAACATCGAATGTTGGAGATGGTTTAACACTGACCCCAAACTATTTGGGAGAGGCCTTGTTTTTATCAAAAACAGATTGAATAATATCAGTGCATCTGTCTGTCCTTGGAGAGCCTACAGGAACACAGCAAGAATGAGGGAATAGCCCTCAAACAGTATAGAAACTGCGTATTTTCTGCTACTTGACTGTTCTAACACAGTCCCTCTTCGCTTTTGTGATAAATTGGTGGTTTAACATCAGGGAATACTGTTCTGTCGTATTGTCAGTGTCTACCAATAATCAGTGCTTAGTTTGTAAAAAAAAATAATAATAAGTGCCGGGGCTCTCGTCAGGAGGCCACCACAGCTGGCACCACTCATTGCCCCTGCCAGCGCAGCGAATGATAGTAACGACACAACTACTAACCATTACACTCTTAAAAGTGCGACAATTCGTACTATCTCAGGCCTCCAAATCTGAAAGAATGGCTTGGGAGGCAGGTATTAGTAATTTTTTATGTATATTGAATTAATGATTAACTGTTCTTGTGGTCATCTCTAAAATAGCCAGACAGCGTCACCTTGTGGCAGACTGTGACAGGCACCCGTGTTAACAATTAAGTGCCAGTGCCGAGCACCGGAAACCACCTGCTCAAATTTAGCACTGCCAATAACACTGAAAGGGCAAAACACATTGTGTGGTCACAGGGAGAGAGGTTCTTTATGTTAGCAACCCTTCGATTTGATACGTTTAGTGTGTATCTTTGGGAACTCCCTTATGAATTTTTAAACGCCAAAGCAGAGAATGCCGTACATCGATGTACGATTTCTAGTCAGAATCCATGTACTGATAAAGTTAAAGAACGTGAATAGTTTGGTAAACCATTAAATCCCGGAAAACAACTTTTTGCTCCTTCTGGAAATGTCGTAACTCTGTGGCTAGCTGTATGTTGATCGCTAAGCCGGGGGTGTGAAACAATGTGCATATCTTAGCCCAGCAAATATGCTGACCTGGCTTTACGTGCATCAAAAAAGGTTTCCTTTGAGTTTAAATTGTTTAAATCGGAAAGATGTAGTAATTTCGCAGATACCGCTGGACATTGCTGGGAAGGTTGCTCTTAACCCCTTAGCTGCTGTACCCCCACCCAACCAGTGCTGAGCCCTTTATTGGCTATCAGGCATAGTTCGGGCTTAGGGCTCCATAACTTTTTTCCACATCAGGTATGAAGGCTAAATTTGCTTCCTTTGTTTTTTTAACATCCTCATGAGTCTAAAGGTACACAGGGTTTGTGGATTCCCCTGGAGGGGACTGAGAAATCAGCCAAAACATAGATTTTCTGGGAAACAGGGGAAAAAAGTGCTGCAGAAGAAAGCATCTGTTTTGTTTCCTGCAAATGGCATCAACAAAGGGTTTGTGATGCTAAAATCACCATCTTCTCAGCTATCAGGAATAGGGAGACTTGAATCAGAAAAACAAATTTTTCAACACAATTTTGGCATTCTGTGGGAGACAGCCAATTTTTCGTGCTTTCAAACTCCTTCCAGTTTGTGGTGGAAACAGGTGGGAAACCCATATTGGATCTCGGAGAGCTATACATTTTTGAAAACTAGAGAAAAATTTGAATTCAGCTAGGGTCAATTATGTAAACCTTAAAGGTTTTCTTCTAAAAAGTAACAGATGAAATTTAAAAAAAAATTGAAATTGAGTTTTACAAAAAACAACCATTTGTATCTTCGTTTTCATCTGTACCGTCTTCTTACTATGGCAGATTTTTTAAAGCAATATACTGTTTTGTCCGCTTGACGCTTCTGGTTGTGGCGATATATAGAGCTTATAGGTTCTCTAAGAACCCAAGGCACCCGGAGCAACCAGCCGAGCTGCACCATACAATAGACTTTTATTGTGTACCAACATCACAGTAATTCATATGGTAAATTATAAAGAATGGAAAAAGGGTATGAAGGAAAACTTTGTATTTCTGAAATGTACACCAGATATTGAGTTTAGGAGCAGTGGTTGTTTGTACATCTATGAATGCATGGGTACCCTTACTGGCATGCATTTCAGGGGCATTTTACAAAATGTCTTCTGTGTTACACACTTGCTTACATTTGAAAGGCACAAATATAGACTTATTCAATTGGTAATAGCAAATTCTTTCTATTCTGTATTCCCACGTCTCCAGAGAAAAACGGCGCCTCACTTGTGTGGGTAGGTCAAGTGCCCGCGACACGAAAGTGCGCCAAATGCAATGTAGACACACCACATTTTTCCACTGAATAAGTATGTGTTTTTTGCAATGTGGGTTACTGTGGATTTTGGGCCCCAGCTCAGCCGGTACCTAGGGAAACCTACCAATCAAGCACATTTCTGAGAACTAGATACACAGGGGAGGCCAGGGTCGAGTGATATGTGTGGTTCTCACAAGGTTTTTGTTACCCAGAATCCTTTGCACAGCTCAAACTTTGTATTGAAAAATACATTTTTCTTGCATTTCTGTGAAGAAAAGTCCTGGATTCTGCAGTCAGCCACAAATTTCTTACCACCCAGCATTCCCCTAAGTCTACCGAGAAAATTGGTACCTCATTTGTGTGCGTAGGCCAAGTGCCCACACACGAAAGGGTGCCAAATGCAACATCGACACATCACATTTTTCCACTAAAAAACGATACGATACGCTTTTTGCAATGTGGGTAGCTGTGGATTTTGGACCCCAGTTCAGCCAGGCACCTATTGAAACCTACAAAACCAGCACATTTTTTAAAACTATACACCCGTGTGAGTCCAGGGTGAGTGACTTGCATGGCTCTCGACAGTTTTTTTTTTACCCAGAAACCTCTGCAAAGCTCAAACTTTCCCTTTCAACACAGTTTTCTTGCATTTCTGTGAGGTAAAGTCCTGATATCTGCAGGCAGAGAGAAATGTCCTACCACCCAGCGTTCCCCAAGTCTCCCGAGAAAACCAGTGCCTCACTTGTGCTGGTGGAGACATTGCGTTTTTGGTCCTGAGCTCGGTGGCCATCTAGAGAAACCTACCAAGCCCAGACATTTACAAAATCAGACACCTAGAGAAGTCCAGGGAGGTATGGCTGTGTGGATCCTCAAAGTTTTCTTACCCAGAATGCCCTGCAATGTTGTAACATTGAATAAAAACTCTATTTTTTGGTGTCTTTCTGTGATGTAATCTACATGAACGTGCAGTAATCTACAAAATTCCTACACGCCTGCATTCTCCCAAGTGTCCCAATAAACACTCTACCCCACTTGTGTGCCTGGGCCTAGGGCTTGCGTCAGGTATGGATCACACCAGGGTCAACATTAGTCCAAACCTGGAAATTTCTGAAAACTAGACACTGTGGCTTGCTTGGATCTCCCCAACGTTTTCTTGCCCAGAATCCCCGCCAGCCTCAAATTTAGCTAAAAAGTCACACTTGCCACAAATTTCTGTGTAGGAAAGCTGTGGGATCAACAGGGATTGTACACATTTCTACCACCCAGCATCCCCCCAGGACTTCCCCGGGTGTCTAGTTTTCAGAAATCTCTGGGTTTGGTAGGTTTCCCTAGATCACCGCCAAGCCAAGGACCGGAAAAACGCAAATTTCCCCCCTTGGGAAACCAAGTCATTTTGTGACAGTTCATTTTGATGCCTCCACAATACATTTTGGGTCCTTCCCTGTCAAGAACTCTTTGCCTACCCACACAAGTGAGGTAGCATTTTTATTGGGAGACCTAGGGCTGGTCGGGTGGTAAGAAACCTGTGTCTCCACGCAGATTCCATGTGTGTTTCTAACCAAAGTTTGACATTTGCAAGGGCTTCTAGGTAATATTTCCTGGTGAGAGCCACGCACCCATGGACTGCCCTAGTTGTCTAGTTCTAAAAAATTTGCAGTTTTGCTTAGGTGACGATTGAGCTTGGGCCAAGAATTCACACCTACCCATAATGACTGAAAAACTGAGTTTTAGTAAGGGCCATCGTAGTGCCACAGATAGAAATCTGGTACTAATTTGAAAAAGTTAATCTACCACTGGTTGGTTTCAGCACCTCCAGAAATACTGGCTTCAAAGCACAAATACTTATCAAAGTATGTGAATATTGAAATACTTCTTAAGGTGAGCCATGAAGCCACTTCAAGGCACCAACTGCTTTATGGTCCATTCACACTCCACACTCCACACATAAGACTTTCATACCACCTGCCTTTGTCCCAATCCAACAGATCAGTGGCCATCACTTTCATACGCCACAGGATGGAATCAGTTTTAATACATTTTACCACCTGTCAAGTAACCGCCTCCTTCTTTCTGAACATTACCGAACGCATGCCTAGTGAATCTTTGCTAAAGGCTCCCAGGACAGCTGCATGAGGCTCAGGAAGAGATGTATTACATGCAGCTTTAGCGCACTCACTGTGGTAAATCCAACTCCTTCCAGTTTGTGGATGCAAGTTGGGGGTGTCCAAATATGCCTCCGAGGTATCATTCCACAAAGTCAGTAACCATATCTACATTTGAAATTAAGGCAAACATACTGGGGAATACTGCCGAAGTTCCCTAAAGAGAACGTCATAAACTGTGAAGAATGGTAGTTTTTGACACACAGGGTAGTCTGTGAAAACGTAGCATATGTCCCATCCATCGTTCTATGCAGTGCTAACTCTAATGCATTTGTCATACAGCAAACTGAACATCTACTAGATGTAGAGTTGGATGCAGATTTCTCTCTAATGGTAGGAATTTTTTGTAAAGCGCACTTTCACCCGAGAGGGTATCCTGTTGCCGATGCAAGAGCAGTAAGGGATGACAGATGGAGTAACCTAGTTGAAGAGCCAAGTGTTCAGCTTCTTGTGAAATTTTAGAGATGGTGCATATGTGTAGAGGCAGGTCATTATGCCCTTTTGGAGCCAATTTGGCACCCTGACTTAATTGTCTTAACTGTAATTATGGCTGGATCCCTTTGCTGATTTTTGTTGTCTTGTGCAAACACAGATCATGCTTGTACCCTTTGGCATCGTGGTCTCATGGATTGTGGTCTAGTTGGGCTGAGAGGGGTGCCCAAAGTGCTACTCTCCTGGTGGTGAAAGGCTACTTGCTTTGCCAGGAGTTAAGCAGCCTGAGCGCAGTGGTGGCAGTATACCATGGAGTGATAAGTAGGAGTGACAGGTCCTTTTAAGTTGTGTCAATGGAGTGAGGCCTACAGGCTGATTTCATTCAATCAGAAATCTTTATTCAGTTATCATTATAATCATAAAAGTATATAAAATCAATTACAAATCAAATCATGCCTAGAACAACATACCCCACAGTTAGGATACATGTTACAAAAGATAATGGAGACAGCAGCAAGATCCTCGTAAAAAAGCAACTTACGGGGCGGACTTAATAGCAACAGAATTAATCCAGCATGGAATCCCTCACTCTAATTACAGCTCCTAAAAACCAAGACACTTAAAAAATAATATGTTCATTAGATAGTAATTGAAGGAAGTTAAGAGCAGGTCTAACTTGTCTAAGGTTCTAAGGTTCAGAATCTTCAATAAAGGCTTCAAGAACATTCTCCTGGGTAACTTAAAAAAAAGCTACAAAACATCATGAAATAAAGAGTGTCCTGCGATAACACATTGTCGCAACTGCAGGGACCCAGTGAACCTGGGAGGCTCCTACCGCTCGGAGAGGCCAGAAGGTAATGAAGCATATTTAATCTAAATCTAAATCTGGTCAATTGAAATATGTCCCTGTCACTCTTTGCAATAAATATATAAGGTTCCAGGACTAAACTGTTTTTATGAATGTGTGCCCCCGTACCATGGATTTGATCAGTTCTAGATGCTCTCTAAGTAAAAACCTACGTTCAAAACAATTGTCCCTCATTCACCTCAGTTGAATACTGAAAGTCTGGGGGCTATAAAATAAGTCCCTCCTGCCCAAGTTACTTGAGGCAATCTTAATATATGCACCCAACAGGATTTTAACATTGTGATGCAAGGATAGACAATCCTTAAGGATCAGCCTGTTCAACTGGGAATCCTCCCTAGTCCAGAGCTTGATTCAACATAACTATGGCCTAAGTGCAATCATATCTTCTATATGCTATACTTCTAACTTATTATGCACGCAAGATGCCAAATTACTTCGGAGGACCTTCAATATGCGCCTTAGAAACTTATTTTCAGCAGTCTGAATGCTATCCACTTTTATGTAACCCCAAACATCACTACTATATAGAGTCTTAGAGACATACTTGGCCGAGTAACCTTGGTTAGGATTCTGGCTGGGCCACTACCCAGTCTCTGAGCAAAACTAATGACAGCAGCATTTGCCTTAGGGAGCTCCCATCTTTTTTAAAATTAAGGACTTCCAATTTGTATATGAGTAAAACAACACCCCAAAATAAGAAAAGGCTGGCACTGTAACCATGGTATGACCGACCACCTTAAATGTTTTGCTTCTGGTACTGCTCTGACCCACTACCATCACATACGATTTGGTAAAATTAACCACAAGGTGTCTTTGGAAATGTCGTATTTTACTTTGTGGTCATTTATGAATACTCCTTTTTTTTTTAAAACACAAGAATTTGACTGAAAAATCCTTTATTGTTGCTGCTGTGTGTATTTTGAGTTGTGAGTCAATATTCACTTCCTTGTGCCCACTCCACCATCCCACCTGAAAAGCCTCAGACTGCTTGACCTACACTTCCACTGATAGTCATGTGCTTGCCCAGTTGCTCATGACCCATAGTAGGTTGAGCCCAAGTACATCAAGAGTGAAAGACCTCAACCCCCATGTTGAGGCCCAGTAGCCCCTGATTGCTTATTGGCCCTCTGAATGGTGTTCTGACAGGTTACATATCTTGACTGAAGGGAAAACTGTCCAGGATGGAGTTCCTTCTTCTCATCAAATGTACATTTGTACACACTCTTGTGCAATGAGGATGACCATAGTGTATCTAGGATTACAATGTATATCATTGAGTTGCTTTAAAATATACTTAAATTCAGGGTGCTTTGACCTAAGTGAAGAGCGTGGTCAAACTGAAACCTATCAGTGTCCTCAGAAATTGTGTCAGTCAGTGTCCTACACCAGAAATGATTATTGTCCTGGGGAGATCGCATGGTTTATTTGTATTTCAACACGAAACATAATAGGGACCCTTGCATCGTGCATGCTTAAATAGTCTACATCAGAATAATTTATTTGACCAGGTTAATGCAATTTAGTCTGAAGTGGTAAAAGTTCAGATTGATTGATAGAGGATTTGCGTTAGCATAGTTATCGGGGATAGGCATTTGTCTTTCAACTTCAGCCTCATAATCATCAACATCATAAAACTTTATTTCGATCACAACGATCATAAAAGTACACAGCACAAGAAAGATAAAATACAAAATGCAAAAAATTGGTTTTAAATGACAAATACCATAAAATAGTTTAAAAACTGGAATAATAAAAGCAGATAAAATGTGTGGTGCATCATACAATACATTTGGAGTGCTTGATCCATAGTGCATGCCAGTATCCGGGGAGAAACCATAGACCATTACTCGTCGTGTGTCGGTGGTTAAGATTCTCAACACCTCAAGGTAGTGGCCGAGGCCAACCAGTCTATACTGCGGAATTATCAATTTTTTCCTCAAGGATTTATAGTGTGGACAGAAAAAGAGTAAATGCACAATGGATTCTGGACTGGCATCACACGCAGGGCAAAGATCATCATTAAAAGCATTACAACGCCACTTTATACAAAACAGTTTTGTGGGCAAGGCCTTGTAGCGAAACTGAAAAAATAGTTTACGTGCCAGAGGAGGAACTATTTCATCAATAGTATCCTCAAAACGGGAGGCACGTTTAAAATTTAGGAATTCATTAGTCAAGCATCCCTCAGTTTTTGCAAATACCTTTTCTGAGATGGCTTCCCAAAACATCACTTTCAGCCTAGCCCTTAGTGTGATGGCCAGACTTTCTGGGTTTTTCCAAAACCCCTCCATCCCAAGCCTCCCCAGTAAATCCCTTAAGGAGCTAAACCAGGGGATCGAAGTTACCTGGGCGAATTTCAAGGGGCCAGTTAGTGCCTCTCGATAGGACATGAGCTCATCCACGGACCACAGCCTGTGCCAGAACATGAGAAGTTTATAGTTCAGTTTATGGGCCAGCTGTCTCTGGGCTAGGTCAAGGTAAAGGGGTGTCAGAGGGGTACTAGAAGGTAGGTCAACCAGGGATCTGAGAAAACGATTTTCAGTAGTAGTTAAACAATTAGTATTAGCCGTGCCCACAGTTCAGCTCCATAGATGACCCCCCCAGGACCTTAGTATTATAGATTTCTAAGGCTGGAGCTAACTGCCTGGACAGGGTTTTCCTGTGAATTTTAGTAATGTGAGCAGTCAGTTGGATTAGTTGTAGTTTCACTTTTTCAATGTGGGCACCCCAGTGTATTGTCGAGGTCAAGTGAATACCTAGGTAATCAAAAGCATCAACTAGGTCCAGTTTGCTATTACCAGCTAACACAGGTCTTTTAGAGGGTTTGGCCTTTCCTCTTGTAAAAATCATGTATTTCATTTTAGCCTAATTAAGCACCAGGCCCCGTTCGTCACAAAACGTAATAAAATCATTCAAGAGTTGTAGACCCTGTGGGGATTTCGAAATTGTCGGTGAAAAGAAGAGTTGGAACTCTTCTTGCGCCGATTTTTGGAGCATCGCACCCATCTCTGTCTAAAATGTTGACCACTCTTTTAATAAAACGAGTAAAAAGTGTGGGGTCTAACACACATCCCTGTTCTACTACGTGCTGGCAAAGGAAGTTTTCTGTAACTTTATTAGTCTCCCCCACCTCACCTGTGCTGTGTTTGATGAATGTAATCTGATTAGAACATCTAAAAGGTTTCTTGGTCAGCTCAACTCATTTAGAACTCTCCATGGGCTAGCTCGCGGGACTAGATCAAACGCAGACCGTAGATCAGCAAAGGCCTCGTGAAGCTTCCCTTCCTTAACTGCCACTTCCTTCCAATAAATGCAATAAATGCAAAAGAGGCGAAAGGCCTGGTTCAAGGCACTGTATTTGCGCGGAGACCTGCTTGAAAATCACTCAGTATTCAAGACTCTAGAATCCAATCCTAGATCCTTCCTAGAATTTGCTTACAGAAGATTTTCTGAAGAGTCAATAAGGCTTATAGGCCTATAGCTAGCCGGATTTGCTCTGTCCCCCTTTTTATTAAAAAAGGACGATTTCTGCTATTTTCCAAGAAGGGGGAATAGGAGTACCAGACAGAATTGAGTTGGTAAGCACATTTATATAAGAGCCCCAGAGGACTATGTCCTCTCTATACAAATCGTTAGGAATTCTATCAGGGCCGGAGGCGTAGGCTGGGACGCACAAATTGCTGCTTGCTTTTCCTCCATTGTAAAGTGCAGAACACCACCCTCATCACCATGTACCTCCCCCCACCACTCACTGGCTTCCTCTACTACCGTGTTGTCTGATCCATAAACTGAACCATAATGCGCTACCCACTCCTCAGGCTGGACTGTAAATTCCAGGGCTCTCTTGTTCCCCTTGAGCCAGTACACAGCTTTACTTTGGGTTAGCATAGTTATCAGGGATAGGCATTTGTCTTTCAACTTCAGCCCCATAATCAGAAACATCGAGAATCACAATATTGCCTTCCTTATTAGCCTAATTTAAAGTAATATTTTTATCCTGCTCTAAATCATATGAGGTCATACATTGCCTTTTAGTTAGGTTGGGCCCGGTTTTCCATTGAATATTTACATTACAGGTTGGTTTTAGGAAATTTTTTACATACTTTTGTTTAGAAAATGTTAATTCAATGTCATGTAATTTACCGAGAATTACAGCAGCTACTTGACTGCTGATTCTGCTTTGGTTAAACTTGCTACTTCTGCTACAATAATGAAAATTAAGAAATATTTATTTCTGAGTGAGCTTGAACGCCTACATTTCAAGGGAACAACCAGATCCTTAGCTGTTTGGATGTTCCGACGCCTACTGAAGATGTCCTTCTACAAATCAAGCAGCTTCTGCAGAAGAAATTTTGTATTTACTTTGTTGCCAATAAAATGATACCAGCTAATACCAAAATAAAATAAGACACTATGAAATATAAATTTCTCTTAAAGTCATTTGATGGTCTAAATGTTTTGCACTACCTCGTCCCTAACAAACTTCTATTACTCTTACTTCTGTCTTTGGCAGTTGATGCAGCTGTTTACTCCTTGTAAGTGACATCATATTACCAGTTCTCCCTGCCTTAGCCCCATTACCCACAGTAGCTTGAATCATCATTTGGCCAAAGCCTGTTAACACTAATTACACTAAATCCAACACCAGAACAGAAAGATATTATTCTTCATTGAGCATTGTTAGACTTATCAACATGTGGGTGGTCTTCCCCCTGACCTTTTGCCTTCACCCTTATATTTTGCTGACTGTGGGATCTGTGCACTTTACCACTGCTGAACAGTGGTAACGTGCTAAAGCTTATTCCTGAAAACATGGTAAGATTGGTTTACACCTCATTGGCATATTTAATTTACTTATGAGTCCCTAGTAAAGAGGTACACCAGATATATAACCCGGGACTGTGAATTAAATTATACTAGTGGGCCTGATTCTAAAACAAAACAAGGGTAGACCTTCTCAGTAAGAACCGGGACATCAAACAATATCAAAAGAACAGCGGTTCTTATTAGAAATGTGTACGGATAAACAATCCAAAACAAACATAATGACAGAATACAATTGAACTGTTTGAGGATGCAATAGAGAAAGAATAAGCATACCTTAGTTATGTTGAAAATTACTTGTATTTTCTTAAATATAGTTTCGTAATATGGCATGCACCCCAATTGAACACAGAAACAAAAAAACAACCAATTAAAGGCATTACAATTATACAGACAACATACACAAATAATGTATATGTTTCCAAAACTGTAACAAGTGACCACATCGAAAAATTAATGAAATCGAGCACTTGTTTGTGTGTGTCGATGATGTTTCGACCCCTGTACAATATGGGGTCTCATCAGGACCTACAAAATGTGTGGACACCTAAGAATTAAAAAACACAGAATGACTACTCCATACTGTGATATTAAAAAGTGTGTCAAAACAATTAATAACTGAAACCGTACCTGATGGAATCTAAGATACTTCAAACAGTATGCACACCAACCAAGTGCCCAGCAGAAAGGTGAAGGGCACTCACATGGGGCACCCTGGGCGGGAACTGGGTAAAAAACATAAAATGGGTACATAATATCATAGAGAACTCAAAGAAACAACTGCAAGACTTGCAGTGGGTTCACAATATCAAAGGGAAACAATGGCAAGACTTCAGTGGGTTTGCGGGGAATGCTTACCCTCAAGGTGAGGATGCTGACTAAGCAGGGCAATGCTTGAGTAGAGGTGCAAGGTGCCGCAGTGGGTGCCTAACCAATAAGAGGACGCTTCCAGCAAACTGTGCATGTACCACATGGTCAGAAGGCTTCTGCGATTGTATCACAAATCACCGTTGCTATGTCAATGGCAGCTGAAAGACACAGTGGTGGTGTTCTTCCTTTTGACACTGACGAATAGCCAAAAAGAGGCTTGGGGCGGTGCACATGCAGTTTCCTGTAACTGTATGATTATTGGTTAAGCACCCATTATGGCGCCTTGCACCTCTACTGAAGCATTGCTTTGCTTAGTCTGCCTTGGCAGTAAGCATTCTCTGCAAACTCATTGAAGTCTTGCCATTGTTTCCCTATAATATTGCGAACCCACTGAAAATCTTGCCATTTTTCCTTTGAGTTCCCTATGATATTGTTTACCCATTTTTATGTTCTTATAACTAGTTGCTGCTGTGGGCTGCTGTGTACTTCAGAAGGTGGCTTTGCTGCACCTGAAAGGACTGCTTTGCTGCCTGAGGCCTTGGTGTTTGAGTCCAGTTCTAGCTCTTGAACCTAAGACTACTAGACCGACTCCAAGAGCTAGTTGTCTGGCCTCCTGATCAGAGGCTTGGGGACAGAAAAGGCTCCAACCTTCTTGAACCCACACCTGAACCTAGCCTGAGTGAGTGTTGATCCTCCAAGTTATGCCCCTTCAGTCCTGGACTCCTAGAAGTGGTGGCAATGTTCCCCAGATAGCCAAAACTCAAAACTTAGAACGCTGACACTTTTTGGCTAAAAACTGCTCTATGAACTGAAAGGAGACCGGGACCGACCTGCTCCTCTATCCGCTGAAGGTTCGCCGCTGGTCGGCTTGAATTTGTGGCAGATCCCTGTTACTTTCTTCCCTGCAGCAGCAATCCTATTCAGCGGGCCTTTGTAGAAGGGTTATCAAGGCCTTGCAGAGCCCTCGTTGGCTAAAGCTTCCAACCTTGTTCCGCTGGTGATTTTTGACTTCCCAAAAAAAAGACTATGTCCGAACGAGGAAATCTTCACCGCGACATCGCCCAACAGCTCCCTAACAACACCTCCCCTTGGACACCGCCTGCAGCCTTGCCCCGTTGAACTTCTACCTTCTCTGAGATTTGTTTATTGAAATTTCCTCTAAGTCCGAAGGTAAGTGCCAACCAGGCCCAATCTACTTCTTGTATCAGACTCCCGCTCCATCGCGGATGGCTATATTTTTTTTTACTTTGACCCAGTCTCGCATGTCTAGATGGCCTCAGTTGGTGCTTTGATATTTTAGATACTAGATTTTTCCTTAAATTTGGAAAAATTCATAACTCTGGTTCTACTGATTGGATTTGTTTCGTTTTGGTATCAAATATGTTATTAAACTTCATTCTATTTGTAAGTTGGTGTGGGATTTTTCTCATGTTGTGTTTTCCCTTTATTACTGTTTGGGCGTTGCACAAATTCTTTACACATAGCCTGTAGGTTATGTCTGACTGCTTTTGTGCTACGCTACCACAGGGATATGCACAAGTTAATTTAGTGACTTTTGTGCTTCACCCTGATGGAGATCGTGGCTGTTGGTTGACCAGGGTTAACACAATTCTCAACCAAAAACTCAATTTTTCACAAGCATGAAATTGATAAATGTGCAGGTAAAGACAGCAAAACGCTGTGTTCACTGGAACTGCTAAACCAATTGAAAAAAATCCCATTGGAAGCACCATTAATTTTTACCCTTTTAACCTCTCTAAAAGACGATTATAGCCAATCTTAATTAAACTGCCTGGATCTAAGCATGCCAAGATGTAAACATATTGGTGATTAAAAGAGCTCTATGATTTTGGCTTACCGGTCTTCCCCTTCCAGTTACTGACTAATGTCTCCACTACTTTTTTTCTCAAAGCACTATTTGCTTTCAAATATTGCAATTTATAGCTCTTGCCACTCAGTATTATTAATTCTTTCCTACTTGGGTTCAGACCATTATGTTAAGATTCCATTTCCCCCCACATGTCTAAATTTATCACTACAATTGAAATTGATCACCTATCCTTGATTTTCATTTTTTGTAACATCTGAGTCATTCACTGTTGTGACTCTTCTACATTACTCTTTGCATTGTCAATACTTAGCTTCGCTCTTGTAGCTCCGTCTGGGTCTCCGAGCCGTAATTTTCTTCCCTGCTGATTATGGAAATTCACTGTGTCTAGACCTTCCTACCATCCAAAAACTGCAGCATATACACAACATGAATGTATGTTGTTATCCCGCAGTCTTTTTCCCCGCAGGGAATCACAACGCAGTCGTTCGTTGTGATTCCGCATACCATTACTCCACAAGTCGGAACAACGACTTGCGGAGGGGGGGCGCTGGATGTTGAAATAGTAAAATGTACTATTCCAACTCCAGTCTGTGCGGACAATACGGACGGTGTTGGATTTTAAATCGTTGTAACAACCGCGTTGTGATTCTCTGTGGGGAAAAAGATTTGTGGTAAACTTACCAGACAACATGGCACATGGGAGTCTATTAGAGCTCCCAGCTAGGTCATCTGTTAACCCCTATCTCACAGCCCTTCACTGGATTATAGTGACCAAACGTCCCATTTTTATATTGCTTATCATCTGCCATCAAGCCCTACCATAAAAGGCTCATGGTTCATTCTTTTTACGTACATTCTGAATAGTATCACCTGTCTTTTCAAAAGGGTCTGAAAAACTGGCTTTTCCAACAGCACTAATACCCTTTTAAACTCAGTCTTCTATTCTGGTGCCTGACCACACTTTTTAGGCTACTAGTGTAATTTAAACATTCACTGAGGGCAGGGGTTGTAATTCAAACATTCACTGAAGGCAGAGGTCGTGGCCATGATGGCAGAGGAGTAGGATGCAATCTCTATCCCTACCTTCTAGCAAGCAGACCCAGCTGTTGAGGGCTAAGACTGGGAATCCTGGTCACTGAAGATACAGATATGCGTGGAAGGTGATTGTTGCATTGCATTCCCTGATGGAGGCCCAGGGCGGAGTGTTAACAGGACACCAACTTTGCAAATGGCATCTGAATAAAACTGGAGGTTTAGTCCAGGAGCCAGGCTTGTGCACATCACCCCCAGATAGCTAACTATGACAGAGCAAGGGAGATCCGAAGAAAGGCAGACGTGGCACCACCTCTTTGATTAGTGGATCACCAGCAAATAAGCACCTTGAACATAGACCTGAGAGGGAATACTACTGCAGAGACTGGTGCTTTCTGGGTCAGAAATACCTCAGCAAATGAGCAGGGGTCCTTAACCAGGGCTACAACAAGAGCTGGAATTAAGTCAGCCTATAGTAGGAAGCATAAGAAACATCTACTAAAGTGAGGAACCCTATTACTGGATCATGACATGGGGTGATACTGATGAGGCTCACATGAGCCTGGGTCGAGTCAAAGGCACTGGGCTTTAGTGGCACACTTGGTCACAGAATGTGCCAGAGGAAAAATAAAAGTTGCTCAAGTAATAGGACCTGGGGGTGGCCCTCTACAATCCTGCAAGAGACGTCTGTGGGGGCACTCTATTTCAGAATCTATAAAGAGTCCTAGTTAGACAACTAGGTGTGGCTGGTCCCACTTGCAGGATCAAACTTTTGCAGGGCCCATTCTCTTCAAAAGGAAATCAATGGGTGCACTACCTGACAAAGACTGGACCTCAACACATTACTTACAAACTTTTTTTTATGTAGGTCTTCATTGGGGCTTTATTGAACCTAGAGGAAGGATCACCACCTTGATGGCTCGCTTTGATTCAGAAGGAGCCAGAGGAAAGCTCAGAATTGCAAGTCGATTGAGACCTGGAGGGCCCCACATAACCGTGGAAAAATACACTCTAGTAGGATCCTCATTGTTAAATAAATCTCCTTACCAGCCACTTGGAGTCTGAAAGGGTTTATTGACAAGAATTAAATGATTAGTCTTTCAATCACAGAGTGGGCCAACTTCAGTACCCATTTAAATCATCAACAGGGACAAGCTTGACAAATACAGACAAGACCCAAATTCGTACTCAACTGCACACAAGTTTACTGTAGTGGTGAAAGCATGCAGCTTCACAGGAAGAATATGAACAGGTGCGTGCCTGGTTGAGATAATGAGAACAGGAGAATTACCTTCACTAATAAAAACTGTATAAACAAGTTTTGGTTAAGCAGGCCGTTCACTTGTTTTACTCTTAAAGACAGTCAAATTGCATGGCACTTCAATGTCCCAGTGGAGTATATCCTGTGGGTACAATCTGATAGAGACTACTAGCGGCAGATTCCTTAACGTAGAATTATCCCCAGGCACGAGACTGGATCCAGGAAGTTTTTTGCCCAGCATCCCTGCACGCCGGGGGGGGGACGGCATCACTCGACTCCGCCCGGGCGTCGTCTGCGTACGTGATGTCAGCGAGGTCACATACGTCCCACCCCGGCGCGCCTGCATCAGTTTTTTCCTTTTCCGCGTGCAGCGCGGATCCGGTTCATGCTCTGGGCCTTTTTAGGCTTTCCCTTCGATCTCTCGTGTGTTGTGGGAACAGTGCGCGGATGTCTTCGCGCTTCAAGACGTGTTCGTCTTGTGGACGCTTGATGTCGGTGATGGACCCTCACCTCATTTGCATGTGGTGCATGGGGGAGGATCATAGCTCCACTGATTGCGAGGTGTGCCAACGGCTGAAGCTGAAGTCGCGGCGGGAACGCCGGATGAAACTTCTCTCGGCTCGCATATCCAGATCGGCTTCGTCACCTCGCTCAGCTTCTGCGGAAAGTTTTTGAAGCGGCTGTCATCGTCGTCGTCCTCATCCCTCTCCTGTCCTGCAAAAGCGTCGCTCCCTTGTCGGTAAGTGTCGCAGTTTGTCCCTGTGGGCTGGTTTCCGTCCTGTTGGGGGCATGGGCTTTCCGTGGGTGATGCGGCCCTGCGTATTGTCCCCCTATCCACTGTTCCCTGGTGAGGGGGCGTCGAGAGCCCAGATGGAGACCTATGCGGTGGCTTTACAGGCCTCGCTGGCTTCTCCTCCTCCTTCACCTCCTGGGACGTCAGCGGATCCCTTGTGCCATGCGGGGCCCTCTGTGGAGTCGCCAGCGGCTCGGCCCCGGCACCGACTGCTTCGGCTCCAGGCTCGGAGGATGTGGTGCAGTTGGGGTGCAGGCCTTCGGGAATCCCTCCTTTGGACCACGGCGCTTCTGCTTTGCCGCAAACTCCTGCGGGAGTCCCTGTGGTGTCGCAGGAGGACGCCGGGGCTTGGGTCACATCCCCAAGCCCCCCTCGGCCCTTTAGGCAGGTGGCGATTCTGTCTTGGGCCGAGGTGACGCCGCCAGTGCGCCGGCAGCTGCTGGCCCTGGCAGCGCCACAGGGTCGGCGGACCCCTCTCTTCCCTTCGTAGGTCGAGGCTGGCGGGGGACCCCTTGTCAGTCCACGGGTCCCTCTCGATCCACCGGGCAGGGCCTGGCCCTTTCCCGCTCTGCTTGGTCTAGCGGATGGCCATCTTAGTTTGCAGCCGTCGCCCACATAGGAGCTGCTTTTTCCACCGCAGGGCCCTACGGAGGCGGGTGCGGCCTTCCCTCGCGCTATTTCCACAGTTGTGGGGATTTTGCGCATAGGAGATCCGGCTGCCCGTTTCCCCGCAGATCATCTTTTGGAGGTTCTGCACCAGGGCTCTGGTGGGAGGGAGCTGCTGCCCCCCTTGAAGGTTCACTTCATTCTTCTCTGACAGGGACTTGGGGCCCTCCCGCCAAGGGGGATCCGGTGCCCGATAAACATCCTTTACAACGCAACTTTTACCACGCAGTGCGTTTACGACGCAACTTTTACAACGCAAACTATTACAACGCATTGCGCTGG
This sequence comes from Lissotriton helveticus, assembly GCF_964261635.1. Classification (NCBI taxonomy): domain Eukaryota; kingdom Metazoa; phylum Chordata; class Amphibia; order Caudata; family Salamandridae; genus Lissotriton; species Lissotriton helveticus. Next base: position 1,258,955,772 of record NC_136069.1, read on the forward strand.
GGGGCGCTCTAGGATAGGGAATAGGTTTAATGTACTATCCAACACCTTCCCTACTATCCACGGGGACTGGAGTTGGAATAGTAAATTAAACTATTCACTATCCAGCGCCTAAAAGCACTATGCGTTGTAATGGTATGCGTTGTAAAACTTGCGATGTAAAGGTAGGCGTTGTAAAAGTATGCGTTGTAACGTCATACATCCCGGTGCCCCGGTGCCCCAACACCTTCTTTACCGGCACCTTCCAGCGCCGCTTGACCCGGCGTGTCCGGCTCCAGGTTACGACGGTAGACGTTTTAGGTATAATAGCCTTGTTCTTCCTGCACAAACTAGTCAGTTTGTATGAAGAACTAGCCTGCCGCTTTAACCCCGTGAAGCATTAGAAACTGTATTTCCAGTTTCTCCGTTTTTCCTCGCCTACAACAGGCTGCGAGGATACCAACTGCAAGTATACAGTTAGGTTTCGGAATCTAGGGTTGGGTGCACGTTAGTGTGTGCAGACCGCCCAGGTTCCTCTCTATTGGTCCTGACCTAAACCTGGTAGATTCCATCGCAGGTTGAAACATGTGTAGACCACGATTTTTTCACATTCACATAGATATAGCTGGTCATTGTAGCCAACTGAAATATCTCATACACATATTTTAATATTGTTCAGTAACTTCAGAATAAAAGTCTTTTTCAGGAAAGTCATACTTGGACAATTTTTAACTTCACTCTTTTTTTCACTTCACTCACTAAAAAACCAGCGCCACTGTAATCAGCTGTCGCAGCACACCTGGATGGCACTCGGCTGTCCAGGTGGGCCCCAATGATGAAGCATGTCACCAACCAGGTTGGTGAGTGAGGGTTTTTTAAACAAAAGAATACTTTTCTTTTGGTACATCGCCATCTCCCTCCTTCCCTGTTAGGACCACTGGTTTGGTCCTTTGGGGATACTCCTTCTGTTGTTTATATATTCATGTCTTGGGGACCAGGAGTACCTTCATCCACCTTCGTGGATAACCCCTCACTCTCTCTTTTTGTTACTAAGTTTATCATCCCACCACATCTATAGTTAACAGGTCCCTTGCTCGCTATGCAGCATTGTAGTAGATACCCATGTATAAAGGATTGTTTTTAATAGGTGGTTCATATAAAAAATTGCCTTTCTCCTAGCCAGTATTTTAAGAATCAAACGTCCTACTTAATTTTGAGTATTATAGATTTTTTTACATCTCCATTATTCTTCATGAACTCTCCACTTATTTTGTGGTGTCTTCCTCTGGTATATTATTTTGTTCTAGTCTCTTCAGAAATGTGACCCAGTCACTCACTGCAGAAACCTCTTTATAAATATGTACCCTACTACAAAAATGCCCATTACTAATAATGTTAGTCAACAAACTACCTTCACTTACTTAAAATATCTTCACAATTAAACACCATATTTTATTCGGTACTTATAACTTTTATTATGTGTATATGGTGTGTATGGGGCTGCATATTGGAAATACCAACATAAAGTCAGATTGGACTAAATATAATTCCCACATTCAGTAACTACTTTAGAACTGGTAAATACTACTTCATTTTTATATGAAAACCTGGACCTGTTTTCTTTCTCCAGAATATGCAATTGATGGAGTCTTTCTGCTCACAGCCAACTCTTTAGCTGGCAAATGCTGTCATACACTCAGTATAGTTTTCCGTAATAAAATCAAACACATTGTTTAATCAGTATATTTAGTCAGCTATCAAATCTATGTATACCCCTCTATTGAATAGAGCAAGATCCCCATATTTTACCTATTGATAGCAGTGATATGAAGCAGTTAATGCCAAGCAACTACAGGGTTGAACAGAGGTTCTTCCTTCGTGTCTTTATATACCCCGTAATCCTATTTTTCTCAGATCACTTGATGAACTCAGACCTACTCAAATTGTAGTTCTAGAAGGTGATTCTGCCTGTTGCTTCATAAGCACCAGTGACAGACTACAGATTAAAAAACAGACTTGGTAACACTGCAAATAGACCTCCTCACAATGGAGAGAGCAAGCACTATACTCATTATATTCATACAAATAGTCTTAAAGATGCCTCTACCGGTGGGAACTGTCTACTTGACAATGGGAGGAAGCAATGCATATTACTCAATTGGCGATTGTTACCCAAACATAAGCTAGAGATAGCAGATCTTATTTTAGAGTTTCGACCTGATGCCCTTTTTTAACCGAAACCTGGCTAACAGATATACCGGCTCCTGATATATTAAATATAGTCCCCTAATCACGCTATACTCCGCCTTGACCGCTCAACACTCGAAGGAGGATGGCTAGCGATAATTCTTAAAAGCAACTTGCATTGTCAGCTACTACCAGTTAATATCGCAAACTCTGAGGCAGCTTTTTTTAGCATGAACCTAAACAGTAAGACACACTGACTGGGTTTCTAATCTATCATCGACCGGGTCCAGCAACGACTTTTGTTAAAAGCCTAACATATGATTTTGGACTACGCAGTCATGTGATGTATTCCTATAGGTTCTGTATCGATCCCCCTATTCCTGACCCTGTTCTGGTTAACAAGTTAACTAGCAGCCATCCCATGAGGCAGAAACCGTTATCTGATTAAGCCACACCACGGCACAGGAACGTGTTATCTGATTAGGTCATAACGCTTGCCATCTAATTAGACAAGCAATATTCCTCCAGCCCCTGATAAGGCATACGGAGTTCTCAAAACAAATCAAACCTATGACAATCTGGGAAAAACCCTGCGGCCATTGTTTTGATTTCACCGAGAACTTCAGCAAAAGAATGTGCTAACGACCAGTTCGTATGACATCCTTATTGACGTATCTATGTCCATCCTTACGTCAATCTCGGCACCTTACAGGTATAAATATTACCGGTATTGCCTTAAGCAAACACACGCGGTGGTGACGAGATCGGAGCAGCCAGACTTGCCGAAGCCCAGAGCAGAGCAGACCCCGCTGGCGCAGCCCCGCCTTCCTGACGCGCTGAGAACGAGACGCTGCTTTCTCCTGCCGAGAAATCCAGCTCCGGCGCTTCCGGGCAGCCCTTGCAGGCAGCCTGGAATATCGAGACCAAAGACGAGAGATACCATCCCTCAACCATCCTAGATTCCAGGTACAGAACTGAATAACCCCTTGCAGAGAATTCTTGAGTCAGTCACTTGGCAAAACAAACTTAACTTAAACTGCTACTTTCTATTCCCACCCACGTATTAGGCTTAGGTCAGGTACACTGGGGTAGGCGTAGTTAGAAACACCAGTTGAGTACGATTAGTCAAATGTATATGTGTATGTATCTATTTTATCCATTTTAAACCACCATGTGGCTTAGAAACCATATAAATGTTTTTACAGTATTATTTTATACTTCTGCTTTTATTGTATGCACTTTACTTAACCATAAGTATTGCGATAATATCGATCCATTTCTCTTGTATGAGAAAAGAGACTGATCAATAAATACCATCTTTTATTGAACCGCCCGTCTCTTCCTTTTCTCTACAATCTGGTGAGACTAAGAATGCACGTACTGACTGAGTAAAATAAGTTGTCTTTTGTTTTCACACGACTCTAGAGATATACTCTTGATTAGGGGAGAGCAAAGTTGTCATGTTCTATGGTTGTCAGAAACTAAATCCCTTCTTGTCTATCCAGGGAGGTTCAACTCCTCCTTGCCTATTCGAGAAAGTTTCTAGTGAACTCTGAGCTAGCTGGCAAACCCAAAACTTTAAGTCTAATATTGACAATAGAAGACCTAGTTAACGTCTGGTCTAGGCCTATACTATTGAAGGTATTATTCCAATGCGCAGAGCCTATTGGGATAATAGGAACTACACTACATGGCGCCCAAACGTTTGGAAAGGCGATAAAACTAACGCAAGACATTAGAGTAACTCAGTCGTGCTTTTTCACTCAGACCCCTTTTTTCCCATAATACTCCAAAGACGTCTGGAGTGGGTGAAAGGTAATATCCGCCAAACCTCGCAGGAGGAAACTCCTATGTATGGTTCTTGGTTTAGTCAACGTTGAAGGATACACTGTTCCAAAATATTGTGCATCTAATCTTTGTTGCCATAAGAAACCTGATCTGCAAATAAACGGAATAACCTTCTGGACAGTACAATGTCAGACAGTGAAGGAGAAAGAGAGGCAGCTAGAATGGCAGCCGAACTCATAGCAGCTGATAATACTATGCAAGAAGCAGACCCGGATATAATACTCATCCCGGTCAACACAGGAAAATCTATAACTTTAAAACTTATAGAAAATGGACTGACACCGAGAGGTGGCACAGTCATATTCGTAATAGAGGCACACGAATATCGGCAGACAGAGGTATTCTATTCATGGATACACTTTCCAGCAGCAAACGCTGTAACAAAGCACTTCCACTATTACAAAACAGAGGAACCTCCTAATGAGTACACTCCTTTCGAGGAGGTGGAAGTACCACTTAAATTTCAAGAGCACCTGCTCTTGTTTAATGGCGCCCTAAAACATAATAATCATATCACCAGGCTCGGTCCATTAGGTAGACCAGGAGCAACGTGGCCGGTCCTAGCCGGATACACACCACATCCAGACATCGAAAGAATGTCTGCAGCAGATCTTTTAATACAACTAAAACAATTAATAAAAGTACATAGACAATTAGTCCAATATGTAATGCGGACTTCAACAATCCAACCAGCAATTAAAATTCCACAGCTGACCCCTCATCAGGGGAACACAAATAAAATTACACCACAGAACATACAGTCCTGCCTAGGTAAAGTACCAGCTAAACGGGAACAAATACCATTCTGGCTAGCACAAAAAATCACCCAAATAGAGGCGTTTTTTCCAGACACCACCCCGTTAGAAAAACACAGGATTCTGACTATCTGTCTTCCAATGGGAACCGCACCACACGTGGAGGACTGTGACACTTGGGGTACAGTCTTTGCTTCCATTTACACAAAAACGCATGGTGTTCCATCCATCTCGGTAATACCAGATGTGCTAAAACAAATTCAAGATGAATACGGTCCAGAACCCGCTTTAACTCTTGGTATGAAATTACTAAAAGACTTCAAGCAGGTCTCGGCAATACTACTAGCCAACATAAAGGGAGAAGCAGCAAACGTGGCGATCCGCCAAAGGTTAAAAGAGACAGATTTAGCAGACCAACCAGCTGAAATTGCCAGAATTATAGAAAAATCCTATGAGGAACTAGGTAGAGATAGTTTAGGTGGAATACCAGTAAAACCCCAACTGATTGAAAGTCCTGAAAAAGTATTTTTTAATAATAATTTAACATCACAAAAAAAGAGCTGGGATGGAAACAAACAATCCAATCCTAAAGAAAAGAAATTCCAGTCCAGAGGAAGGTCTCCTCGGCGGAGAGAAAGATCTCCAAACCAAGGACGCAGGTCTCCCCAAAGTGAGCCCTCTGGGAAAAGATACAACCTTAGAAATAGGGATAATATAAAGAAGCCTGATAGATATCAAGAAATTGATACACGCCCCTCTCAATCTTTTCAGACTTCCTCGCAGAAATCGGAAAGAAGAGGACGATCAGAACAAAGAGAAGAGCACGTCAAGTCCAAAGACAAGGAACCTGCTCATCTAAAAAAGAAACTACAATTTCCAAAAAAGAAGGTAGCCAGTATTAAAGTAATAAATAATGCCGAGAATACTGAGGACACAACTGAAAAACGGAGAATGGGCTCAGACAATGCTAGACAGCGCAGCAGAAGTGAGCATAGCTCGCAAAGTCCTTATGAATCATCTGGAGACAGTGGACACGAATGAATACCTTCAAGTGGAAACTGCAGACACCAGCAAACCTCACAAAATATATGAAATAACTTTACGTATAGAAGGGGATAAGACTAGAAAAATAAGGGGACTATTTTGGGATAATCTCTCCAAGGGCTATGACATCCTTCTAGCTGAAAAAGACTGGCCACCAGAGTTTGTCAGGGACTGCCCTCATGGCGAAGAAATAATTATGCCTGCCTTCTCAAATCATATCCCAATTCATAAAAAATACACACTTGCTAGAAAGTGGGCAGTAGCTGAAGCTCCTGCTTTATATAAAAATCATGTAGGATGGGAAGAGGACTCTCCTCCTCACAAAATCCAGTTAAAATCACAACCTACTGCACAGAGACAGTATCCAATCAAGCAAGAAGCTAAAAAACAGGTAAAAGAAATCCTAGACCAATTAGAATACCAGGGGGTGATTGAAACTTGCACCTCACAAATGAACAACCCTTTGTTTCCGGTCTCCAAACCAGACAATTCATATCGTCTAGTTTTGGATTACAGACACCTTAACTCATGTTGCAAAACTTTTGCAGTACAAAACTCGCATAGTGCTGCACTAATGAATAACATAGTGCGCAAAAAATACAAAACAACATTAGACATCTCTAATGGATTCTTTTGTCAAAATATAGCACCAGAGAGCAGATACTTGTCCGCGTTCTCAATAAATGGCGCTCAAAAACAATTCTGTCGGTTACCCCAGGGGTACAAGAACAGCCCAGGATTATTCTTAGCGAGAGTAACAGAGTTACTACAAACATATGATGACGAAGCATTATCTTATGTCGACGACATATACCTGACAGATGATGACTTGGATACTCACTTGAAGAGGGTGAACACCATAATACTTGGGTTCGCAGCAGAGGGTTACAAATTCAACTTTAAAAAATCTAGAATTGCCCATCTAACAGTCCTGTTCTTAGGATATGAATTATCAAGTGAAGGCAAAAGCCTGGCTGACAATTTCCTAGAGAAATGTGCCGTACTCCAAGCACCTAGAACACTAAAAAACCTACAGTCAATTCTAGGCTTCCTAAATTTCGGAAGAACATACATTGCAAATTACGCAGAAAGGGTCAAACCCCTTTATGATCTAATAAAACCAGATTTTAAAAGAACCAATTGAACTCAAATACACACAGAAATTCTGAAATCCTTACAAACAGACATGTTAATTAAAACAAAATTAGAAACACGTGATAACACACGCAATCTTGTGATTCGAGTCATCCCAGGAAGATGCGGATTCACATACCTGACCTCTAATGAGGGAGAAAAGGTACCAATTGCATTCAAATCACACTTGTACACTAAAGCTGAAATGAAATTTAGCCCAACGGAAAAAATTCTAACTGCAACACAGACAGCTATAGCAAAAGAACGAGCCCTGGCACAAGGTAAACGAATAATAATCGTGACACCGATACCAGCCCTAGAGGCTGTAACAAAAGCAAGCATTCCGAATGCTAAAGCGCTCCATCCGAGATGGATACAATGGGCTAATTCTCTTGCTGCAACAGACGTGGCATACGAATTTGATCCTAACTTAAAAACACAAGAATTTCTCCAATATGAATTTGAAAGTCCTCCGCCGACCGAAATTCTGCCTCTAGAACATTACGGCTGTATAATATATACAGACGGATCAGCACAACCCGCAGTGGGGGGTAAACAAGCTTACAGTGCTGCGTGCGCGATTGTTAAAGGTCGTTGGCACAAAGGAAAATTTAGACCACTGGTCACTAAAACACAATCTCTAGGAGATTGTACAGCTCAGCGAGCTGAACTACTAGCATTCAAGATGGCGCTTGAAAATACCGATCGAGAATTCCCCACACTCATAGTGTGCGATTCGTATTATTGCGTTCAGTCTTACAATGAATACTTGCAGATCTGGCTTCAGAATGGTTTTAAGGATGCAAAAGGAGGCACAATCAAGCATAAAATGCTTTGGGAACAAGTAACTCTTTTACAAAAAGAACTACCAAAGACTCACGTGATACATACACTGAGTCATCAACGTGATGGCGTTCACGTTGCAGGGAATTCATTGGCTGATGAGGCCGCGAAGGCAGCTGTGCAAACGGCTTCCGTAGCTGCCATCACACGGTCAAAAACAAAAATAGACAGCGATATATTACAAGCTGTCAGCGCTACAGAAAAAGATTCGATAGAAACACTCCCGAAAGGCTTTCCAGTGAAGTACTCATACATAACTGATGCAAACAATGTTCCGTTTGCTCGAATCCCTGGAGTGGGGGATAGGGCAATTCCAAACATGGAACATAGGTTAGGACTAATCATAGCGGCACACGAAGGGCTTGCTTCTGTACATGCTGGCGTCTCAGCCACAGTATCATTATTAAAACAGAGATACTGGTGGCCACAAATGAGAAGACAAACACGGAACTATGTTATAGAATGTGAAATATGTCAAAGAATGAAAGTATCAACGGTGAGACGACCAGCACAGACGCCCCTTCTAATCTCAGATAAACCATTAGCCTGTGTTTATCTGGACCACTGTGGTCCCTTACAAAGGGATGGTAACTATAAATATATCCTGGTCGCAGTGGATTCATGCACGAGATTCATATGGATGTGGCCCCAGCGATCGGCTGACGCCAGAACTGTTATAAAAGATTTGCGAGTCTTTATCGGCACATACGCAATTGGCATGCTGCATTCTGACCAGGGTCCTGCTTTTAGCTCTCGAGCTTATAAGGAGGCCATGACCAGCATGGGCATTGCATTGCGGTACTCTTGTCCATTTCATCCCGAGGGAAACGGAATCGTAGAAAGAAAAAAACGTGACATAAAGCAATCTATAACAGCAAAGGTATTAGGTTCGGGAGCTGGGTGGGTCAAACATCTAATAAGTGTCCAACGTAGTCTAAACAACCTGCCAAGAAATTCTCTGAGGGGATTCAGTCCGTACGAATTATTGTTTGGAACTAGGATGTTGGTCTTAGATCTTGACAGTCAGACTTCAGTGGTGAAGGAAAAAAGCTTTGATTTCAAAGATCGTTTGGCTATTTTGCAGGACTTAAACAAAACAAGAAAAGACCTGAGCAACATAAAGTTGAAACAGCAGCCAACAACCACTGAAGAATCACCACCGGTCCCAGCAAGACCTGTCTGGATTCCAAAAGTCGGGGATCTAGTCAGAGAAAAGATCGCGGTAAAGAAGGAATTTGGGCCTTCTTACAGAAAAGCAGTTCCTGTCTTGTCTATCAACGGGACAAGATCAGTTGTACTACCGCCGCTTGCTGGTAAAAAGGAAAACCGAGTTGTATCCATCGACCTGGTAAAACCACAATCATGTGGCCGATAACAAACAGTAGGCCAAGTGGACTCCCGATAAGTAGCAGAACACCAAGGTTTGCTACCAATACAGAGGTCCTAACTAAGAGGCTAATCACATTCGAAACGCCTACAGAACAACAACAAGGACTATGCAACAATGCATTGGAACTCACACCTCTAAAAACCCAAATAAAAACATTTAGTAGAGACACACCAACCTACAATGAAGTAACAAACGAATATGCAAGAAACAGTAATCCTGAAGCAATTGGAACAATTGACAGAACGGCATCCGGCTACTTCATAAACTTCGATGATTCCTCTGAAGACCTCAGTGAATCAAAGACACAGCCATCAACAAAAACCTTTAAAGATAAAGCTAAGGAACTTTTGAAACAACTGAAAGAAACCTATCTGATTTCTCCATGGATTGAATTTTGGGTGGCCTTTGGTGCATTTATCCTCATACTTTGGCTCATCATGATACTATGCTTGGGACGCTTCATTGAGGGAAAATATGCTAAAATGGACACAGCAAGCCAGAAAATCAACTTGATCCTCAAACCACACACATCTTCACACGTCGAGAAAAGAGAACTTTCTTCAGTCAACTTCACAGCCAATCCTATACCGGGTGGGGTAGCATGGGACAACACTGACTATGAAATGTATGGTCCGGTTGAAATCCTGAAATATCCACACCAAATCAAGATCTCGTTGAGTGACTTTGTAAAACCAAGCTCATTTGCTGATGATTGGGACTTTGAAAGTATAAATGGTATGATGTCTGACCTAGTGATGTCTGCTAAATTTACCAAACATGATTATTTGCAGGGTTCGTCTAATTATGATAGTATGTACTGTTACAACCACTATGGTAACCATTTTCTACATAAATCTGCACAACCTAGAAATGTTTTAAATTATAATCAATGGGAACATTGTGCAACCCCTCCAAAAGGAAGCTCAAGAACCTTTTATGACAAATATTCATACTTTTCAGGGTTCAACACAAGTAATGCTGAAACATTTTATTTCAAATTGTCAAATAAGATAGGAACAAAAACCATGCTTACAAACACGAAATTGATATATTCGGACTCATTTTTTGCACAAATGAATACATTTGGTTTTGATTATTGGGACAAAAATGTTGAAGTAAAAAGTGTTTGGGGTACAAAAGAATGGCAAGTACAAGGTATAGAATCATTGTTTAGAGCCTGCATGATCCCAGAACAAATTATATTTTTGAATGACACTGTTCAACAAACTACCTGTCTTGGCCTAGCCAAAATCAAAGACTTAAATAAACCGTCTATTCCAAAGCCAACTATGAACAGCAATAGCTCTACAGATGAAGAGATAGACGTAAACTATGTATTAAACCAAAACAGAACACATCCTGATTGGAAACAATGGTTAATCTGGCCCACAGATACTAATAACTGTCAAGACAGATTCCTGAACAAAACACAGGGGTTCACATTGACCAGGCCAGACCCTAGATATTCCCAAAGACAACACCCAGGGATAATCACCACCTACAGTGTGGGCAAACTCTGCCTTCAATGGCTACAAACTTCCACACTGACAGAAATTAAGCAACACCTAACTTTACTTACTGATGGTGCTGACTTAAGTGATTTCATTATGGGACCGCGCAAACAGCGTCAAAAACGCTTCATAGCAGCCTCTGTATATGCAGCTTACAACGAGGCCTGGAAGGTAACTCGAAATTGAGACAGCAGAAAGTATACGGGAAATTGACCGTATTAATTTGGAAAAATCACTTTCTGTAGTGGACAATGGGTTAATGACTCTGTCCTCCAGAATTTTTTCTTTGGACAGCATTGTGTCTTCAGCAATCGACATATTATCGCAAGACTTACTGTTGTTACAACACGGTCAGTCTCAATTGCGTTCTATTGTACAGCTTGGCTGGACGTTACAAAATCTACGTTCAGGCTATGTGCCTTGGCGTTTAATCAACACAACGTCACTATTCAATATCTTTAACCTTACTGATAAACAAGTCAGTATGGCACAGAAGAGTGCTGATTATACAATCCTGAGCATTGAGAAACTCGAGAGATTACCAGTGACAATGTCAGAACGACCTGTCAGTGAATGGATGATACATGGGATAATTAATATTCCAATATCAACCTTCAGGTTTCAATACTGCCAAAAATATATACAGGCTGGCATGTACGAAAAATTGGGAAAAGGGTACATTAAGTCAACATGGAAGTTGCCCTATTCACATGCATGTGTCAGTAATAAAGGACAGAAAGTGTTTCTTAGTGGCAATAATTGTGCGATGTCACTAAGCGGTACACTTCTGTGTAATGGAATTAGTTTGCATGGAGCCTGTGAAGGGAACTCAAATAACCTTTCATGTCACCAGCTAGGCGCACCTGCAACAGAGATAGAACCATTCTTTAAAAGACTCTATAACGGGAGTTACATTCTAATTGTGGATCACAGATGTTGTAGTTTACTGCCCGGGATTCCTTATCTCATAACTATGACTGCGAAGGTCATGTGCTGTGGACGCTTATTGTTCCCCAGCTCCTTTCCAGACAGGGAGGCAAGGGCATGGCCTAACTTGAAAATTACTTCTATTCGAATAGATACTTTAAGCAGAATGAAAACAGTGCTTCTTCAGACGCCGACCAGACTCACGTCATCAAAAGAAACGTATGATCTCCTGGTCGCAAGGACGACTGCAGAGATTCACTCATTGCTATCAAGTAATTCCCCCATACATTTCGCAGAAATCCTGAATGAAATCTTAAATATTTCTGATACCAGTGGAGTCTCAAATGTATTTAAGACTGTATTTTCGATGGCATTAACACCATTCAAAGCCATACTGTGTATTTTTCCAGATTTCGTCCATTCGATTTTTGGCGGACTTCCCCTCATTTTGGGACTAATTGCAGGAATCCTATTCTTGGTCCTTATATTTCGTTATGGCAAACCATGTCACAGACAAAACACCTGCGACAAGGGAAGAAACAATCCGAGCCATTGGATATCGGGACCGGATATCAAAAATCCTGGGACTATCCCGGCTTAGAGACCTGAACATGACTTGGTTTCTTTCATTTCGACCAATGTGGCATCGATGTGTTTTACCTGTATTAAGGTGCTTGCTGTGTGGAGAAGAATGCGTGTTGGACACCTGTCTGACGCTACAATCGGATGCGCCTATGGATGCAGAAACATTGTTGGGTCCGGTAACGGCTCATGCATTGTGCTGCCCTCAACGGCTGCCAATCCTGATGACGGCATTCGTGGAAACTTCACCACTACGATTAAGGGGTAGTGAAGTTCAAGATGAAAGCAGCATCGATCAGGTACGACCTTCTGTCAGCAATACTAATCAAAACGTCAATGGAGACAATCATGCACATGAATGCATGGTTACACCTTTTTCCGAGTTAGTGGAACTTTCACAGGAAGCTGTTGACAGCTTTTTCGACAGTCTCAGTGATATGATGTTCTCACCAGAGCAGAAATAACGACTTTTGAGCAAGCTAGCACACGGCGTTCCCAACACCCTGAATTTGGCCTTCAACTTTAATAATAAAGTAGCATGAACAATTTTCCCTCCAGTTCACAGACAACAATTTTTTCAGCAGCCCCAAAATATTTTTACGATTTTTCGGGACACTTATCTTCTGCTTAAAGTAAGAACTATTCTTAGAGAACTGAATTTCTATTTTTGGAAACTTTATAGACATTAGCTGCCCGCTGGTATGTTCATAATTATTTTATTCTGTGATGGAATGGTCTCGAACCTTTTTTCTTCTGTATTAAGAGCCATTTCATGTGTAATTCTCATATTCAAATAGTAATAATGTATACATATACGTGATTACTTTAGCATTATTCTACAGCTTGAGTGCATATAGTATATATGACTGTTTTTCCGTATATTACATAATTTCGAAATGCATTATATGTATTTTGGGGTGGTAAGGTATACACGATACTCTACAGTATGTTTTACTATGCCTAGATTCGTAAATATGGCCATAGTTAGCGTGGAGTGGGTGTGATGTATTCCTATAGGTTCTGTATCGATCCCCCTATTCCTGACCCTGTTCTGGTTAACAAGTTAACTAGCAGCCATCCCATGAGGCAGAAACCGTTATCTGATTAAGCCACACCACGGCACAGGAACGTGTTATCTGATTAGGTCATAACGCTTGCCATCTAATTAGACAAGCAATATTCCTCCAGCCCCTGATAAGGCATACGGAGTTCTCAAAACAAATCAAACCTATGACAACCTGGGAAAAACCCTGCGGCCATTGTTTTGATTTCACCGAGAACTTCAGCAAAAGAATGTGCTAACGGCCAGTTCGTATGACATCCTTATTGACGTATCTATGTCCATCCTTACGTCAATCTCGGCACCTTACAGGTATAAATATTACCGGTATTGCCTTAAGCAAACACACGTGGTGGTGACGAGATCGGAGCAGCCAGACTTGCCGAAGCCCAGAGCAGAGCAGACCCCGCTGGCGCAGCCCCGCCTTCCTGACGCGCTGAGAACGAGACGCTGCTTTCTCCTGCCGAGAAATCCAGCTCCGGCGCTTCCGGGCAGCCCTTGCAGGCAGCCTGGAATATCGAGACCAAAGACGAGAGATACCATCCCTCAACCATCCTAGATTCCAGGTACAGAACTGAATAACCCCTTGCAGAGAATTATTGAGTCAGTCACTTGGCAAAACAAACTTAACTTAAACTGCTACTTTCTATTCCCACCCACGTATTAGGCTTAGGTCAGGTACACTGGGGTAGGCGTAGTTAGAAACACCAGTTGAGTACGATTAGTCAAATGTATATGTGTATGTATCTATTTTATCCATTTTAAACCACCATATGGCTTAGAAACCATATAAATGTTTTTACAGTATTATTTTATACTTCTGCTTTTATTGTATGCACTTTACTTAACCATAAGTATTGCGATAATATCGATCCATTTCTCTTGTATGAGAAAAGAGACTGATCAATAAATACCATCTTTTATTGAACACGCCCGTCTCTTCCTTTTCTCTACAATCTGGTGAGACTAAGAATGCACGTACTGACTGAGTAAAATAAGTTGTCTTTTGTTTTCACACGACTCTAGAGATACACTCTTGATTAGGGGAGAGCAAAGTTGTCATGTTCTATGGTTGTCAGAAACTAAATCCCTTCTTGTCTATCCAGGGAGGTTCAACTCCTCCTTGCCTATTCGAGAAAGTTTCTAGTGAACTCTGAGCTAGCTGGCAAACCCAAAACTTTAAGTCTAATATCGACAATAGAAGACCTAGTTAACGTCTGGTCTAGGCCTATACTATTGAAGGTATTATTCCAATGCGCAGAGCCTATTGGGATAATAGGAACTACACTACAGTCAGATACGCTAATTTCACAGTTTTAGGGGACCTAAACATTCACATAGATAAAACAATCACAAAAAACTTAATGGGTGATCTGAGTATGTGCCAACTCACTCAATTAGTTAATGTCCCTACACATGAACTGGGCCATCTATTGGACCCCATTTTTACCAACTTGCCTTTCCTAACAGTAGCGGAACAAATCCTGGTGGCGTGGTCAGATCACCATTGATTCCCTTTGGAACTTAGGAACCCTCACTGGAAATTGCACTACCCTTTAAACCTATCTCACGCAAATGGGCATGGATTACACTCTCTGCATTCACAAAGGTTTTTCATTCTCACAGACCAACTCTCATAGAATGCCCATCGACAGCTAATACTAAGATTAAGGGGTGGATTCATCTAGGCTTGGATATACTAGCACCATCCAAGCTAATGACTAGCAGGCGATCTAAGCCCTCTGCACCCTGGTTCTCAGTGGAACTCCAGGAAACAAAGCGGTCATGCAAAAAGTTACAGCGAATATGGCGCAAAATGTACCACGAACATCATAAATCCACCTACCTGGCAGCCTTGAAAAAGTATCACAAGGATCTTAGGCTGGCTGGCCCGTGTAAAGTTTTATGACCCTACAAATTGAACACTCCAAAAACTCCACCAGAAAGCTCTTCCTGGTAATTAAATCCCTGACCTCCCTAAAACATACCACAGCGCTAATCCCTCCCTCTACTGAGCGCTGTGAATATAGTGAATATCATCTACGCCTTTTTCCCGTAGAGTGCTAGGACTTTTGAGATGCTGCATCTCTCTCCAATACCCTGCCAGACTCCATGGGTAAGCTTTTCAATTTACAACCCATCGCTGAGGCTGATATGCACAGTCTCATGCTGAGAAGCAAATCGGTATCCCCTCTAGGCCCTGCATCCCCAACCATCTTGGATAAAGGCAATGCTGCCCTTGTCCCAGTACCAACAGAGATGCTCAACCTATTGTTTTGCTCTGGCATAGTTCTGAAAGAGTGGAAGCACGCCATGGCAATTCCCCTGCTCAACAAGCCTAACCTAGAGCCTTTACAGCCGGAGAATTTAAAACCTATCTCGCTACTCCCTTAATTTGCAAATTTGCAATCAACAAATAATGCAGTTTGTAAAGGATTACGATCTCCTCCATGAGAGACAGTCTGGTTTCAGACCCCTCTTCATCATGGAATCAGCACTACTTTTAGCCTCGATTCATTACGCAAAATTGCTGATGATGTTCAAACGGCGGCCCTCATCGTGCTTGACCTAAGTGCCGCCTTTGATACAGTCACCCATGGTCTTCAACTTGACAGACTGCATCGTGATGGCATAGGTGGCCTGGTTCTGGGTTGGCTGGAAAGATTTCTGGAAGACTGTACCTTTCAAACTACTCTGCAACCTTACGTATCGTCAATTTTACATCTGAAACAGGGGGTGCCTCAATGTTCCACCTTGAGCAAGACCCTTTTCAACCTATAAATGCGTCTTCTGGCAGATCTACTGACCAACCATGGGGTGCAGATGGTGTCATATGCAAATGACACGCAGCTGATCCTTACCCTGGCACAGACCAATGGCAAAGCGGCTGAGGATTTCAAACTCTGTCTCGAGGACATGGCAAATTGGATGAAACATAGCTGCCTTAGGCCTAATGTCAGTAAAACAAAAATGCTAGTGGTAGAAAAACAGCCCTCCATCTGGTCATTGAGATGGTAGCCCAGCCTGTTGGGATCTCCATCTTCCCCGAGTCAGAAAGTTAAAAATCTGGGAGTCTGGTTTGACTCAATCTTATCCTTCTCTGACCAGAATACAGCTCTTACATGCTCCTGTTTTGGGATTTCACAAATGTTGAAAAAAATCTTAGGACTTATCTCGGACGATGCCAGGAAGCTAGTGGTACAGGGGCTTGTAACATCCAGGTTGGACTATTGCAATGTCCTCTACCTGGGGGCACCAAAGAGGAGCATACATATGCTCCAGCGGGTGCAAAAAGTGGCTGCTCAGATGCTCTTAAACATCCCTAGACTTGTCCCAACTGGTAGTTCTTTGGAGATTCTCCATTGGCTCCCTGTTGAGTAGAGGATCTCCTTTAAAGCCCTATGCTATGTCCACAGGATACTACAAGGCAAGTGCCCAAAATATCTTCGTCTCAGGATACAATCCTACCACCACACGTGCAGCCTGAGATCAGCTGGAACAGTGCTGGTCTGCATTCACAAATTTAATAGGAAACTTTTCAGAGGCACCTCTTTTAGGTATGTGGCAGCTAAGAGGTGGAACTCCCTACCCTCTTACCTCAGATGGGAACCAGTAGAAGGAGCTTTTAGGAAGCAACTCTAAACTTGGCTGTTTAGGAGACATTTCCCTACCTAGAATCTTTCTATCCTTTATGCTCTTCATGATCTCAGCCACTGAATGGAATTCAGCGCGGTGACACTCCGTAATGGAGTAACCATGGTGCTTTATAAATTACCATAACATAAAGTGAACATTTGGGGCATAGTCACAATATACTGTCCCATTCTTCTTTTATATTCAAACCTGTTTAATGTGTTTGAAATCTGCACATGAAAAAATGCTGTCTCAATTTTCATTCTCTCTCTTTCTCCTCCTTGTGGTCGCAAAGTCATTTTCCCTAAGATAATCCATTACTAAATCCTGCTTATCTTTGGTGTCCATATCACATATTCCACAGGTTCCACAACTAAAATTTCCAACTATGGCAGAGCCATTGCAAAGTTTCTCTTGTCCTTTTGCCTATCTTTGTGCATATATGTGTGCTAGCTAGTTGCTCACATTTTATATTCCTTCATTGTGCAAGTAGCAGTGTTTTTTGCTTTATCCATCTCAATATTGAGAATTGACAATTTGTTTTAATCAAATTCTTCAGATTTCCACTGAGACTTGAGAACGTTGTAACTCCAACTAGCCTTTCGGATCCTTTTATCCTATCTTTGGGGTTGAAGATGCTCTGTCACAGAAACTAGTGTGTTGTGTCATTTGTTGTGGGGAAATCTCTTTCAAACAGTTTATGTTGCAATATTTCAGCATGTTTAAATAGTAAGTTTCACCTTAATTTTCCGATTGATATAATTTTTACACATCTTGGATGCTAAGTTTCATACTGCAATAAAGTATTGCAATCTGATAGTTTTGTGAATAATTCTACCTCTAATCTGCCCAACCGCTGTTGTTTTTTGTGTGTTCAGATATACTGCATCGTGGCTATCTTAGATGGTATGTGCCATAAGCCTGAGGTCTTGTATCTCAGACTTAACCAAACTATGAATTATTCTAGCAGTTTATCCAAACCTCTTAAAATAGGAAAGATATCTGCAAAGAAGCTTGCCACATGATATTCTCAACATGTCATTATATGTGTGTGTTTTGTCAAAAGTGCCTACATACAGGAGGTTGGCTAATGACATAATGAGGTCTGGTCTCTGGGACTTCAACGTGTGTATAAACTCTATTGCCTGTAAACAGTAACGCAAACGGAACAATCTACATCTGCCCTCGAAAAAAGTGTGGTTGCATTACGAGGTGACTATCTGTGCCTGCGGAACTGCACTCACATGGGTAGTGAGACAAAATATCGAAATTAAAATATCGATATACAATAATATCGATGTTTTAATTTCGATGGTATAGAATATCGATGGCCAAAATATCGACAGACAGAATATCGTTTTTTTAAGGTATGTATGTTACTAATATCGAAATTTACTAATATCGAAATTTTGTTTAGTGTTATGTATTTTATTATGTTGTTTATATGTTTGTAAATATGTTTTGTAATGTATGTTTGAAAATTAGTAAATTTGTTTACATTTTGCGTTTTAGTATCAGAGCGGGTTGTGGGTTTATAGGGGAATAGAGTGGGAAGTAATTTAATAATAATTAATTAATTAATATATTTTTGTAAATATTTTCAATTAATAATTGGTAATTAATTCATATTCATTAGTTAATTACATTAATTAGAGTTAATGTTTTAATATAGATATTGTTATTGTTAATTAATAATTGGTAATTAATAATTATTAAGTGATTAAATGATGTGATTTATTTATGTGTAGTGGGTTGTGTGTTTATAGGGGGATAGGGTGTGATATAATTAAATGTAATTAATTAAAGAGATTGTATTTATTTGTTGGTATTTATTGTTAATTAATTACTAATTAATATGTGTTAATTAGTTCATTTATAATTGCATCAATTTAGTAATATTAATTGTTATTAATTGATTATTAGAAATTTATAATAATAGTTTTTTTTTGTATGTGTAGTGTGGTGTGTGTTAAAGGGGGAGTAGTGTGGGAAGAAATTTTTACCCCCATGCTATCCAACGCTTTCCCTACTGTTGCACCCTCTGGAGTGGGAATAGTAATTTAAACCCCTACGCTATCCAACGCTTTCCCTACTGTTGCACCCTCTGGAGTGGGAATAGTAATTTAAACCCCTACGCTATCCAACACTTTCTCTACTGTTGCACCCTCTGGAGTGGGAATAGTAATTTTTACCCCTATGCTATCCAACGATTTTCCTACTGTTGCAATATGTGGAGTACGTATATATATTAATTTATATGTAGAGTTTTTAATTTATTTTAAATGTATATGTATTAGTTATAATTTTTTTAATGTTTTAATGTTTTTATTTAATATTTGTAAAATTATATGTATTTTAAAATTATTTTTACATTATTATTAATACATTTAAAAAAACGATATTTTTAATTTCGATATTTTTGTACTACGATATTAAATTTTCGATATTTTTGTACTTACCTTTATGAAGATATAACTCCGATATTTTTGACTTCGATATTTTTGTGTCGATATTTTTGTATGTAGATATTCTGTCTGTCGATATTATGTCATAGATTCCTCACAAGGCCTGTTCATGATTTAACATCAGCATGTTGGTGACAGCATCTTAGGCGGCATCCATTTGGAATGCACCAGTTTGATATGCTATTCATGTGGAGCCTCATTGGGTATTGAAGACTGCTCATGTACAATCTGACAAGTTTTGATGTGACTGTGTTTCTTTTTCATTGAGGGATATTCTTTTCGGTTGTGGGCTATCCAGTCAGTGACTGTTAGACATCACTTTGAAGAGGAGCCTCATACATGACTGCACCCTACCTACAGCGACCTCGCCCTTTGCAAATAAATTCCTGTTCTTGATGTATGAGTATATGTGAAGTACAGTTCTCGTACCAATTATGAACTGTGGTGTTGTTGACAGAATTACATTCTGTTGATTTATAATAGATATAGTTTTCCCCTTGCATTTTGGGTGTCAAAATGTTTGCAAGTTCGTTTATTTTGTCTCTGTGTGTTCTCTGCTATTTATATTGTGTAACAACCATGCAGATTGTGACTCAACTTCTGTTTTTAGGTCTCGCCTAGCGACGCAGCTTGCAGCACTGTCGCTAGTGAGATCTATTGTCGTCGACTTGGGCTCGTAAGGGGGACAGGAGATGTGCACTTTTCCCAGGACAGCCCATGTGCGCGCTCACGGCGTCTGTTTGAGCTTCAGCCCAGACAGCCGATATGCACGCATACGGCTCGCGGCGGTATTACAACACCTGCTCGCACCATACGTGTGCACATCTCCTGTCCAGGCGCGGCACGCTTACGTCAGCTGCATGCAGTAACTGCGCCAACAAACACACGTACCAGCTGCCCCCTAGCCAGTGCACACGTAGGGCTCGTCTCCATCAACGCGCACTTGGCGTGCTTTCGCTTTCCCCCACTCTGGCGTTTCAACACAAGACCCGTGATCAGAGACACAGCGCCTCCGTGGGACCGCAAAACACTGCTTGACCGGGCGGAGCAGAAGGAGGAAGCGGCCTGAGCTGAAACATGCAAGCTCAGTAGCAGCGCCTTTAAAGCTCGGAGGACAGTTCTCACGGGCACTTGTTTGTTTCACAGGACCCAGACTGACGCTGTGCTTGAGAGATGTCTTCCTGTGTGCTCACTGAGCTCTTCAGGTAAGTGGACGAGCACCAGAACCTGTATGTTAAGGTGATTGGGAGCTGGGACGCCGCGCGCTGCTTAAGTTCGCTTCTTGTTGAACGGGATTCCCAGCCGGCCCTCAGCTTGCCCACTTGTTCTCGGCTGTGACAAATGAACGTAGCTCTGTTTTTTGTGATTTATTTAGATGAGAATACCCCCAATCAAGGTGGTATTTTAAAACTGAAGTATTTGTAGTGGGCACGCTCTCCTGGATCTTAGTAAAGCAATGCACTGGCTTCAGCAGTGGGCTATAAATTCTGGTACTGGTAGCAACTGAAATTGCCGCATGTCTGTTTTTTCCATGCTGCAGAAGCCTTATTACACATTGTATAGTTTTAGGTATATGTGCGACAGTAATTTATGAGCACAATATGTTCTTTCAGAGTTAAAGGAGGAAAATGTTAATTGCAGACAATCATTGGATCACATCGCACTTTGTAGTACCTTATCCAGCGTGAGTTGGTTATGCGCCCCCGTATTTTTACCGTTTCATTCACCCAAGAACCCCTACCGATTTTATCAACCTTTGAAGAATAAAAGGCTGAGCCGGCTTTGAAATGACGTAAACATTTGTATGCCCTTTTGCTCTCCCACAGATGTTTGTAGTAAGCTAGTAATCTATCAGTTCATGCTTTTCTCATCTTTCGAAATGCAGTGGACGGATGTTACATTCTTCAAACGAGTGCGATTGTCTTGTCAAACTTGTAACTAGGTAAGCCAGGTTTAAGGTGGCGATGCTTAACTACTACCTATCAACAGAGGACATTTTATTATGCACCTTTGTGGAAAGGTGACAGACTTCACTGGACAAGTCAGAGTAATCTGGCACTTCTCTAGTGTAGAAAAGGGCTGTTGTATATAACCGGCCAAATGTTACAAGAAGCATTTGCAATGCATTAGGTCTCACATTCGCGAGAGTTTGAGCTATTGGCATTGTAAATGATAATGCCTTTTATTTATGTTTCAAAAACAAACACATAACTAAAAAGCATTGTCATTAACAATGTCAAAAGCTCCAACTCTCGCAATTGCGAGACCTATTGCATTGCAAATGCTTGTTTTGTGTGCATCCGAAGAGCCATCTGTGTTGTGACCTAGATGGAAAAGGGTTTTACAAAACTATGTTGGCATTTGTGGTACAAGTATGAGCGTAGAAAGGAATCCAGCATTGTTATTACACATACTAGGAGTTGAAGGACAGGAATTCCTAGAAAATGTACCGAATTGTCTTGAGATGATGAAAAAGCTTAAATGAATTCAAGATTGCTATTTAAAAAAATTAGATATGAAAGATATCACTTTGGATGATGCATAGTCCAGATGGACAGTGAGTCTGTGGTGGAATATGTCACGGTGCTAGGAACTCTGGTTCATGGATGAGCCACCCTTAGAGGGTATGGTTGCCACAGCATGGGGAGCAGAACAAATGATGGATTGTGGTGATGGCTTGGGGAAAGTAAGTGTAGTTACGGAAGAGTTTTGTGTGATGAGTAAAGCAAATAATAGGAGAACAATGGGAAGATTCATAGGTCAGTGCTACAGGTCTGGAGAGTATCAATTCATAGCCAGTTGTAAGAAGTGTCCAGCCTTGTGAGGTCACCTGTAACAAGTGTGGTTAGAGGGGCACTTGCAGAAATGCTGTAGGAGCTCAAATAAGGTGGCTGAGGGTAACATGGTGAAGCAAGTTACTGAAGAAGTTTGCTACAGGTAGGTGGCAATACCCTAGGCAACCCCACAGATAAGATATTGTTTAATGATGTAACAGATGAAATGATGTTCGATTATTGTTGTTGGTTAAGCATAATGTCAGAGAAAATAATATTCTAGAGTGACCCCCCCATCAAAAAGATCTTGGAGTAGATTTAGATCCAAATGTGCACCCCTCAGGTTTGTGTTGGTCAAGTTGTGGATATGTGTGTGTATTTCACATCCATGTTTCCATAAGTGCTTACAAATGATCTGGGTTCTGTTCAAAGGTATATTCATCCCATTAAACCTACATCTGGTGCTGTTCCACTAGTTGACAGAGTGAGAAGACTCGCTTTAAGTAGTCCTGATGCTTTCGTGGAGAGCTGGAAAGTTGGCAGCAAGGGGGGGGGTGATTGCACCACTTGAGACATCTGAGTTGCTGACTCCAGTGGTATCTGCCAGTAAGGCAAGTGGTGCTATATGACTCTGTTACAACATAAGAGCATTTAATAAATACGTTATTGTGGATTGGTTTCCTTTAGCAAACATTTAAATGTTGTCCATATTAGCAGGTCAAGGTACTTCACTACCTTGTATCTTGCACCTGCTTACCATCACATCAGACTACACCTTATTTCTCAAGATCTCCCAGCTTGTGTTACCTCTATGGGTTCCTTTAAATTCCTTAGGATGTCCTTTGGGCTATCTTCACCTGCTTCAGGTTTTTAGAGAGTAATAGGTTTTGCCTTGGGACATTTACAGGACATGTGTTACTTCCAGGATGATGATCTTCTTTTTTAACCAACTTGGACTGAAAATAATGAGAGGGTTAGTTGATGTCTGTTTGAAAAGGGAAGAAGTAAAATCTTTGGGGCGCTGTTTAAGCCCAAGTAAGACTTGGTTGATACTGTCTGAAATCTATATACCCCTTGTAATGGATGTAGTGATCTTGATCTTTTGGATGGTTGAATTGTTTGGTTGTTTCTTATCTAACCTGTCTGAGAAGACCAAAAAGATGAGGAGATTTTGTAAGAGAGGGTGAAATTCATATGGCCCTAGGAGTGCATATCTAAATTTGGAGATGTAAAGTTGGACTTAATGTGTGCTCCTGATCTGCAGGTTTTTATTCCAAGAAAGGAGACCAGAGGGATAACCCATGCTAGTATCAAAGGTCTGCATGTGATTCAGGGTCAAGAGACACTTATTGCCTCTGCCTGTAGAGCTTAAAAAGTAGGGGTGAGCGGAACTCAATTTCACAGAGTTACATAAAAAAATCCACGAGATTCTACATAGTTCTGCCAGTGGGAGGAATTCGGCACATCCTGATGATATTTAGCACCGGGAACTTCTTCAGTGCTGTAACATCAGCATAAGGCCATCATGCAGTGCTCCACAGGGTGCTGCTTCTTTCTGACACTCGAGTAGAATATCTACTTGAGTGACAGCTTTCTTAGTGTGAACATTTGCCAGCTGCAGCGACTGCCCGTGTTGAGAACATCTCTGCCAAATAGCAGTTGGCAGAGTTTTGGCAAACATGGAGTGGGCAAAGCTCAGTGAACTGGGCTGGTGGAACAGAGTTTATCACCCACCTCTATTTAAAAAGAGCTGAGAATAACTATTTCATTATCTAAAAGGAGGCCTTGGCTTTGTGTTAGGCTAGGAAAACATTGTCATTTCTTTGGGGTTGTATATTCTATGAGTGGACAGATCACAAACCTTTGAGCTAATGTTTTCTCAGAAAGCGCTTAGTTGTGGGTTTTTTCAGAATCTCCACATGTTTTGTAGAGGTTCAAGAATATATGTGTTCTGTATATTCTGCCTGATGATAACAGCGCAGTTGACTGTCTTTCAAGGTTTGCAGTGATGGAGGAGGAAGATGTTGGGTGTATGGAAGATGATGTGTGGTTTAGTTAAAGTGTGTGCATTGTCTTTGGTGGTGGTATTTGGCAGGGAGAAGGGATGCATTAGGCAGATCTGGATAAAACCTTGACTGTGTGCTGTAAGTACTAAAGTGAAGGTTGGCCGGACAAAGGATGTGTTAGTGACTTGGTTAAGCCCTTTTGAGCAGTCAAGGATGTATTGTCCTAGCATTATTGATAGATATTCGGAGCAGGGCCTTTATTAGCATTTGCTCATGAAGGCCATTTAGGTATGGTCAAAACCAAGACAAGAACTTGTTCTGATTTCTGGCGGCCTTCTCTTGATTTGGCAATGGAGAAAATATAGACAGCCTGATTTTTCTACGTGGTCACCCAGGACTTTTCATGCTTGGCTAGACCCTATATGTTTGCTGGCTTTGAACTCTGAGCACTTTACCCTCTGCTAACCAGGAGGAAAAGTGCTTGTGCTCCTCCATTAAATATGGGTAAATTGACTAAGCTCCGATTGCCGTATTTAACTTTTCTATAAGGCAATAGTATATGATGTGGAAATACACCCATGGAATGAAAAGTTACGTGTTACCTCTAGACTACAGAACTTACTGTGCTATCCACTTGTGTGACAAAAGAAAACATTGCTTCAGACCAACCATTGTGTCGTAACTGCTGCAGTGTAAAACCTGTTAAAATAATTTTAAAAAATGGCAGGTAAAAAAACTCCCTTTTAAAGCTTAGTAAGTCACCCGCCTTCATACACTTTAAGCCCACAAGGTAGGGTGCATGATATTTAAAAAGGGGACATGAAGAAAATTAATATTACAATGTCCCTTCAGTGGCACGGCCAAAAGGCTACTTTCACTGCGGCAGGCCTAGATGTCCTTATGTAGGAAGCCAGAGTGCAGACTAAAATACTATTATTGCTAACTCTGGAAAAGGGATCAGCTACAAAAATAATGAATGAATGAATAGATCTCTTGCAAATCTCAACAGCTGCTCGAAATGAGTATTCCTGCACTTCCAGTGACATCACACTATCAAGACCTATGTGACAGGTCTGTTGAGCCACATGTAACATTTGGGGCACACTTGAAAGGGAGAGAACTAAATGCCAAGCTAATTCTTATGGATCCCCTGACTGGTTGCTGAATGACCCTGCTTTTTTCCTACCAGAGGTCTGTCTCTGGGTTTGTTGTGAATACAGTGCTTGCTTCTTACTGAATTTTAGTGTGGGATGACACTAGAATTACCATAAAACACCCCCCAAAAACACCCCCAGACCTTATGCCAGTTTAGTGTGGCTGAAGACTTTTGCCATGTTGAAAATATGCTGACACATGGTATTTAGGTCTATTTTCAGTAAGGCAAATAGGAACTATTGCAAAAGTAGGTAGGTGGGGGCCTGGGAACATTTACTCCATTGGTTTGGGAGGTCCCGGTAGTCATCCTAGCCAAGCCAGACTTAAATGTGGCATGCCCGGGCACACACTTTTTAGAACACTTGCTGGACCTGCGGAACATCAGAAGAGGACTTGGTCTGCTGTTACCTGAGGAGAGCCCTGAAGGACTTGACCTGCTCTCTCTTATACCCAGGACGAAGAAGTGGATTCCAGAGGTCTGTTGGCTTACCTCCTGTGTGCCTACAGTGAGACAACAAGCCGCAAGAGGCCTTTTCCTGCAGCTGGCCAGTGGCAACTGGACCTGGACTGGACCCTGCTATTGGCCTCTACCTGGCACCCTTTAAGTCTCTAAGAGCCTCCCCAAAGGTCCTGGAGGGCTTCAGAAGTATACCCCTGTGGTGGCTTTGGACTTTAAAGACTAAGTCAAAGGATAATATTTTTGACACGGATGAAAATGTTTGGTGTATCTGGCCCACCCCCCATCATAGTCAGCCTGAAAATGCAGCTAGGTCCCGATGTACTGTGACCATAGACAACTCTTGGTGCTATTCCTACTTAAAACGTAAAAAAACATGTAACTCCAGTTCCCCTTATTAGATTTTTGTCCTTTTACTTTGATTTTTTTAAACATTTTACTGTATTGTTCTAATTCAGTTTGGGATTTTTATTGTGTTGCATTTTGACTTTATTGCTGTTTTCGTACTTCAATAATACTTTACTCATTGCTCTAAGCTGAGCCTGTCTACTTTTTGCTAAGAGGTTTTACAGTTATGACAGCTAAACTCTGGAATACCCTTCCTCTTGACCTGAGGTTCACTTCGTCTGAATCACTTTTTCGCAGTCGACTGAAGACCTGGTTATTCTCCTCTGCATAATTATTCCTTACCTTTCTAGATTGCAGTCTACAGCGCCGGGACACCCCCATTGGGGGTAGCCTTGCGCTTTATAAGCTTCAAAATAAATAAAATAAAAAAATAGTTACCAAAGGGTTGAGCTCAGATTAATTTAGTGACTTAGAGGGTCCCTTCAACCTGACAAGTGTTGTGATTATTCTTTGAGGCAGGCAGTCACCAACCCCCAATAATAGTTCAATTTCTTACAGAGAAGAATTAGAGAATACCGATAACGTGAGGATAAGCAAGATGACATCATTCATAAAGTGCACCAATGGTGTGTACAGAACTACCTGATGGACCCTGGCAAGAGACCGCTTTGGATTAAGTTGGTCCCCTAAGAAGTGTCCACTCAACTCCCTATTTATTTATAGTAGTGGATCTCTTTTCAAGATGACCCGGGACTGGATGTGTCGCTGATACTTCTTTGGTGGCAGTTGTATGCATTCTAGAGGATCTTTTCAGGTAAGAAGGTGTCCCAAAGGTGTTCTGAAAAGCATTTTGACAGACAATGGTGCTCAGTTTTGTTCCCATGAAGTAGTAGAATTCTTGTACTCGTATGAAATTGTACAAAAGAAACCCTCATTTTATCAACTACAAGCCAATAACTTGGTTGGCGAAGTTCACTAACACCAATAAAGAGAGCTACCAGTCAACTAGGTCCTGTGGGCTACATTGGACAAAAGAGGTCCAGCTCCGTAGGATGTGTATAGATTAGCTTCACAAACTTCCACCAGCCATTCTCCTTTCGAGTTTTTCAGAGGAAGGGAGCCCAATTCTAGGCTGGCTTCTGGGTGGATGTAGTGGAACAAGGGTTGGGTGAATGTGTCATTGGATGATGTACAACATGTGAGCAATACAGAATGAGAGAAAAAAAACACGCTTTTTAGAAAGTCGATGTCAGTGTTGATGATTGGTTGAAGATTTGTCTTGGGTTGGCCTAAAAACTTGGTCTAAGTTTTCTGAACCAAGGAGGGCCATTAAGATTTTCAAAAATGCTGTCAAGACACCTGAGAGCGTAGACTGGGACATCAGTAGGGTGACTGTGTTCTAATGAGACTCCTCCTTTATTGAGAAATGTCCCTCTCGTGTCATGGATGAAGAGTATCGCTCTCCAGTTCTCAAGGACTCTATCACTGGTGTGGTCCAGCGTTCAGGTCATACAACTCCCAAGAAAAATTCCAGAAGGCCAAACTATCTGAAGGATTGTGTGCAACTCATTTTTTCAGTATGTACCTGTTTGTTTTCATTTGTTTGTAGTTTTCATTGCTTTCTTGCTATGCTGTGTTTTGCATTAGCCTTGTTTTCTTTTCTGTAAAAAAGGGGAAGATGTATGGTATTTGCTCACCTTTTGGCTTCGAGAGGCCTTGATGTCATGTGTGAAGTCATATTGGCAGGAGTTCCAGACTATTGCTTGTAAAACTGCAGTTGGTTTTAGCCTGTGGCTAAATTGGAATAAAATACACTTGGATCCAGCACTTAACTTGTGAATTTTCTCAATTCTGCTGGTATCAATCAGTTTCCAGGAAAGAGACATTCAAAGCAAACAACCCGCCCGTGCAGAGATAATTGAATTATTTGTGTGCTGACAAGGAAATCAATTTCTAGTTGGAGGGCAGCAAATAATTTATAAAAACGTATGTGATGCTCCCTTCCTCTGCATTAATCTTGCATGTTTCAAACCTGCGGGAAGAAAAAATTGTCTAGGTAGAGCTTTTTAGAAAATGCGTAAACTCGAGTCGATATCCACTGTAAATTTTACATGGGCGTCTATTCTGTGCTGTCCTCTGTGGGGCGTCGAAGCTTCGCACAAGTAGTGTATTTTTTATTTTCTAAATTCGATTAAATCTTCTGTTTACGTGTCCCACACAAGAGGGGCGTGCCTCCATTTTGCCTGCTCCTGCTGTGCATCACAGAAGGTTCAAAGGCTTCCCTGGTGACAGGGATCCCTATGTTCTTGACTACTGCCGCTCAGCGTTTGTTTTTTCCTTGTGCCTCTCCAGATGAATACAAGGCTGTTCTGGATGCCAAAGATAGCATGTTATGCTGAGGACAAGGTGCATTCGCTAACAGAGACCTGCTGTTATTTTGTTGCACGTTATGCAGTCTATATTGGGGACACGTAGCACCAGTCTCAGACCGTTTTGTTACATCATAATACAAGTAGCACCAATGTATGAGAAATTACATTGCCTCTCTTCAGAACCTGTTCGAATAATGATAATAAAACGTTTTTAAGCACTATGGGCCATATGTATCAAGGTGAATTCCAATCGCAAACGCTGAAATTCGCAGAATTTCAGTGTTTGCGATCGCAATTTGGCCTAGTGCTATGTATGAAAGCACAACTGTCTCACAAATTAAGGAATCGCAAAATTTGCGATTCCTTATTTTGCAAACGCATTTAAGGAATTGCAATTTGCGATTCCTTAAATGGAATATATGAAGCACTCAAGTTGTGCGAATAGTTGGTGGTAATTTGCGATTCCTTTAAAAAAATGCACATTTTTGCATATTTCAAAGTGCCATGTGGCACACACACATGCCCTTAGGGCATGTATGTGCGCCCCATGTGCATCCATGCTCATTTCAGGGGTGCAACAGGGAGTCCTTTTGACACCCTGACACACTTGCAATTGCATTCTCATGTTGCGATTCTGTAATTGGGAATCGCAAATTGAGAATGTCTTCCCATTCAGTCTTATGGGCCTCTTGGCCCATAGAAATAAATGGGGAGGTATTCCTTAATTGTGAATCGCAATTTGCGATTCGCAATTAAGGAAAATGTAGGATTTGCAAAATGTATTGCAAATCCTACATACATAGTGTTTTGCGGATCTCAAATAGCGATTCTCAAAAATTTGCTATTTGGGAATCGCAAAACCTAACATTGATACATATGGCCCTATATCCCGTCGTTAGCAGTTTTGCAGCACTATAGGTAACTTTCTGTGTTTAAAAATCATTAAAGGTCATCAGGACAGGACTGTGGTGAAGGACAGAACTGAACCTATCAGGGTCCCCCACTGACTAAGTTGAGCCAGTGGTTTCCGGTGCAGCACCGGCACTTAATTGCCCACACCCGCACTTATGACAGCTGCCACATGGTGGCGCTGTTAGGGAAATATAAAGATGAGATTAACAACAGTTGTATATTAATTCATTATAAATTCAAATCAACTTGCACTTGCCACCCAAGCCATTCTTATAGCTTTGGGGGCCTCAAACAGTCCGAATTGTCACACTTCTACCAGTGTGATAGTTAGTAAATGAGTAAGTACTGTCATTGGCAGTGGGGACAGTAGCAATGTGAGGTGCAAGCAGCTGTGGCCTCCTGACAAGGGCTCTGGTACTTATTTTTGTACATATTAAGCACTGGGGCCCCCTGAAACAATTTGGCCTTATGCCATAGCCCATGTTGCCCATGCCTTAAGACATCTCTGATCTGGTGTGAGCTAGGCGTTAGACACACAAAGTTCAACTTGATCATTTAATCATCTCGACAAATAGAGCACCATTATGTTTGCCATAAATTGCATCTTTTATCTGCAGTGCGCCGAAACGGCACCACTGAGTATTAAATAAAAAGCAAGTTATTACACCCTAATTTTGCGTTTGTGCCAGACCACGTGTGAGAAGTTGGCCTGATGTGCAGTGCTCACTATTCTAGTGATCACTATATATCAGTCCAAACAACCCTTATTGATGATTGGTTGTAAGTCAACCTTATAGACCAGCTATCCTAGTAGCATGGATACGAGCAGTCTAAGGCTAAGACTCTAGAGGGCGTGTTAAGCCAGCTGTTTTACCATCACATTACCCCTTGAACACCCAGTGAAAGGACACCACACAAGTGTTATGAAAATAAACAGTGTATTTATTAGAATCACAACAACCCTGTACTCTTTATGAGGACAGGGTGCTAGGCACACAACAAAACTCTTACGAAAATACTTAAGTTAGCACGTTATACACAAATGCACGAGGGGCACGAAAAACCATATACTTTAAAAGTGGAATGCGAATTACTAGCAGGTAAGTAACAGTTCTAATAGGCTTTGGAATCGCTAGGACTGGACTAGGGAATCGTTAGATTACTACTAGGAGGCCCAGGGGACTCGGGTGCAGAGTGTGCACTCTCACGCGGGATGCGGGACAAAGTCTATGGAAGCTAGTAAAGGCAAAGTTAGTGTTCACGGGCGAACCCGACCTGGTAGGAAGAAAACGACAGTGGATCCTGACCCTAGGATAGTGAGGCTATGCTGGGACACCGAAGTGCCGAAGTTACCTAGCCCAGGGGCTGCAGCTGCATAGGTCTGAAAAGACGTCGGGGATCTCGTTGCCGGACCAGGAGCCTGGAAGGAAGAAGTTGCTGGCAGGCGACCAGTGAAGAAAAGTTCGATGGATCCAAGCCTGGATCAAGGAAGAAGAAAACCTGAAAGCAGAGGGGACCAAGTTCTTGAATCACTAGCCAGTGATTAAGTGGGCACCAGGATGGCACCGGGCGAAGTCACCGCAGTCAGGTGAGTGGGCGCTGCTGGGCTCTGCAGTCTCTCGGACCAGGAGGCGTTGTCGGCGACCAGGATGGAGGTGCGAGCTGTCCCACGAAGGTTCTTGCTGTCGACGTCGCTGGACCCAGGATTGGGCAACAAGTCTTGGCAAATGCAAGGCCCACGCGGTGGACCTAAAATGGCGTCTTGAGTGGACCAGGAGGGTCCAGGGTACTTCTCCGATGGAGGGAAGCAAGGGCCAGTCTGGAGCAACCAGACCAGCAGCAGAAATGTCGTCGGGCGTCGTCAGGAAGGCCACAAGCCAGCGGGCTAGTAGCCAAACAACGCGGTGAGCAGCAAAAAGCAGAAGGGCCCCACGCAGATCGTGGAGATGCTGGGGGGCTGCTCTTCGGTGCTGGAGCTGCTCAGGGTGGGGGCTTCTCGGACCCCAAAGCACTCACCAGGAATTCACTCGGCGGGCTTGCTGGAAAGAAGTCGTGCAGTCTTGAAGATGGCCGGTCCCTCGAGGTCTCGTCACACCCACGAATCTCAGCGTGACTGATGATGCAGGTAGAGGTCAGAGGTGCCAGGGAAGCCGGTTCTCGTCGAGCTGGGCAGTCTTGATCCGGAGGAGAGACTTGCAGCAGACCGCAGTGTTCTTAAGATGGTGCCTGCGGATGCAGGGTGACTACTCCTTAGTCACAAGGGAGAAATCTTAGGAAGAAGTCTTGAGTTCCTTTCGTGGAAAGTAGTTTCAGGATTCAAAGATGATCTGATTTGGAAGGGGGCCAGTCTCTACCTTTATCCTGTAAAAAGGGGCTGGCACGCGACTAAGTCCTGCCCTATGGGTGGGACTAGGAGGGGGGTGGTTACACCCACTTCCTTGGCGGGCTTTTCTCCAGCACAGGGTCTGGAGTGACCCTGGAACTGGTTCCAGCCAGCCTATGCACAGTGAGCACCGGGGTGCCACGTGCAGTCACCTTCCTCTAAAGCCCTGCCTACTTACAATACACAAAATCCTGTCTGGGACGGTGCTGGCACCGCCCCTGGCAGGAAACCCTTTGTCCTTATCTCCTGCTCTGGGAGGACTCCCAGCAGCAGGAGGGCAGACTTGTGTCTCGGTGGCAGCATCCATTTTGTGGATGCTAAGGCTCTGTCTGACTTTTAACCGGGTTATAGGTTACATGCATGTCGTGTCCCTCTAGAAGGGTGGAATGCTAACCCCGTCGCCAGAATTGGCGAAGGGTTAGTATTCCAATTCGTATGACACCTTACTCGACATGTTTTGATAAAGCGATACCAGAGTTGGCACATAACCGCGAGGATTATAATGCACTTAAGAGTATATGGTATGCGATATCATGGAAATGGCTAAGGGATGGATCCCGAAAGCCGTAGACAGGCTCAGCTCATGCCAGAGCACCATCTCACACGATTCCAAGCACTCTGCCTTCAGGATTGTTAAGGCCTGCCATAGGAGTGACTGATAGGAGATCTGTGTGTCCATTTTAGGGTTAGATATAGGTATACTATATCTAAAGCAAAGGGTGAGTACACCACCTTGCCCCAGCTGTCGTGCAGCCAGTTGTGTCAGTTTTAGTTAGTCAATCCAGGGGTGGCACAATACATGCTTCAGCCCCTGGGAGACTTCTATGTGCACCTCAGCCCTGGGTACAGGGACTTGGAGAGGGCCCAGTGCCAATTCAGTACTTGAGTACAATTTGGATAGAGAGAACAGCTAGGCTGTGGGTCTGATTAGCAGGCCCACAGCCAGGGAAAGTCGTAAACCAGTGCAGCAAAAAGCAAAAAATCTGGGTGATCATAGGATTGCAGACCCTACTCTCCTACATGACCCCCCCCCCAAACTTTGGGACAATAAACTAACCTTGACCAGGTGAGTCTTCTTGCTCTAAGTGGAAATACCTGGAGAGCCCATCAGCATTGCTGTGATCAGTCCCAGGTCTATGCTCCACTGTAAAATCCATCCCCTGTAGGGAAATGGACCACCTAAGCAGTTTGGGGTTTTCACCCTTCATCTGATTTAGCCACAAGAGGGGCTTATGGTCTGTCTGAATGGTGAAGTGAGTGCCAAACAAGTAGGCCCTCAGCTTCTTCAGGGCCCAGACCACAGCAAAGGCCTCCCTCTCAATGGCTGACCAATTTTTCTCTCTGGGTGTCAACCTTCTACTAATGAAAGCAATAGGCTGATCATTACCATCAAAATTCAGTTGAGACAGAACAGCTCCCACACCCAACTCAGAAGCATCTGTTTGGACAATGAATGGCTTGGAGTAATCTGGACTCTTGAGGATAGGTGCTGTGCACATGGCCTGCTTTAGGTCATTGAATGCTTTCTGACAGCTTGCTGTCCACTGAACTTTCTTTGGCATCTTCTTGCTTGTCAGGTCATTAAGGGGGGTCACTATGGACCCATAATTTCTGACAAACTTCCTATAGTACCCAGTCAGGCCCAAGAAAGCTCGAACCTGAGTCTGGGTGATTGGAGGAGTCCAGTCCTTGATGGCCTGTATCTTACTCTCCAGTGGCTGAACCTGGCCTCCACCTACAAGGTGGCCCAGGTATACAACCTGTGTCTGCCCTATCTGGCACTTTGTGGCCTTGATAGTGAGGCCTGCCTTTTGCAGGGCCTCTAACACTTTCCTCAGGTGGACCAGGTGATCCTCCCAGGTGGAGCTAAAGACAGCAATATCGTCCAGATATGCTGCACAGAAGTCATCCAGCCCAGTGAGGACTTGATTCACCAACCTTTGGAAGGTGGCAGGTGCATTTTTCAGTCCAAAGGGCATTACCACAAATTGATAATGCCCTCCAGGGGTAGAAAATGCTGTCTTGGGTTTGGCTTCCTCAGCTAACCTGATTTGCCAATACCCAGCTGTCAAATCAAATGTGCTTAAGAAGTTGGCAGAAGCCAATCTATCTATAAGCTCATCTGCTCTTGGTATTGGGTGGGCATCAGTCTTAGTGACTGCATTGAGGCCTCTGTAGTCTACGCAAAACCTCATCTCTCTCTTACCACCCTGGGTGTGAGGCTTTGGCACTAGAACTACTGGGCTAGCCCAAGGGCTATCTGAGGGCTCAATGACTCCCAGTTCCAACATTTTCTGCACTTCAGTTTTGATGCAGTCTCTAACATGATCAGGCTGTCTGTAGATTTTACTCTTGACAGGCAGACTGTCTCCAGTGTCAACATCATGGGTACACCAATCAGTTTGGCTGGGTGTCAGAGAGAACATATGTCTGAAGGATTGCAAGACTTGCCTGCAATCCTGTTGCTGATGTTCAGTGAGGCTGCCACAAAAGACAACACCATCAACTGATCCATCATCAGGATTCTGAGTGAGCAGGTCTGGGAGAGGGTCACTCTCTTCCTCCTGTCCCTCATCTGTGGCCATGAGCAAGCTCATGTCCTTCCTGTCAACATATGCCTTGAGCCTGTTAACATGGAGCACTCTGAGAGGGCTCCTGGGAGTTCCAAGGTCCACCAAGTAGGTAACCTCTCCCTTTTGCTCAATGATGGTGTGGGGCCCAGACCATTTGTCTTTCAGAGCTGCTGGGGCCACTGGCTCCAGCACCCACACCTTCTGTCCTGGCTGGTATACAGTCAGTACAGCCTTTTGGTCATGCCAAGCTTTTTGAAGTTCCTGGCTGGCCTCAAGGTTTTTGGATGCCTTCTCCATATACTCAGCCATCCTGGAGCGGAGACCAAGTACATAGTCCACTATGTTGGTTGCAGGCTTTTTGAGAGGTCTCTCCCATCCTTCCTTCACCAAACACAGGGGTCCTCTTACAGGATGCCCATACAGAAGCTCAAAAGGGCTGTAGCCAACCCCCTTCTGTGGGACCTCTCTGTAAGCAAACAAGAGGCAGGGGATCAGGACATCCCATCTTCTCCTAAGAGGTTCAGGTAGTCCATGAATCATCCCTTTCAGGGTCCTGTTGAATCTCTCAACAAGCCCATTGCATTGTGGATGATAGGGTGTGGTGAACTTGTAGTTCACACCACACTCTTTCCACATGGCAGTCAGATATCCTGACATGAAGTTTGTACCTCTGTCAGAAACGACCTCCTTAGGGAAACCCACTCTGGAGAACACTCCAACTAGGGCTCTTGCCACTACAGGGGCTGTAGTGGTCCTAAGGGGAATAGCCTCAGGATACCTGGTGGCATGGTCCACCACCACCAGTATAAACTTGTGTCCTGATGCTGTCTGGGGTTCCATTGGACCAACAATGTCAATCCCCACTCTTTCAAAGGGAACCCCCACCACATGTAGTGGTATGAGGGGGGCCTTTGTTGTGCCACCTGACTTACCACTGGCTTGGCAAGTGACACATGAGCGACAAAACTCCTTGGTATTCTCATTCATATGGGGCCAGTGAAAGTGTGAGACAAGCCTGTCCCAAGTCTTTGTCTGACCTAAATGACCTGCAAGGGGAATCTCATGGGCCAAGGTGAGAAGGAAACCTCTCAGAGACAAGGGGATGACCAGCCTCCTGGTTGCACCAGGCTTGGGGTCTCTTGACTCAGAGTACAGGAGTCCATCTTCCCAGTATACCCTGTGGGCACCTGTGGCATTCCCTGCAGCCTCAGCAGCAGCCTGCTGTCTGAGGGGTTCAAGGGAAGGGCAGCTCAACTGTTCCTTCCCCAGGTCTGCTCTGGAGGGTCCCCCTGAGCCCAGAAACTCAACTTGATCAAGTTCAAGCTCTTTAGGCTCAGTTTCCCTCAGCTCTTCTAGATCAGCCTCCTCAGAGACTTGATCCTCAACCTGGGGCAAGGGGGAAGGCAAAGCCTTACCCTTACTGCTCTTCTTCTTGGAAGGTGTCTGGTCCATAATTTCAGGATCCAGCACCTGTTCAGTGGGGCATCTTCTGGCCTGTGACCTAGTCACAGCAAGCACATGTGCTGGCAAGCCTAACATCTCCATGTGAGTCCTCTGCTCCACTTCTGACCATTGTGATGACTCCAAATCATTGCCCAACAAACAATCAACTGGGAGGTCTGAACTGACTACAACTTTCTTTTGTCCCTTCACTCCACCCCAGGAGAAAGCCACAATTGCCACACTATGACTAGTAGTGACATTGCTGGCATTGGTCACCAGGAAATCAGTACCTGGCATGATCTGTCCAGGGTCCACAAAGTTAGGTGTCACCATGGTGACACTGGCACAAGTGTCCCTATAGGCCTGAGCCATTTTGCCATTTATCAAAGGTGTCTGCCTGTATTTGCCCAAAGTATTGGGACTTATCTCAGGGGACATATCCATATCCCCTGTACAGACAAGGACAGCCTGAGTGAGTGTGCCAACTAAGTTGTCAGACCCCTCAGTACCCAAGGTTAACCCAACTAATGCCTTGGGAGGTGCACTACCACTACTGGCTGTACTAGGGGGTGCAGTTGCCTTAGGGGCTGTAGTGGCAGGAGTTTGTCCTCCTCTTTTGGTGCACTCACTAAACCAGTGAGATTTACTTTTACAGTACTGGCACCACCTTTTGGACTGGCGCTCTTGAGTCTTCTTCTTCTGCGAAGCCTGACCCCCACCCTCTTTGGTTTGTTGGGGACCTGGTGAAGACTTCTGGTCATTTTGCTCATTCTTAACATTACCCTTCTGGTCTGCTTTCTTCTGACCACCCTGGTTCTGGTTCTGGTTCTGCTTGATCCTTGTCCTGACCCATTTGTCTGCCTTCTTTCCCAATTCTTGGGGAGAGGTCAGATCTGAATCAACAAGGTGCTGGTGCAGCAACTGGTTCTGACAATTGTTCAAAATGTGTTCTCTCATCATTAGATTATACAATCCTGTGTAATCTGTAACCTTGCTACCCAGCAACCAGCCCTCCAAAGCCTTAGTGGCACAATCCACAAAATCAGACCAGTCCTGAGACTGAGTTTTCTGGGTGTCTCTGAACAGCAACCTGTACTGCTCAGTGGTTAAACCAAACCCATCAACCAGTGTATTCTTCAGGACCTGGTAATTGTTAGCATCCTCCACTCTTGTAGTGAGGAGCTTATCTCTACCTTTACCATCAAAGGAGAGCCACAGTATAGCTGCCCACTGACTCTGGGGAATGCCCTGCACAGTGCAGGCCCTCTCCAGAGCAGCCATCCATTTCTGGATATCATCCCCTTGCTTAAAGGGGGGCACTATTTTAGTCAGGTGTTTAGTATCTAAACCCTTCTCTCTATCTCTTGGGAGATTGCTGCCACCAGTGGGAGCTAGCCCACTCATCTGCTGCTCTCTAGCAAAGGCAAGCTTTTCTTTGGCCAGGGCAAGTTCTTCCCTTTCAATCCTCAGTTCAGCTTGTCTCATTCTAGCTTCATGCTCTTTTCTCTGAGGGGAAGTAAATCTCCTTTGTGGAGGATTCCTTCTCCCCTGAGAAGAGGCATTAGAGTGCAGAGATCTATTGGAGTCCCTAGAAAGAGATCTAACTCCAAGGTTAGGCCCACTTCGGGTTAGTACTGGGGGTCCCCCAGATCCTAGCCCAAGTAAGTCTAAGTTGGTCCTAGTTAGCCTTCTGACTACCTCAAGACCTTTGTCTACCTCATCCCCAGAGAGTTCCTCTTGATCCTCCTCCTCAACTGCTGAATCAGTGTTGGGGAGGTCTGGATCCCCAGAGGTTCCCTCTAAGGCTGGCATGTTCTCATGTAATTGAGAAAGCTTTCTGGCATCATATGTCTCTAAGAGACCTATCAGAAAGGGAATGGTGGGGTTAGACCCCTACTTCAGTTTCCTGGAGACACAGATTTGTCTCATCTCCTGAAAGCTGAGAGCTGCATATCTTGAAGTGACCTGTGGAGGGTCAACACTGACCAGGGGAGTCTCAGTAGAGTCCCCCTGAGTCGACATGCTTTTCTAGTGAGGTGTAAGTGGTGCACTTACCTACACTATATGTTTGCCTACTGATCCCTTGCTAGAGTTGTAGTTTTAGGGTGTGCTAGGCCCTAGGAGCTACAACAGCTGGTTCAGTAGAACTCAGAGTATTCTAAGCTAAGTTATATGTACCTTTAGTACTTATGTGATCTTTCACAAGATATTCTTAGGATATGTGTGGTAAAACAACAGCAAGCTCAAATCCCAACCGCTGCTCACCAATGTGAGAAGTTGGCCTGATGTGCAGTGCTCACTATTCTAGTGATCACTATATATCAGTCCAAACAACCCTTATTGATGATTGGTTGTAAGTCAACCTTATAGACCAGCTATCCTAGTAGCATGGATACGAGCAGTCTAAGGCTAAGACTCTAGAGGGCGTGTTAAGCCAGCTGTTTTACCATCACATTACCCCTTGAACACCCAGTGAAAGGACACCACACAAGTGTTATGAAAATAAACAGTGTATTTATTAGAATCACAACAACCCTGTACTCTTTATGAGGACAGGGTGCTAGGCACACAACAAAACTCTTACGAAAATACTTAAGTTAGCACGTTATACACAAATGCCCGAGGGGCACGAAAAACCATATACTTTAAAAGTGGAATGCGAATTACTAGCAGGTAAGTAACAGTTCTAATAGGCTTTGGAATCGCTAGGACTGGACTAGGGAATCGTTAGATTACTACTAGGAGGCCCAGGGGACTCGGGTGCAGAGTGTGCACTCTCACGCGGGATGCGGGACAAAGTCTATGGAAGCTAGTAAAGGCAAAGTTAGTGTTCACGGGCGAACCCGACCTGGTAGGAAGAAAACGACAGTGGATCCTGACCCTAGGATAGTGAGGCTATGCTGGGACACCGAAGTGCCGAAGTTACCTAGCCCAGGGGCTGCAGCTGCATAGGTCTGAAAAGACGTCGGGGATCTCGTTGCCGGACCAGGAGCCTGGAAGGAAGAAGTTGCTGGCAGGCGACCAGTGAAGAAAAGTTCGATGGATCCAAGCCTGGATCAAGGAAGAAGAAAACCTGAAAGCAGAGGGGACCAAGTTCTTGAATCACTAGCCAGTGATTAAGTGGGCACCAGGATGGCACCGGGCGAAGTCACCGCAGTCAGGTGAGTGGGCGCTGCTGGGCTCTGCAGTCTCTCGGACCAGGAGGCGTTGTCGGCGACCAGGATGGAGGTGCGAGCTGTCCC
This sequence comes from Lissotriton helveticus, assembly GCF_964261635.1. Classification (NCBI taxonomy): domain Eukaryota; kingdom Metazoa; phylum Chordata; class Amphibia; order Caudata; family Salamandridae; genus Lissotriton; species Lissotriton helveticus. Next base: position 1,258,994,792 of record NC_136069.1, read on the forward strand.
ACGAAGGTTCTTGCTGTCGACGTCGCTGGACCCAGGATTGGGCAACAAGTCTTGGCAAATGCAAGGCCCACGCGGTGGACCTAAAATGGCGTCTTGAGTGGACCAGGAGGGTCCAGGGTACTTCTCCGATGGAGGGAAGCAAGGGCCAGTCTGGAGCAACCAGACCAGCAGCAGAAATGTCGTCGGGCGTCGTCAGGAAGGCCACAAGCCAGCGGGCTAGTAGCCAAACAACGCGGTGAGTAGCAAAAAGCAGAAGGGCCCCACGCAGATCGTGGAGATGCTGGGGGGCTGCTCTTCGGTGCTGGAGCTGCTCAGGGTGGGGGCTTCTCGGACCCCAAAGCACTCACCAGGAATTCACTCGGCGGGCTTGCTGGAAAGAAGTCGTGCAGTCTTGAAGATGGCCGGTCCCTCGAGGTCTCGTCACACCCACGAATCTCAGCGTGACTGATGATGCAGGTAGAGGTCAGAGGTGCCAGGGAAGCCGGTTCTCGTCGAGCTGGGCAGTCTTGATCCGGAGGAGAGACTTGCAGCAGACCGCAGTGTTCTTAAGATGGTGCCTGCGGATGCAGGGTGACTACTCCTTAGTCACAAGGGAGAAATCTTAGGAAGAAGTCTTGAGTTCCTTTCGTGGAAAGTAGTTTCAGGATTCAAAGATGATCTGATTTGGAAGGGGGCCAGTCTCTACCTTTATCCTGTAAAAAGGGGCTGGCACGCGACTAAGTCCTGCCCTATGGGTGGGACTAGGAGGGGGGTGGTTACACCCACTTCCTTGGCGGGCTTTTCCCCAGCACAGGGTCTGGAGTGACCCTGGAACTGGTTCCAGCCAGCCTATGCACAGTGAGCACCGGGGTGCCACGTGCAGTCACCTTCCTCTAAAGCCCTGCCTACTTACAATACACAAAATCCTGTCTGGGACGGTGCTGGCACCGCCCCTGGCAGGAAACCCTTTGTCCTTATCTCCTGCTCTGGGAGGACTCCCAGCAGCAGGAGGGCAGACTTGTGTCTCGGTGGCAGCATCCATTTTGTGGATGCTAAGGCTCTGTCTGACTTTTAACCGGGTTATAGGTTACATGCATGTCGTGTCCCTCTAGAAGGGTGGAATGCTAACCCCGTCGCCAGAATTGGCGAAGGGTTAGTATTCCAATTCGTATGACACCTTACTCGACATGTTTTGATAAAGCGATACCAGAGTTGGCACATAACCGCGAGGATTATAATGCACTTAAGAGTATATGGTATGCGATATCATGGAAACGGCTAAGGGATGGATCCCGAAAGCCGTAGACAGGCTCAGCTCATGCCAGAGCACCATCTCACACGATTCCAAGCACTCTGCCTTCAGGATTGTTAAGGCCTGCCATAGGAGTGACTGATAGGAGATCTGTGTGTCCATTTTAGGGTTAGATATAGGTATACTATATCTAAAGCAAAGGGTGAGTACACCACCTTGCCCCAGCTGTCGTGCAGCCAGTTGTGTCAGTTTTAGTTAGTCAATCCAGGGGTGGCACAATACATGCTTCAGCCCCTGGGAGACTTCTGGGTGCACCTCAGCCCTGGGTACAGGGACTTGGAGAGGCCCCAGTGCCAATTCAGTACTTGAGTACAATTTGGATAGAGAGAACAGCTAGGCTGTGGGTCTGATTAGCAGGCCCACAGCCAGGGAAAGTCGTAAACCAGTGCAGCAAAAAGCAAAAAATCTGGGTGATCATAGGATTGCAGACCCTACTCTCCTACACCACGCCTTCTCACTGCATTTCCAGCTCTGTTATTGAGTGGTTAAACGACTTTCCTTTTTGTATTTTGTGTTGGTAGGGGTCACTAAAGAAAAGCATTTTCCATCTTTGGTGATTTTATGAGGGATATGGGTGGGTGTGTTCTGCCACAAGGGTGAGGAATTTGACCAAGAGCCGACACAAACCAAAATGTGGCTTTGATTCAGTGGAAAGAACCCCCTCTAGCCAGGCTGTGATTGGAGGTGTACCAGTGTGAATGAAAATCCCCTTGGGTCTAACAACTGCACGCCAGAGAGAGGCCTGGGATTATTTCCTTACTTCTCACAGCCAATGCAATGCAACATCATCAATTGTTTTTGATTTTGTTTAGTGGAAAGTTTTTTTATGCTTAAAGTAATATACCCTGAACAGGTAATCTGGAGGACAATAGCACTGAAAGCTTAATATGCTTTGGAAAACATGGGCAACATGGGTGCATGGATATCTAAACCTCAATCTCTTAGTGAAATCATCAAACACATTTCCCCACTGCTTTAAAGGGGCTTTGATAGTCGACTTGAAATGTGTGGGAGCTAACATCAGAAATACACTTCTATCTCCATGAAACCAATGCAGCTCCACAATAAAGACCAAAAATCAGTTATCTCAACTATGAAGGTTTATTTTAAAACATTAATCCAGCCAATATATTTGCAAAGCAAGAACAGATTTAAAAGATATAACAATACAGTTAGGAGACAAAATGTTCCAGTAAGGTAAGTCGTAATAAAGTGAGATACAAGATAGTACAGTCCAGTCATAATGCAGAGAGAATACATCAAAGCTATTAGATAGATGTTCCATTAAAAAAAAACTATCCTTTTATACTCTAAACATAAGCTAGGACAGAGGTCTTCTAAAGGGGATGCATAGAAGCTGTCAGCATAGTTCGACCTTCAGTAGAAGTTTGGAAGAAAAAAAGAGTGTTGATCTTGAAGCTTTGCACTCTGGAAACCCATTAGAGAGAGAAATCTGCTCCCTCTTGAAGTCAGGAAGACTAACTATGAAAAAACAATTAAAAGTACAACTGACAGTTTCCATAGCATTCATATCTAGTTCCCACCACAGAGAACCAATCTCCTAGCAGCATTCTAGGGTAGTTGGCGTACCCACTAAGTTCAAATCTTCACACAATGAGGTACACATCTATTGTCCTCGAGTGTTGCATCTTCCTGGTACTCTGATCAGGAGGCTTTCTCTCACCATCATTGCTCCATGTGTAAACCAACTTTCCTCTCTCAGCCTCACTATCAGCAATCTAATACATAACAATAAGCCTTTCTCTAGCTAACGAGAAACACAATATCACACCCGCAGAGGAGAGAAAACCACATACTGGCAGCTTTAAAGAAAACATGTTCAGCTAAGGCCTAATGTCAAGCTAAGTTAACTCGAGAATCAAAATTGATGCAAGTTACTGTAATATACAGTAGCATAAATCAGTCTGTTGATCCTCTTAATACACTTGTGTCTAAACTCTTGGTGATGTAATGGCTACATACTATTAATTCATTTACATGTGCCACATATGTTAAAGTTACACCACACTTTAAATATATATGTCATAGATTAATGCATAAATGTATAAACGTGATGTACGTAGGGTGGAGCCAAAATTATGCTCCTCCAATAGCAGCAGTGGAAGAGTCCTTCACACACATACACAGTAGGTTTAGCACACACTGTAGCAACATAAGCTTTCCTCAAACAGAACAGTTTCTATGAAGTCATCACTAGGGCAAGATTCCCCTCTCACACAGGCACATTTAGCAGGCACAGTCCACACAGTTATGCACGTTTTTTACACAAACACCACACACCACAGCACACACATCACACACACATCACACACGCACCACACACACTCACATGCACTTCAGCACAGATCTCAGCAACTCAAGCTCTCCTCATACAGGCAAGGTACAGTACTAGAAGCACCAGAGCAGGCTTTGAGAGACCCACACGCATATGCGCTTGCAGACAAACACACATGAAAGGCACAGCTGAGACAGCAGCACTGCAAACTTGCTTCATGCTTCACGGATGGAGAATTCATTCAGCAAGAATTGCAGAAGTGCACACTTCACACCTTTAGAACATTTGTAGCTGAGAGAGAGGCAGTGCAAGCTGCATCACACAATTATGTACCCATTGATGCACACCTGGTCCACCAGAAGCAGCAGCACTTCAATCTTCCTTCACACACAAGACTGCTTCAAAGAGATACAAGCAGAACAGAGAAAGAACAGTTTGGAAAATAAAGGAATTTTAACCGAGTGAGGCAGAATATACTAAGTGTGCAGGTCTTCACATGGGACCCTTTGCCATAAATGTATTGCTCACAATCAACAATACCTTGAACCATGTCTGGTTGTGACAGGATGCCAGTAGAGTGCCACCTGTTAAATAATAGGTGGGCTAATTGGCAGACAATGGACAGAACTGATGCCATAGACCTTTTAGACACCTGAAAATGAGAAAAAAAGTAATGTGAGTAAGCTATGACATATCTAACAGAAATAGGATCTGAAAACCAATGTATATCATGTTTTAGAAGCAGTTAATCAATTGCTCAGTATCTTTTCAAGGTGCAACCTTAAGTAGTGCCTGGATGGTGGGGCTCAGTTAACAACACAGAAATGCCAATGGTAATCTTTTCCCTCGTTCAAGGCACAACACTCTAGTGATATGGTTTTAACAAAAATATATTAGGGTATGGTTCAGACTTAAGCATTCTGTGAATTATATATCTTTTCAAAACTTGTCTACAATATTACATTGGTGAACAATTTAATGTTTTTCAGACAGAAATCCTTACTTCAGGGGCTTCTGCAAACATGACAAAGAATGAAATAAAACTGGAGCCTTTATCTAACAAAATAGTCACTTTCCTATGTAATAGATCACATCCAAACAGGTTCTAAGGCAAGTAAAGTTACTTACCAGCATTCGCAACCATTCTATACGGGCCAGGCCCTACTTCCACCTTCTTCAGTGCCACGATTGTCTGTGAGGCTGAGCAATGGTCAGACACTCTTTATGTTCAGGTCAGTCAGCCAGGAGATAGACATGCACTAAATACTCAGGTGCCGGGCTGCCAGAGCTGAACTTTGCCAGCCTGAGGATTTTACAGGGTGTGACCTCAGCCTGGCAGAAGTACCTTTAGACCCTCCCCCTCATGATTAGAGGTGCATCACAGATTGCTTCAGACCTGGGCACTTCACTTTTAAACCCAGAAGTGTCCAGGGCTGAGTGCCAATCGGTGACACCTCGTTACAAAGTGGAGTGGGTTCAACAGTCTCACTGACCCAGGACTCAAATAACCACCAGATTTCCAGGGATAAATGACCTTGGGTTTTAGTGGAGCTTGATCCAGTGGCTGACCATCCAATCAATCCACATATTGACCATACATTGCTGGAATATCCTAGCTGCTGCATCCAAATTACCCTGCATCATGAGCACCTGGATATCCTCACGGGTGATTAGCTCTGCTCTACAAATTCATATACCATAACATGTCCTCATCACAGGCATATATATATTTATATGGAAATGGAATCCAGACTTACAATTTCCAAGTGGATACATGCTTTCTTTCTCTTTGGCACTTATGCCATATTGAAGGCTGCTTGTAAATATTGGTAATAGTAAAGCCAACTTCAAACCATTGTCCGATTATTGAAAATGTCGACCTGTTTGATGACTTGCCTGTAGAATAACATTGCCCATAGGGTCCCAAGTTATTTGATTAGTCGCTGGCTGGTAAGTATTGTAATATTCTTTGGGTAGCATCTTGACCTGAGAAGGTACTAGGAAATTATAATTTTTTGGCTGTAATTATGTTTACTGTACTCTACTTGTAAATACAGACATTTCCCTTCAGGAAGGGTTTTTTCTGTGTTATCTTTGTTACACTGTATCTGAGATTCTCATTGCCACCTCTCAAAGTAAGCCTTGACTTCTTTGCTACCATCAGAAAGATAAACACTGATTACAGTAAATCTATATTCGGAACACAGCACATTGGGACATCAGCTTTAATGAACAGTAAGCACCATTTATCATGGATAATGGCCAGTAACTACTAATTGCCCAATATCCACAGTAAAGGCTGTTGTACACACAATTAACTTAAGCTAAAACCTACCTTATCTTGATGGCCCTGTTTATTGAGAGATAAACCATCCATGTTGGTTAGATGCACTTTTAAGAATTTCATGCATTAGGCACCAATTATTGAATTTGATTTGATTCTCCAGCAGTGGCTTGTGGGAGAGAATGGAGTGTAGGAGAAACATGGCCTGTGGTGCTGAGTCATGCCTTAATTTTAGCTGTTGTATTCAGACCACTCGGAGTTTCCAGTAGATACCATATGCAACTTGTCAAGTGATTTAACAATAGGGACAGCAGTTCCCAGTGGTGCTTTGGCTTTAACAGTCCTTCACGTAAAGTATGTCCCATTCTCACAAAGGTTTTGTCTGTTTAAATGTTTGGGGTTTTCTTATCAAAAATTTTTCTTGTCATTTTTTTAATGCTATTTTATTGCGTTTACATTTATGATAATAGGATACAATTTTAGTTAACGTTATCCATTTCCTGCCTGAAATGCATAATATTTTGTTATACCTGGGGAGCTGCAAATGTCTCCAGGTTGACACTTCTATCAGTTTACAAATTAATGAAGACAAAGAAGTGCAGCTGTATGCATACCTGTCCAATCTGGCATTTGATTGATGGTATAGCCATTTTAAAGTCGTGTATCATTAAGAAATACCTTGCACAGTGGGGCACATGCAGAAAATAAATAATGTGAACGCGGCAAATTCTGAAGTCAGAAATGTTTCTCGAATCCTATGAGATTGTGGAGAGCAGTGGTTGTTTCAAAGTCTTGACAGCATTTGAATGAATATATCCCTTCTCTTGTTATACTCAGTGCCATAAAGTGTATATAGTAGGTTGCATGGTCTCCACGCTCTGTGTAAGATAGCGTAAGAGAGAGCCTATGTGTTTGGCAACTGTACCTTTAGGCATCACCTTTAGGACGGTCGTTCTATAGCAGACAGCTTTGAACTGAATATATGGGAGTAACCACAGAAAAGAGTCACACCTCAAGTGATGGTGAGTATTTTCTTTAACTCGTGTTAGATTCGGGGGTCTCCAGTTGGCAGAGGTAGGTACCTTTGACCAAATAGGGACCCTTGCGTCTAGTCAGGGTAAGAGGGTGGACTTCTAAAATAACCCCTGCTCACCCCCTTGGTAGCTTGGCACGAACAGACCGGCTTATCTCAGAGGCAGTGTGTAAAACATTTGTGAACACATACAGTAACCCAGTGACAACACTACAGATGGACACCACACAAGTTGTAGCATAAAAATAAGTATTTTTATATAGACTTAACACAAACCCACAAACGACAAAAATCCACAATACTGTACTTTAAAAATGGTAGAATTAGCTTAGTTCTCTTTAGATGGTAAATGCGACACTTTGAGTTTAATATACCTTTGGATGTATAACGCTATACAACGAAAGTGTTGCAGGGAAGGTGATGCGTTGGGTCCTTACACGCAAGAACGGTGATGCATCGGGTCCTTACTGAAGCGTAGGGGATGCGTTGGTTCTTCTCGGCGTGGGGAGGTGATGTGTCGGTTTCTTACTGCGCTTCCATGGCGATGCGACCAGCAGCGCCGTGATGCGATGAAGATCCGGTGCAATTAAACAAAAATGGCATCTTCTCCTTGATGCAACACAATGAGTGCACGGCCGACGGGCGTGCGGTGACACAACAATTCTTCGGAGGCCCTGCGACACGCTTCTCCGGTGATGCAACAGCGTCTGATGCAACAGGGACCCTCTTCTCAGGTGATGCGAAATGCTTCGGCGATGCAACAGTTGCAGCAGCGACACTTTTTCAGTGATGCGACGATAGCCGCTGCGGCGGCGACGCACTTCTCCGATGATGCGACGGCGTCTGATGCGACGGTGAGACTTTTCTCCGGCGATGGGAGTCGCGCTTCCAGCTCCTTGCGACACGCAGTCCCTCAGAAAACCCAACACAACTGCAGGCACTTCCAAAGTTCTCTTGGGGAGCTGGTGGGTGAAGTCTGTTAGCCCTGAGACTTCAGCAGGAGGCAAGCTCTATCTCAAGCCCTTGGAGAGTCTTCACAAGTTGAATGAAAGTAACATAAAGTCCTTTCTCCTTTCTTTGGCAGTCAGGCAACCACTGCAGGCCAATCCCCCAGACAGCAATCAGCTTAGGGATAGTCTCTTCCTCAGTTCCTCTGGTTCCTCTCCTCAGCAAAGGTTTCTTCTTGTTTCCCAAAAGTGATCTAAAGTTCTGGGGTCTGGCTCCTCTCTTTTATACACCAAAATCCTTTGTCTCTGAAGGCAGAGAGTGTCTGTGCCTAGTCCAAACCAATTCTGTGCAGTCCTGGAGCACTTTGTTAACTGGACTCCTTCTCTTCCTTTGACAGTGTAGGCCAGGGACATCAGACGCAACACAGGAGGTGGAGCCAGCATTGTAAAAGGCAGGCACAGCCCTATTCAGGTCCCAGGTGCTCCCCTCCCACCACTCTACATGCAGATGGGTCTATTCAGCCCTGTGCTGACTCACTCTGTCTCCTGGAATCCCCCGGCCCCTGTCACTCAAACTCCAGAGAAGATAATCACAACCTAGCAGAGGCAGGCTTGGACAGTTAGGCAAAAAAATACCTTCTTTCTAAAAGTTGTATTTTCAAACACAGAATGTTAAAACCAACTTCACTAAAAGATGTATTTTATCATTCTGAGTTCAGGCATACTAAACTCGAATTTCTACCTAGTTCCCTGAGTCAGTTAGGATTATAAGATGTTATAATCAAACTGCCCATTCTGGCCTATGGGGAACAGGTAGCCTTGAAATAGTGAAAAACGAAAATGGCTGTAATTCACTATTAGGACATGCCACACACATCAGGGCATGTCCTACCTTTTAGCTACAATGCACCCTGCCCTTGGGCCTACCATAGGGGTGACTAATATGCAGAAAAGGGAAGGTTTAGGGACTGGCAAGTGGGTGCACTTGCCCAGTCAACATGGCAGTACAAGACTGCACACAGGCTCTGCAGTGGCGGACCTGAGACACACTTTACAGGCTGCTTCTGTGGGTGGCACAACCAGTGCTAGAAGCCCACCAGCAGCATTTGATTTACAAGCCCTGGGCACACTCAGTGCACTGTCCTAGGGTCCCTATAAGTAAACCAAGTAAGCCAATCATGGAGTCACTAATCCATACATCAATTTACCATAGGGAGAGCATACACACTTTAGCACTGATCAGCAGTGTTAAAGTGCCCAGAGTCATAAAAACCAACAAAAACAGGTCAGACAAAATACAGGAGGAAGGCAAAAAGTTTGGGGATGACCCTGCAAAAAGGGCAAAGTCCCACACCTCGTATTGTAGAGTCTTCCATTTTTTACTCTTTTGCAAGGTGGGGTCAAACTAGCAGCTTGGCCTGTGGTTGAAAGTCTCTCTGCTCCTCGTTTAAGCTGTTTGGGCTGATTCTGTGTGTTTTCCTATTCAGGAAACAGTGACCTGATACCGCTGGAGGAATTCTTCATGTCTTTGGTACTTGTTGCTCTCCAGAATAGTATTCTGATGGAAATGGGATGCACCCACAGTGGACCTCCTTTCAACAGAGGTGATTACAGTTCCCATGTCAAGGTCATGTCATGCAATGACAAATGGTTGGCAGCAAAAGATTAGTAGTGTTATACTCAGACGCATTTTTACCTGCACGCCTGTTTGGGAAAGCTGGGATATGCCATGTTTGGGACCCCTCAATTTTCCCAGGAGGGAGGAGTACGTGTATAATTGGTTTGTTTGTGCATGAGGTGTTGGCGAGCCCAAGGATGGCGGTCCCCCAGTGTATGTGTTCCCAGGCCAGTGGGTTGCAAGTATGACAGTATCAGCTTTGACATATCTTTCCCTCTTTCACTCCACACCTCCCTGCAAGGCTGGTCCCTTTCCCTGCTCTCTACTTAGGCCATTGTATCAAGGTTGTCATGCCTTTGATGTAGGGTCAACAAAGTCTTAAGTGTAAGGAGGCAGGAATATTTGTGTTACCCTCCTCTTGTCAGACCAGGTTGCACTTATCAGCTTGTGGTCTGCAAAGAATCATTGCCTTGGGCATGGTCACCTCTACAAAAATAGAGATGTACTGATTGTCCATCCTCAACGTGTGCAGTCCGCTCCATCACAAGGGAGATGAAGATTAATTAATCATCACAGGTTATAAAGTAACTCCTGGTGTAGTGTTCACCCTTATATACTGAAATATTAATGATCAAAACATACTTTTTAGGCATTCTTTTTCTATTTATAATCGCAACAATTTTTATTATCATCATTTGTACAATTACCCTGCATCTGTACGTGCAATTGAAATACCAAGAACATTTGTTTGGCACATGCATCATTGGTTTTTGCATTCGCAAACGGTGCGAATCGCAAAAATCGGCCGTTTGCGAATGCAAATCCAATTTTTGAGATGCATCAAGTTTTTTTTCCCCGCAATTTAAGAAATCGCAATTTTTTTGCGATTTCTTAAATTGCGATTGCATTTAAGAAATTGCAATTTTGCAATTTCTTAAATGCAATGCATCATTTAAAAAAAATTGCGAATTCGCAAATTAGAAGTTGTAAATTACCATGAAGTCAACCTTCATGGTAATTTAAGAAAAGTTTCAAAAATGCACAAAAGTGCATTTTTGACACTTTCATTTTACACACAGACAAGCCCTTGAGGCATGTATGTGTGAAAAATTGACTTTACGTTACATTTCAGGGGTGCACCCTTGAAATTGCATTCTCATTTTGCGATTCCTTAATTGCGAATCGCAAAATGAGAATGCCTTCCCATTGATTCCTATGGGCCTCTAGGCCCATAGGAATCAATGTAAAGGGATTCCTTATTTGCGATTCGCAAAATTGGGAATCGCAAATAAGGAAAAATATTTGCGAATTTTTAATGCATAGGTATTTGCAATTTCTAAATTGCGATTCCTTAATTTTCGCAATTTAGGAATCGCAAATACCAACAATGATGCATGTGGGCCCTCAGTGCATTTTGATTGACTCGAGTGCCTCATCAATTTTTGCTAAAGTCACTCAATTAAATTCCGAAAATGATACAAAAATAATAAGGTTATCAAATTACAAAATGTTTGTTATTTCAATGTATTCAAATAAAGCAAAAGTTTGAGTAATTGGATAGTGCAAACTTGGAGCAGAGTAGAATTTTCCCACTGCATAAAACACAGCTTATTCATTTGTTCTCCCTTCAAAGCTCTTGGGGTGCTTGTTTCTTACACTGCCCTCTCTTTGCTGGTTCTCATTTAAAGTTCCCTCCCGGTCACATCTCAGTTCTGAATTTTTTGACGTCAGATGTAATGGCACTTGCCCCATTAATGCAGAACATATTGTATTGTATTCATACTTTAAGGGGCTTTGGTTTAGCTTCCTTCAGCCATAGGCGTCTTTGACTGGGGGATCTTCAACCATTTGCTTGAGACATTGTCACTCACATCTTTATTCATGCCCCACATAAGTATTTTCATCTCATTCTTTCTTCAAGCTGTCTCATGCCTCCTACCTTAGTTATACAGGGGGACTGTGTTATGTTTGAAAACTACAATCTGCCATTACACATTTACTTCTTTATCTCATCAATGCATTAGTTACACAAAATAATCCCCTTTTCTGTTTTGCACTCTAGCATGATTTTGTTTAATTGCTTTTATTAGCATTTGAACACCAAACCTACTGCTTTTGCTAGTGCTTGATATGTTTAGAGTTAGTGAAATGCCTTTATATCGGATATTTTGTATTATGTAAACAAATTGCACTTATATGTTCATTGTACTGAATCATATCTAATTGCGTTAATACAACACATGCAAATTAAGTATCTTAAAATACCGCTTTACTGGGCTTGATATATGTCTTTTTTCTACATTCTTTCTGCTTCGATTAATATATCTTACTAAATCAAATCAAAAGAGACTTTATTCGGTTTCATTCAACCATAAAAGTGCATCACATACAGTACATACATAAAATGACATTGTTAAAATATGATTACAGATTTTGGTTTGGGTGTCCGCATTAGATCCACGGAGCTCACACTCATTATAAAACATCATTCATTGGTCCAGACAGATTCGCATTTTAAGAGTCAACTTTAAAAATTCAAGAACTTGGAGGACACTGTCGCTGTGCAGCAATTGTAAGTATAAAAAGGCTGGTCGTATCTGATTAAAATTAAGTTTCTTTAAAAGAGCAATTAAAAAGCGTTTACGTGGGTATTCGTAAAATCTGCATAAAAACATAAAATGCAACTTGTCCTGTGGAGACTTTCTGTCGCAGCCACAGGATATTGAATTTTTGCTAAAACTCTCCTTTTTGGGTCTGATGAGCAGATGCTGAAACAGGTTAAGTCTGAGTCTCGTTAGTAAAAACTTTTTGTGAGTACTTAGAGTGCCAAGTAGGTAAGGCTCCGTTATCAGACAGGTTTTGACCATTATAAATTTCCTTACACTTGTTTTTTGTAACTCAGCACCCTCCCTCACAGCCTTCTTTCGCAGAAGAAAGGTCTGCTTGATTAGTTCGACGTCCCCCCTCATAATTCCAGTTGGATGTTCGAACAAGTCGGGACGACCCAACTCCAAAAAACAAGTTTTTAAGTACTTCATCCAAGGGGTACCCAGCGCCTTATCGTGAGCCATAAAATCATTCACAATTAAATGTGTTAAGGCGATATCTTTACACAGCCACATGTTCAACCAGCAGGTCAGCGGTCGCAGGGATAGGATATCGCTCAAATATCCCACTCCTAACTCCTCCTGAACTGCAACGTTAGAAGTGGCGGCCGGGACACACAGAAGCCGTTTGTAAAATACGTTTTCTGTGATCTGAAGTTGTCCTCCCGCCAAGTAACCCCAGAGCTCACTGCCGTACACTGCAGTCGCTACGGATTTTGTGTCGTATAATTTTAACAGTGCGCTCGTGGGCTTTTTGCCTAGTTTTGAGGCAAAGTTAAAAATAGAGGCATTAACCCTAGTGACAGCACATCTTTTCTTTGCAAGTTGAGGGCCCCACGACAGTTTAGAGTCAAAGAGTACACCTAGATAGGAGAATGTATTGGAGAACGGTATTACCGCCTCGTCTAATCTAAAGGTGTATTGTCTCTTTGGTTGTTTCCCAACTTGCATAATGAACGATTTGGAGTTGTTAACTAACAAATCTCTATCTTCCATGAATTTTTTAAAAGCATTAAGTAATAGTTGAAGGCCTTTTGCAGTTCTGGATAACAAAACTGCATCGTCTGCGTATAACAAGACAGGGATACTTCTTCTCCCTACTCTCGGGCTATCTGCTTTCACCTCCTGTAAAACATCATCCAGCTCATTTATATAAAAATTAAAAAGGAAGGGAGCAAGTATGCAACCTTGGCGCACACCCTTCCCAGTTCTAAATTCATCTGTTACGCACAGGTCTTGGGAATACCTTATATTTGCGCTTGTGTTACTATGAAGGTCAACTAAAAAGTGTATAATCCCGTTGTCTACTCCCTTGTCCCTCATGGACCCCCACAGCTTCCCCCTGTTCACACAGTCGAAAGCTGAGGATAGGTCCATGAAGGCAAGGTGGACTGTACCTTTTTGGGCAATGGTATATTTGCTAAGTATAAGGAAGAGGTTTAAACATTGTGTTGTGGTCGAGCGGCCACTGCAGAAACCATATTGTGTAATAGACATGATGTTGTTATCCCGTGCCCACTCCGAAAGTCTCTGCAGTACAATTCTCCCCACTAATTTAGCCATGGAATTAATTAGGGAGATAGGCCTATAACAAACCGGGCTATCCCTATCCCCTTTTTTGAATATAGGCACAATAGTGGAAAACCCCCAGGATAATGGGCAACCGACTCTTGCGGCTGCGTTCATAACCGCCACAATAATCGGCGCCCAAAAATTGGGATCAGATTTAAAAAGATCGGGAGGTATCCCATCGGGGCCTGGGGATTTTCCCACTGTGAGTCCCTCTATCCCCACTAGCACCTCTCCTCTACTAACATTAAATTATGTGCCCCCTTTAGTGGGCTCAAAATGTACAGTGTTAGCCTCGGTGCCCCCATACAGTTCTTTAAAATGAGCAACCCACTCTTCCTTTGTTATAACACCTTCTAATCCCTCTCCCAGATCTTGCACCAGGAAGGGTTTTTTAAGGACCGCCCAAAATCTAGCGCTATTTTTCAGAGTTTGCGGTTCCAGGATCTCAGACCAAGCCTCATTCTTCAGTGCCTCCTTCCGTGAGGCAATGACTAATTTATACTCTTTACGTGACCTTTGAACTATTTCTTTATTTCTTGGTTTTACTGATAGAGCAGCTCTGAGGTCACGGGCAGCTTTAGAGCATTCCTTATTGAACCACCTCGGGCCCTCCCTCCCCCGACTCTTTGCTGGTTCTGTCATTAAGGTAGCTATTTTAGCTGTTATGCTCTGAAAATCCGACAGAACCAGTGTTGGATCGGAGTCAGCCCGTGTGCATCTATTAATTGCATCACTACAGGTATCTTTAATGTTCTGATATATAAGGTCCGGGGTACACATAGACCATTTTAGACGACGTCTGCCATCAGTAGCCGTTACCCTACCCCTGGACAGATTACAGTTTGCACTAACCACCCAGGGCCCCATTAGGAGTATAGTGAGTGGATTATGATCGCTAAATGCATTATTCTCAATGGTGAATGAATCCACAAAAACCTGCATGGACAAGGTTAACAGCATATAATCGATAAAGGTCCCTTTACCATGCCCTTTGAAAGTCGGAGTGACAAAGCGCTTTCTGGGGTCACACAATGCCATTGTTAATGTAAGACCATGATTATTGAGAAAATCATTAAAAAGGTCCCCCTCCATGGTGTGTTCCAAATGCAGTCCCTTCAGTCTAGGGCAATGGATTTCCTGAAGGTTTTTCATTAGGGGGTCACCGCAAGGGTGGACGTTAAAATCACCCATGATCAATAGGTTGTGTGAACAGTCCCTCATTGAGGTGTTAACATAGTCATTTAAAATTTCTAAATTACCATGAGCTGTGCCGCTATTGATTGAATTATAAAAATTGATCAAACCAACCTTACAATTGCCCGCAGTTAGGACTAGGCCTTGTATACCGGGATTACTTGATGCCCTTCTGTCAGTTGAACATGTCAGTGCTACCGAGATAAACATTACCATGCCCCCCTTAGGCCTCCCCCTGCTTCCTGATATAGCAGGTACAAAGTATGACTTATATCCTTCAATGAAAATTTCACATTTTACCATCCAGGTCTCTTGAAGGCATATAATCTGAAAGCCCCTGATGTATGATAACCAGCTCTCATCTTGCATTTTAGTTTCCAAACCCGCCACATTCCAGCAATTAACATTGTTTTTATGTATTGTGGGTATTATCGCCTCTGCAGGCTGTCCTGCAGGAGACCGTACAGTACTCTGACCATCCGGCACCGCCAGTCAATCGCATGCGTCCAGCCCTGAAAACATTTCAAAACGATTTTGTGTGGCGACATTGTACCCTCTCGTACTCTGATATATCTTACTACTACATTTCTATTTTTTACCAAAAGATGTGTTTGTTGTTAAATATGTTCACACAGTCTGTATCATATCTTGTGGTTGTAAATATCTTGATAATCATCTTAATTGAATTACTCCTGTTACCATATTTGTTGCTACAAACCACAACATGTCACTGTTAGTTTCTTCTGATCGTCTGGAAATCTTTTTAAGGGGAAAGTTCAAGATAATAACTTTGCTGACATAATCAAGTACATTTGTTTTAATCTTCTATTGAACGTAGATAATTTATTTGCAAAATACCTTATTTTTTCATCATTGTTTTAGGTACCTGGACCATTGTGTAGTGCTACAAAACTCAATTACATGTATTCTGTGTTTGGGCTTCTTGCGCCTCACAGTAGTGCATCCTGCAGTGCAAGAAAGTGAAGGCTACCTACTGCAATTTTGGGTGTCTGTATTCCGCCAATAAAACCAGATCTCACACAGTTGTCAATTCCGACTGGCTTAAAGGGTGCCCAATAACATTGCTATAGTTTCAGCAATATGATTGGACGCCATTTGCAACAATTAAATAGGGCCATGTGTTAGGCTCATTCTTGACGGATACTGACAGGCAGTCATAACAGGTCTTTGATAACCTGCCTTTGCCTTGCTTGGAGAGCAGTCATCTGGCAGTAGTATTTTGCATCTGCAAGATACTACCTGCAGTTCTCTGCATTTTTGCATTTCTATAGCAGGCAGAATTGGATCCCCGATAAATGAGATTCTCATCTAGTTGTCACAACTTCGTGAAACTGTGTCAAATATGCCATGAAAAGATACTGTAAAAATTCTCTAGTCATTGATTTATTCACCGATAGGTCAAATTAATCTGACCAGTACGTGCAAAGCTGGGCACATAATAACACCCTGTTTCAGTGCTTGCATAGTTGCAGCAATTAAGCTATACCTATATTTAATGACATCCATCATTAGCCGAGGATAGGTGTGACCTGGTACTGAGATTTCTCACTTAGTGCTGGTGATCGTGGTGATCACAGTAAGAGCGCTGTAGAAGATGTGCACCAAAATGGCAGGTTTAGTGGAATTTTCAACGATCTGAGGCTGCAGCCAAGGGAGCAAATATAATGATCATATGGCTATCATAATAGTATGTGTGGTTTTCTGGAGCAGGCCAACAAAAGCAGGATTGGACTTGATGTAACCAAACTCCTCGCCCCTGCCTCTGGCCTTTGCTTCCTTTCTGTGTACCTGGAGGCTATGCATTCATTGCTGCCAGGTGGTTCCAGTCTCCCTGCCATCAATATTCTACATTGACAAGGACAGACACTATTCACACTTTAAACATTTTAATGTTCCTCTTAACTGCCTCGCTGCTTCCTTTCTTTGCACCCATCAGTTCTGTTTTAATCGTTACTAGGTAGCTCCTCTCCACTTCCTCCGGGACGCTGCTCCCACTATGATGGTGCCCTGTGTCTCTTCTCCTCTACCCTTGAACTGCTGTTGCTGTTCTGCAGGCCATGCAGCTTCCTCCAGTGGTACAAAAACAACCACGAAGCCAATTGTTCTGTGAATTACTATGTGAGTGAGACCTATTAGATTTGCCAATGCTTGTTATTAATTGTGGCCCCATATTGGGCCACCGAGGAATCTAACCTCCTGGTTTGCACAATCCCATGAGTGAGCCCGGCTACGTTTCCACACTACACAAGGAAGTCTTACTCTTTCAAAACTATGGATTTGCAGATGGCCCATAGTTTTTTTTCTGACTGGATGCATGGATGGCCTCTTCACATTACATTGGCGAGTTGCTACTTTTCTGATGAGAGAGCAGGAAAGTATCATTTCTAAACTCCAACTGGTTCTTAACTGATGGTCCTGGGACAGCTGTGGGTCAGTAAAACCCATTCAGGATGTCCGCGAATGCTTCAAAAATGTAATAATATTAACAGATAAATAAAGTGTATATAGATCAGAAAATTGTAAAATTAAAAATTTTAAGACGCTTTGTAAATGTGAAGGAATTTGAAACTGAAGGCTTAAAATTAAGTTAGTATCCTGAGATTGATTTGTGGGAGCAGTGCAAGTGTATCAAACAGAGTAACACATAGATGATGAGTGGCCTAAATTGAATTCAGAAAAGCTGCAATCTTCCCCTTAAAGTTTAGATTTTGTCAAATGTTAGTCTATTAAATGAAATATTTCATAACTTGTTTACTTGTTTGATAAATGCTTGTTTCTGTATTTTTTGTGTATTGTTTTGTGGTTCAAATCATTGAAAATGTGAAGGCTTGGGACCCCGGCTTCTAGTAGTGATTAAGTGGGGGTCCACAAAAGTCAAAATGTTAAGAACCATTGCTCTAGGGTTTTAATTATAGGTTTATTTTGTCAACAGGAGAAACTGCAGTTAATTTGCATTGACTGTGAATCTGCAGTTAATTTTGTTGACTGTTCATTATTTCGTCTTACTTTGTAAAAGGGCATAATAAGATAATGATTAAGATGTCAACCCAATTATAAAACTTTCCATTAAAAAATAGGTAAAATTACAGTTTTTTGGTGGATCAGATATAATGTATTTTAAGGATGAGCTCTGTTTTCGGAGTTTAACCATCAAAGAACCTTTATTGGAGTGCAAAAAGGGAAAGCTTGCAGAATTGATTTTTTTGTAATCGATGCCTGAGGTAGAAAAATAAATAAATAAGCTAGCAATAAGATTTCCCCAATACGTGACAAGATTGTAGTGTACTCTTATAGATGTTTCTTTGTCAGGTCCTTCACAGCTATTTTGCATTCATTGCTAGATATAATGGAATATTTATAAGAAACTACCAAATGTTAAAATACAACACAGAGCAGGCATCAATGCTGTTATAGTACTCCTGTGTTGGTTGTGCATGCCTATTTGTCCTAGCACCTTTGCATTAGTACTGTCTTTTAATGGCGTGTAGCTCAAAGTAATAATGGATGGGTTTGTTTTACAAAAAGCGTGCCATTGAGTGAGTTCAAATAGAAAACGTTCCATCTATTTTTGTTTGTAAGAAATAGGTTTGTAATCTTACAATTTTTAAATACATTGCCAAACACTAGCTTAATGGTTCTTAGTGAAAAACAGCAAGTGCCAATCAAAGCTAATTAAGTAGAAGGGTTGGGGGCAATTAATGATCCACCTTTAAATGCACATTATAACTCAGGAGCTGTCACAGTGTGTTGGTTGATCCAAGTCTGAAGCGGAAAACAAAGACAATGATATACAATATAGGAAAATAATAAAGCAAAAATAACCGAAAAGGCGAAAATCACAATTTAAAAACACGAGTACACACTTGTGAGGTGATGGGTTCTGCTCATCTAATCCTCCTAGGTTTTTCACTTTTGGATCACCTGTTTTTTTTACCTTTTACTGTGGATGAGCCTAAAATCGGTAACTCACCTTCTGTAAATACACAGTAAATGGACTGCACTTGTTTACCGCCAGTGTTGGCCTTTTAAGATAAGACCGCTGCGACTCAGCAAGGGTAAGGAGCAATTGGTGGGTTACATATGAACATGTGTGCACGCATGTGCACAAGTGTGAGGGCTGCGTGAGGGAAATTCCTGTCATGCGCAGACTGGTAACTACACACAGGTAGCCTGGCGCAGAGGGGACACTGCAGGTTGGTTATTGACCTGGGGTATGCCTCATAATATTAGTGTACACTCACAGAGGGAGAGTTCATTTGGTTGTGTTTTTTTGCTGGACACTGAGACTGGAGATGGCAGCCATGGACAACTGAAAGGAGGGTCCCCGTGATATCTATCTGGACTAAGGACTCTGACTGCAGTTGCCTCCAGGACCAATGGGGCCCTCCTCAGGACCAGGACAGCTGGTCCCCTTACACTTCCTAAGGACTAGTTGTGGGAAGGAAATGGGCTGCTGTGCCAAGTAGGAGAGAAGTGCCTGAGGAGAAAGAGCAGGAAGGCTGGAGCATAGAGCCAGTGGAACCAGCTCCCTGCAAGGTTTGCTACTTTAGAGGCCAGGTGACCTAAGGAGAGTGTTTCAAGTGGCAAGGGCTCGCCACCAGGAACACAATGAGCCCAAAACTTTGCTAAACAGCCCAACAGAGCCTGACATATGGACATGAAAAGTATTTGACCCACCAGGGTGATCGTGGAGCGCATGGAACTCCGTGTTCAGCTTCTCAAAACACCCCGGGTGGGCCAGAGCCCAGGGCTCTCTGCAAGTATGACTTTTTAATTGTGGGTCCTGGGAGGGTGTGTGCGGGAGGCCTCCACCCCCTAACGTTCGGAGGGCCTCAGGCAGATGTATGGATGCCCTTAGGGGGAGTGCCCTTGCGCTTGCCCCCACGAGAGAGAGGGAAGGAGGCTGGCCCAGGATTCTCAACTCTGGGCCCTGAGGGAGCAAAGAGCGGTGGGGGAGTGCTGCTGCACTCCCCCCTACCCCCCAGGGCTTTAAGTGGGCCGGGTCTGAGCACCGGCAGATTTTTAAAGGGGACCTCGAAATGGGTCTCTATCGGGCTCTGTTTTGGGCCCAGACTGCAGTGACAGCAGGCACCTCGATGTGCACAGCGTACAGTGTTCACTTCTCACTGGTGGAGAAGTTAGGGCATGGCGTCACGCCAGGTGTGCGTTGGCGGGAAGGGAAATCCTTTACAGAGAGATGTATTTTCTCTCTGGATTTCCCTTCTCTTTTTGAAACTCAGGAGCAGCAACATTGTCGTGGTGTCACCAAGGATTTAAGTGAAAGCTTTTTCAATATTATATACAAGCCATGGTTGCTGTTTATTTATCTTATGCAACTAACAACCATTGACAAAGCCATTAGTCATGACTTGTTGTAGGTATGATGTTACTTGTTGTATCATATCTGGCTGCAATGACCGAAACAGCAAAATACAAGTCAGGCGGCACATTTTTAGCTTACGTGTTTTTAAGCCATGCCCTTAATTACATTAGCCACGCCCCTTTGAGAGACCCACCCAGTTTTCCATCCCAATCTGTGGTGGGCCTGCAATCTGTGGTGGGCCTGCTTTGCTCCACATGCCCATGTCAGAGTGGTGCTGGCGACCACCACCGACGCGAGCGCCCTTTCCACAGGAGAGGGCAGGGAGAGAAGAGTGCTGATGGCTATTGCAACAGCAGAGAAGAGGCTTCTACGCTGAGTGCCTCCCTGGGTTACCCCCAACAAAGTTAAGCATTCGGGTGCCCAGGTGGGATTGGGCACCCCCACGGAACCCCAAGCAAAAGGAGAAAGAACGAAGGAAAAGTAAATGCCGGGAGGCGCAAGGCCACACAACTCCACAAAGGAAGCTGCCGGAGCCGCTAATCTGATATGCATGCTCCATATGGAAAGCCACATAATGCCCATTAGGGCAGGAACTAACTAAGGCTGTCTCAACTACTGGTGGTGGCCCACTGACCGCGGGTCCACCACCCACAGCCGGAAAAAGAGTGCGAGGAGCTGCAGGAGATCGCAACTCCCCCAAAGGGCTCGAAGGGCATTTGCACAAAGTACTGACGCTAAGTTGGCAGAGTCTCAGGTACAAGGTCCACCTTTGGATTCCCTCCAATAATGAAGCACTCCCCAGAGCAGGTGATCTCCAGCTAGGAGAGAAAAGCAGCACCCTGTAAGAGGTTAAGTTCATTGCTGCAGGTTTTGTGGCCTAAAGATTGTTAAAAAAAGGACCGAGACACATGGTTGATATTTGAAAAGGCTTTATTTAAATGTTTTCTTTGCAATGTTTTGAACAATACATAAATGAAAATTATTATTCATGATGATTTTGCAGTGCTTTATTTAAAAGTGTTATTCACAATGATTTTAAGTAATGATTCATCCAAAGATATTTTTTACAATGTTTTCTTCAAAACGTTGTTGTTCCTTACAGTAGCTCATATTCCTGAGAGGCTGTAATGTTTATTGATGATGCAAGCACCTTGACCCAATGCCTAATTTATACATAAGTGCAGAGGAATTATGGTTACTGGAGGCGGTGATTGTGGTGATATAAAATTATCTCCTTTTCTGAGTCTTTTAGCTGGCACTATGCTTTGTTTTTCTTCAATTGTTCTTTTGTTTTCATTCAGTTGTGGCACAATTTGTATATCTTCGTTATCTGTATCCCTCTCTATCTGACTTGCTCCAGGTCTTTCTTCTGTTTCTTCTGCCTGGATACTAATCTGGCCTTGTTCAGGTATATGCTGCAATTGACTTTGATTTGGTTTGTTTTCTTCTTCCTGAACACATTTATCTACATCTATCTGATACTGCTCAGGTATCTCGATCTCTTGCTCTTCTTCTTCCTGAGCCTTCGCCCTTTTACCTATCTGTCCCTTCTCAGACTCTGGAACTGTGACAGGTATTTGGAATGTCTGAATATATTGATCTTTCCTTATCTGTTTCTCTTCAGATTGACTTTTGGCTTTGATTTGTGTATTCTGAGTAGGTTCTTCTATACCTGTCTCATCCTCACTATCACTCTGTCGCTCTAAATAGGTCTCGCTTCTGGTTCTCACAACATCTGCAGGAATTTAAATCACTGGAATCCATTCATCCTGACTGGTGCTTGGTTGTTCATCATCAACTACTTCGGAATCACTTTCTCGAGACCCCTCAGCTGCACAACCTTCAGCTTCAGTTTCATCAGGTTCAGCCACTCTTTTTGTATGGCTCGCGTGGATCCAATTCGGAACTCCTTTACACTTTACTGCTGTAGTGGTAACCAATATCACTTGTGTTGGTTTTCCCCACCTTGGAGCTAGACAAGATTCCTGTGCATGTTCTTTTATTACAACCCAGTCACCTGGAATCAGATCATGTGCTGGAGTTGTTTGCCTGGTGACAGCGTCTTCTCAAACCTGATGAGAGATAGAATGCACTTGGTCAGCCAGTTCTTTGAAGTACTCTAGTACTAAGTACAGATATATTTATCAACTTATGTCCTGGCACCCATGCCTTCCTCATTGCTCTTCCCATGAGTATTTCATGAGTGCTCAAGCCTGTTTTTCTGTCTGGAATTCTTCTGAGTCCCATGAAAACAAGAGATAAAGCATCTGGCCATTCTAATCGAGTTGATTCATAAATCTTTCCCAATCCTGATTTGATTGTGACATTCAGTTGTTCTACCACTCCAGAAGCCTCTGGGCGGTATGCACAGTGCAGCTTTTGCTAAATTTTAAATGCTTCACAGATTAGACCAAAGATCTCATTATTGAAATGTCTTCCTCGGTCTGATTCAATCGTTACTGGAAAACCGAAATGTGGTATGAGCTCTCTAAGTAATAGTTTGGCTACTGTGATGCTATCATTCCTACTTGTAGGGTAAGCTTCCACCCATTTTCAAAATAGGCAGACAATGACAAGAACGTACTTCATTCCTCTGCAAGGGGGTAACTGGATGAAATCAATCTGAAGTCGAATAAATGGATCTTCTGCCTTTCCAATCTTTCCTGACAACACTACAGTTCTATTCCCAGGATTCATTTGTTGGCATACCAAACACCTATGGCAAAGACTCTCTGCAACGTTCCTGAACTTTGCATTGAACCAAGTTTGTCTGAATAGTCTTACCATAGCGTCTCTCCCTAGATAAAAATCACCATGATACATCCTAGCCATAGGAGCAAGCATACAGTTTGGCAACACCGGCCGCCCATCAAGGTAAATAATGACACAATCTCCAGCCCTTCTCTGACATCCTATTTTCGCCCATTCTTCCTTCTCTTCTTGTTCTGTATCATTTTGCAAATCTTTCACTTCTTCCCACGTTTTCACTCTCTCAAGCAACATAAGTTGGCAGCTGTTTCTTTTTGGTTCAATTTTCGTGTTTATTACCATTTTATTTTTGGCACAATATTGAGCTAGTTGGTCAGCATATCGGTCACTTTGTCATTGTTAGATTGGTGAGCAGCACCCTTGACCACAGCTACTGTTTCTGGTAATTGAATTGCTTTTAGTAAATCTTTCACAAAATGTCCATTTTTAATTGGAGTACCTGATGAAGTCAGAAACTCTCTTTGCATCAAGAGTTGGCCAAAATCATGCTCAACTCCATAGCCATATTGGCTATTAGTAAAAATAGTCACTTTCAGATTTTTCCGAAATTTACAAGTTTTTGTCAATGTAAATAATTATGCTACCTCTGCAGATTTTACTCCAGGTAAATATGATGCTTCAACTGGACCCCATAAAGTGCAAACTGCATAAGCAGCACTCAAATCTCCTTCCTCATGTCGCATACATGAACCATCTACAAATAGCTCATGTTCTTAATTTATTAGTGTCTCTTCTCTTATATTTGGGTGTGGTTTAGTACAAATTCTGTAAGATCAATACAATTATGTTCGATTTCGTTTTTGACTTCTGCAAATTGCGATTCAGGTAACAATGTTGCTGGGTTCAGAATATTACATCTAGCAGTTGTCACATTCTCTGCACCTACAAGAATTCGTTCATACTTAGTGAGCCGACTAGGTGTTAGATACTAAGTTTTAGTCCTGGTCAGTAAAATCACAACTGCATGTGGGACATACACTGTTACTGGATGTCCCATGATAATGGACTCACTTTGCTCAAGACTCGCACAAGTTGCAGCTACTGCTTTGAGACATCCTGGCAATGCTGCTGCCACTGGATCCAGAGTAGATGAAAAATATGCAACAGGTCGTCTCATTAGACCATGAGTCTGAGTCAGAACTGAAAGTGCACAATTGTCTTGTGTGTCACAAAACAATGCAAAATCTTTTGTATAGTCCGGCATCCCTAATGCTGGAGCTGAACACAGACAATCTTGTAACTTTAGAAAAGATGACATGCTTTCATCATCCCATTCTACTGGGTCTTTTGCTCTTTTCTTTGTCATTTGTATCAAAGCTTTTGCTAGGACTGCAAATCCCACAATCCATTGCCTGCAGTAACCTACAACTCCAAGAAACATTCTGATTTATTTCTGTGTTTGAGGTAGATTCATGTTTTGAATTACTGATTATTTCAGAGGTAACCCTTCTGACACCTCTCTCTATCTGGTGCCCCAGATATTTCACTGATGTAGTACAATACTGCAATTTTTCAGGTGATACTTTGTGTTCACCTTTTAATTATTCAGCAAAGCAATTGTATCAGTAACACAGTCTTTTCGATTCTCAGATGCCACCTGTAGGTCATCTATATACTGCACCAGGACTGATTGTCCAGGCAATATCAAAGATTTAAGACATTTTTTCAAGATCTGATTAAAGATCGATGGACTTTCTGTGTACCCCTGAGGGACGCGATTCCAAACATAGATATTGTCATCGAATTTGAACGAGAAAAGATACTTACTCTCCGGGTGCAGTGGTATTGAGAAAAATGCGTGGCAAAGGTCAATTACGGTGAACCAGCCTGCTGCCCATGGTACTTGATACAAAATCACAGCAGGTTTTGGCACAACTGGACAACATGGGATGACAATTAATTTTGCGGAGGTCCTTTACGACCCTGTATTTTCCGCTCGGTTTCTTGATGCCAATTATGGGTGAATTACATGGACTGCTCATTATTTCCTGCAAAATTCCTGCTTCCACTAAACGTTTTATTTCTAGTGCGACTCCTGCTTTTATTTCTGGGCTCATTTTGTTCTGTCGAATATTTGGATAAACTGCACCTTCTTTTACTATCACTTTTATTGGGTCAACATTTGCCATTAATCCTACATCTTTTCCTGTGAAATCCCACACTTTAGGATCTACTGCAAGTTGTAATTCTTTTGGCAAGTCTTCTATGGTAAACTTTTGTTTTTCAGTTTCTTGTCTTGCTAGCATAATTTTATAAATTCCATCTTCATCTGGAGTTAGAATTTCAACTCCATTTGGTGTACAAAAGATAGTGCAATTCATTTTGCACAACAAATCCCTGCCTAATAGATTTACAGGACTGGAGTCACATACAACAAATTTGTGCATTTCTTTAAAATTGCCTATTTTGACTTCCATTGATTCTGTAACTGGGGTACTAATTTGTTTATTAGAAACACCCACTAGTTGGATCGTTTCTCCTGAGAGGGGTAGGTTTGGAACGTCTGCTGTTCTCACAGTAGAACGGGTAGCGCCAGTATCCATCAGAAAGGTAACATCATTTCCTTCAACCTTTCCCTCAATGTATGGACCTGACTGATCTACCTGCAAGGATTCGCCAAGTACGCACTCCTCGTCCTCCCCCCTCAGGCACCATTAGAAACTATCTTCATCAAAGTATGAGTCGCTCAAAAGAAATTGGCGTGTCACTGTGTCCCTTTTACCACTTCCTTCCCAACTTGTGGTATCTATACTGTATGCTGGTTGACTCCGAGGGTTTGGCATAGGCGGTAATGGTAACTGATTTTGTATTACCTGTTTTTGCTGCTTTTTCGATATCTCATTCTGCGTCTTTCGATTCAAACTATTAATTATTATTATTGGTTAGCACAGCCTTACACTCGTTCTTCCAGTGCCTCAATTTGCCGCGCCCATGACAAGGACATTTCTTTTTAACCTCCTCTCGATTAAATTTTCCTCTAGGTTTATTACCTGTTAGATCTGGGGGTCTCTAGTTGGCAATGGTTATCACCTTTGTCCAAATAGGGACCCTTACTTCTAAGTCAGGATAAGGGGATTACACAACTTAATAACCCCTGCTCACCCCCTTGGTAGCTTGGCACGAGCAGACAGGCTTATCTCAGAGGCAGTGTGTTAAGCATTTGTGAATATACACAGTCATACAGTGATAACACTACAGATGGACACAACACAGGTTTTATAAAAATAACTATTCTTTATATAGACTTAACCTCAAGACCATAAACAACAAAAATCCACAATACTACACTTAAGGTTACTTAAAAGATGATTAAAGTCTTTTAATTCAAGTTGTTGGTAAATGCGACAAAGTTCTCAACAAAGTACCTGAATGCGTAACGCAAAGTGAGCAATAGGTTCGCAAAAGGGGAGATGCGTCGGTTCCGTGACCCGGGGGAACGGTTGCGTCCTTCCTCAATGCGTGCGCTGAGTAGGGGACTCGTCGTGAGCCTTACCGGTGCGGAGGTGATGCGTAGATTCTCGGCCTGCGGGCCCGTTGCGGTGCGCAAGATGGCGCCTTGATGCGATGCGACGATCCAGTTGCGATGCGAGAAGATGGCGCCCTTGATGCGATAACGCCCTGGCAGCCTTGCGACGACTGTACTTTGGAGCCGCAACGGGCCCTGCAACGCGCTTCTCCGGCGATGCGATGGCGACACTCTCGATGGCGTCACGCTTCTCTGGTGATGCGACAGCAGGCAGCTTTGATGAACACACGCTTCCAGGGAGATGCGACGAAGGCCCGCTTCTCCGCGTTTCAATGATTTCAGCTGCAGTGGCGACACGCTTTATCTCGATGTGTCGCGCTTCCAGCTCCCAGCGGCATGCAAGTGACTGGAGTCAAAATTCCAAACAAGGAAATTCAGGAGGGAGATGGAGGTGAAGTCTTTTTTCCCTGAGACTTCAGCAGGAGGCAAGCACAGTTCAAGCCCTTGGAGAATATTTTGTAGATGAAAGTCCTTACAAAGTTCCTTCTCCTTTCCCTTGGCAATGAAGCAACCACTGCAGGCCAACCCAGCAAACAGCACACTGGCAGAGGGGCAGTCCAAACTCCTGCAGCTTCCTTGGTTCTTCTCCTTGGCAGAAAGGTTTCTTGTTCCAGAAGTGATCTAATTTCATGGGAGCAGGGTCCCAATATTTATACCCCCAAATCCTTTGTTCTCTGAAGGCAGAGAGGCCTCTGCCTAGTCCAAACCAGTTCCTGAGCACTTTGTTGACATGACACTCTTTTTCCTTTCACTGTGCAGGGCAGAGACATCAGCCGCCCCACAGGAGGTGGAGCCAGTACAGGGGAGGAAAGATATAGCTCTAGAGCACTCTGTTGACATGATTCCTTCTCTCCTTTCACAGTGCAGGGCAGAGACATCAGACAAGCCACAGGGGGTGGAGCCAGCATTGTAGAGAGAAGACCCAGCCCTATTCAGGACCCAGGTGCAACACCCCCCTCTCATCTAGATGCAGATCTCTCTATTCACCACCGGGCTGCCCCAGCCTGTCTCCTGGAATTCCCCGGCCCTGTCACACACAACCCCAGACAGGGAATACACAACTCAGCAGAGGCGAGCTCAAATGGTTAGGCAAGCAAATACCTACTTTCTAAAAGTGGTATTTGCAAACACAGAATATTAAAATAACCTTTACTAAAAGATGTACTTTATTATTCTGAGTTCAGGCATACTAAATACCAAAAGTAGGACTGCTCGATCGGCGAGGTTCTGCGATGATCGCTTCCGAACCCCGCCGATTGAGCGGTCCTACTTTCAGTATTATCCCAATTTGCCGCACTCGCCATCTGCGATGGCAACCATTTAAACACGTGAGACTTACATACCCTACTTGCCCTGGGTCCACATCACGCCCTGGTTGACTGTAATCCCCCGGTCTACCCGCATATTCTTCCACATATTCCATACCGACTGACATCGCTTTGGCAACTGTATAAATTCAATACAGGCATGGTTTATAATGCTGTCCTGAAGATGATGCCACACATCTAAAGTCTTGGCATCGAAACGTCGACACCCTTGTACCATATGTTTCCTAAATACTCACAATGTATTGCACAATGGTACCATGAATTAATCAAGACTGTCCACTGAATATTAGGAAACAGACCGCTTCATTCGTTCTTGCCTAAATATTATTGTTCTGTCTTGTCTGTGGGTCACAGGTTGTGCCCCCTTGACATTACTTTTTATCCATTTTTATCTTTCACATTTGAAAAAATAAATTCCTGTCCGGCTGGACAAAGAACATATTGGCTATTTAGCGTATGTTGATTCTCACTCTGATTTCTCATGTTCTAGGGACCCATGTCTTTAGTAACAATCTAACGCCCAAGGTCCCTAGTATATTACCTTTGGGTTCCCTTGTCTATATAAATAGTATTAACCAAACCAGCGGCTCTGAGTGACGTCAGCGCAGCTCCGCAACTGTCTCCCTCTTTTGCAAGGTAATACGAGAGTTTACTTCGATTCACTTTAAATGTTCATTTTATTAATCTACAACGTAAAAACATTCGCCACTGTGTCTGCGTAACTAATTTAAAGGAAAGAAATTACTTTATTCACTGCGAGTAACTCCCTTCCATTTACTCTTCATTCACTACAAGTAGATCCCTTCCGTCTACCTTTCACGCAAGCATCGGAGAACCTGTTACTCCCTCGGGCTTACCCTTTCTAGGTTATGCAAGGCCAAAGTTTCACCAACGAACCCCTTTGCTGTCAATCAAGCTTAGAAGAACCTGCTACTCCTCCAGTGTGACCTGTTCTAGGTTGTATCACACCAAAGTTTTACTAGCGAACTCTTTGCTATCAATTATTCACACATTTGTACAGAAAAAATCCCTAAAACAGGGCTTCCGGTTTTACCTAACCATGCACTTACTTCAATGACAAGTGACCTCACTACAGAATGGTTTCCATTTACCACCTGTTAGTCTGTCCCCGGGGTTTCCAGACAAAACATAAAAACAGGTACGAACAGTTTTGGTAATGCATTAAAATCAATAAATCTATAACTAATAATCCATCAAAAATCAATATTTACTAACTACCTATTTACACTAATACCTAACCTTGCCTCTGCTACTAAAATAACTGATAGAGCGCGGGCTCACCTGCTCAACATACTCACCTGGGCCCATATATCTATGTATACATTAAACAGGTAAACCTACACTCAATCAATTAGGATTTTTACTGTTTGGTTTTTAAATCATTTATCTTACCAAGCCAAGTCACCGATACCTATAGTCCTAAAGGATCAAGGGAGTTAAAGAGAGAATAGGTAGCAATAATAACATTTAGCATTTCATAAATGACCACAAACTCGGGAAAGGTTTAAAATCTTTATCTTAGTAAATCTTTGAAAACTTATAGAAAATGAAACTCAAATTAATTTCTTATTCTGTTTAGACTAATGCAGATTTTAAAACATAAACATTTTCAAAATGATTTGGAGAGAAAGCATTTAAACAGAGGGTAGGTAAAAGAAAGGGAAAACAGTACAATGACAAACCCACACTTTATAGTTACCTAGAACTATGTAATGACCAACCCTGGTCATAGACTGAGTCAAAGAATAAGAATCCCAAAGTATAGGTGCCAGCAGGAAAGAACAGATGAAAGCCAGAATCAGGACAGGTTAAGGACCAAATTGGATCAGGATAGGACCACCACAGGCTAAGACCAGCACCACAGCTAAATTTCAAAACACCAGCGTTGTAAACCCTCTCTGCAGCTAACAGTCGAACACCAATTGGATCATCGATCTCCTTCCCAAAACCCCGATTGGGTAATCGAATTTTCTGACAGAGTGCTCCGCCAGCAACTCTGCTCCCGATCACCTATTGAGTGCGTTGGGTCAGTGAAAGGACAGCTATTCGGACAAGTCGGACAATCTAACTAGCTAAGCCTACATTAGTTATACTATTTTTCAGGTCAGTGTACCACGCCCAAATGTTACAAATGTGTGAATCCCACAATTTTATTGGACAAAGAACGAGGAGTAGCCATCACACCATATTTTCTTGAAGTAACTTGTCAATCATGTATTGAAGTCGTTCCCTCCCATAACTTTATCTACCCATGTTCTTTATTCCGCCCGGTAGTGAAATGTATCAATAATCATTTAAAAAACATTTTAACAATTTAGCTTCCTCTGGCAAGGCAAGAAGTTCACTCTTCTCCACCTTCCATGTCCGTCTTGGCTTAGATTCAAGGCTACAGCTTCTGTGGCTTCAAGACTTGTCGCGCAGGCGCAGTTTCTCCAAAGATGGAGTTCAGCAAAGCATTTAGGCCCATTATTTAGTTACATGTAAAAATAGAAAAGAAGCCGTTTTAGAGACACAGAATAAATGAATGCTCTGTATACCACTTCTTTCTACTCTATTCCCATTATTATATTTTATACTATTGCATTAAATATTAAGCGAAAACAAACAGCTTAGCGAAGCAGCGATGCAAGCTTCTTGTACGTTAGGACACATACCGGTTATCTTAGTTCTATTGCGCAGAAGCAGAAGTTTTCCAGCAAGCATGTCACGTGGGCATGACAGACGCATGCGCAGTAGAAAATTCTGCGTAGCAGCAGCCATTTTAGTGTAAGCGGAATATAGTTAGTAAAAGCACATTGGCAAGCTTCCCCTAGATGCCTAATATATCGTGTAATGCAATATTAATAAGACAAAACATGTTAGTTAGTACATTAATATTATTATTGAGAGGGTTGCTTACGAGCAAGTCACTTTAAGTGTGAAACCTTGCTCCATCAATAGAATGAGGTATTACTGTGACCTGTGATTCTAGGCTTGAACGGTGACAACGTTGACCTAAAGCCACTGACACCCTCATATTCGGTTATGCGTCATAAGAAATGTGAATGGCGAACTTTGGGGTTATGACTCTTGAGGGGTCAAATGTAATGTTGTCAAAGGTATTTTCACCAGCCTGATGAATGTTTGTAAATTAATACGTAGTATTGAGCAGTGTGTGTGTGTGTGTGGGTGTCATGAATGTACTTTTACTTTTCCAGAGAAAAGCACAGACTGGACAATTATTTATTGTGTTATTATTGCGTGCCAGCAAGTGGCAATTACTAGTCCACACCACCTCCCTTGCATAGCCTATGACTGCTCTGCTCTGCTACCCTGCGCGAGTTAAGCACTAAAATGGGGTGTTGGTTCCCAGTGGAGGGCAAATATGGACCCATTACTTGTGAGGCCACACAGCCAATGGCCTGCTTCCTCACAACACTGCTCATAAAAATGACGAGTCAATCAGCATAGGGCATAGCAAAGTAATATGGACTTGTTTTCTTAGACCGTATAAGGAGAGATGGACAGCATCTAAGAACACATCAAATTTATGCTAATGAACTCTTCAGCCTAATGTTTACACCACATTATATTAGTGAAATTGATTTCTTTTTCAATAGCTATCAAGGAAAGTTTCTAAAGGATAACTGGGCTGTTCCATCTTGACTGAAAGAAGCCACACCACAAATAATCTATCTGGCATTTATGATAGAATATGTTTGAAAACAAGCCACTCAAAGACCACTCAGATACCTAAAGGCAAGTGTATAACTCCAAATAAAATAGGTAATAATCTATTCATACCAAACACAATGAAGGAAAACAATCCTATCATTTTAACACGTAAATGGTTGGTTCTGGTCCACAACACAAGCAATGTTGACTTGGCCTAAAAGGTTAACTTCTCTTCCCCTTTCAGTATATTCCAACCTTAAGGTGGATCATAAGAGCTGGTTACACTTTTCTAAGAGGTACTTCCTTAGCCCGAAGCCACGCCATTGCTAAACTCTTTTTATGTAAACTCTTATTTTAACCCGCCACACCAAAGGCAGAAAATGAAAGGTCAGAAACCCAGAGTCGTTTGGGCTTTGGCCCTCATGCACATTACTTTCACATTTCATGCTTTCTAGTTTCAGTACCCGAGAATCCTTTCAAAAATGGCATTGAAAGAATGAAATGGTACAATACATGGCAATAATCTTTCCACTGTCCACGAAAAGTAGCACATAATACATCGGTTTCTTTTTTTCTGCCTACTGCAAGATATCTTAGAATTGCTTGTCATCCAGCACAGTGATGAGTTAGGCCTTTTCCTCTACCTTTGTCACCAATCTTACTTGTAGTATCATGGGTTGAGGGGTTTGTGTAATGTAAAGCCTTTTAAGTCCACTTCTGTATTCCACACCCCTATTCCCCACAAATTGCAAGCTGGCTGTAGCAAACACTATGTATAAAAGTATAAAAATAGAAAACTTCGTCCTCTGCCTGTGCAATTTCAGCACAGTACACATTTCAAGGGTGGCATTCTGAACGAAAAGTCACGATTTATTTCACATCACTAGCTTTTCCATTTATTTGGAAAATGAAAAGCATTCTGCACTACTTTGCCTATTTCCTGAGAGGCCTCTTCGTAAATCACAACCCTACCAAGATATCTTTACAGTCCCCAAACATAAGGAAAAAAGAGATGTGTATTTTACCTGGATAGCATTTTTGAGAGAAAAGTTATTTGATGAGTTTTTTTATAGCGCCAGCTAGACCCGGAGGTATTAGAGCGCTTTACCAGAGGATCAGCGAGATTGCAAGTTACAAAAAATTTAAATAAGTTACAAAGTGTTAAACGGTAAAACAAGAGTTACAAGAGAATGGCAAATAAAGACATAAGGAAACATAATACTCCATCCATCGTTTCATTCCGTTGTTCTCCCTTTCACTCATTAATGCGTTCACTCATTCCACCCATCCATCCACTCATCCATTCATTTAACTTTTCACTCATCCATTCTGTCACTCCCTCAGCCATCCTTTCATCCATCCACCCACCCTTTCACTCATCCATCCTTACATTTAACCCTTTTTCTCATCCATCATTCCATCCACTCATGCATTTATCCACCCTTTCCATCTGTCCTTTCACTCACTCACTCACCGATCCAACCTCCCTTTCACTCATTCATCCCTTTTTTCACTCATCTATCCTTACATTTATCCTTATTCATTCATCTATCCATCTACCCATCCAACCCTTCACTCACCCATCCATCCTTTCACTCACACTTCCCTCCATCCTTTCACTCACTCATTTTCAACTTAATTATGAACCTTTTTCTGCCGAGGTTGCAGAAAGAACAGGCCCTTGAAGAACTCCACTCCTGCTATAGCTGCTAAAGCAAGGGGATTCACAACGTCCCTGGTCCAAATCTATCCATCCATTCCTCCATCTGTTTTTTTACTCCTACATCCCTCCATCCACCCTTTCACTCATCCATCTTTTCGATCATTCATCATCCATTCATTCGCTCATCCACTCTTTTACTCCATCCATCCTTTCCATCAGCCATCCATCCTTTCATTCATCCTACCACCCATCCATTAATTTACCCTTTCACTCATCCATCCTTTCACTTATTCATCTATCCATCTTCCGATACACCCTTTCACTCACACATCCCCCATCCATCTTTTTACTCACTTGCCCACCCACCGACCCTTTTTGCAGACAGAGAGGGCTCATCAAGAACTCCACCCCCCCCCCGCCCCCCCCCGCTGTCGCTGTAGCTGCTAGAGCAGGGGGTTCACAACGCCCTTTTTTCATACCCTGGTCAGTGTGAAGTGACACAAGGCAATTTAATATTAAACATATATTCATAAATATATAAATAAATCAGAGAAGGGGAGACTAGTTCTCAAGAGGGCTCCGTGTGTGGGACTATTGGTTAGGGTTCTGTTGGCAAACTCTTTATTGGCTGTAATAGATGTAAAGGTTTCCTACACATGGGCCTGTTGTAGTGTCATTCACATTTTGCATCCTCACGCCACAGCATACCGTATGGGGGAAGGGGTCAGCCCAAATCAACCACTGCCTCTTCACTGTGAAGTGCTCCATCTTTGCCTGTACACGTGCATATCTGCCTGGAAAGTGGTGCACTTCAGTGCCAGAGCCCATGAGCTAAAGCCTCCTTTCATTTGTTTGTTTCATTTGTAGTCACTTTTTTTTGGCTTTGTCAGTGTTATTTTTTCTTTATTTTCATGTGTAGACTGAACTGTTCTGCGCCTGCGCAGGACATGATCCTGCCTCGGTGAAATCAGACCCGCCTCCTGGCATTTAAAACGACTGGAAGCGACAACCGCATTGTACATTTCTCCATCATTCTTTCCTTGAGTCAGCACCGGCCCTTTCCCACGCAGCCTACGGTACTGCCAGCCTTGAAGAACTGTAAACACTCATCGGGCCACTTCCTGGTGGTCCAGGCAGCAGGGAACAGTCCTGCAGCTTCCCCGGGGAGAGCCTAACACTCCTCTCTTATCTCATGTTTGTCATCTCCCCAGTCTCTGACATGCTGTCTCTTGGCACAACAAGGAACATATGAACCCTTTCTGCTTGCACAACAGCGCAGCCTGTGGAGCCCAGCCAGGCAGCCCGCACACTCAGAAAGTGTAACTCTA
Organism: Lissotriton helveticus; assembly: GCF_964261635.1. NCBI lineage: Eukaryota > Metazoa > Chordata > Amphibia > Caudata > Salamandridae > Lissotriton > Lissotriton helveticus. The sequence continues at coordinate 1,259,029,266 of NC_136069.1, forward strand.
TACCGGTTTCCACCTCTTTTTAGGTTTTGCCTCGGCAATGCGTACGAAGTACGCATACGCTAGCAAAACCTCTTGAGTTCTATATCGATCGATGACCCGCCTCTGTCTCTCATTGGCTAGCTCCATAAATAGAGGCTAGCCATTGGGAGACAGAGGCTGTCAATCGCGCTTTCTCGGGGAAAACGCGATTCGGGGGCGTTTCTCGGGCTTTTTTTAAGCCCCGCCCCTTTGTCCCGGGCCGCGCTGCGATTGGCTGCCGGCCCGGGACACCCCCCTGACGTCATTCCCGGGCCGCGCTGTCATTGGCTGCCGGCCCGGGACCTGACTTGTTACTTGATGCGCCCACCTTCCCTCTCTAAACTACTCAGTATGTCTCCTGCTCGGTCCACTGAACTATAACGTAATAGACGAAATATTGTGTAAAAGTAAGCCATTCAACTGTTTAACATAACTGCCATTTTAACAGGAATGGTATCCTTCCTGAAACCTGAAAGATATCAAAACGTGAAAATACCTGAATTACATACACTTATGAAACGAAATCCCCTAAAAGTGCTGAGCAGTCTGTTAAACTATAGGGTTTCAATGATGCAGTTTATCTACATGCGCGTTCTTTCGCCCCTGCCAGACTGGTGAAGAGACCCCATATAGAGCTGCCAACGCCCGGCGAAGACGCGAGCTGTGCAAGTGAGAGGTGAGCGGGGGGGACTGCCATTGTGAGGCGGGGGGGAAACGAAAAGACAAGGGGTAACGCTGGTACGGCACCGGAGACCTGCGTGCGGATCACGGCAACAATCGAGTCTCTCTGGGATATGTGTGGATTGCTTCCACCGTGGCACGGCGGGAGTGTGAATTTTAGTATGGGGGAATTTAGACATTAAAATTGTCGGGGTCGAGGTCTGTGAGGGGCACAGGGTTTACTCTCATACCTCACCCAGGTAGTCGGTTAAAGCAAGCTTTTGGAATATTAGTATGCTTCCGGCCGAGCGGTTTCCGCACCGGCAATCTCATCGGCGGAAGGATATTTTCTATGAACTGGGCAGCATAAGAACCTTTTATGGGTGTTACTTCCCCCACCTCATCCTCCCTCCACTACTACTAATCAATCGTACCTAGAGAGCCCCCTTTATACCCATCTTTTATGGGTATTTTCTTCATTGCATTTTTCCCCATCTCCAAGCGCCGCCCTTCGGCGGTAGATGTAAACAGCAAGCTGTTAAGAAAATTTGGCCTAAGTAGAATGAGGCGGGGCGTGTTATCACCCTTGCTGTGTGTTTATCACCTACTCCGACGCCCCCTTTGCGATCAGAGGGGCACCGGTCTGTGTTTACCAGAAATTGAATGATGGGCCTGTCTCCGCCGGGGAATGGTCCTTGTCCACTTCCGGGCCGGATATTCTCTCATAACTAATCATGGTGTGTATGAATGAGTTGGTAACCGTTCCATTCTTCCCCGTTACCACCTTGCGCCCCATTTGAAATCCGATTATGTTGCTGCGTCGATGCCCTGCTTAAAAAAAAATTCTTATGTAGGACATACCCGGAAATAGTTTCATTTCAGGCTGTGGCTCCTGTCCGGAAACGGTGGGAGGGTTGGAGACAACCACATAAAAGCACAGAACTGATTTGAATAACACTCTTAATCACCGCGTTTAAATTGAAATTTGCAAGCTAAGTTGACCGGGACCCTAGTGTTAACGTAATCTAGTCATGTCACTATAGGCAGGTGGAGGAGCTGCTTCTCACTTTCCAAATGGTGATCCGTTACCTGAGCGAGGAGCCTTTTTGAGAGTATTGCATCCATCGTACGTGATCCAATAGAATTTTACAATAATTACCTAGACGCTTAAACAATGTAATTGTCGCCTTTGGCTACATCCGATAGCGAATGTAATAGTATTAGTGCATAATTTAGCAACTTTTAGTGACATGACTCCAATTAAGTAGGGTATCAATGAATGAAAGCTGTACTTTTGTGGAAGGTATTTTATACTGGGTTGGGCACGCCCACAAAGATGTAACCAGGAGTTTTAAACCCTAACGTGTTTTTTTTTTTAATGCTCCGGGCTTCTAGATCACTGCAACAATAGCACCGTGTATAACAAATAAGCCTTCGTTGGTATTGTATTTATATTGTGCTTACTTCCGCTAATGTTTTGAAGCGTTTTACACTGGGCAGCACACTGCTCTGTAACCCAACGTTAGTGGTTAGTTAGTCCAGTGTTTTTGGATATTGTTGGTTATTAGGGTTAGTCTTGTGCATTCAGTTAAACAATTCCATGCATTCCAAGTTTCTTTGTGATATTGTAATTACATTTATATAGAGCTTACTACCCATGGCGAGGCACGAGCAAGCACCAGCATCCGGGCACTGTGGGTGGCGCCTCAGTGTTGTAGTGATAAGTATTTACAATACGTGTTTGGTGAAGGTATGTGGACGTTTGGTTCAAGGCCTGCGAGGATGGCTGGCTGAGTTGAACGTTCTTTGCTGCAACTTAGTGATTGCTAGTCATGACCATTACCTTGGTAAATTGAGTGCCTTAAACTGGGCAAATGTAACGTTTGGAACCTTTAGTGCTTAATAAGCATTGGCAATGCCACTAGGTCTCGCTTTAAATAAATTATGTATGGTACTGTGAAGCATTACAAGTAAATAGCATGGGAATGGATATCTATTTATGTGGAAGCAAGGAACTGTAGAATGCTACTGGTGTAGGTTAAACGGTCAGGTGACAGTTGCACCGTCAATCAACAAGAAAGGGACTGTAGGGCTTTTTAGAGAGGTCCAGCATGCATGCCCTGTGTGTGTGGGTGGCTCTCTGTGTGCGTGCATGTGGGTGCAAATGCAATAGGTCTCGCATTTGCGAGAGATTAAGCTATTGGCATTGTAAATGACAATGCCATTTATTTATCGGTTTTCAAAACCAACACATAAATAAAAAATTTGTCATTTACAATGCCAATACCTCTAACTTTTACAAAGGCGAAACCGTTGCATTGTAAATGCTTGTTTTTTTTTGTATTTCATGGGAACGACTTGAAATATATGGCATAATAACACGCACCATTGTTTGAATAGTGTAAATACTTGTTTTAAATTACATGTCTGCATGCCTATACCAGTTGCCTTCGTGCCTTGTCAGGAGGGTAGTACAGCACAGCCAATGTCTACTGTGCTTCTCGCCAGGAGTGACAGTTCTCCAGCGGTTTGCTAATTTCGCCTGATCAGCGCTTGTGCTGATCCTTGGTCTCTGTCTGTATTTTGTTTATTCATATCGTACTTGAAGCGTAAACCCCTTGTTCTCCTAACTGTGGTGAGGGGATTATGTTTTCCTGGTCACTTGCATGTGATAAAAGAACAACAGGAACACTAAGGAACCTTTGCTTTGACCCTCGCATCTCTCTCGAGTGTCATGGAGTGTCGAGGAGGTAGTAGAGTGGAGGGTCGTAAAGTGGAGTGGCATAGAGTAGAATGTTGTGGAGTGGCGTAGAGTGTAGTAGAGTCGTACAGTGGAGTGTCCTAGATTGGAGTGGAGTAGAGTTACCTACAGTGAAGTGGCATATGGTGGCATAGAGTGAAGTGGCTTATAGTGTCATCGAATGTAGCGTAGTAAAGTGGCTTAGAGTGGAGTAAAGTAGCATGTCATAGAATGGAGGGGCATAGAGTGGAGGGTCATAGAACTGAGGGGCATAAAGTGGAGTAAAGTGTCGTAGAGTGGTGTGGAGTGGAGTGGACTGGCGTAGAGTGGAGTAAAGTGGCATGGAGTGTCGTAGAGTGGCAAAGAGTGTCGTAGAGTGTAGTGTCATAGATTGGAGTAGAGTTTTCCTAGAGCGAAGTGCCATAGAGTGGAATGGAGTGTCTTTTCATAGTGATAGAGCGCGCGAGGTCACCCAGCCAATGATTCCGCCGTTTCCGGCTTCAGGGCCCATATACTTTCAATTTACACTATTCATTGACAGGGCGACTTCACGGGCTGCTACCAATTGTGTGTGTGTGTTCCCCACTGTTATTACTCAGTGTACCCGACTTACCATCCACCGACACGGGTACCTATGACTTCAATGGATCAGGGGCCTAGCTGTAAAAGGAAAGGCAGCAAATGCAATCTCAAATGACATTCAATACTGTTGTAAATGACCACGGACAACTGGAAGTTTTAAAATGTTTATCTAAAGTTCGTTATCGTCAAGCATTAAACTTACAAGGATAAGGCAATCAATAACCAAGATAATGAAAAGTACATAACTATAGAGAAATAAAGTCAGGGTAACCATTTAAATGCAATTATGAGATAAAGAGAAAATGCTATGTATTCAAGTCAAGGAGTTTTCAGACAGCTTAAGTAAGGCCGTTCTAGACCATATCAGAAAATGACAAACTGCAATGCTAAATATGATTTCCAAGAGGTAGGATAGCATAGGAACAATTTAAGAGTATATGCACTTAACTTTTATGATTCAATAGTTTGCGGCAAAAGCATGGAAAAATCAACATGTGCAAAGATGTGTCTTTATTGAAGCAAAAGACTGAAATATAGAAAGGTGCAAGTGTAAAGAACTTAGAGCAGTATTTACCTAGACTGGTGTGGAAACCAAACCCTGGCCACGGGTCAGTTAAGGACAGGAAACCCTCAAGGAAGGATACCCCTCAAAGGACAGCAGGTGCAGAATGGACACCCAGGACAGGACAGGATACCCTCAGATTAGGAATCAGGACAGGACCTCAGGACAGGACAGCAAACCCTCAGGACAGGACCGCTCAGGACAGGACCGCACCCGCAGTTTGGAAGCAACGCCTGCGCTCCACCCTCTCTGCAGCTATCGATCAAGACCCCGATTGGGTCAGCGAACTCCCAGCAAAGTGCTTCGCCAGCACTTTAAGGTTCAGTAGAACCTTAGTCTATGGTCAATTTCGGACAGAGTGCTCCGCAGCGCTCTGTATCTTCAGTCACCTATTGAGTACGATGGGTCAGTGACAGGTCAGCTAAACCAGACAAGTCGGACAATTCCCTAGGTGAACCCAGGGTAGATATACTGTTTTGGGACAGGGTACCACCCCCCAAATGTTGCAAAGTGTCAGAATCCCCAATTTCGATTGGTCCTAAGGTAGGCTTTGGGTAACACACCAATCATAACAGTCTATTTAGATGCTACATTTACATATTTGGGTACCGCCTAGCGAGATTGGGGTTCCCATGAGAAACTGTGCAGAAATACGAGTGACAATTAACATTGTTGCCGAGTTAGGACAACTGGCTCCGCTTTCCTGGGTTTTCAGGTCAGTTCTCAGGAGCTTCTTGCCCATCACTGCCAGCTGGCTAAGTTCCATCAGCCAAAGTTGTCAGGTCCCCGGAAAGTCGCATATGCGCAGAAGGGACCTCCAAGATGGCTCTCGGTACAGACAGACCCACATTTCCCGCAGTACATGAAAAGTAAGCGAGAACAAATTAATACATAGAAATAACATTATGAAAACACATCATTTGGTTTTGAACTCTCAACTTATCACTACAAAATATACTTATGCAGTCTAAATGTTAGCTACATATAACAGGCACAAGAGCAGTGGCACGAGCAGTACCACGTTACAGGCAAAGCTATGTATTACGCATGCGCATAAATTTCCCTCCAATTCTGCAGACACGTCAGGACACGTGAGTGTGACTGACGCATGCGCAGTGACTAAATACAAGCGGCGGCCATATTTTACGGACACAGATTAAATTCATTAGGAATACACATAGGCAAGCTTCATAAACTTTGCTTAAACTAAATATAAGGTTAGTAAGACGTACACTTATTACCTTGTTATACATAAACGAAGTTCATGAATACAGCAAGCCGCAAAATATGCGAAGCTTTGCTTCATCAATCCCCTCTTTGATGATATTTACTATCATCACAAAATTTTAATGGAACCAGATGCCAACTTTTCTTTCACACTTTATACAGTTCTATCTCTTCTAGCAATCGCTCCAGCTTTTCTCGTTCAGTTTTGGTAGGGTGAGAATTCTTCACCTTTTTATAGATCTGATTATTCATCTCTTCTAATTCGAGCTCATCGTTTCACTCCTCTTGTATTTACTTCTCTTGCATTCACTTCATACTTCTTTGTGTGTTTACGACACTTGCAGCAGACAAATATGAAAAATAGGATGAGACCTATAATTCCAATTGGCATCAGTACTTTGAGTAATAAGCCTTTACCTATACTAGCAAACCAATGACCTACATTTGAGAGACCATCTACCAGTCTCTTCCAGGCACTATCAACCTCGAGTGGTCTGAGTTCCTTTGCCAAATTAGTAATGTTTCTCACATATCTTTTGAGCTGCACACTTTTGTCCGGAATATAAGTGCAACAATGTTGCGCCTTCAACATCCGGCAGACTCCGCCCTCTTTCGCCAATAAGGTATCAAGAGCAAGTCGATTCTGCAAAACCATTGATCTGATCGCAACCATTTCGGTATTGACCAGCAGAAATCCATGAGCTGTCTCAGTCGACAACACATCCACTATAGTGGACAATTTGCAAATTCTGTGAGTGTTCAGAACCACTCCCACTCCAGGTATCAGTGCACTGAAAATACTACCCATTATTTCACCTATACTTTCTCTTTTACTACGCACTAAGCCATTAGTATTTTCACTGCTTCCAGCAACTCCATTCACATGGTATATTTTCGGGAAGACAATGCCAAAATAGCAGCTTCCATACCAGTGATCCGGCAATTTGAAATAAGCCTTGTCCCCACAAATATAATAAATTCCAGGAAACACAGGCTCTGACCCATTTTTGAAACCCCAACCTCCAATTACCTTGTAATTATGTTCGCATTCACTGGAACCAATGAAAATGTTATTATAATAGCTAGTCTTCTCGCAGTGAAGACATAGCTTGCCTTTCTTTTCAAAATCCAGCAACAGAGCAGGACCCGCCCCACCAGTTGAGGTGCCTTCCATGTTCTCTGCCCACTTTGGCTTTTTCTGACTTTCGTCATTAGCCTTCTTTTGTATTTTAATTCTCCTTTTCTCTGCCATGTTTAGGAACATCTTTTCCTGCTCATGCAAAGAACAAGTCAAGTTATCTCTGTGTGCGTCAGCTATGTCGATATTACCTATTGTTAGGAAGTAATCTCCCATGTATCGTATTGCGTCACTTTTGGTATGTACAGGATTCAAGTTCCCACGTATAGGAAGCTCAGAAAAGATCACGTCATTATTAGAGTAATAGTACTGTAATGGTCCTCTTTTGTAAAATAAACTAGCTAAAATGCTACAGGAAATTCCGTATGTCAGTGGCAAGTGATGGTATGTCACGCCTTCAGCTACAGAAGTAGGTAGCTTCATGCAGACATAGCAATCTTCAATTTCCATAGTCTCTACATAGTGTATTAATAAGTTTGCGAAAACATTTAAGCGTGTCCTGTTTTTAATTCTATGATAATGTAGTTCTTCCTCATCTGATGCTTCTAAGTCTTGTTTTGTTTGTCTCAGTGCTCTCTCATGCCTAGCTACACTCTGTGTTGTCAGCTCTTCACTGTCAGTATTTACAATTTCAGTAGGGACAATATTAGTATCTTTGCTTACAGCAAAGGGAATGAAAATTGTTAGTCCTATCCAGAGTAATATCAGGACAACTATACTACAGACACATACCTTGCAGCATGTTTTGCAACAGCTGCGACTAGGTCTACCACTCACGTTTGAATCAGACATTTTAGGCTTCAGAAGAAGTTTCTCGACCCCTCTAGGTGACTTTACACGAGTATCTTACTTTGTGCAAATTCACGGTGGCTCGTCTTCTTCTTCGCCAGAGTACTCGGGGACGGGCTCTCCGTCGCTTACGTCAGTGATATCGAGATCTTCAAGTTCTTCTAACACAAGTGTCCATTCAGGTGACTTGTACTTTTTGTTTTGTCTCTTTATCCGATCACTCCTTCTTTTGGAAGTGTCTTCTGGTTGTTCTGCTATGCGAGCACTTCTCCTTTCTTCTGCACGTTTTTCTTCTACTGTTTTTATTCTCAGTCTCAATTTCTTTATGTATCTAGGCTCAAGATGCTTTCTTTTCTTAAGTCTTTTTGTTGGTACTTGAACTTCGTTCCCTTCTCTTGCCCTTTTGTTCTCATTAACTGTTGGCAATTCTGTCTCAGTTTCTTCTTCTTCTATCTGACTAATTCCAGGGCTAGCATCTGTTTCTTCTGCCTGGGTACTAATCTGGCCTTGTTCAGGTAAATTGTGTGTTTGCTCTTCAAGTGTCTCTGACTCTGTTTCCTGAACACGTTCTTCTAATTCTATCTGATCCTGTTCAAGCACTTCGATCTCTGGACTTTCTTCTGCTCGAACTATTACACTATGTCTAGTCTGTCCCTTCCCGATATCAGGTGTCAGTGGAGGAGTATCAATCACTTGTTCTGTATTCCTCTCTTGTTCAGGATCCTTCACTTGTTCAGTATCGGGCACCGGCTCTGCAGCATTCACTTGTTCTGTATCAACCACGTGCTCTGTCCCTGTCTGACCTTCTCCTTCCTCAGTTTTGATGTGAATCTCAAGAGTCTGAGGTTCTTCGCCTGTGCCTTGCTTTTTCTCTCTAGTCCACTCTCTACCTTCCCAAAGTCGTTCACTTGTTCGAATGGGGTCTTCGGTGAGATCAATCAAGGGAATCCACTCTTCTGGCCATATGCTTGGCAGCTCGTCTTCAGCTACTTCTGGCTCAGCTTCTTGGACCCCTTCAGCAGGCTGGACTCTTGGTAGTTCGTCATCAACTATCCTTGGGCCAACGTCTGCTGATTCTGCAGCTCGACTGGTACTGGGCTGTACGTCGTCAGCTACTTCTGGTCTGGCTCCTGCAGAGTCTTCTGCTGGACGTCCTTCTGCTTCAGGCACTTCGTCTGGTGGTACCTTCTGGGTGTGGCTGGCGTGTATCCAACGCGGAACCCCTGCACACTTGACTGCTGTGGTAGTAACCAGAATCACCTGACGTTTTTCTCCCCACCTTGGCTCCAGGCAGCTCTTCCGAGTATGCTTCTTTATCTTCACCCAGTCCCCCGGGACCAGTTTGTGGAGAGGAGTCGTTGGATTGAGGATGGCGTCTTCTCCGATCTGGCGAGAGATAGAACGCACTTGGTCACCCAATCTCTTGCAGTATTCAAGCACCAAATCATCAGTAATACTCAACAGTTTGCTTCCAGGCACCCATGCTTGTCTCATCACTCTTCCCATAATGATTTCATGGGGACTTAGGCCTGTTTTGCGATCAGGAATACTTCTGAGTCCCATCAGGACCAGGGGCAGGGCCTTCACCCAGGTCAATTTAGTTGCATCACATAGTTTTGCTAGTCTGTTCTTGATAGTTCCATTTATTTGTTCCACTACTCCAGAAGCCTCTGGACGGTAGGCACAGTGAAGCTTTTGTGAAATTCCAAAGGCCTTACAGAGTTCGTCGATCACTGCATTCTGAAAATGTGAGCCTTGATCTGATTCAATAGTGACTGGAACCCCGAACCTAGGTATCAGTTCTTTTAATAAACACTTAGCTACTGTTTTTGCGTCATTTTGGGGAGTAGGGAAAGCTTCCACCCACTTTGAAAATAAACAGACCATGACAAGGACATATCGTTTCCCTTCACAACGGGGCATGGTGATGAAATCAACCTGTATCCTTACAAAGGGACCCCCAGACCTCCCAATTTTCCCCAGTTCCACCACAGTCTTCTTCCCTGGGTTCATCTTTTGACATGACAGGCACCTCTGGCAGAGGGACTCTGCTACTTTCCTGAACTTTTTACTGTACCAAGTCTGTTGGAACACTAGAATCATGGCGTCCCTACCAATGTGTGATCCTTCATGTATCAACCTCGCCATTGTGCTAAGTAGGTGTCTAGGCAACACAGGCATACCAGTTGGACCTAAAATGACACCATCCACACGTCTTGGTCTACACCCATCGTCCTTCCACTTCTCTCTTTCTTGCCAAGGTGCCGCCTGCTGCCACTCTTTCACTTCATCCCATGTAGGCACTTCTTCAAACACTTGAAGTTGGCAGCTGGTTCCTGGCCCCCCTCGTTTTGGATTTACGATATACCGATCTCTTGCGCACCATTGGGCCACTCGATCAGCATAATCGTTTCCCAGTGATACCTTGTCCATGCTCTTCTTATGAGCAGCACATTTTACCACTGCCAGTTCCTTTGGTAACTGGATTGCCTCTAAAAGGTCCTGAACAACTTTCCCATTTCAAATAGGGGTACCTGATGAAGTCAGGAACTCCCTCTGTAGCCACAACTGGCCGAAGTCATGCACAACCCCATAACAGTACTGACTGTCAGTATACACTGTTATGCGCAGGTTCTTCCCAATTTGGCAAGCTTTCATCATAGCAATCAATTCGGCTACTTGTGCAGACTTGATATGATATAGGTAACCTGCTTCCTCAATTTTCTCTAAGGATACTACCGCATAGGCAGCACTCAGGCCTCCTCGTTCATGCCTTAGACATGAACCATCCACAAAAAGTTCTTTATCATGCACAGGCAATGGCGTTTCTTTTATGTCTGGGCGTGGCTTAGTGTTGAATTCTGTTAAGTCTATGCAATCATGTTCATCATCCACCCCCCCCCTCCATATCCTTTGGGTCGGGAAGTAAGGTGGCTGGGTTCAGAATACTGCACCTAACAATGTTTACATTTGCAGTACCCACAGGAATCCTCTCATATTTAGTCAGCCGACTAGGGGTGAGATACTGAGTTTTTGTTCTGGTCAACAAAATTACCACTCCATGTGGGACATACACAGTTACCGGATGTCCCATGACAATGGACTCACTCTGCTCTAAACTTGCGCAGGTAGCAGCTACTGCTTTCAGACAACCTGGTAATCCAGCAGCCACTGGATCCAGGGTGGCAGAGAAATATGCCACAGGCCTTCTCGTTGTGCCATGATCTTGTGTCAGGACCGACAATGCACAATTATCACGAGTGTCACAGAACAGGGCAAATTCTTTGTAATAGTCTGGCATTCCCAATGCAGGGGCTGTACACAGACAATCTCGTAGTTTGGTGAAGGCTGTTAAGCTTTCATCATCCCATTCTACAATCTCGGGTGTTCCTCTTTTGGTCATTTTTATCAAGGGCCTAGCTAGGACTGCAAATCCCAGAATCCACTGCCTGCAGTATCCTATCACACCCAGGAACATTCTGATCTCTTTCTGAGTACGGGGCAACTGCATCTTTTGAATTATTCTCACTCTTTCCGATGTCACTTTTCTGACACCTTTTTCTATCTGGTGCCCCAGATATTTCACCGATTTTGCACAGAACTGTAACTTGTCAGGGGCCACTTTATGTCCCTTCTCACACAGGTGATTCAGTAGGGCAATGGTGTCAATCACACAATCCTTATGACTTTTAGACGCCACCAAGAGGTCGTCTATGTATTGCACTAAGACAGAGTTCCCAGGGAGGACTAAAGTTTCCAAACATTTTTTCAAGATCTGATTAAAGATAGAGGGGCTCTCTGTATACCCTTGAGGGACCCGGTTCCAGCAATACACGTGACCTTCGAAGGCGAATGAGAAAAGAAATTTGCTATCTGGATGCAAGGGAATGGAAAAGAATGCATGACACAGGTCTATCACAGTGAACCACTCAGCATCCCAGGGAATCTGATACAGAATCACTGCTGGGTTCGGGACAATAGGGCAACAGGGAACTACTATTTTGTTGACTTTTCGTAGATCCTGTACTACTCTGTACTTGCCACTAGGCTTCTTAATGCCCATAATCGGAGAGTTACATGGGCTACTCATCACTTCCTGTATGATGTTTCCTTCTAACAATTTCTGTATTTCCACAGTAACACCAGCTTTCACTTCTGCATTCATTCTGTATTGTTTAGTATTGGGGTACACTGCATTGTCCTTGATTGCTATCTGTATGGGGTCCACATTTTTCATTAACCCTACATCTTTCCCAGTAAAGTCCCACACCTCTGGCTTCACTGCTTCTTGGAGTTCTTTGGGTAAATCCTGCATGGTCATTCGTTTAATTTCCGAGTCAGGTCGGACTAACATTAGTTTATAAATGCCGTCTTCATCTGGGGTCTGAATTTCAACCCCCTTTGGTGTGCAAAAGATGGTACAGTTCATTTTGCACAGCAAATCACGTCCCAGCAAGTTCACTGGACTGGTGTCGCAAACGACAAATCTATGCATTTCCTTAAAGTTTCCAATTGAGATCTCCATGGGCTTGGTAACAGGAGTACTAATCAATTGATTAGATACACCCACTACTTGGATGGCTTCTCCCGAGAGGGGTAGGTTTGGAACGTCCACTGTTCTCACAGTAGAACGGGTAGCGCCAGTGTCCAACAGAAAGGTGACATCATTTCCGTCAACCTTTCCTTCAATGTATGGTCCGGACTGGTCTACCGGCAAGGAGGCGCCAAGTACGCACTCCTCGTCCTCCCCTCTCAGGCCCCGTCAGTACTGGTCATCACAAAGGAAGGTATCATTTAGAAGATACTGCGAAGTTGCTGCATTTCTGTTCTCATTGCTTTCCCAGACTTCTATCTCATCTCCCTCTGCCTGTTTTCCCCTGTATACTTGCTTTGGTGCTCGGGGCACCTGAACTGTTTTTACCTGTGGTTGAGTCTTTCTTGGTCTCTCTTTCTGCGTCTGTGGAGTTAAATCAGGAGTTTTGGGGTTATCTTCGGGCAAGTAAGGACACTCGTTACGCCAGTGTCCAATTTCGCCGCACTGATGGCAGGGAAATTTCTTCATAGCCTCTTCCCTGCTCATTTTGGGCCGGGGCTTGCCTCCTCCCCCTCCCCCAGGGCCTTCGTTTTTAGTGTTTTTGACCATGTTACTCAACTGCTTTTCCTGCTGTTCTGCGAGCTTCACCTGAGCCCACATCACTTTTTCCTTGAGAGCCTTTTTCTTTTCTGCCATCTCGTCCTCGCAGTACTTTGCGTACCGCAGGACCTCGTCTACCTTTTTGGAGTGCCAACAGATTTTGTTATCTTTTATCCACTGACAAATTTCAGGTCTTAAACCGTTTACAAACCTGTAAATGAAGGGCGTCATGTCCTTCATCTCGATGTTATCTATACCACTGTATGTTTTAAACACCTGCAACAGCCTTTCATAATAGGAGTGCACTGTCTCCTCTCTTTCCTGCGTTGTTCTATCTATCCTGGTCCAATCAGTTTCCTTAGCTGGCACCTTTAGTTTCAGATGCTGAATTACTTGTTCATATTTTCTCATCACTTCTTTCGATGGTTCCCCTGTTTCTTTATCTCTTGTGTACTCCTCACTAGGCCAGGCTATGGCTATTTTACACTCGGTCCATAGATCGACCGGGACCACAATATCGAAAAACCCATCCAGGTCTTTCCACAGGCATTTCTGCACCTTTATGAACCTTTCCACTTGCCGGTACCATTCAACCGGCTTCTCGCGCAGTTTCGGAAAATCGTTAGTAAAGGACACAATATCCTGTCTGGACCATGGAACGTGCACATACCTCCCACCTGGTACTTCACGCATGGGGCATAATGTTTCGGGCTTGTCTACTTCTCTCAGAGGGAACTCAGGGGTAGCTTGTCTTGATCGGGCCTCATCTTTCTTACGTGCCCACCTCGTTTTCCACCTTTCCACGTCTCCCCATTTTTGCAAAACTGCAAGCAACTCTTTAATCTGCAACTTCCTCCCTGACACATTCAAGTTCTCTAAATCCTTATCTGAGAACTCAGCTCGGTATGGCTTCTGCAAGGGCTTCGATCTGGATATATCTATCCCCATACTAGCTGCGGTGTCGGTCGGTTTTTCGTGGAGCACCCTAGTACTCCGGGTAAGGCTTTTACACATGAACAGCAATTCTTCTTCAGAATAGGTGTTTAATCTGTCTAACCCCACATTTCCTGCCATTAATTCTTCTATTTCTACTCTCAGTTTGTAGAGGTCTAAAGGTTTCGTTTGCGGAGCCTGCTTTTCTAATTCACGACTCCAATTTTCAATTTCTTCCGGTGTTACCAAAGAGACACTCCTGGTACCCGTTGCTGATTCTAATTTAATTTCCTTCGTATCGAAAGGATTATGCCTCTTCTGCACTCCCTTCCCTGCTTGTTTGTTTGGCAGGTCCAAGAATACAACTTCGGACTCGCACTCACTGGACTGGTCGTCTATCAGTAGGGGCTCTTGCCTCGGCGGGGCCATTATCGGGTTCATAACGGGAGGGTTCGAACTTCCTTGACTATTCCCATACAACGGGACTACTGGTCCGATCGTTACCGGAATAGTCAAAGCTTCAGGACTGGTATTTAACTGGGAGATTTTCTGAATTATTTCTGACCTCTGTCTCGCTATGGCCTCTTGCTCCCTTTCATCTAATACTTTTCCTAATGTTCGGTCAGGTATCAGCTGTGGGGTCAGTTGAGGCGTAAAACTCGGGGCAGTAGGATGCGTTTCACTTGGTCCCCCACCATAATTTGGTTTCGGGAACAAAGTTCCTGTGCCAAATGACCTACGCTCTTCCCCATATGGAGGCTGCAAAAAGGGTACTCCTGAACTTACTGGCTTTTCTTCATTTTCATACAGGGGTCTGGGAAAAAATGTTCTTTCACGGGAATATTTTTCCTCTGAGCTCTCGGGCATTCTAGGATATATATTGCGTACCTCTGCGGGTCCGGGGTTCTCAAAATAGGGCAACACCTGGCCACCTCCCCCCCTACATAGGGATCTGTCTTCCTCCTTAATAGATGGACGCTGGGGATTCTCTCCTGCACTGGAAGGTCGGGCTCCCTCATTATAAGGGGGCGGACTTCTCGTAAAGATGTCATCTAACAATTCATCGTCTGACTCTCCAAGGGCTCCCCAATGCTTACATTTTTCTGTCTTTTTCCCTTCCCCCGAAGCGGTACATGCTGGCATCATGGGAAACAGACCCTCAACAATCATGCTCTGCCTCCACTGTTTCATCCTTTTATCCCTGGTCTCCTGTTTCAGCCTGGGGTACCACTTAGTCAGACCTTTGTCCATTCGGGGTTTCTCTCTTTCAAAAGCCTCAATCTCCCATTCCTCTAATGCCTCATACTGCGTTAGTCTTGGTCTGGGACGTAATTCATTCATGCGGGTTCTCAAATTAAATAAAATTCTGCCATTGAAAGTACCGTCTAACGGAAAAGCCAATACTCCGCATCTTTTGTGTACCTTACCCAATTCTCCAACCATACACAGGTATTGTACCCTCGGTCAAACATCATGAATGAGGCAGGAGTATTCGGTGGCGGGATAGTAACGCCCTCTCTAGATTTAATCGGTTTGTCCGTTTTGAAATAATTCTTTACCCTGCTTACAAGGGACATCTTTCTCTTAGCTCCGTACATAATATCGTATCTATTAGCTTTCCACTGATCCCTTTCAAACCCTTGGTTTCTTGGATCGGGTCTAGTCTCTGGACAATACGAGTGCCACATACAATTTCTACGCTTAACTCTGTTTACAAAGTCACCTCCAATCAGAACGCGTCTTGCAATTCCGTGCGACCAATGAGGTGCAGGCGTTCAAGTATTTCCGGCCAATGGGTGCGCGGCCCCTTCGTGAGACTGTCCTCACTCCTCGGCGCTTCACCCCTCCTTTACAATTTCAGCCCTGCTACGCGCCCGCTGCTTCTACCAATCCCAGCGCGGCACGGAGTGACGTCAGAGACGCTTCGCGGCTGACTCCCTCCCTTCACAAGGTAACGGAAACTTTCTTTCCTTTTAAAGTGCTCAGTGCTTGGTTATTTTACAACAAATACACATTCGCCACAGTGCTCAAGTGTCTAGACAGGATAGCTTTGTTTTACTGCAAGTAAACTACTTCCATTTACTTTTCACGCGCTGCGGGTAGATCTCTTCCGCCTACCCTTCACTCTAGCATCGGTGAACCTGTTATTCCCCTAAACTCATCCACTTCTCCGGGATATATCCGAGTCTAAGGTTTCCCAGCGGACCCCTCTGCTTTCACCCTAGCTCCGAGGAACCTGCTACTCTTCCGATGTGACCCTTACTAGGTTACGCCACTATGGGAAGTTTGCCAATGAACCTCGTTACTGACTTTTATTCACACATGTATTCAGAAAACCCTAGTTAGTGCTTCCCGGTTATCCTAAACTGCACCTAACTTTCCTTAAGCCTGTGACCTCAGGACAATGGATTCTATTCACCACTTGCCCTTTCAATTCCCCGGGGAGTTCGGACAACAAGAAACAATACGATTTACAAACGCATGGATTAATACATATAACAATATAAGAACAAGAATAATAATGAAAAAACAGTTCATGAATTGTTTTTACAAGAGATTATTCATGCGTATTCACAAGAGATTGATCAGGTCTCTCGTAATGACCTTTTCCTATAGCAGCATTAATATACTAGCAGCTCCCGACTTGACTAGTCTAACTAATCCTGCCTAACCTTTAGCTAGTCCCTAACCATCCTCTGATCTACCAGAAAACTGATAGAGCGCGCGAGGTCACCCAGCCAATGATTCCGCCGTTTCCGGCTTCAGGGCCCATATACTTTCAATTTACACTATTCATTGACAGGGCGACTTCACGGGCTGCTACCAATTGTGTGTGTGTGTTCCCCACTGTTATTACTCAGTGTACCCGACTTACCATCCACCGACACGGGTACCTATGACTTCAATGGATCAGGGGCCTAGCTGTAAAAGGAAAGGCAGCAAATGCAATCTCAAATGACATTCAATACTGTTGTAAATGACCACGGACAACTGGAAGTTTTAAAATGTTTATCTAAAGTTCATTATTGTCAAGCATTAAACTTACAAGGATAAGGCAATCAATAACCAAGATAATGAAAAGTACATAACTATAAAGAAATAAAGTCAGGGTAACCATTTAAATGCAATTATGAGATAAAGAGAAAATGCTATGTATTCAAGGCAAGGAGTTTTCAGACAGCTTAAGTAAGGCCGTTCTAGACCATATCAGAAAATGACAAACTGCAATGCTAAATATGATTTCCAAGAGGTAGGATAGCATAGGAACAATTTAAGAGTATATGCACTTAACTTTTATGATTCAATAGTTTGCGGCAAAAGCATGGAAAAATCAACATGTGCAAAGATGTGTCTTTATTGAAGCAAAAGACTGAAATATAGAAAGGTGCAAGTTTAAAGAACTTAGAGCAGTATTTACCTAGACTGGTGTGGAAACCAAACCCTGGCCACGGGTCAGTTAAGGACAGGAAACCCTCAAGGAAGGATACCCCTCAAAGGACAGCAGGTGCAGAATGGACACCCAGGACAGGACAGGATACCCTCAGATTAGGAATCAGGACAGGACCTCAGGACAGGACAGCAAACCCTCAGGACAGGACCGCTCAGGACAGGACCGCACCCGCAGTTTGGAAGCAACGCCTGCGCTCCACCCTCTCTGCAGCTATCGATCAAGACCCCGATTGGGTCAGCGAACTCCAGCAAAGTGCTTCGCCAGCACTTTAAGGTTCAGTAGAACCTTAGTCTATGGTCAATTTCGGACAGAGTGCTCCGCAGCGCTCTGTATCTTCAGTCACCTATTGAGTACGATGGGTCAGTGACAGGTCAGCTAAACCAGACAAGTCGGACAATTCCCTAGGTGAACCCAGGGTAGATATACTGTTTTGGGACAGGGTACCACCCCCCAAATGTTGCAAAGTGTCAGAATCCCCAATTTCGATTGGTCCTAAGGTAGGCTTTGGGTAACACACCAATCATAACAGTCTATTTAGATGCTACATTTACATATTTGGGTACCGCCTAGCGAGATTGGGGTTCCCATGAGAAACTGTGCAGAAATACGAGTGACAATTAACATTGTTGCCGAGTTAGGACAACTGGCTCCGCTTTCCTGGGTTTTCAGGTCAGTTCTCAGGAGCTTCTTGCCCATCACTGCCAGCTGGCTAAGTTCCATCAGCCAAAGTTGTCAGGTCCCCGGAAAGTCGCATATGCGCAGAAGGGACCTCCAAGATGGCTCTCGGTACAGACAGACCCACATTTCCCGCAGTACATGAAAAGTAAGCGAGAACAAATTAATACATAGAAATAACATTATGAAAACACATCATTTGGTTTTGAACTCTCAACTTATCACTACAAAATATACTTATGCAGTCTAAATGTTAGCTACATATAACAGGCACAAGAGCAGTGGCACGAGCAGTACCACGTTACAGGCAAAGCTATGTATTACGCATGTGCATAAATTTCCCTCCAATTCTGCAGACACGTCAGGACACGTGAGTGTGACTGACGCATGCGCAGTGACTAAATACAAGCGGCGGCCATATTTTACGGACACGGATTAAATTCATTAGGAATACACATAGGCAAGCTTCATAAACTTTGCTTAAACTAAATATAACGTTAGTAAGACGTACACTTATTACCTTGTTATACATAAACGAGGTTCATGAATACAGCAAGCCGCAAAATATGCGAAGCTTTGCTTCATCAATAGAGTGGGGTAGTGTGTCATAGAGTGGGTTGGCATTGAGTGGAGTGGTGTAGTTTGGTGTACGCAGGGTGTAGTAGCGCACTGCCATTACAGACAGCACATTTTGAATTGAAATGACCACTACATTTGCACATACAATTTTGCTATTAAAGCTATACAGAGCACAAACAATGTGTGGAAACAACGGGCCCAATTCACAAAAGTAATCTGAGACAAAATCCTAACTTTACGACTTTCGGTATTCACAAAGGGCATTTAGGAGTAGTGACGTTTACTACTCCTAAATGCACTTGTGAATACCAAAAGTCGTAAAGTTAGGATTTTGTCTCAGTTAAACTTAATTGTTGGTCTTCTTAAGACCAAAACATAAGGTGAAGAGGGTTGGGCACATTGTGGTCATCTATAGCCCAAACAATTGTGGTGGGTATAGGGAGAGTAACGAAAATACAACTTGTAATTTGCCTTACCATATTTGTTAAGTTTCGCACAAACTACAGCCAAAAGCATGTTTCCTAGCGCCTTACCATCATGTGAATTACATCAGACAAGATGCACACAAATTAAAAGCATTGACTTAATATAGCAGTATACATAGTACTGTAGAACCCTAAATGCGGTAAGAGGCAGACTCAATGAAGTTGTGATTTTCAGCTGAAGGGGAAGGGGCTGCACTGTTTGTTCCAGCTCTCTTGTGAGTTCATTCAGTAGCTTGATTCACTCTGTCCACAATAAGTGGTCCCCGTAGAAAGAATAAAGAACCAATCAAGATTTAGGCCAGGGTTTTCACATTACTAGCTCCTGTGGTCAGAAGTCCTTTATACATCAAACAGCTCACATTTTCTTCACACCAAACCAGATTTCACTTGTTCTCTTGTGTCTGTCAAGTTATTGCCTGTTCTTCAGTCATAGATGTTTCTGTGCAGACTGCAGTCACCCATGGTTTTTTTGTGGGAGAGCAAGGCAGCCCACATTGGCAGAAACCATTGAAGATATCTCAGCTGCATGTGCTATAAATTAAATGATGCATGTTCTGGGGGAAGGGTGAGTGTGTGTTACAGCATATCCAAACGTATTTGGTGGAATACTTTGACAACAAAAGCAAAAGCGTCCCAATTAAAAAATGGACATCCGAAAGTATATCCAGGTTCAGTATTACTACTGAGGGTATCTAACCATAGACAGCATGCCAGTTAAATAGGCGGGAAAGGCAAAGATACAACACGACATAGGGGACAAAGGTTCATCGGTGTATATCAGGACTAAAAAGATATCTGAGACATATCACCACAAAGAATATTTCAGGCTATAGACATATTTGGGGCATATAGTAACACATGTTAGGTAAAACTCTTGTTTCAAAAAATGTATTCACAAAAACAGTTCGCACAATCAATTAATAATTAATGTACACAATTAAAAACAAATTAAAAAACCATGTTCAATTTGGGCAATTATTACTCATATTGAATTTTTTTTTAACTTTTATACAACATAATTAAAAACGAAAAGAATCACAAAAGTCGACGCGGCGTTTCGGTTTTTTTCTTTGAACACCTTCTTCAGGACTGATTCTAGACAGTTAAGAAACACAGAATTACCATCCATTGTCACATTAATACATCATAATACAACACTATCTCCGATTTACATATTACCATTTTACATATAGTCATAGTTGCATCTGCTTTTTTATCTGCCTTTTTCTACATAATACCCAGACATGTTAGAACGAAGGGCTAACATGTCTGGGTATTATGTAGAAAAAGGCAGATAAAAAACCTCACCAGCAGCCATCTAAAACTAAAGAATCAGGCAGTCAGAATGTGTTTGAACTTGTGGAATTTAGGTTACGTGCAACCACACTTGAAATCCACCACCCCACCTCACCCTACACTTTTGGGTCCCAAAGATCAAATTCAAGATGCTGCGCTTTATTTCTGAATAACGCTTGCTGGTAGAAAGGCTTCAGGCCCTTCCTAAAATTGATAATCTCCTCCCCATAATTTGTAAGTCCGAAAACTTGGTGTTTTCTCACCCTGTTCATCCATCAAACCTTCACACGTCGAGAACATTGGAGGCAGATCATCGTGAGTCTGTGGGGCTGGGTTCACAGAATATCATGTTACACAACTAATCCTTTTCAAGCAACAGAGGCACATTTTTTGTTTTTCATCAGACCTTTAAAATATGACATTTTAGTTGAGCTTTTGATTAACGGTCAATGACAAAGACAGGGGTATTGATTAGAGATGGTCACATTTTATCTGATTGGATGAAACCTTGTCCCTTTGGTATTGTTTTCTCTCCACTGGCTGCCACTACAAAAATGGATCACATTTACAGCCTTGCCCATAAGAGGCTTCGCTTCACCTACGCTGTACAGACCAACGTTAAGACATTTTATTAATAAACACACTGCAGCTGAGAAAACAACAAGAACTGCAAGTTGAGACTTAACATGTTCTGCACCGAAAATATGGAACTGTCTCCAATTTGTGATCAATTTAGCCTCAACCCATTTATCAAGCACAAATCTTAAAACCTTAATTTTCAAGTTCTACTTCGAAGATAAGTTTTACGCAGTGTCTCCTCTCCCATTTCTGGTTGCTGCAAATCGCACACATCGGTTTCAACTAATTTGTTTTCTTCAGTGGTTGCGCATTGTATGTAAATATCATAAATCAATACATTTAAGCATATGCAATCAATACAAAAACACGCAGGCCAGGTATTGCCCCACCCCGGGAATTACTGGGACCCCGGAATTGGTAATAACAATGAGTTGTAATGGGCTATTCATAATAAGCGCCTTGTCCTGGCTTCAGACAAAGACAATGACACTGTCGAAAGTATGCTTCTTCGAATTTATTACAGAAACTTTCAATGGAGGATGTGCCTAGGCCATTATTTCATGACCAATAAACATAGTCCAGTATGTATAAACTTGGTAGACATGAGAAATTCTCAGGTCAGATAGTCACAGTAAGATTAGGGGTGTTATTAATCTTTTATGTTGTCTCCAGAGGAGTCCTTAATAAGAAAGGGAGAATCTATCAGTAACCCTGTCACTCCTTTGGAGTCTTTCCTACATTTACCATGAAGAACAGGTTTATGTTGCGTTAAACATGGGCGATCCGTCCATGGTAAAACCACCCACCTGTCTTAGTGGTTCTCTAGATGGGAAAGATCCAAGTCTCCTTGAAGCCAGTCATATAATTAGACCCTTTCCTCCTCACTTGTTTGCGTACCCCGCCCCATGTAAGTACTAGCACCCCGCCCTCCCCCCTTCATGGAGCAAGTGTTTGAAGCTCCTTGGTGCCCATTCAGCTTTTACGTCAGTACGCCCTTGCTGTCCTTTTTCCTCTGTGTACTGTAATGTGGTGGGAAAGTAGCAGGCCACCCATCTTGGAATGATCTAATCTTCCCTTGGTGAGTGCTCACGAGGGAGGCGACTGGTTCCTAAACCTACCCTTGTGTTCTTCTGCTGTCCTAACTGGTAGAGCCAATGACACTGACATCAAGAAACTGGCCAGTGCTCGGCCATCCTCTATGTTGCTCGATTGAGGTGGAGTGATATATGGTGGAAATGAGGTGTCTTCAAGGCTGTTAGGCCACTCGGAGATGCAGGATCAAACACAGACATTTTCAGGTTCTACTGCAAACATATGAATGTATTGTAAAATCTATAAGTAAGGATTCAAGTAGCTGCTTCGAATGTCCTCAACGTCTGATTCCATTTCCTTTGACCAAGATAAAATGGTGTCATAAGGCACCAGTAGGGTAGTTTCAGTGATCCAAGCAAACACTTTTGTTGTCCTTCCAACTCTAATTTGAACCATCTTTTAATTCACCATGAAATTCCTCATTGCCCATTCTTATTGAGCCCCATTCTCAGCTACCTTTTGGAAAAATCATTAAGGACAATACATTCCATAAATCCAGACTATAAAAAAAAGATAAAGTTTTGTTTTTCAGTGTAATGTTCCTTTGCGATTGCAACATTCAAAGACCTTCTGCAAGTAGCTCGACTGCATGTTAGTAGAACACTAGTACACTTTAAGGTTACATTTCAGCATCTTGGAATCAGGCCAGTAGAACCTTTAGATTGGCCTTTAATGGGGTACAGAATGGATGTTTACCTTGTAGCAAACCTAACTTTCAAGTGCAAGAAGCAAAGTTAATCATGTTTGTGGAGCCTAAACATTAAAGTCTCCAGGACTGAATAGTTTCATTGGGTGTATAATTGATATGCGCATACATTCACACTGATTGGGTGCCATAGAAGTTTACGGGAAAAAATATGTATATAGTTCATTCATTCATTCCAGGCATATACACTCTGTTATCTCCCCCTCTTGAAGCATACCTTTCTATCAGCATAAAGGTTGAGGAAGCATGGCATCTTTCAAAAGTAGGAATTTCAGAGCTGAAACAGTCTTGAAATCCAGGAAGGCAGCTCCCCTTTACAGAAAGGGAGATTACTTAAAAGGTTTACATTCCAGTTTTGCATACATTATATTTGCAACGGATTCTGTATTCCTTTGTAGCAAATAAGCCGGTCCATTTTGTATACTCGTATTCAAAATTGATAGAATTTCTGTCCCCTACAAATTAAAAACACAATATGTCCTAATTTTCGGGAGTACATAATTCACATTTTGTTGATAGTGGAGAACATTTTTTAAATACTTTTGAATAAATCTTACCATTGTTGGCGCAGCTGCAGTATCTGTCTACAGAAGAGGTCCACATGGCTGTGTGTAGTAAATCCTGAGGACTGTAGAACACGCCCAGCAGGGCTTGCCACTCCACTGTGCTGTACGCCTTAACTAGAATTGACGGTTTGTAGTTTGTGTCTTTTTTTTTCTAGTGGTGACTGGAAAGGCAGATAATGTTTATTAAGTTAAAGGCAAATATTGATATTGCTGAAAACCTACGAATATATTTCATCTACCACACCTGTAATTGCTGAGTTGCTGAGCATTTTATTTACGATAACTAATAAAGGATCTTGATACCATCTTACTGTGATTAAACTGAGAACTTCTAAGAAGGCAGGGAGATTCTGCTGATGTGAAATGAACTGAAACATCTGTTGCTTCTGAACAGCTTTTATTTTAGAAGGATGTGGTCTGCAAATAAGTGTTTCTTGAATTAGGAATTATTACACTTTGCCAACCACTTTACTTTGGTCTCCAATTTTTTTATAGCACCTTGCATGCTCATGACGAGGTCAGATCGTCATGAGCCACGGTGCTCGTGTGCTCATGACGAGCTGAGCTCGTCATGACCGTTGGAACTCTCGCATGCTGGGCTAATTCCCCTGCTGTGCGAGCGTTCCACACAAACGGGTGTGGTCATGACGAGCTCAGCTCGTCATGAGCACACGAGCACTGAGCCTCATGACGAGCTGACCTCGTCATGAGCATGGGGGCACTGTGCGCATCCCCCAGCACAGCTGGGGAATATGCCCCGCAGGGAAGGGGCTAATGATACGCGCAAGTTCCTTCACTCTGCTTAAGAAGTGTTAGTGGCTTATTTTTACTTAGACTTGGTATTGCTCTTAAATGTTGATTTCTAATGGCTGTAGCCCCTCAAACAAAAAAACACTCCACAACATTAACAAGGCAACATGGGGTGTGTGGCTGCAGTGCCTGAGATTCTGGGGCGGACACTGATGCTAGCTACTAAGTGGAGAACTCTTTCACCCACCCTGGGCTCAGAACGTCCACAATATCAGCAGTCCCTCCACAGTGGAGGATGGACAAGGTCAGATTACCAATGCGGCCAATCGGGTATGGGCCGATGGGCCAGTGCTTAAGTGCCAGCAGGGGGCTGCTTTTATTTTGGACCATGTGCTGTTGTGGCCTTTGGGCCATTCTCACCTAGCTGTCAGTTCTCACCACAGCCCCAATGGGGCCAGCCTGTCCCAGAAGTGAAGCAATATCATTCACCTCTCACCTGCCGCTCCTCCACTAGGACTTAATATTTAGGTCATAGTGGGAAGGGGGTATGGGAGTGCACAAAGGCTGAAAGTCCTCTTTGGAAGGCCAGGCCAGGTGTTGTGGCCATTTTCATCTCGACCTGGCTGGCTCAAATTTCATTAGGTAATCTCCCCAGCACATACCCAATTTATTTTGTGTACTTGTAGCATGTACTTGCTGGAGAGATCCGTGTTTTGTCTAGCCATGTTTATCTCATCATATGTTAGCAGAGAGAGTTTATATGCCTGCTGCAAACACGCGTACCTTGCAAATCAAAGATTTGCATTTTATGTAAAAAGGTCAACAGGTTTCTGCTCAGACATCCTTTTGTTACTTCCAGTTTATGAATTATAATCGCTGCCATTGGAATTAGGGCGGTAAGGAGGACCACATTTTGCATCAGTTGATTACATTTTGGGGCACGAAAAGACCTATGCAACTTTTTTTGATGGTATTCTTTCATTATTTTGTCACTTTATAACATTATAATCCCAGTCTGGGAAAATGTTTCACCCCCATTAGTATCAGTTTAAAAATCAAATACAGCAATAACAACTGAAAAATGACCAGTCAACATTTGAGAAGGGCCTACCAATGCGCAGGAACACGTGTTGCCAATTTTTTTTGTAACTTTTAAACTGACTGAGCTAGAAAACAATTGTTTCCATTAAAATGTGCATATTATGCAGTAGATGAAGAACTAAGTTGCAAATGTGGCAAATCCATAATTACATGGAAAATGCCGTGGCTGCTGAATCACACAATTCCAGTGCCTCTAATTATAATCCTTCCACTGCAGCACAGTGCCCTGTGAACCGGCATCAAGGAGCTGCATGCAAACTACAAAGCATAGAAACGTATTTCATTTTTAATCAATCTTTATTTATTTTGATATTGCTAAAAAAAGGTTTTTTGGGTAGTAATAAACTCTTATTAGTGCAGATTACCCAACCACTGTGTTATGTTTTAATTCCTGTCTGTTTCACTAGACCAAGCACTATTAACATATTTTACCAACCAATGTAGCAGAAATGCTCCTTTTACCCTTGTAACCATCATTGTCTCAGGTAACATTTCCTATTAATTCATTTAAACACTTGTATGATTAATTATTTGTGTACCATATGTGGGTATGATGTAAATCGCTGTCACCCTACACTAGCACTGCTATAAAAGAAATTAAATAGGAACATAAATTATGCCTGTCCCTTACATAAAGGGGTTAAACAAAGTCAAAAAGCTGCTTTGAAAGTGGAGTAATACTTGCTCTGCATTCCTGTGAGCAAACACAGCGAGTATCCCCAACTTCAAGGAACGTTCATGGAGTGTCTTCTCCCCTAAAATCTTTTTCAAAAGGAGGTTAATAGTGTACTTTAAAGCAGAGTTTTCACATAAACTTGCTCAAAAACCATTGTATCTCAAAGTGCACTTACTAAATACTATAAGGTGTGCCAAGTCAATGAAAACATTTGACTTCCATTTTATTCAAAATATGCAGCGGGTGCCCCTATTTGCTAATAATGAACTCATTGTGTCAGGGCTAGAATTATTTTGGTAACGTCATGGGCAATCTGTTAATGTCACAAATGACATACAGTATGCCAGTGGCACAATGTTGTCATTGACTGCATCCATATATATATGTGATGGGTGACCCAAAGGTAAAAATTACCACTAGATATAGAATGTTAAGGCCAGAATTTTGCTTTGGTTGCCTGCGTCCCCCACCCAATATGCCATGGTTGTCCTGACTGAGTATGGTAGTACCAGCATTTTGCTATAGGTGTCCCATATGCCAAGAATGAGCTCCAATATGCCAGTGCCAGCATTTTACCACAGGTGACCCATAGACAACAAACTACCTCTAGTGTGCCAGCACCAGCATTTTGCCATGGGTGCCGCACCCCATATGCCAAGAATTACCTCCAATATGCCAGTGCCTGCATTTTACTGTAGTTTCCCTTTTACCAATAATTATGCCCAATATGTCAGCACCATCATTTTGCCACTGCTGTTCAATATGCCAGGAATTACAGCTTGTGTGCCTGCATTCTACCTAGGTACATCATATAGCACGAATTTCCACCTTAATTCTCACTTAGTTCTCACTCACTCAGTCACCAACACTCACTTGCACTCACAGTAACTTACTCACTAATTCTTGCTTAGTTTCAATTATTTCCACTCCCTCAGACTCACTCAAACTCACTTAATTACACTATCACTCATATACACAGCATGCACACACACTCACTCATTTCACATGGTTTTATTTTACTTGCTTACCTTCACCTACCTAACCTGTTGAGCAGATAATGATATTGGATAGACTCTCAGGACAGGTACACAGCTTCTTCCAGCCTCGGGAACTGAAGCACAAAGTTGTAGTCTGCACAGTGATGCATAGGCTCCAGCTGTCAATTTCTTACTTTTTCACCTCATCTTGTCATAAGGTATGGTGCGGTGACAGAGGCTCTTGCCAACCCCTCTCTCCGCGATGAGATGGGAGAGGTTGAGCTGACAGCATGACTGATGGGTAGCACTGGGTATGGTAGGAATTACCTCAACAGCGCTCAGGGCTACCTGTAACAGTGATACTACAGCATGCCACTAATGGGAGGTCTTGAGGCCTGGCAGCATCCAGAGGCCAAGGCTAGGACCTTGCTAGTCCTGGTTAATCTCGCTGATGACTGTTGCAGGTGCCTCTATGCGTCTTTGCCAGCCATGGTTTACTGCCTCAGGCCGCAGCAAGGGTGGGCATATTTTTTATTATACTAGTAAATAATAGGTTAATATTAATTACTGGTATTATAAACAAGCATTTGCAATGCAATAGGTCTCGCATTTATGACAGTTTTGTAAATACGACACCTACTGCATTACAAATGCTAGTTTGTGCAAACGCCTGTGCGGTGCTTTACCGTTGGCCACGCCCCTTTCTTTAGACGAGCCGTCTCTAAGAAAGGGGCATGGCCGCCATTAAAGTGAAAGCGCGGTATGAGGCGCTTTCACAAAAAAAGCATATTTGTCAAGTTGACAAACAAATGCGTTTTTTTTTTGTAAAAACGCCCCATTCCCCGCTTTCACTTTCCTTCGACTCGGTTCGTTTAAGGTAAGGGCGTGGCCGACATTAAAGTGTAAGTGGGGTATGGGACAATTTTTTTTTTAAATAAATAAGTAAATAGTAGAAAAAAACATGTGGCCACTTTTTGGGCAGCACGTAAAGCTAAGGCACAGCCGCCACTACAAGCGTCTAAAAAAAAATAATGAAAGCCTTACGGGAGAGTGTGTCCTGCCTGCAACAGCAGGCATGCAAAAACCATTAAATTAAATAGTGCTCGGAGGCTGTAATTAAAGCCTACTGAGAAACAACACATGTAAAAGAGGGATGTCGTCATGGGAGGTTGCAAATGAATACAAGGCTGTACAAATGAGGGACTAACAAGCCTATTAAGGAATAAGAAGCCAGCGTTTATGAAGGACAATGACACAAGCCCATAAAAAATATGGGTGGTAAGTGGGTGGGGCTTCAAGTCCATACTCTAATACAACATGCCTCGCAGAGCAGCGCATGTGCTTCCTAGGCTCAACCTAAAAAGGGGCCGAACAAGGGTGAGCGCTAATGAAAATAACAGGTTTTATTCCATGAAACCTGTATGTAGTGAATCAAGAGGCAGAATTTCTGAGCCGCTTTTTCTCCTCCACTTGTCATTGTAGGTTGTGTTCCCAGGGATCCTGACCTAACCCCTTTTGCCCCTTCTACTTGTACTAGATTTCTGATTGATGATATAATCAGAGTCAAGGACCTAGATGATTAAGAGCAAGATTTTTGCAACCATGTACAAGGCGTTGAGACTTAAATAAGTATTTAGTTTTTACAGCTGCAGTGTTTCCAGTCTACGCCAAAGCTACTGACCCTTCAAGCTTTAAAATGATTAATATACCACAAATGTCTTCAAAAGTGAGCCTCCTGATGCTAACCAAGCAGTGTTTTCTGAAAGGTCGGGCTCCTCGAATGTTTGCCACTTTTTTGGGGCTGCCGGGCCTATTTTTGGTCGCAATCCAACTTTGAGGATGGATGTGGCAGAGCAGCACTTGTACTCCTCGATTTATCGGAAGCCTTTGATATGGTGGATCACAAGATCCTGGTCGGCTGTCTCCGGACTGTTGGTATCGAGCGGTCAGCACTGGCACTTCTCAAATCTTTTTTTATGTCAAAGGAAGCATGTGCTGGCGCTGGATTCTTTTCAATCAGAGCCTTTCTCTCTTGCCATGTGGGGTCCTGTAGGGATTCTCACTTATTCCACTCTGTTTAATGCTTATGTTAAATCTCTGGCTACACTGGTTAGATCTTTTGGGTTTGATCTCATTCATATGCTGATGATACCCAAACCATGGTAGCAATGACTTCCTCCGACAATAGTACGTGCATGAATTTTCATGACTGTATGGCAGCTATTGGAAACTAAGTGAACTCCAACTGTTCAAAGTTGAACTCTGCTAAAACAGAGGTCATCCTCTTCGGGAGCAATTCTACTATTTTTTTTTTAATAACACATTTTATTTGGTTATTTTGCAGTATAACAGGAGTTAGCCCTACAATAACACGCATGAGCAGAGGGATAATATTTGCATCGATAACCATTTTCATGATAATCAACGCTACCCGTCAAACATACAGGTAAAACAATAATACGAATAGTATGCAGTCAGTGATCAATCTCCATGATATAGTACATGATACAGCAGATTCAAAATATACATTACAACAAAGCGATAATACAATATAGCATGGGGTGATACCCGTCAGGGATCAGAGGGTGCCACTCATGGGTCCTCCTCGGGTAGGGGGGCAGGTCAATTCCACGAAATGCCGCCCATCGTGTCCAAATCCTGCGATGTTTCCTGGGGCAACCCCGGGCCTCAAAGACTGCAATCTAGGCTCCCATAGCAATTCTACTCTTTGAACTCCTTCCTGGTGGCCAGAGTAATTAGGCACCCTGCCCTCTCCGGTTAGCAAGGTTAGGAATCTGGGAGTGGTGATGGACAATAAACTGACATTTGGCCAGCAATTCAATGCAGTGACGCCGTCCGCCTTCTACATTTTGAGGATGTTAAAAAAGATTATCCCTTTTATTCAGCAAAATGTTAAAACAACTTTGTTAACTGTATTAGTTCTAGCTGAAAACGATTATTGTAATGGCCTGTATTTAAATATACAACATCTAAACGGGCTGCAAATCTTGCAGGATGCAGCTGCCAGAGTGCTGACAGGCATGCCCAAATTCAAATCCATGTTGCAAGATATAATCAAGCTACATTGGTTGCCTGTCAGGCAGCGTGTCAGATTCAAAGCCCCTTTTCTGCCTATAAAACTCTTCATGGGGTAGGCCCTTACTATATGATGCAAGCCTTCAAATGGCAGTGCCCAGGAAGAAATCTTTGTCCCTCTGGTACTCATAAACTGGTGGTGCCCAGATTCAAATGTACCAACTGGGGTGGAAGAAGTTTTGTAACTTCAACCACAAAAGAAATGAACCAACTTCCCCTCAATCTCAGAAACAAACTTAACCTTTTAGCATTTAGAAAGAAATTAAAAACGTGGTTATTTTCTAATTTAGGACGGTTATGTGTTTTTCATTGAGAGCTAGCGCCTTGACACCTTTGGGTATTTTTTGTGTTTAAAAAATTTCCACAACATAACTGTCTGCTGACTACCCCATACACCCTTTTGCACCATTTGGAAGCGTATCCCAGAATGGTGATGATAAAAATAGTGCCTCACATAAATATTGTTATCTTACTATATCGTTTACAAAAATATTGCTTCTTTGGGTGTAGACATTCTGTTAACTCAAAATGGGGGGATTTTTTGGTAGATGATATTTTGGACACAATATTTTAGTCAGGTGACATTTAATCCACAATATTATTGTACCATACCATCAAATGCATCGAGTCTCACTTCACCTCTTCCACTATTGAATCCATGGCAACCTCACTCTCCGGTCCCAGTTGCACTTCACTCTCCCACTCTCTCACATTATAGAAGATTACACCACATATATAGTCAAAGAAGAACACTTTACATTTGCTCATCTGCTCAAAGCTGTTATTACTTTACAGACATATCATCAGTGTGCCTACATTTTAAAAGGGGGATCACCAAAAGTGACTTCAGAATCTTGGCAAATACTCTGAAAAATGTCAACAATGCATGAGCCCCCTATTTTTTGTTTACATATTGTTTACTGATTTCCGAAAATGGAGCCCCTTACTTTTTTTGATCAATTTCACTCCAGTGATCTGAACAGAAAATACTGTATTGGGTTTTGTCTGGGAGACAACCCACAGAAATGCTACACTGCCCAAACATGCTAGTTTATTTAGACTTTGGTCATATCACAAATTGTTATTGCATCCCTATTTTGACTTACAATGCCACTGTAGACAGATTGTACTAGTTCTAGAAGTTTTTAATGCATTTGTTTTAGAGTGATATTTTTGTTTTGCCTTCGTAACGGCCAGAGGGCTGCGGATATTGGAGCTGGGAAACCAGGTTTGAGTCATGGCGTCTGCTCAACATCCTGTGATCCCCTCTGTCACTTCCGTGTGGAGTCCCCCAAGGCTCATCCCTTAGTCCGACACTATTTAACATTTATGTGTCGGACCTTGCCAACGTGATCAGGGCACACGGGATGAGCCTCACTTCATACGCTGATGACACACAATTGGTCCTTGCCATAAAAAATGACGGGCTTCAGAAAGCTAACATGTTCAATCAAGGCATGTCGGCTATCGGAAATTGGATGTCACACAATTGTCTGAAGCTAAACTCCGACAAATCGGAGGTTGTAATTTTTGGCAATCTCTCTCCGGAGTGGTCGTCATCCATGGGCCAGCCCCCAGTCCCGGTTGACAAAGTGAGGAACCTGGGAGTCATGTTCGACAACCGTCTGAACTTCCTTCCACATGCCAACCAGATATCCTCTTCAGCCTTTCATAAACTTAGGCTCATCAAAAAAATTCTGCCCTTTTTACCTGAAAACATGGCGAAAACGCTGGTAAGCTCCCTGGTGCTCTCCACCCTAGACTATTGTAATGCTTTGTTTCTAGGGGCCCAGGAGAGAGTGCTAACAAAAATGCAGTCTATACAGAACGCGGCCGCCAGGCTCCTAGGGCGAATCCCCAAATTCCATCCGGTCTCACCCACCATGAAACAACTCCATTGGCTTCCGGTGAGGAAGAGGATTAAGTTTAAAACCTTGTGCCTGGTATACAAGGCTTTACACAACGTTGCCCCAGCATTCTTCACCCAGAACCTTACTCCCTACTGTCCATCTAGAGCACTGCGCTCTTCCAGCTCCCTGGACCTGGTGATCCCCCGAACTAAATCTGTCAACTGGGGTGACAGAAGATTCCTTGTGGCTGCTCCAAAACTTTGGAACACACTGCCTCATTCGATCAAGACCAGCACGTCCCTCTGGTCTTTCCGAAAAAACCTCAAAACTTGGCTTTTTAATCAATGATCTGCCAGTCCCCTTGTTGGCCAAACATTGCAGTTACTTAGCGCCGAGATGCCCATGGGCCTTCGTTTCGCGCTTTACAAATGTTTAAAATAAATAAATAAAATAAATTCTAGGCAATTCACTTAATCTCCCTGGGCAAACAAAAAATATTTTGTTCTTCAGTAATGTAACTGTTTATTTATTTATTTATGTTTTATATAGCGCTAGCTAGACCCGAAGGTATCAGAGCCCTTTACATATAATGCAAGATCATTAGATTGAAGTACATGCAAAAAAATACAGACAAAGAAAATCGTTCGCGGGCAGCGGTAGTTACAGTATGCAGACATAGGACCCACTTGAGCTAAAAACATACAAGACTTAGTAAACAGCTGAAACCCTAATTTAACCTCTGCAAATGGTCAAGGCAGAGTGGGTGTAAGCTTTGGGAACATAGCTCTGTTAGAGTGTGTGTTAAAGTATTTGTTGAGCAGTAGGTTTTTAAAGTCCCGCTTGAAACAAGAAAATGAGGGGTTGCAGCGCAGGTCACTGGGGAGTGAGTTTCATTTCATGAGAGCATTTTCAGAGAAAGAACGTGTCTGGGAGGATTTCTTTTTCAGTTTGGGAGGTATGAGAAGAAGTGCGTTGGAGCTCCCTAGAGGTCAGGCTCTGCCAGCTTTTGGAAATTTGTTCTCCAGATAGTTGGGGTTATGTGTATGATGGGCTTTGTGGGTGATGCAAGCGGGCTTGTAGAAACATCTTCCTTCTTATGTAAAACACTTTAGTACCTTTGGGTCGAGTTTGCACTATATAAAACTGCAAAAACAAAAGTGCATTGTAGGTAACTGAAAACATAGGCGATCAACACAGAACTCTTCAGAAATCAAAAGTTGTTGTATCGTCCCCATTTTGTCCATTCTGACCACTGAACATAAGGGGCACCTGTTGTCACCCTATTTTTTCTCTTCACCCTATGCATCCTATCCCACCCTTAGCTCAAGTGCAGTTGTTAATCATAATTGCGGTAGCAAACATATCACCTGGCTTAAAAATTGTAGCCTAAAGGTTGTTTCCATAAATATCGCTCTGTTGGGTGTAGATTTACTATTATTATCTCCAATGGGAAGATATTTTTGTAAATGACTGTGGCATGTTGGGCCCTTGACTTAGATATCATACTGGAAGGCCTGCATAGAAGCAGTTACAATAATCTAACCCTAAACTAACAGTAGTGCCCGTACAAAGGATTGCTAGATAGATGAGAGCAAGGATGAGATGGGTCTGAACTTGGCTGCTCTAGGGCAACAACTCTTAAGGAAAACCCTATTCTTCATATCTACATCAAATCGACCTTGTGACTGCCTATACTTTTGCCCAGAAATATCTGGGAGAAAAAGTGAGAGGAGGTTAGCTCTTCCCTTGGTGCCAAAGAAGATTCCTGTCTTGGAATTGTTGAGATGGACATAATTGGGATTCATGCAGATTACATCATCTGGCCACCTGCTTCATTTCTTTCACCACACCGCATAAGTCTCCCCACAACACCAACATTGGTGAGTATCTGCCCTTCGCACTTGACGAGGCCTGGGAACACCCAGGTCTGCAGGGTGCTGTGCCTCAGTCCCTAAGGTTTAGTAACCTTCAAAAGTAATATTTATACATGAATGTTTGCGTAATCACTGAACACCAACAATATAACAATGTTTGATCCAAATCAAATTGTATTCTTAGATTTCTTGTACTCCAAAACTTGATAACACAAAAAGTAACTAGCAGTTTTCAATGCACTCTAGTTCCTGTAATAGTGCTTTTTTTGCAGGAAGTAAATTTTGTTCACAAATAGCATAAAGATTAAAGTAAAAGTTGAAACAAAAAAGCCCAATGCATTTCGGGTTTTAAAAAACCCTTCTTCAGGGGTTACGTTTTCCAATCTCTATTTCTTGAATAATTGCTGATTTTTCATCCTACTGGTGAACACTACAATAAAAACATAACAAAGGTAGCATTCTTAGTCATGATTGTTGCCCATAGCAAGTACTGAATCACATGTATGTTAGTAGGATTTGCACTTGAAAGAGACAGAGTGTTTTAAGGGTGTTGGTCCCTGAAAACGAAATCAAACGTGTGAGAATAATTGCACTCAAAAAGAAACCATGACCTCTGTACATGCTTGAATGTTGAAATCCCTGTTTTCATTGTGCATCTTGACATAGTGACTTTTGGTGCCCTGAGAAAGTGTTAAAATGTGCTCATAAGTTATGCAACGTGCCGGAGTGTTTACCGATGCAATGTTGACCAAATTGGAAAAAAGTACTCGCAAGCGTCTGCGAATGTATACCTAAACAAATAGACCAGAGTCAGTATCAAAACAACCTAAACATATCCAAGCTCAAACTCATATCCTCCTATTCATAGGTTTCTCTTACCGACTTCGGGCTCCGGCAGTGCGCTAAAGTTATGACGCCAGTGTTGGTAAACAAGAGTCTGGCTTCTGTCCTGTAAAGACCCGCGGCTTCACAAATTCCTGTATAAGCGCCAAATAGCCTTGTGACGACTCAGTTCTGCAAATACAGAGACAGAAGCCTTCCGTAAGACACCCTCCGTTTATAACAATCATGCTTACAAAAGCCTCAGAAACTCGCAGTTCACGCCGACTCACCTAACGGTCCCCTCAATCTGTCTGTCTCTTCCGTATGCATCCAACACAGCGAAACTGCCTATAGTCACGTGGCTGGTTTAAACGACCTGCGTATTTCTACCCTGCTGAATTTTCAACAAAACTTTATTAAAACGAAGGGAAGCCAACACGTCTTCACCAGTAGCGCAAAACCATTGCACTTCCTTACTTCAAAAATCAACTAAATCATCTAATAAACGTATGGTATTTGTCTTGAAACAGTCATCTCAGGCGCACAAATTGATTATCAGAAACAGATGGGAGATAATTACACAAGAACCTGATTTCAAAAACATCTTTGAGGGAATGCCTCTGTTTGCCTATAACCGTTCCAAAAATTTAAGGGAGATGCTAACAAGAAAACAAACAATCCAAAACACAGCAAACAAATGGATGAGCAAATGTTGGAATTGTGGTCAGTGTAGTAATGTAATGACAGGCAACACATTCGCGCACCCAAAGACGTGATATAAAACTGAAACACACTTCTGATTGTAACACCGCAGGCGTGATATACGCCATCCGGTGTCCATATGGATTGGTTTACGTAGTGAGGACTTCCAGAAAAGTGAAGACTCGTATCATAGAGCACAAAAGCACCATTCGAAATAAAAATCTCATATTGGGTACAGGCATCACATAACATCCCGCAAATTAGATTCACCATTCTAGAAAAGGTGGATGACATAATGGGTAAAGATTACCAGACCTCGTTGTCTTGTAGAGAGACTTTTTGGATTAAATATTTGTGTATCATCAGTCCAGGGGGTTTGAATGATCAGTACGAAATGTTGTGTTTCCTTTAATGATGTGTTTCCAAGATCATAGTATTTAACAGATAGAGGTTACATATCCAAGTAAACAAGTGATATAACACAGTTATTCTTTTCATTTATATTGTGTGTCCTTGAGTATATGCCTTCAAGAAGCAAGGTTAATATTGTCTCTTCTTTTTTTGTACAGGATTTGCACATGATTACACACAATTATTTATGGTGTCTTTTATCTTCTTCACCTTTTCACACTTCGTCACGCCGCTTCACTTGTTTTGTGGCAGGCCGTTTGTATTGTTTTTCTACATAACAACTATACATCGGTTCACTTTGTAGAAACATAGGTGCGCGGTAACTAGCGTGACCGTCTATGATCATATGATCATGATATGGATTCCCGGTGTTGGCTACCCTTCGTTTTAATAAAGTTTCGTTGAAAATTCAGCAGGGTAGAAACACGCGGGTCGTTTAAACCAGCCACGTGACTATGGGCGGTATCGCTGTGTTTGATGCATACGGAAGAGACGGACAGATTGAGGGGACCGTTAGGTGAGTCGGCGTGAACTGCGAGTTTCTGAGGCTTCTGTAAGCATGATGGTTATAAACGGAGGGTGACTTGCGGAAGGCTTCTGTCTCCGTATTTGTAGAACCGAGTCGTCACAAGGCTATTTGGCGCTTATACAGGAATTTGTAAAGCCGCGGGTCTTTACACGATAGGAGCCAGACTCTTGTTTACCAACACTGGAGCCATAACTTTAGCGCACTGCTGGTGCCCGAAGTCGGTAAGAGCTATGAATAGGAGGATATGACTTTGAGCTTGGATATGTTTAGGTTGTTTTGATACTGACTCTGGTCTATTTGTTTAGGTATACATTCGTAGACGCTTGCGCTTGTGAGTACTTTTTCCCAATTTGATCACCATTGCATCAGGAAGCACTCCGGCACGTTGCATAACTTATGAGCACATTTTAACACTTTCTCATGGCACCGATAGTCACCATGTCGAGATGCACAGTGAAAACAAGGATTTGAACATTAAGGCATGTACAGAGGTCATGGTTTCTTTCTGAGTGCAATTATTCTCACACGTTTGATTTCGTTTTTAGGCACCAACACCCTTAAAACACTCTGTCTCTTTCAAGTGCAAATCCTACTAACATACACGTAATTCAGTACTTGCTATGGGCAACAATCATGACTAAGAATGGTACCTTTGTTATGTTTTTTTTGTAGTGTCCACCAGTAGGACGAAAAATCAGCAACTGTTCAAGAAATAGAGATTGGATAACTTAACGCATGAAGAAGGGTTTTTTAAAACCTGAAAAGCATTGGGTTTTTTTGTTTCAACTTTTACTTTAATCTTTATGCAATTTGTGAACAAAATGTACTTCCTGCAAAAAAGCACTATTACAGGAACTAGAGTGCATTGAAAACTGCTAGTTATTTACTTTTTGTGTTATCAAGGTTTGGAGTACAAAAAATCTTAGAATACAATTCGATTTGGATCAAACATTGGTATATTGTTGATGTTCGGTGATTACGCAAACATTCATGTATAATTATTACTTTTGAAGGTTACTAAACCTTAGGGACTGAGGCAAAGCGCCCTGCAGACCTGGGTTCCCAGGCCTCATCAAGTGCGATTTCCAAGGTAGGGGGTGCGGGCTGTACCCGAGCAAGGCAGCTCTCCAACGGTTTCACAGCGACTTAAAATTGAAAAACCTTTCAGTTTATTTTAGGTGTGCAGGTCCACATATTTACAGAATATCTGTCGTTCACCATCATGCTTCCTTGATGATTATAGCCACAAAATCATATTCTCCATTATGAGCCACAACAGTGTCAAAAAAACAAGCGAAGCCCAGCAACACACAGGAAAAGTGTCTGTTCATGAGAACAAACATTAAGAAAGTACATAAACATGTCACTGGACAGTGCCATGGTGTGTAGGTGCATATCATGAATTGTTTTTCTGCAATTCTTCCTTAAGCTGATAATAGAATGGCAACTATTTTTCATTTTAAATAATCTTTATGAAGATGGTTAAGCTAGGAAGTTTAATACTCTCCTGTATTTTTCTCTTAGGCCTTTTGGCATCTTGAATCCTCACGCTTACTGTGGTAAATGTAACATAAAATGCTCCATGTTTTGTGCCAAATTTGAACTTACTGTAGCTCATCTAATGCTGGCCCAAGAGGTGGACCATGGGTTTCGCTCCTGGCAGCTTTTCCTAACCCCTTGCATGCGGCCGCGATTCTGCGCCTGTGCGGCAAAATCGCAAGTGGGCGGGTTTATGACGGCCCCCAGCCGTCATCAGCACACGAGCGCCGTAGTGCATGACGGCTGGGGACCGTCATCAGCATGCAAGGGGTTAAAGGAAGCACATATGAACACTGCTGCCACACCTACCTCCCAGACCAAGCAGGCCATTAGAGGAAACAAGGTACACTGTGCATGTCGCTTCCTAGTTCGTCGAGAGGTAAACTGAGATATGAGAACATTTTACTTTCTCAAGCTCTGTCTGCAGGTTACATATGTAGGTCCTTGTGTGTACCCTTCTATTCCGACACCCTCGATTTCGCCCCCTTTCTGCTGCAGCCCTTTTAGTCAGTACATGATTTCCAGTTCCACCTCTGGGCGTACCCTTTAGTTAACTTCAGATAAGATTTTGTGTCGTCACTGATCAAAATTGGCCGTTTAACATGCTTACGTGTTTGTTTGTACCCTTTGCTCAAATGAAAAAGTGACAGAGGAACTGTTGGAACCGATTTCTGAGGAGCCAGCATAATTTGAAGTGAGGTCAAACAGCTAGCATTATTTTCCCGTTTATTTCGTTCTGATTTGTTCCCGTTTTCATATTTTGAAATTGTCCACTTTGTTCATTCTTAAATTCGCCTTTTTGCCTGTATTTCTCATAATCAAGTCTTTGCCCCGGACATTCCAATTAGGACTTCTAATCAAGATGGGCTAATTCAGTATAAAAATGATTTATCTTATATAGTTGCAAATACATCTTGCATTTTGTCAAGTGTGTGCGTTTATTTCAGAGATCAGCAATCTTCATTTGCTCGTATCTGGTCTATGTAGCTTTATTTTGCGGTTAAGTTTTCCCCTTAATTGTGGCTCTTTCAAAAATCCCACCGGATTCCTTTTGTAGATAAAAGTCTTTATGCAAAGGACCCCAGTCACAAAGAATGGGCCTAATTAAGAAGTAAGAAATCTGCTCCCATATGGTTTCTCCTCAGTTAAGAGAAGAGTTCAGGGTTTTAAGGGATTTGCAAATCATCCCAGGAGTATTCAAGGAGAGCTACAATCGTTGTGGATATTCTGATATAAAGTCAATGCGTAATTGTTACTTGTACGGAATTTCCCCCACATGGAAAATTCTTCATGTGTTATTAATGTGACACAGATATGCTTACACACATATTTATTTCCTCTAAGTAGATGTTAGACCTGGCATACTTTGGCTTGATTTCCCCAGACTTTTTGCTTTCTGACCTCCTGTTTTTGACTTCGTTTTTGCTGGCTTTAGGACTCTGAGCACTTTACCACAGCTGACCAGTACTAAAGTCCTTTTGCTCTTACCTAAAATGTTATGACAATTTGTTTATCCATGATTGGTATATTTGGTTCACTTAAAATTCCCAAGTAAAGTAGTATACCATATTCCCAGGGTCTGTAAAACAAATGCTACTAGTGGTCCTGCAGCACTGATTGTGCCCCTCACAGAAGTAGCCTTTCAAACCTGACTCAGGCCTGCCACTGTAGGGCTTGTGGGCGCAGTTTACTGCCTTCTCAACTTGGCATTTCCTGCTACTTGCCACGCCTTAAACTCCCCTTTTGTTACATACCAGTCACCCCTAAGGTAGGCCCTAGGTAGCCCTAAGGGCAGGGTGCTGTGTAAGTAAAAGGTATGACATGTACCTTTTTGTTTTACATGCCCTCATAGTGACAACCACCCAAGTTCATTTTCACTACTGCTCCTCTGATAGGTTAACATTGTGAACTCCTTAAATACCCTTTTAAGTGTAATTGCTGATTGCAGAGGAGTAGCTGCTTTATGTTTTATATAATTTTATTGGAAATGACAACTCTTCTTTAGTGGTAAAGTTGGATCTGGTATTACTAACCTAGAAACACACTTTTAGAAAGTGGGCATTTCTCTGCTCTTAGCTGTTTTGTGTGCCTTACAGCCTGTCTCCAATGCACGTTACACTTTGTGCATTCCTCTAGACAGCCACTAGGACAGGATACTCAGCTATATCTGCATTCATCTGTATATTGATGGGTCTTACTGGACAAGAGGAGGGGTGGAGCTGACACGTTCACCTGAATAGTTAGTGGCCTGGTCTCATTCAAAACACTGTTTTACCCCCCACAGATAGGCTGCCAGACAGAGCTGGATGAAAAGGAGACTTGTGCACCACAATGGCTTTGCTTTATAGTCGCCTCAACTTCAAGGACACGTTTGACTATAAGTATTGGGTCTATGACCATCTCTCACTAGTTCACTTTGGGGTCCTAAGGAGTCTCTGACAAGAAGAGGAGCTTTACTACAGGAGGGACTGCCACTTTGCTAACTGCTTTGCTTTGTTGGCCTGTGTCCTGCTGATTGCTGGGCTACTTGAGGGACTACCAATTTGCTCCGTCCATCATCACTTTGTGTTTGCTTTGTTCACCCTAAGTTGGCAAGGTATGCCCAGACGTGGGTCCCTTGTTCACTTTCCCACTGGATTCAAGCAGCCTGGCTGATCAGGGGTGTTACCGTGAAACCAGTCCCAGGATGCTTGTTTCCGGTCCAGGAAAGACCTGGCTTGGCAATTCGGGCTGGACTGTTCCGATGAGGAGCAGGGTCAAGACTGATTTGTATATGGCTGGGTCTGAACTGGGGTGGTGAAGTGAGCTAAAGAATGATGATGGATTCAACCCAAAACTGTGTCTGGGGGTGAGTGCCTGAAAAGTTTCAGCGTCCATCCATCACCATCTCTTTGTGTTTGCACTTCCAGTTTGCTACCTGCTCTGATGTGTTGGCCTACTGCTTCTGACCTGGGCGGTGAGAAGGATTGGACCTGTTCCCTGCAAACTTTTGCTAACTAAGTAACTCCAAGGACTTGTTGGCTTACACCTGTTCAGGAAATCGCAGGGCCATCAAAGATTTCGTTCATAGAAACGACCACCACTGCTAAACTCTGCTAATCCAGAGTCTTACTCTGCCTGACTTGCCCTCAACCAGCCCTGGGCCTTCGCAGAGTGTCAACAGCTGCTTTTGGGCATCCACACACATCAGCGCATTCACCGATGAAGGACCTTGTGTCTGCCTGCTCAAGCGTTGGGCATCAAATTTGTCGACTTCACCGAAGTAGCAGCACCCGAAGGCAGTCCAGCGTGACCCGGTGCACTCTGCACACATCAAGGAAAAACGGGCGTGTGCCCTTCATGACTCCAATCACTGCATCGTATCCAGCAAAGGAAGACACCAGCAATGCAATGCGGGTCCCGATTCCGTGGCCAACAGCAACTCTGCAATCCCCCGACAAAGGTACAGTGAACTCCAGGACTTGCATGGTCCCTGCCGCCCACCAACATTATTGCAGGTGGCCCCGAACGGAGCGATTAAATCAGTTTTCCTCAAATTTGACATAGCATTTTAACTGTTATAACTTTGGAAGCATTGTTTTGTGCTGACCCCAGGAGAAAATTTTTCCCTGATTCACAGCGTCATTTCCACAGCATAACCGTAAAGAACCTACTGAAAGCACAAAGGCTCCTTCAGCATTGTATGTTCTTGAAGTATTTGTAACCTGAGATGTTTAATGGGATTCTTATTGTTTGTATCTTAGTTTGAAGAGTAAAAGAGATACTTTTGTCATACCTTATTGTGGAGTTATTTTTGGGGTGTTTTCACTGTGTTACTATACGCACAGCTACTTTACACGTTGCTGATTATGATAGGCCTGACTGCTGTGTGCCAAGCTACCAGAGGGTGAGCACAGGCTGATTTAAGTGTGTGACTGGCTTATTCTGACAAGAATTGGGGTCCCTACTTGGACAGGGTGCATTCCTCTGCCAAGTAGAGACCCAATTTCTAACAGTGGGGAACATGTTTTTCTCTATGGAAGAATCTCTTCCATTACACTCACAGGAAATAGGGGAATATTCCCTCCATGCCCCTAGTGCCTTCAGGATCCACACAGTGAAGTCCTTTATTGAAAACAACAGCTTTATTCCATAGACGCCCCATCAATAGCCAACAACCATCTCTAATTGAATCTCTTGACTGGTTTCATCATCACATTCCAGGTGTTACATCACTGGTCAAGAGATCACGAGACACCACACATCTTCCCTTCAAACACATATAATACAGCATTATTATAGAACTTTTTACATAAGAAGTTCCTTAAAACAAGGAATAAGGGGGAAGAAAACAAAGACAATTCGAATCTCATCTATTCTGAAAGCATCGAATAATCAAACTAAGTCCTTCAGGTATTTGGGAGACTTGTGGTTCCTGCACTATCTTCTCACACTCACATACATTTTCCCCTGAAGATCAGTGTGCTATTCTTCCTTTGCAAATGTCCTTACTTAGCATCTAATTTATTTTAGGAAATAAAGCCACACGATTCAATTTTCAGATCTTCCCATCTTCTGTTTTGATGGCATTTATGAACAGTTTAATAACCTTCAATGGAGCAGAAAACATTGGAAAAAGCATTACTCCTGTAGGAGTATGCACTTTAACCCAATCACTGACTTCCACCCTTGTCTCATACACCCTTTTCCTCTCATCAAAATGTTTTTTCCTAATTTCTCCCTTTTCATGACACAGCATCCTACAGGATTTGTCCAGTCAATCATTCCATCCCATTCTCCAACTGATCCAAGATGGAACTAATTCAGTGTTAGGCTTTCTACCTCTAAACATCTCAAACTGAGTCTTCCCCGTAGACTGATGTGGAGACCGTCGATATGCAAAAAGCCTATCATGTCAGTAGCCACTTCCTACCATAGGACCCTCTGAAAAGAGGTCTAACAGTGATCCACCTAGAAAGCCTACAATTCTGCCCCTAACGCTAAACTTGCAGGTACAACTATTTTGCCATACATACAAATGATCCGTATTCATAAGCATGCCCTTGAAATATTACATTATACTTTTCGAATTTGATGATTCAGGACAGGGACTTACATTTGTAAAATGCTTGCCTATGTGCACCTCAGTTCAACTTAAGTGCGCAAAAAATGTGATTTGGGAGTAGTGAGGTTAAGCCCACTGCAAAGATTCCATTTCTGTTAAGATGCATGGGTAATTTCTAGCAATGGTTTCCTCTTCATGACGGCAGCCTTGTTTAGTGACTCCTGCTCGGCCGCTCTCCTGTTCATTTATAGTGTGTGATTGCACAGCACTATTAGGTGGGATTCCTATAGAGGGATTGGTTATGCTGGTGGGTTTGATGTAAGGGGTGGCTCAGATTCAATGGTGTATCATATGATTTAATTCCTATAGAATTTCGATTTTTACAGATTAGAACATTGGAATGTTGGGAGGAGCTTGATTGAAGACAATGAAGTGGCTCCAGGCTGATAGTGACTGGTCTAAGCCTTCTGCATCAATATTCCTATGTTTGTCTTTATTTCTCTGTTTTTAATTTAGAACCGCAATGGGTGGAATGTTCTAATAGACTTATAGCTCTTCTGCCTCAGACTATACATATGATTAAAGGCTCTCTTCCTTGTTATAGGCTTATAGGCCCTTGCCAAACTCGGGTTCAAGGCCTTTATCAACTGGTATAGCCCTCGGCAGCGGGCAATAAGGCAATATTAGAACATTGGAATGTGGAGCACTCTATTGAATACAATGTAGTGCTCCAGGCTTCTATGGGCCGGTAGAAGCCCGCAAAGCAACATTCCAATGTTCTTTTTGTTCACAGCTGATGTTGTGAACAAAGGCCTCTCGGAGCCTGAGGGGATTTAAACCCCCTCGGGCTCAAGAATCCTTTGTTTTAAGTCATTAGAACATTCTGCCCTCTAGGGGCAAAATGTTCTAGTAGCCTTAGAGCCATCCTAGCGGGCTCTACCGGCCATTAAAGGCCTGCTAATTTGTTAAACGCTGGAGCGGGCCCTTAATGGCCGATAGAGCCCGCTAGATCAGGCTCTAAGGCTATATAACATTATTTTGTTTGTCTGAAGTTGATGACTTTCTATTTCCATATATCTACTTCACAGAGTGTCTTATATGCTACAAGGCAGATTGCGTTTTTCTGCAGTCAAAGCAATGCTATCCTAACAGCAGTAATTTAACGGAGAATTGTGTGGGCACATGAAAGAGGAGAGGGAGGGTGCAGTACATCATGCTTATATTTTTGGTTGCCATTTACAGAAAATAGTGACATTCTATTTTAGAATATTTGACATGGAATTTAGCATGTCAATCTGATGATTGATGGCTGTATATTTTCACAGCTTTGCAGGTGTCAGACCGATACATTTGTATCTGTAGCTCTCATTCTAGGTAGAGAAAGGTTCAAACGTGACTTGCAATCCATTGTTTATTTAAAAAATGATAATTCCAATTTGTGCTGGTTTAACTGTATATTGTCAAGCAATCGTGTATACATGGGTTCAGAAAATAATTTCAGAGGAAAATACTTTGTTTAGAATACTGACTTAATATTCCGCAACATAATGCTGTATTCAAATTTTTTTTTTACGATATAGCCTTTACTGTAGCATTTACTCATGTACGAAGGCTGCATTATCTATTGGCTTGGCTTTGCTGTCGTTCATAGAGACATTGTCGAATGTGGACCATCACATCTGGCTTTCTGCCTAAACTGGTGCTGGACTTTTGCATACATCAGCCCAGTTACACT
Organism: Lissotriton helveticus; assembly: GCF_964261635.1. Taxonomy (NCBI): domain Eukaryota; kingdom Metazoa; phylum Chordata; class Amphibia; order Caudata; family Salamandridae; genus Lissotriton; species Lissotriton helveticus. The sequence goes on from NC_136069.1 coordinate 1,259,073,584, forward strand.
GCATTTTGGGGGCTTTTTAATAAAGAATAAAGGGTAGCGTCCGTAATTGCTCTTGGGCAGTATTTTACTGCATGACGTTTGCAGAGCTCTTACACCAATGTCTACCAATGCTTTAGTTTAGGCATTAGTGTCTGGATTCCGATGTCTCTGCTGACACTAAATTATATCCATGATGATTAAGAAATCTCCTCAGCTAAACTGACCTTAATTTTCTCTGTCCCCCTTGCACCTTTTGATACACTTCTTATTAGGTGACAAACATTAAACTCTGAAAGGTAGTGATAATAAAAAGAAAGGTAGTTTACCTACAGTATTAATTTTACAGTTTGTTTGCTTTCATAGATCCTCAGGGACCCCAACCAAAAATCCCAAGAAAATACAACAATAGGTGGTTTGTGAATCCTAAAGGCTTGACAAGGAATTTTAAGCAGTGATAACACCTAAATAGGTCTAGTAATGCCGTTGCCGTCATCAACATTACAGTCTTGCCATTGGGTAAAGTCCAGAGAATAATTTAAAATATTTAAGAACAGTGCCCCATATCTAGCCTTAGAATATTGTAAGGCAAAGCAATAGCAGTTATCTAAGCTATAAATGATATCAAATTAGTGTTTCAATAAGCAACCTTTGAGTCAGTGTTCTAAATGTTGTAGTCAGGTAAGCAAAAATCAAAAATGTAGTTTTTTCTTTTAGCGATGGAGGCATCAAATGTATATTTCCGTATCATTACTCTAGACATGCCTTAAGATCATGCTTGTCACACAGGGATGTCCTGCCTTTGGGGCAGTGCTTAGAAGGTACATGAACAAGAACCTATAAAGGCATGAGACTTTCCCTGCACCTACACATAACTTGCTGATGGAGTTGGATGATTGTAGGTGTTGGGGATTGAGTCTGTGTTTCCTGCTTTAACGGGCAGTAGAATTGTGGATTTCAGTGAGCTTGGAGTTGTTTTGGATTCAAGGTTTTCCAGGGACAATAGGCTATTCTAGTTACAAGGATTTCCCACTTACCCCTGCGTCCTTTAGACCTGAGTCTCCTAGGTCATAGAAAACTGCCTAGACATGTATGTTACTGTTCAGAAACTAGTCTTCCCTTCTTGCTCTCTATCCCCGGCTCTCCCCTGTACCTTCCACAAAACACTCTCATTGAGATTTTACCTTGCCAACCAGGTGTGTTATTCCTCCTGACCCAAGACCATCAGTCAGGGCTACCTTTCTTTTCTTCTTCCACTTCTAGTTCCAATATTCTAAGTGCACAAAAATCTCTAACAGGAACATTGTCTTATAGAGTGTTGCCTTAGAATTGAAGTAGCAAACTAAAATAAGTGAACCAAAGTCTTTAGCATGGCCACCACCATTGTGAGCTTTCTGCTTTATTTCTCTTTGGTCGGGTCTGTTTCTAATATTTTTCTCCCCGTTTCTCAAGCTGTGGGTTTGTAACCTCAAAATAATTTCCTAAAAAACACATTCCACCATCTTGTTGAAACTACTGGCAAGACTGAGTCCTTTTTAGGTCAAAGCCTACCAGTCAGCGCTGCTGTCTGGTTTGCTAACAACATCTTGGGGACCTTCGGAAAGCTTTGCTGGGATTGCATTCCGCCTATTGCTTACCATTGGGTTTGTGGTTTGTAACTCACATTGGCTTGCTTTATATTTGCTGGCTCTGTTTGTTTTAAGTTGTCCAGCTTGAGTTCGTCCCTTCCCTTGATCAAATCCTATTTACTGTATTCTTCCACCAGCACTGGATTTCTTTAAACAGGTTTTTAATCTAAATCTTGTTTGTATGTTGTCACATTTGCTGTGCAATCAAAGAAAGAGGTCAAATGTCAACTTCTGTCTTCAATCAATCAATCAATCAATCATGCCATTTGTATAGCGCACTACTCACCCGGGAGGGTCTCAAGGCGCTTGGGGGAGGGGTATGCTACTGCTCGAACAGCCAGGTCTTGAGTTGTTTCCTGAAGGCGAGATGGTCCTGGGTCAGCCGAAGGTGGATGGGGAGGGAGTTCCAAGTCTTGGCAGCCAGGTAAGAGAAGGATCTTCCTCCGGCGGTGGCTCTTCGGATGCGTGGTACGGCTGCAAGGGCGAGGCTGGTGGACCGTAGCTGGCGGGTGGGCGTGTAGAAGGTCAGGCGGTCGTTGAGGTACTTGGGGCCCAGGTCGTGGAGAGACTTGTGTGCGTGGGTGAGGAGCCGGAACGTGATCCTCTTGTCGACGGGGAGCCAGTGCAGGTTCCTCAGGTGGCTGGAGATGTGGCTGCGTCGGGGGACATCCAGGATGAGTCGGGCGGAGGCGTTCTGGATGCGCTGGAGTCTTTTCTGTAGCTTGACTGTGGTTCCGGCGTAGAGGGCGTTTCCGTAGTCCAGTCGGCTGGTGACGAGTGTCTGGGTGACAGTCTTTCCGGTCTCGGTCGGGATCCAGCGTAAGATCTTGCGAAGCACACGCAGGGTGTTGAAGCACGATGAGGAGACGGCGTTGACTTGTCTGGTCATCGAGAGGGAGGGGTCCAGGATGAAGCCCAGGTTGCGTGCGTGGTCGGTTGGCTTGGGTGCGGTGCCCAGGGCTGGGGGCCACCAGGAGTCGTCCCAGGCGGAGGGCGAAGATCCCAGGATGAGGACTTCCGTCTTGTCCGAGTTCAGTTTCAGGCGGCTGTCCTTCATCCACTCGGCGACGTCTTTCATCCCTTCGTGTAGGCAGGTTCTGGCGGTGTCGGGGTCTCTGGTGAGGGAGAGGATCAGCTGGGTGTCGTCGGCGTAAGAGATGATGTTGAGCTTGTGCTGGCATGCGATGGCTGCGAGAGGTTTCATGTAGATGTTGAAGAGGGTGGGGCTGAGTGAAGATCCTTGCGGGACGCCGCAGATGACTTCGGTGGCCTCGGAGCGAAACGGGGGAGGCGGACTCTTTGTGTTCTTCCGGCGAGGAACGAGATGATCCACTCCAGTGCCTTCTCTTGGATACCGATGTTGCTGAGGCGCTGGACTAGGGTGTGGTGGCAGACCGTGTCGAACGCAGCGGAGAGGTCCAGGAGGATGAGGGCCACTGTTTCCCCCTTGTCGAGTAGGGTCCGGATGTCGTCGGTGGCTGCGATGATGGCGGTCTCGGTGCTGTGGTTGGCTCTGAAGCCGGACTGCGAGTGGTCGAGGGATCCGTTCGTCTCGAGGAAGGCGGTCAGCTGTCTGTTGACGATCTTCTCGATGACTTTAGCAGGAAAAGGGAGGAGCGAGATGGGGCGGAAGTTTTTGAGATCGGTGGGGTCCGCTGTAGGTTTCTTCAGAAGGGCGCTGATCTCGGCGTGCTTCCAGCTCTCCGGGAAGGTGGCGGTGTTGAAGGAGGCGTTGATGATGTTCCGGAGTTGGGGTGCGATGGTGGAGTCGGCCTTGTTGAAGACGTGGTGTGGGCAGGGGTCGGTCGGTGATCCGGAGTGGATGGTGTTCATCGTGCGGGCTGTGTCTTCGGTGGTCACCGTGGTCCAGGTGCAAAGGGTGGCGGTGGGGGGCGTTGGTTCGACGGTTGGGTGCGTGGGTGTGGCGCCAAAGCTGTTGTGGATGTCCGCGATCTTGTGGTGGAAGAACGAGGCGAGGGAGTCGCAGAGGTCTTGTGACGGAGTGATGTCGTTGGTGCCGGTGCTGGGGTTGGAGAACTCCTTGACGATAGTGAAGAGCTCTTTGCTGTCGTGGGCGTTTTTGTCCAGTCGTTCCTTCAGGGATTTCTTCTTGGTGGTGCGGATGAGCTGGTGGTGCTTGCGGGTAGCGTGTTTGAGGGCGGTCATGTTGTCGGTGGTCCGGTCGAGGAGCCAGGCTTTCTCGAGGGTGCGGCAGGACTACTTGGAGTCCTTGAGGTCGTCGGTGAACCAGGATGCCTACTTGCTTCTGGGTCTGCTGGGAGGGTTCTTTAGTGGCGCGAGGTCGTCGGCGCAGGCGGTCAGCCACTGTGTGAAGCTGCGGGCTGCTTCGTTGGGGTCCGTTGTGTTGGCGGGTGGGCTCTGGCTGAGGGAGGTGGTGAGCTGGTCTGCGGTGATCTTGCTCCAATTCCTGTGAGGTACCTGTTGCGGGTGGTGGTGGGTCATGGATCTGTTGATCTTGTGAGTAGTGCGCTATACAAATGGCAAATGGCATGATTGATTGATTGATTGATTATTCTACTCTTAACCACTAGACTGTACACCAGTGCTCTCTCCGCCACTCTGCTCTGCACCACTCTACACCACTGCACATCACACCACTGCAAACTCTACTACAGTGAGCTCTGCAACACTGCATTCTCTGGCACTGAATTATATGCCGTGCCACTCAACTCTGCACCACTCTACTCTATGCCACTGCCCTCTGCGCCACTCTACTCTAAACCAGTGCACTCTACGCCAATGCACTAAACACCACTTTACTCAAAACCAATGCACTCTACGCCACTGCACTTTATGCCAACTACTCTATGCCACTATACTCTCTTCTGCAACACTGTATGCCGCTGCACTCTATGCCTCTGCACTCTACGCCACTGTACGCTAAGCCACTCTACACCATTGTGTTCTAAGACACTGCACACTATGCCAACCTATTCTATTCAGCATCACTTTTCTTTACGCCACTCTACTCTGTGCTACTCTACTCTATGCCACTCTCGTCTACACTGCTGCACTCTGCGACACTCTAGTCTGCAAGACTGCACTCAACGCCACTGCGCGCTACGTCACTCTACACCATTGCGCTTTATGTCACTGCATTTTACGCCATTCTATTCTACTCTGCACTACTGCACTCTACTCTACCAGTTTACGCTACTTCACTCTGTGCCTCTCTACTATACCCCACTCTACTCTATTCCAATGCACTCCACCCCACATTCTACCCCACACTACTCTACTATGAACCACTGCACTCTTCACCACTGCACTCTATACCACTCCCCTCTGCATCACTCCACGCTATGCCACTCTACTCTGCCACACTGCACTTTATGCCATGGCACTCTACGCCAATGAACTCTAGTCTGTAAAGCTCCACTCAATGCCAGTGCACTCTGTGCCAATGCACTCTACCCTCTCTAATCTACTCTTCACTCTGTGCAACTCTACTAAACACCACTCTGCTCTACCATGCAATACTCCACGCTACTCTGAAACAATGTACTCTAAGCCACTGCACTCAGCACCATTGCACTCAGTGCCACTCCTCTCTGCACCATTCCACTCTGCTCTGCGCCACTCTGGGTCAGTGCACTCTACATCACTTTATTCAAACCCAATGCACCGTACGCTACTGCACTCTGCACCATTGCACTCTATGCCACTCTACTTCTACTGTGCAACACTTTATGCCACTGCACTCTATGCCATTGTGTTCTGTGTCATTACCCTGTATGCCTCTCTATTCTATTCTGCACCACTGTACTCTACGCCACTGCTCTCTATACCACTCTACTGTGCACCACTCTACTCTAAATCACTGCACTCTGTGCCAGTGCACTGAACACCACTGCACTCTACGACTACACTTACACAGCACTCTCTGCCACTGAACTCCACACCACTGCACTCTACTCTGCACCACCCTACTCTATGCCACTCGACTCTAAATTACTGCACTCTATGCCAATGCACTGAACACCAGTTTACTCAAAACCAATGCACTCTACGCCAACTACTATGCACCGCTATACTCTACACTGCAAAACTCTATGCAATTGCATTCTATGCCACTGTATTCTAAGCCACTCCACACCAATGTGCTTTGTCACTGCACTCTACGCCACTCTATTCAACTCTGCATCACTGTTCTCTAAGCTACTGCTCTCTGTGCCATTTTACTCTGTGTCACTTTACTCTGTCTGTGTCACTTTACTCTGTGTCGCTTTACTCTGTGCCACTTTACTCTGTGCCACTCTACTATATGCCACTCTATTCTGTGCCACTCTACTCAGTGCAATTCTACTCTATGCCACTCTACACTACCCTATGACACTGCACACTGTGCCACTCTACACCATTTTGCTCTACAACACTGCACTCTATGCCACTCTATTCTACTCGTCATTGCTGTACTATATGCAACTACTCTCTGCACCACTCTGTTCTGCACCATTCTACGCCACTGCACCATATGCCACTGCACTCTATACCACTGCACTCTACTATGCACCACTCAACTCTACACCACTTTACTGCTCTCCATGCCAATGCTATCTATGCCACTGCACTCAATGCCACTCTAATCTATTCTGCACCACTGCTCTCCACACCACTGCACTCTGCACTGTGCCACTGCACTCCATGCCACTCTACACCTCTGTACTCTACCCTGCACCACTCCACATTACCTTGAACCATTCCACTGCACGCCGCTTCACCAGTTCACTCTATGAAAATGTACTCTGCTCTGCGCCACGATACCCTACAATACTCTATTCCACTCTACGCAATACTCTCTATGCCACTCACTCTGCTCTGCACCACTCCACGACACTCTCTGCCACTCCACTCTACAGCACCCTACCCCACTATATTCCACTCAACTCTACGGCGCTCTATGACCTTCCACTCGACAACACCCTACCCCCTCCATGGTACTCCACAACATTCCACGCCACTCGACTCCTCTCCTCTCCATGCCCCTCACCTCTACTCTGTGCCACTCCATACCACTTCTCTCTACTCCACTTTGACACTCCACTCCACACCACTCTCGTTTACCCCTCTAACTTATAGCCATGCTGGACAGCAGCCCTGCTGGTGTACAACATTGCTAAAACATATTGGCAAATCCAATAGCTATTGCATAGGTGAGATCTATTGACTTTGCCAATGTTTATTTCACTAAGCTAAACAAACACCTTAAGATGTCTTCGCTATGTTCCTCCTTTCCCTTGTCATCTGAGTCTGCATATTACTCCATATCCAATTATGTCTCTCTGTGACCTTACCTCAATAGGAAACAAATGTGTGATCACACTGCTTGTCCATAATTATGGTGGATGCAGTTTATCAAGCGTGTGTACTTTCACAAAAGTTCTTTCGAGCGTTTCACCAGGTTGGTGCAGATCAATTCTGGCCATCTCTAAACACGTGTTTCTGGAATATTATCCGTCATCAGTAGAGATTAGGCATGAAAATATTTGGGGTTGCTGAGCAGGCTGCCAAAGTCTTCTGGGGTTACAGTACCTCTCCAGGTGTGCAGGTGCCTCTCCACGAGCTCGTCAGCTCAAAGCGGCTCGAGGGAGCCTTTTAAACAGGAAACAAATGTGGGATCACACTGCTTCACCTCCCAGCGGGTTCGCCCCTAAGCATTATGGTGGATGCAGTTCATCAAGCGTGTGTACTTGCCCAAAAGTTCTTTCGAGTGTTTCACCAGGTTGGTGCATATCAGTGCTGGCCATCTCTAAACACGTGTTTCAGGATTATTATCCGTCATCAGTAGAGATTAGGCATGAAAATATTTGGGGTTGCTGAGCAGGCTGCCAAAGTCTTCTGGGGTCACAGTACCTCTCCAGGTGTGCAGGTGCCTCTCCACGAGCTCGTCAGCTCAAAGCGGCTCGAGGGAGCCTTTTAAACAGGAAACAAATGTGGGATCACACTGCTTCACCTCCCAGCGGGATCGCCGTTAAGCATTATGGTGGGTGCAGTTCATCAAGCGTGTGTACTTGCCCAAAAGTTCTTTCGAGTGTTTCACCAGGTTGGTGCATAACAGTGCTGGCCATCTCTAAACACGTGTTTCAGGATTATTATCCGTCATCAGTAGAGATTAGGCATGAAAATATTTGGGGTTGCTGAGCAGGCTGCCAAAGTCTTCTGGGGTCACAGTACCTCTCCAGGCGCGCAGGTGCCTCTCCACGAGCTCGTCAGCTCAAAGCGGCTCGAGGGAGCCTTTTAAACAGGAAACAAATGTGGGATCACACTGCTTCACCTCCCAGCGGGATCGCCGTTAAGCATTATGGTGGGTGCAGTTCATTAAGCGTGTGTACTTGCACAAAAGTTATTTCGAGTGTTTCACCAGGTAGTGAAGCAGTGTGATCTCACATTAGTGAAGCAGTGTGATCCCACATTTGTTTCCTGTTTAAAAGGCTCCCTCGAGGTACACACACTTGGCGAACTGCATTTACCATGATGCCTAGGGGTGAACCTGCTGGGAGGTGAAGCAGTGTGATCCCACATTTGTTTCCTGACCTTACCTCAGTACTCCGTCTGCTAGGAGCCTATGTCTACCGGTACCCAGTGAACACCCAGCTCATGCCTTACTATTCTGACCACCAAGGGATCCACTATTCAGGATCCCAAATACTTTGGCCAGCTGTCTTGCTCGGGTGCCAACCCTAAGAATCTCGACTCTGTGAACACTACAGTTCATCGACCCCCTCTGTTGAAGCAGGAATATCCGTGCCATTGCACTTAACCCCTTCCCTGCTGCCGTTGGCTGTTGGACGTCACGCGCGCTACCTCGCTGGTACTGCGCACGTCCAACGGCCGACGCGGCCCCGTCCACCCTTTAGAACGCCCGCACCGTGGCAGAAAAACCGCCGCGGTTAAGGCGTTAATATATAGCAGACAGTGGCACTTCAATTCACACTCCCTCAACAGTGAAAGCACTCGCGGGTCTGCGGTTGTGTGCCTGTTCACTATGGCTACCGGCTATTATTGCCTAGTTGATCTTGCAGGAAAAAAACCCTCATGGTTGCTAAAATGTCCCACAAGAAGCATTCTGCCCACAGCACTGGGATGATATAATAAACCAATGTTGTGTTTTTTTTCTCCTTTCTACGGTTGTTTGGCACGCCGTTATATCTACCAGAACACCCCTGAACGAGTAGTGTTTTTTTTTGTATGTCTGAGAATGTAACCTCTGCATATGAAGTAAGGAAAGAGCAGTCCTAGGGGTGTTCCACAAGCACCATGGAACAGTGGGCTGCAGGTCCTCTTAGCCATACAGTAGCCTGAGTGGACAGGAAAGCCACCTCGCTGCCACAGTGGCACTGAGATGAGGCGTCATCTTCCTCCACTCCCAGGACACCTTTGCGGTTTTGGGTAGTGTTTTCAGGCCACAGCAGTACTACACCTCTTCTCTTGTTTCAGTGTTGCTGTTAATTTTACATAAATGCAACATGATCAAAACGGCCCTGTGTGCAGACCATTCAAGCCGCAGTTTACAGACCCAGTGGAATAGACTGCATCCGCGCGCTTTAGCTTCTAACCCACGCTCACAATATTTTTTGTCAGCAGACAACAGATGAACAGATGCGGTTATTTACACGACCCCAGGGAATCTTCACCTAGGCCCGGGTCTGACGTAGGTTTCCCGGCACGTGCTGGGCCTGGCCTCCGAGGTCTCTCCTATCACAGGGAGCGCAGCGCGCGCGATCAGTCGGGTGCATCCATGTGAGAGAATGTCGCAGAGAAGCCTACAGGCCCCAGCTGCCACGTCGCTGCCCATCCCCTGAATGTGTTTCAATATATGTTGTGATTTTATATTTGTTTTCAGTTCGGTTCTTCCATTCATAATACTGATAACAAACTACATTTGATAACAAAAGCTCAGTTTGCACCGGATATGCCCCATGGCTGCACTTATGTTGCATTGGAGCTGCTTTTGAGAATTACTCGCTACTGGTATATCTCAGCAACCGCTTTATTCTGCACTTCCCGCTTAACTTCTTGCTTTGTATTTGACGTTTGCTCTCACGAAAATATTTCTGTCAGCGGAGATATGTTCTCCCGGTGCCAGGTTTTTCTGCCATAGCCACTGTGGACAAGATGAGCTAGTGCCTTCACGCCTACTGGGTACCTCTTGGCAGCTCCGAGCAAATCATTAATGGAGCATTTCTTAAAAATAAATTGGGAGCGTGATTAGGAATTTAGTTTAATTTAGCACTTACATTACAATGAATGCGTCTGTCGCATAAACGTATGTCAAATGCAAGCATTAAAACAAGATTGTATATTGCTAACTCTTAAACATGATTTCTTGCTGACCTACAATGGCACAGGAACCATTTTACATCCCATTAAAATTCGAGAGTCCTTTGGAGACGTTTATGAGCGCTGATTCCGTGAGCAGTTGGCACAAAGCCTCCATAGAGGCCCATCTGTCACGGAGCCGCCATTCTGCAGTCCTGTCTGTACGTCAGAAGCGGTACAGGAGCAGTGTGTCTGCTCGGGTTTGAGTGACGTGTTTTTTGGCCTTGATGTGAGGCCACAGAGCGCACGTGCCATGCCCGGCTGCACGCTGGATACTGAGGTGGTTGTGGCCAGTCATTAGTGTTTTTCCCTACCTTTCCTTAACACAGGTACTTCTGGCAAACTGAAGTGTCACATGTGTGTATGTATATGCAGGGTTTTAAGTGGATGAAAAAACTGGTGGGGGGGTGTCTCTCAAAGGGCCATGGCAAATGTAAGTAAGGGCGTGGCTTAAAACACGTAAGTTAAAAATCTGTGCTAAGCAAAGTGTGCCGGCCGACTTGTATTTTGCTGTTTCTGTCATTGCATCCAGATACATGATACAACAAGTAATATCGTACATACGACAAGTCAGGACCATTGGCTTTGTCAATGGTTGTTAGTTGCATAACATAAATAAGCAGCAACCAAGGCTTGTATATAATATTGAAAAAGTTTCCACTGAAAGCCCTGGTGACACCACGACAATGTTGCTGCTCCTGAGTTTCAAAAAGAGAAGGGAAAACCAGAGAGAAAATGACTCTTTTTAGCCCCTTCAGTGCGGGGCTGTTTCCCCCACTGAGCTGGCGGGGGTGGGGGGGCACGTACAGCGCCCCGGTGCTCATGACGAGGTCAGCTCGTCATGAGCTACGGTGCTCATGACGAGCTGAGCTCATCATGGCCACACCCGTTCGCATGGAACGTTCAGCACAGCAGCGGAGCGTTCCACGGAACGGACGCGGTCATGACAAGCTCAGCTCGTCATGATCACCGGAGCGCCGTAGCTCATGACGAGCTGACCTCGTCATGAGCACCCAAGGTGGTAAAGGATTTCACTTCCCTTACAGTGAACACGTGGCATGACGTGATGCCGTATTTTCTAGACTAGTGAGAAGTGAGCAGTGTGAGCATGCCCACATGGACGTGCCTGCTGTCACAGACGACACGATAAAACGGACTGCCTGTGCCAGGGTACAAAACCCCGATAGTGATCGGTTTTGAGGCCCCCTTTAAAAAACTGCCGGTTCTCAGCACCGGTGAGACCCAGCCCACTTAAAGCCCTGTGTATGTGGTTTTTGTGTAGCGCAAATTTAGCAAAAATGCATTGGAGGGCTGTACAAATCGGAAGAAAAGGTGCAAACAGAAGTGGAGGTGCTGGGTTTTGAGAGGAAATGCGTACCACTCGTTTTGTGTTGTGGTGCTCTTCAAAGAGGTGTGGATCTACTGTATGTTTTTTCTAGTCCCGGGCGAAATTTCCATTACGCTGCATAATCTCAAGTTATTTCTCAAATTTCACATTATGCTTGTAAAGCAAAACTCCCACAATGAATCCATTATGCCACAAATGATAATTCTGCTGCTTTTGCAGCAAAACTTTAGCTTGAGACCGTGGAAACTACGAGGGAGACCAGAATGCAAGCATTGTAGTTTGCAGCACTTGTGTTTTTTGCACAATTTTTTTCCATTGTGGGACACATTAGATTGCATATAGCGCTAAATGCCAGTTTTGCACTTCGCATAATTTTGTATTTTTACGGGATTCCATATAATTCCTGCAAAAGCAAATTATGTAAATTTTGCACTTTTCTAGTTCTTAAATTGTAGAAGGGTATAGGAGTGCTCCCTGTGGATGCTGAGATGTCATTCCAGATCCTTGGTGCATAGATGTGATGTTACAGTTCTAAACCTGTCCACTTTCGCTCTTTTCCTGTTGCTTGCATTGACTGTTTCACTCTGTCAATGTGTTTGCCACATGTAACCTGGTTTTACGGCTTTGAAACCAAAGGCAACGGTATGAACGTGAGGTATGCTGGCTGCTACTCATGTTCAAATTAGCAATATGGAATGAGCTAGCTCTTGGACTGTAAACAACAGGATTTTGTAAAAATCGGTGTACAATGCTTTTGTGCAAGATCAGAACATCTTCATTGTATGGCTCCTGGTGTCTCAAGTCTGGGGCAGAAAGGTTAGTACGATGCAAAACCCACCTCCTTAACTACTACTGGGATTCCTAATCCCGTGCCATGACTCCTGATCTCATCTCACTATACCATATCTGTCCCTTTAATATAGCTCCTTCTTACTGTAATCAAATTTACCTATATTACCAGTATGATACTGCTTCATCTCTTGCTTCATTCCTCCTTGATTTTGTAAATGTGTTGTTTTTTACTTTGTTATTATGCTTTTTATACCACTTGTGGCCTTATCCTATCATGATCATGTAAAGCGCTCTGATACCTCTGGGTCTAGCCAGCGCTATATAAAACTTTAAAAATAAAATAAATAAAATAAAATAAATAAAAAAAGATGCCACTGGCCATTACTCCCTGTGGTCGAGTGATGGAAAGGAAGTGGAGAGCAAGAGGTGATGTTGACCATAATTCTCACGATTAACTGATGGAATTAGATTAGGAAATGAATTGAGGTGTGCGCCAGTGTACCTCTAGTCCCCACAACAGAATTAGACAGGGTTGAAACGACAAGTTACGCTCACTTGTGGAGCAGGGTAGATATCGATTATTTTATACAACATGTACCTTATACACATTGATGAAAAACATCACAGAAACAGAGAAAACGTTGAATAATCAGCACCGTAAAAGTGTGCTAGATTAGCTAGAAACAGTTGGATTAATCAAATAATAATAATAACAAGATGGTATAAAGGCTAACAAGAAGTTTAGCGTTTTTATTGATTTCAATCGCAGAGTGTTTTCACAAACTCGAAATAGGTACAAATCAATGTTCATATGGGTTGCAAGGTTGAAACTTTCAGTATTAGTACCCAACATTATAAAGAACATACAATAATGAAAATGATTTTGTTTGAATGATTTTTAGATGTAATTTACATGTTGCTACTTTGAAATTCATATGAGTAGGCCATATTTAGGATCGTCTGTTTCGATTGAGAGGTGTGGTGCAGCTGCCGGGGCAGCTGACTTTGGGGCACAGGGTTCACGGTTTGATCCCCGGCTCCGGCGGCAGCTCAGCACTATGTGACTCTGGGCAATAGCTCACTTAATTTCCACGACGGCCCCCAGCGCCTTGAGACCTGTAAGGGTAGTAGTTTATACTTTACAAATACGGATTTACATTGCATTTACATTTATATAATATTTACTGACAGCGCTATTATTATTTCTTAATTTGAAACGTTTGATATACTTTCTTATGGTTTGAATAGTTATTAATGAGTTGATTCACTAAAATAAGATGATTCTAATGCATTGGAATTCTCTTGCTCAGGCTGTATTATTTCATGGCCTAACGAAATGAACTGTGATATGTTTCTTTCAAATGTTGCTTTCACTATTACTGCCTAATTTCACAATTTGAGTTTGAACTAAGCCTTATTCTTTGTGTGTGTAATTGGTGGGAACCGATCCTTGGACTGTACCCATGAAGGAGATACAAATACATTTTTTTTTTGTAACTTACCTATGAGGATGACAAAGATTGTGGCTTTTCATGACTATCTAGGGAAACAAAGCTGGAGTAGCATATGGTACCTGACAAACGGAAGATGACCGCAGAATGGACACACCACTGTGTTCCGATCACTGATGTCAAAATTGCATCATCTACACTATAAAGACGATCTCCCCAAAGTAGGTGTGCTTGAGTGTGTGGAGGATGAGGATTAGATTGGAGACGCAAATCAAAGAGATCTCCTATTGTTTAGCTGTTTTTGCTCAATGGCTTGGGATGCTTTTTCAGATGATGCTGTAATTGCTAATTGATTTGGCCTCCTTTACTTGCTGACCACCTAAACTCAATGCTCTGATTTTTTCTTTTCCAGTGAACTTGCTTATTGAACACTTTTGGACAGATTTAGTGAGATACTAAATCCGAACTTTCCTGATTGTTTTTGTTTGTTCTTTTCCCACGTTCTTTGACATGTTCCTAGAGGTCTTTAGCTTGATCCTTTGACCCTTTCCTGAATTAGGTTTTTCCTCCTTTTAACCATCTTCCTGCCTTCACTGGTAGTGGGAATCTATAATGCTTAAACCATCCTCTTTGAAATTATTTGAGTAAATGTATGGTTTTATACTATGTTATTGCCATTCTAACAGCTACTTAAAATGTGAATCACTGACAGAATATCGACTACAAGAATATCGACGTCAAAAATATCGGAGGCGAAATATCGAGATCCAGAATATCGAAGTCCTATCTACATTATGGTAAGTACAAAAATATCGAGAGAAAAAAATATTGTTGTCAAAAATATAGTTTTTTTTAAAATTCCCACTCCAGTGAGCGCAACAGTAGGGAAAGTGTTGGATGGGGTTGGGGTAAAAATTGCCAATCCCACTCCAGTGTGTGCAAGAGTAGGGAACGTTTTGGATAGCCTTCATGTCGATATTCTGGTCACCGATATTCTTGATGTCGATATTCTGTCCCTTCGATATTTCTAATTTGATATTTCTGTAGGTCGAAATTAAAAAGTCGATAATATGTCTGTTCACCTCAAAATGTTGCTGGTATGCATTGATTTTGGATCATTAAAACAATAACCAATTTATCTAAATTTGACTGAATTGGTAATTGTGTCCTGATGTTCTTTCTTTAGACTGTGCTATTTAGTATTGATGCTAGATGCATAATAGAGTTACAGATTATTTTCAGAGCATCAAGTTCTGCTTCACCTATTCTGCGTTGCCACTGCAGAACTCTTAGGGGGTCATTAGGATGATGGGCGGACTTAGTCTGCCCGCCATCCTTTCGGAATTCGGGACCGCCCGCCATAAGTGCGGGGGTCCCATGGGGGGTATTAGGATGTGCCCGCCACAGTGGCGGGCACATCCTGCATTTTTAGCATTGTGGCGGGCGGTGCTCTCAGCACCGCCCGCCACAATGCTAAAAATGCATTACAGCATTTGCATAAACAAAGCGGCAGGCACCGCGTGGTGCCTGCTGCTTTGTTTATGCAAATGAAGGGGGATACCACAGGTACCCCCCATGTGCAACCCCCACCCCTCCTTCACTCTAGGGGCCCGCAGGGGGCCCCCAGAGTTAAGACCGCATGCCTTTCCGTGGCGGCATTGCCGCCACAGAAAGGCATGTCTGAAAGCCCACGCCAATATGGCTGGCGGTGTCTAACAGACACCGCCACCATATTAAACATTTTCCGCCCCGGCCGCAAGGCGACCGGGGCGGAAAAGCGACAGACGGTCTTTCTGTCCGCCGCGGTCCCCCCTACCATCCTAATGTGGCGGGGGAATTCTGGAGAGGATGTCGGGCGATTGCCCCCGCTAGGCCGGCGGTGGCTACCGCCAGCCTGGCGGGGGCAATCCGCCCGACATCATAATGGGCCCCTTAGTGCGTATAATCTGTGTTCAGTAGAAATGTACAAAAAGATAGTTTGATTGGCCCATTGTGGAAGTTGAAGTA
This sequence comes from Lissotriton helveticus, assembly GCF_964261635.1. Classification (NCBI taxonomy): domain Eukaryota; kingdom Metazoa; phylum Chordata; class Amphibia; order Caudata; family Salamandridae; genus Lissotriton; species Lissotriton helveticus. Next base: position 1,259,089,126 of record NC_136069.1, read on the forward strand.
GAGAAAAAGTTTCAGCTGGATCCCCTGCTCGCCCATTGTTACTAAGACTTGTTGCCCAGGCAAGTTCTAATCTGCCTGCAATCTTTTGACTTCATTGAATCGAGACGGACGAAGTGTACTTAGTGACCTTCTGAAAATGCAACTATCCACGTAAACTTACCTTACTGTACCTGTAAGAATTGTGGCTTTTCTAGTTAGGAAGAAAAAACTGCTGGTAGGGGGAGAAAAGAACAATTTCGCACAAAATGTGTTGTGCAAGAAATACTACATGCATCTTGTTCTTGTGAAATATCGTTTCCAGCTTCTTTTTGCTTAAACGTTTTTCTTTTTCTATGATCAGACTGAGGTTTGCACAGTGTGCACTAGTATTGCAGATGGAATTCAACTGCACCACTTAGTGCAGAATTTAGGGTGAACTCTTTCTGGAGCATGATTTTGAATATATCAGTTGACCTAATTAGTAGTAATAAAAAGGTATCGACTCTCCCGTTTGGACCTCTAAAAAATAATTCGTATTTTGCACACAAGTAGCATGCCAGGTTTTTTTGGACACTAGCATGCATAATTTGCTTAGTTTGTACATCATTATTTAAGCAGGTACATTGAATTCCTATGGCAGCACACCATGGACATTCTTAAGAAATTTGCCATAATGGCGAAGTGCCATGTCGCATTCCAGATGTTAAGAACCAATACCAACCTTTGGTAAAGCAAGTCTACTTTTGTAGGCATGTACTGATGAATAGCAAATATTTAACCTGAAAAGCTCCTGGTTCTCCACATATGTGATGTGCCTGTCCACTAGAGAACAATCACTGCATTTCTTAGCATAAAAAATTCAAGAACACTTAGCTTTCTTCACCATGCTGTCACTGAAACGTGCTGGGACTTAAGGAACTCTCAACAGTGACACTTTCTGCAGTATCGAGCATTTCATCTGTGGAGAAATGAAATTTGTGCATTCCTTGAAAAAGCATTGCCAAATGTAGGTACGTTAGTTCGTAGCACAGGGTGTATATATAATATGTGCTTCTGGATCAAATAAAACATAACTTAAACTGATGATGCCTCTTGGGATCAGCACCCCATAATCTGAGAAACGCTCTAGTGTGTCTCCTGTACAGTCTTTTGTATCCATTTGCAAAACAGTGTGCCCTTTGGGTTGGTCCTTTTGATCGGTTGCATGGTCTTGCCTGTGAATCAGAGATTCATCTTTTTTCGGGATCCATCCTGAGTCTTTTTGTATCCTGCAAATCTTAAACTTCGCAACTGTTTCAGATCTTTTCACATGTGACCAAACCGACTATTTTTGTTGGCTACCTGGACTAGTTGATGGTACTGTTCAGATCTGAAAAAAATTGCATCCAGTCATTAAAGTACCAACTTCCTGAAAGCCAAGGGGCTGACTTTCATTACTGTCATTTACCATTATTACCAACTACAAATCTGTTATAGCTCCCATAACTGCAGTTGGTTCTTTTGGATCTCAGTACCACTGCTTCCAGCTACATTCAGATACAGTACTGTAGTGTAGTTCCTATTATCCCAATAGGCTCTGCGCATTGGAATAATACCTTCAATAGTATAGGCCTAGACCAGACGTTAACTAGGTCTACTACTGTCGATATTACACTTAAAGTTTTGGGTTTGCCAGCTAGCTCAGAGTTCACTAGAAACTTTCTCGAATAGGCAAGGAGGAGTTGAACCTCCCTGGATAGACAAGAAGGGATTTAGTTTCTGACAACCATAGAACATGACAACTTTGCTCTCCCCTAATCAAGAGTGTATCTCTAGAGTCGTGTGAACAAAAGACGACTTATTTTACTCAGTCAGTACGTGCATTCTTAGTCTCACCAGATTGTAGAGAAAAGGAAGAGACGGGCGTGTTCAATAAAAGATGTTATTTATTGATCAGTCTCTTTTCTCGTACAAGAGAAATGGATCGATATTATTGCAATACTTATGGTTAAGTAAAGTGCATACATTAAAAGCAGAAGTATAAAATAATACTGTAAAAACATTGATATGGTTTCTAAGCCATATGAAGGTTTAAAATGGATAAAATAGATACATACACATATACATTTGACTAATCGTACTCAACTGGTGTTTCTAACTACGCCTACCCCAAATGTACCTGACCTCAGCCTAATACGTGGGCGGGAATAGAAAGTAGCAGTTTAAGTTAAGTTTGTTTTGCCAAGTGACTGACTAAAGAATTCTCTGCAAGGGGTTATTCAGTTCTGTACCTGGAATCTAGGATGAATGAGGGATGGTATCTCTCGTCTCGATATTCCAGGCTGCCTGCGAGGGCTACCCGGAAGCGCCGGAGCTGGATTTCTCGGCAGGAGAAAAGGCAGCTTCTCGTTCTCAGCGCGTCAGGAAGGCGGGGCTGCGCCAGCGGGGTCTGCCCTGCTCTGGGCTTCGGCAAGTCTGGCTGCTCCGATCTCGTCACCACCGCGTGTGTTTGCATAGGGCAATATCGGTAATATTTATACCTTTAAGGTGCCGAGATTGACGTAAGGATGGACATAGATACGTCAATAAGGATGTCATACGACCGGGTCGTTAGCACATTCTTTTGCTGAAGTTCTCGGTGAAATCAAAACAATGGCCGCAGGGTTTTTGCCAGGTCTGTCATAGGTTTGATTTGTTTTGAGAACTCCGTATGCCTTATCAGGGGCTGGAGGAATATCGCTTGTCTAATTAGATGGCAAGCGTTATGACCTAATCAGATAACACGTTCCTGTGCCGTAGTGTGGCTTAATCAGATAACGGTTCCTGCATCATGGGGGTTTTCTGCCTCATGGGATGGCTGCTAGTTAACTTGTTAACCAGAATAGGGTCAGGAATAGGGGGATCGATACAGAACCTATAGGAATACATCACACCCACTCCACGCTAACTATGGACATATTTACGAATCTATGCATAGTAAAACATACTGTAGAGTATCGTGTATACCTTACCACCCCAAAATACATAAATGGATTTTTGAAATTATCAAATATACGGAAAAAACAGTCACATGTAATATATGCACTCAAGCTGTAGAATAATGCTAAAGTAATCACGCATATCTATACATTATCACTAATTTGTATATGAGAATTTACACATGAAATGGCTCTTAATACAGAAAAAAGTTTCGAGACCATTCCATCACAGAATAAAATAATTATGAACATACCAGCGGGCAGCTAATGTCTATAAACTATCTAAAATTAGAAATCTTAGTTCTCTAAGAATAGTTCTTACTTTAAGCAGAAGATAGTGTCCCGAAAAATATGCAAAAATATTTTGGGGCTGCAGAAAAAATTGCTGTCCGTGAACTGGAGGGAAAATTGTTCATGGTATTTTGCTTTTCTAGTTGAAGGCCAAATTCAGGGAACGCCGTGTACGAGCTTGCTCAAAAGTCTCTATTTCTGCTCTGGTGAGAACATCATATCATTTAGACTCTCGAAAAAGTTGTCAACAGCTTCCTGGGAGAGTTCCACTAACTCGGAAAAAGGTGTAACCATGCATTCGTGCGCATGATTGTCTCCATTGACATTTTGATTAGTATTGCTGACAGAAGGTCGTACCTGATCAATGCTGCTTTCATCTTGAACTTCACTACCCCTTAATCGTAGTGGTGAAGCTTCCACGAATGCCGTCATCGGGATTGGTAGCCGTTGAGGGCAGCACAAAGCATGAGCCTTTATTGGACTCAACAATGTTTCTGCATCCATTGGCGCATCTGATTGTAGCGTCAGACAGGTGTCTAACACGCATTCTTCTCCGCATAGCAAGCACCTTAATACAGGTAAAACACATCGATGCCACATTGGTCGAAATGAAAGAAACCAAGTCATGTTCAGGTCTCTAAGCCGGGATAGTGCCAGGATTTTTGATATCCGGTCCCGGTATCCAATGGCTAGGATTGTTTCTTCCCTTGTCGCAGGTGTTTTGTCTGTGACATGGTTTGCCATAACGAAATATAAGGACTAGGAATAGGATTCCTGCAATTAGTCCCAAAATGAGGGGAAGTCCGCCAAAAATCGAATGGACGAAATCTGGAAAAATACCCAGTATGGCTTTGAATGGTGTTAATGCCATCGAAAATACTGTCTTAAATACTTTTGAGACTCCACTGGTATCAGAAATATTTAAGATTTCATTCAGGATTTCTGCGAAATGTATGGGGGAATTAGTTGATAACAATGAATGAATCTCTGCAGTCGTCCTTGCGACTAGGAGATCATACGTTTCTTTTGATGACGTGAGCCTTGTCGGCGTCTGAAGAAGCACTGTTTTCATTCTGCTTAAAGTATCTATTCGAATAGAAGTAATTTTCAAGTTGGGCCATGCCCTTGCCTCCCTGTCTGGAAGGGAGCTGGGGAACAATAAGCGTCCACAGCACTTGACCTTCGCAGTCGTAGTTACGAGATAAGGAGTCCCGGGCATAAGACTACAGCATCTGCGGTCCACAATTAGAATGTAACTCCCATTATAGAGTCTTTGAAAGAATGGTTCTATCTCTGTAGCAGGTGTGCCTAGCTGGTGACATGAAAGGTTATTTGAGTTCCCTTCACAGGCTCCATGCAAACTAATTCCATTACACAGAAGTGTACCGCTTAGTGACATCGCATAATTATTGCCACTAAGAAACACTTTCTGTCCTTTATTACTGACACATGCATGTGAATAGGGCAAGTTCCATGTTGTTTTAATGTACCCTTTTCCAAATTTTTCGTACATGCCAGCCTGTATATATTTTTGGCAGTATTGAAACCTGAAGGTTGATATTGGAATATTAATTATCCCATGTATTATCCATTCACTGACAGGTCGTTCTGACATTGTCACTGGTAATCTCTCGAGTTTCTCAATGCTCAGGATTGTATAATCAGCACCCTTTTGTGCCATACTGATTTGTTTATCAGTAAGGTTAAAGATATTGAATAGTGACGTTGTGTTGATTAAACGCCAAGGCACATAGCCTGAACGCAGATTTTGTAACGTCCAGCCAAGCTGTACAATAGAACGCAATTGGGACTGACCGTGTTGTAACAACAGTAAGTCTTGCGATAATATGTCGATTGCTGAAGACACAATGCTGTCCAGAGAAAAAATTCTGGAGGACAGAGTCATTAACCCATTGTCCACTACAGAAAGTGATTTTTCCAAATTAATACGGTCAATTTCCCGTATACTTTCTGCTGTCTCAATTTGAGTCACCTTCCAGGCCTCGTTGTATGCTGCGTATACAGAGGCTGCTATGAAACGTTTTTGACGCTGTTTGCGCGGTCCCATAATGAAATCACGCAAGTCAGCACCATCAGTAAGTAAAGTTAGGTGTTGCTTAATTTCTGCCAGTGTGGAAGTTTGTAGCCACTGAAGGCATAATTTGCCCACACTGTAGGTGGTTATTATCCCTGGGTGTTGTCTTTGGGAATATCTAGGGTCTGGCCTGGTCATTTTGAACCCCTGTGTTTTGTTCAGGAATCTGTCTTGACAGTTATTAGTATATGTGGGCCAGATCAACCACTGTTTCCAATCAGGATTTGTTCTGTTTTGGTTTAATACATAATTTACGTCTATCTCTTCATCTGTAGAGCTATTGCTGTTCATTGTTGGTTTTGGAATAGACGGTTTATTTAAGTCTTTGATTTTGGCTAAGCCAAGACAGGTAGTTTGTTGAACAGTGTCATTTAAAAATATAATTTGTTCTGGGATCATGCAGGCTCTAAACAAAGATTCTATACCCTGTACTTGCCATTCTTTTGTACCCCAAACACTCTTTACTTCAACATTTTTGTCCCAATAATCAAAACCAAAAGTATTCATTTGTTCAAAGAATGAGTCTGAATATATCAATTTCGTGTTTGTTATCATGGTCTTTGTCCCTGTCTTATTTGACAATTTGAAATAAAATGTTTCAGCATTACTTGAGTTGAAACCTGAAAAGTATGAATATTTGTCATAAACGGTTCTTGAGCTTCCTTTTGGAGGGGTTGCACAATGTTCCCACTGATTATAATTTAAAACATTTCTAGGTTGTGCAGATCTATGTAGAAAATGGTTACCATAGTGGTTATAACAGTACATACTATCATAATTTGTCGAACCCTGCAAATAATCATGTTTGGTAAATTTAGCAGACATCACTAAGTCAGACATCATATTATTTATACTTTCAAAGTCCCAATCATCAGCAAATGAGCTTGGTTTTACAAAGTCACTCAACGAGATCTTAATTTGGTGTGGATATTTCAGGATTTCAACCGGACCATAAATTTCGTAGTCAGTGTTGTCCCATGCTACCCCACCCGTTATAGGATTGGCTGTGAAGTTGACTGAAGAAAGTTCTCTTTTCTCGACGTGTGAAGATGTGTGTGGTTTGAGGATCAAGTTGATTTTCTGACTTGCTGTGTCCATTTTAGCATATTTTCCCTCAATGAAGCGTCCCAAAGTTAGTACCATGATGAGCTAAAGTATGAGGATAAATGCACCAAAACCCACCCAAAATTCGATCCATGGAGAAATCAGATATGTTTCTTTCAGTTGTTTCAAAAGTACTTTAACTTTATCTTTAAAGGTTTTTGTTGATGGCTGTGTTTTTGATTCAGTGAAGCCCTCAGAGGAATCATCGAAGTTTATGAAGTAGCCGGATGCAGTTCTGTCAATTGTTCCAATTGCTTCAGGATTACTGTTTCTTGCATAGTCGTTTGTTACTTCATTATAGATTGGTGTGTCTCTGCTAAATGTTTTTATTTGGGTTTTCAGAGGTCTAAGTTCCATTGCATTGTTGCATAGTCCTTGTTGTAGTTCTGTAGGTGTTTCGAATGTGATTAGCCTCTTAGATTGAACCTCTGTGTTTGTAGCAAATCTTGGTGTTCTACTACTTATCGGGAGTCCACTTGGCCTACTATTTGTTATCGGCCACATGATTGTGGTTTTACCAGGTCGATGGATACACCTCGGTTCTCCTTTTTACCAGCAAGCGGCGGTAGTACAACTGATCTTGTCCCGTTGATAGACAAGACAGGAACTGCTTTTCTGTAAGAAGGCCCAAATTCCTTCTTTACCGCGATCTTTTCTCTGACTAGATCCCCGACTTTTGGAATCCAGACAGGTCTTGCTGGGACAGGTGGTGGTTCTTCAGTGGTTGTTGGCTGCTGTTTCAACTTTATGTTGCTCAGGTCTTTTCTTGTTTCGTTTAAGTCCTGCAAAATAGCCAAACGATCTTTGATATCAAAGCTTTTTTCCTTCACCACTGAAGTGTGACTGTCGAGGTCTAAGACTAACATCCTAGTTCCAAACAATAATTCGTACGGACCGAATCCCTTCAGAGAATTTCTTGGCAAGTTATTTAGACTACGTTGGACACTTATTAGATGTTTGACCCACCCAGCTCCCGAACCTAATATCCTTTCTGTTATAGATAGCTTTATGCCTTGGTTTTTTCTTTACACCATCCCGTATCCCTCAGGAAGGAAGTGAGAAGAATCCCGCTATGCTATGCTCATTTGGCCATGTTTCCCCTAAGGCTGGAGCGCTAGAGTGAAAACAATGGTCAAACGTAGCATGCTCCTAGCGTATATGCCATTTAGACTCGCAAATCTTTGTATAACAGTCCAGACGTCAGCCGAGTGCTGGTGATCTACATTATAAGTGGAAACTAGCCTGTATATGTTAATCGGACGCTTTGCTTTTTACTGTTGATTCTTTCTGGAGTGAAACGACACGGTATTACACCGTTTCTCTCACCACTGCGATTTCTGTTACAGTTTGGGCAGTTCTTTACAAACATGGTATGATGCAGGCTCATGCCTGGCCACCAGTACCTTGATTGTAATTCTTCCAGAGAATCTTTTAGTTTGAGGTGTCTGAGACCCTCGCCCATATGTGCGTCTGCAATTAACAAGTTTCTCCTGTCCATGTTTGGAATTACTCTATCCCCCACTCCAGGGATTCAAGCAAAAGTGACGGAGTTTGCATCGATTATGTATGTATAATTGAGTGGATAGTTGATCGGTAGCGCTGAGCAGTCGCCTTTTGATGACGTTTTCACCGCCAGCACTGTTTCACCGTCAATATACTTCACTGTACGCTTTTTTCTAGCTACGGAAGCCGATTTAGTTGCTACCGCTGTGGCTGTCTCAGCCAATGAATTCCCTGCAACGTGAACGCCATCACGCTGATGACTCAGTGAGTGTGTCACGTGAGTCTTTGGTAGTTCTTTTTGTAAAAGAGCTATTTGTTCCCAAAGCAGTTTCTGCTTTATTGTTGCATCTGTGTCATCTTTGTAACCGTTTTGAATCCATGTCTGCAAATCGTTGTTATATGATTTGACGCAGTAATATGAATCGGACACTATAAGTGTCGGGAATTCGCGATCCGCATTATCTAGCGCCATTTTCAATGCCATTATTTCAGTCTGTTGTTCTGAATTAGTTTCTACTGAGTGTGTTTTTGTTAATAGAGGTCTTAGATTACCTCCGCGCCACACTTCTTTTGTAATCTCACATGTGGGGTTGTATGCTTGTTCTCCCCAAACGGAGGGTTGAGCATGTCCGTCTGTATAGATTACACAAGCGTATTGTCGTAAGGGCAGAATGTCGATTGGCAGAGGGAATGTTCTTTCATATTCTAGATTTTTCAGTTCCTCTAGTTCTGGATCAAAGTAGTAGTATACTTTGTCCGTTGTAATTGAATTCACCCATTGTATCCATTCCGGATTCAATGTTGTTGTTGGTAAATTACACGGTGTTGTTAATGCCTCAAAGGCTGATTCTGCTGTTCTGACTGTGATGTGTCTACCGTCCGCTTGATCTTTTTCTCTAGCTATTGCGGTTTGAACTGCATGAACCATGTTTTCTTTAATGCTGAACTTCTTTTCAGCTTCTGTGTACAAGTGTGATTTGAATGCAATTGGTACCTTTTCTCCCTCATTAGAGGTCAGGTATGTGAATCCGCATCTTCCTGGGATGACTCGAATCACAAGATTGCGTGTGTTATCACGTGTTTCTAATTTTGTTTTAATTAACATGTCTGTTTGTAAGGATCTCAAAATTTCTGTGTGTATTTGAGTCCAATTGGTTCTTTTAAAATCTGGTTTTATTAGATCATAAAGGGGTTTGACCCTTTCTGCGTAATTTGCAATGTATGTTCTTCCGAAATTTAGGAAGCCTAGAATTGACTGTAGGTTTTTTAGTGTTCTAGGTGCTTGGAGTACGGCACATTTCTCTAGGAAATTGTCAGCCAGGCTTTTGCCTTCACTTGATAATTCGTATCCTAAGAACAGGACTGTTAGATGGGCAATTCTGGATTTTTTAAAGTTGAATTTGTAACCCTCTGCTGCGAACCCAAGTATTATGGTGTTCACTCTCTTCAAGTGAGTATCCAAGTCATCATCTGTTAAGTATATGTCGTTGACATAAGATAATGCTTCGTCATCATATGTTTGTAGTAATTCTGTTACTCTCGCTGAGAATACCCCTGGGCTATTCTTGTACCCCTGGGCTAACCGACAGAATTGTTTTTGAGTGCCATTTATTGAGAACGCAGACAAATATCTGCTCTCTGGTGCAATGTTTTGACAAAAGAATCCATTAGAGATGTCTAATGTTGTTTTGTATTTTTTGCGCACTATGTTATTCATTAGTGCAGCACTATGCGAGTTTTGTACTGCAAAAGTTTTGCAACATGAGTTAAGGTGTCGGTAATCCAAAACTAGACGATATGAATTGTCTGGTTTGGAGACCGGAAACAAAGGGTTGTTCATTTGTGAGGTGCAAGTTTCAATCACCCCCTGGTATTCTAGTTGATCTAGAATTTCTTTTACCTGTTTTTTAGCTTCTTGCTTAATTGGGTACTGTCTTTGTGCAGTAGGTTGTGATTTTAACTGGATTTTGTGAGGAGGAGAGTCCTCATCCCATCCTACATGATTTTTATATAAAGCAGGAGCTTGAGCTACTGCCCACTTTCTGGCAAGTGTATATTTTTTATGAATTGGGATATGATTTGAGAAGGCAGGCATAATTATTTCTTCGCCATGAGGGCACTTCCTGACAAACTCTGGTGGCCAGTCTTTTTCAGCTAGAAGGATGTCATAGCCCTTGGAGAGATTATCCCAAAAGAGTCCCCTTATTTTTCTAGTCTTATCCCCTTCTATACGTAAAGTTATTTCATATATTTTGTGAGGTCTGCTAACTCTGGTGTCTGCAGTTTCCACTTGAAGATATTCATTCGTGTCCACTGTCTCCAGATGATTCATAAGGACTTTGCGAGCTATGCTCACTTCTGCTGCGCTGTCTAGCATTGTCTGAGCCCATTCTCCGTTTTTCAGTTGTGTCCTCAGTATTCTCGGCATTGTTAACTACTTTAATACTGGCTACCTTCCTTTTTGGAAATTGTAATTTCTTTTTTAGATGAGCAGGTTCCTTGTCTTTGGACTTGGCGTGCTCTTCTCTTTGTTCTGATCGCCTCTTCTTTCCGATTTCTGCGAGGAAGTCTGAAAAGATTGAGAGGGACGTGTATCAAAATCTTGATATCTATCAGGCTTCTTTATGTTATCCCTATTTCTAAGGTTATATCTTTTCCCAGAGGGGTCTCTTTGGGGTGACCTGTGTCTTTGGTTCGGAGATTTTTCTCTCCGCCGAGGAGACCTTCCTCTGGACTGGAATTTCTTTTCTTTAGGATTGGATTGTTTGTTTCCATCCCAGCTCTTTTTTTGTGATGATGAATTATTATTAAAAAATATTTTTTCAGGACTTTCAATCAGTTGTGGTTTTACTGGTATTCCACCTAAACTATCTCTACCTAGTTCCTCATAAGATTTTTCTATAATTCTGGCAATTTCAGCTGGTTGGTCTGCTATATCTGTCTCCTTTAACCTCTGGCGGATCGCCACGTTTGCTGCTTCTCCCTTTATGTTGGCTAATAATATAGCCGAGACCTGCTTGAAATCTTTTAGTAATTTCATACCAAGAGTTAAAGCGGGTTCTGGACCGTATTCGTCTTGAATTTGTTTTAGCACATCTGGTATTACCGAAATGGATGGAACACCGTGCGTTTTTGTGTAGATGGAAGCAAAGACTGTACCCCAGGTGTCACAGTCCTCCACGTGTGGTGCGATGCCCATTGGAAGACAGATAGTCAGAATCCTGTGTTTTTCTAACGGGGTGGTGTCTGGAAACACCGCCTCTATTTGGGTGATTTTTTGTGCTAACCAGAATGGTATTTGTTCCCGTTTAGCTGGTACTTTACCTAGGCAGGATTGTATGTTCTGTGGTGTAATTTTATTTGTGTTCCCCTGATGAGGGGTCAGCTGTGGAATTTTAATTGCTGGTTGGATTGTTGAAGTCCGCATTACATATTGGACTAATTGTCTATGTACTTTTATTAATTGTTTTAGCTGTATTAAAAGCTCTGCTGCAGACATCCCATCGATGTCTGGATGTGGTGTGTATCCGGCTAGAACCGGCCACGTTGCTCCTGGTCTACCTAATGGACCGAGCCTGGTGATGTGATTATTATGTTTTAGGGTGCCATTAAATAAGAGCAGATGCTCTTGAAATTTAAGTGGTACTTCCACCTCCTCGAAAGGAGTGTACTCATTAGGAGGTTCCTCTGTTTTGTAATAGTGGAAGACCTTTGTTACAGCATTTGCTGCTGGAAAGTGTATCCATGAATAGTATACCTCTGTCTGCCGATATTCGTGTGCCTCAATTACGAATATGACTGTGCCACCTCTAGGTGTCAGTCCATTTTCTATAAGTTTTAAAGTTATAGATTTTCTTGTGTTGACCGGGATGAGTATTATATCCTGGTCAGCGTCTTGCAGTGCATTATCAGCTGCTGCGAGTTCAGTTGCTATTCTAACTACCTCTCTTTCTCCTTCAGTGTCTGACATTGTACTGTCCAGAAGGTTATTTAGTTTGTTTGCAGATCAGGTTCTTATCGAAACAAAGATTAGATGCACAATATTTTGGAACAGTGTATCCTTCAACGTTGACTAAACCAAGAACCATACATAGGAGTTTCCTCCTGCGAGGTTTGGCGGATATGACCTTTCACCCACTCCAGACGTCTTTGGAGTATTATGGGAAAAAAGGGGTCTGAGTGAAAAAGCACGACTGAGTTACTCCAAATTGTCTTACGTTAGTTTTATCGCCCTTCCAAACGCGTTGGGCGCCATGTAGTGTAGTTCCTATTATCCCAATAGGCTCTGCGCATTGGAATAATACCTTCAATAGTATAGGCCTAGACCAGATGTTAACTAGGTCTACTACTGTCGATATTAGACTTAAAGTTTTGGGTTTGCCAGCTAGCTCAGAGTTCACTAGAAACTTTCTCGAATAGGCAAGGAGGAGTTGAACCTCCCTGGATAGACAAGAAGGGATTTAGTTTCTGACAACCATAGAACATGACAACTTTGCTCTCCCCTAATCAAGAGTGTATCTCTAGAGTCGTGTGAACAAAAGACGACTTATTTTACTCAGTCAGTACGTGCATTCTTAGTCTCACCAGATTGTAGAGAAAAGGAAGAGACGGGCGTGTTCAATAAAAGATGTTATTTATTGATCAGTCTCTTTTCTCGTACAAGAGAAATGGATCGATATTATTGCAATACTTATGGTTAAGTAAAGTGCATACATTAAAAGCAGAAGTATAAAATAATACTGTAAAAACATTGATATGGTTTCTAAGCCATTTGAAGGTTTAAAATGGATAAAATAGACACATACACATATACATTTGACTAATCGTACTCAACTGGTGTTTCTAACTACGCCTACCCCAAATGTACCTGACCTAAGCCTAATACGTGGGCGGGAATAGAAAGTAGCAGTTTAAGTTAAGTTTGTTTTGCCAAGTGACTGACTAAAGAATTCTCTGCAAGGGGTTATTCAGTTCTGTACCTGGAATCTAGGATGAATGAGGGATGGTATCTCTCGTCTCTGGTCTCGATATTCCAGGCTGCCTGCGAGGGCTACCCGGAAGCGCCGGAGCTGGATTTCTCGGCAGGAGAAAAGGCAGCTTCTCGTTCTCAGCACGTCAGGAAGGCGGGGCTGCGCCAGCGGGGTCTGCTCTGCTCTGGGCTTCGGCAAGTCTGGCTGCTCCGATCTCGTCACCACCGCGTGTGTTTGCATAGGGCAATATCGGTTATATTTATACCTTTAAGGTGCCGAGATTGACGTAAGGATGGACATAGATACGTCAATAAGGATGTCATACGACCGGGTCGTTAGCACATTCTTTTGCTGAAGTTCTCGGTGAAATCAAAACAATGGCCGCAGGGTTTTTCCCAGGTCTGTCATAGGTTTGATTTGTTTTGAGAACTCCGTATGCCTTATCAGGGGCTGGAGGAATATCGCTTGTCTAATTAGATGGCAAGCGTTATGACCTAATCAGATAACACGTTCCTGTGCCGTAGTGTGGCTTAATCAGATAACGGTTCCTGCATCATGGGGGTTTTCTGCCTCATGGGATGGCTGCTAGTTAACTTGTTAACCAGAATAGGGTCAGGAATAGGGGGATCGATACAGAACCTATAGGAATACATCACAGTACCACATCCACCATCAAACAAATATATCCATTACTGGTACCCCAGTTCATCGTCAAGAGCGAACGCCCACCCTGAGAACAAAATATAGCAAAGAAGAACCTTTTGTTTTCATTTTTGAAATACAGGAAAGGTGTCATAAATATTCGTTCTTATGGAAAGCGTTTTGAAGAGTTTAATTCCACATCATGACGCTAACTCGGGGAGGGAGGGTGAAGTGTGGCGTAGTGGCCAGAGCAGCTGACTCCAGAGTGCGGGGCTCACAGTTTGAAACCCGGTGCTCTCGGCAGCTCAGGTCAGCATCATGTGACTCTGGGCAACAGCTCACTTAATCTCCCCGACGCCCCCCCAGTGCCTGGATATCCATAGGGGTGATAAGTTCGCACTTTGCAAATGTGGAAATTATTTATTTGATCTATTTCCTCAAATTACCAGTATATTAGACTTTCCCAGACTATTATTAAAATGCTGATTTGGTGCAGACGTGATCAGCTGAAGATTCTCCATGGCAGCGTCTTTCTGTTTAACAGTTAACGTCTTGCTTTTTGACAATGAATTTTGAATTTTTCGTGAACCATGTCCCCATTCCTATTTACAGGGGAGCCAAAGAGTTCAAAAGCGGAATGTACACTTTCCTTATCTGTCTTAGTATTTACAAAACTTGACTTGAAGGATGCATTTCTAAACGTGGAGGCAGCCAAAAATATCTGTGATTACTGACTTTTCCTCTAATTATGTTGAAAGGAATAATATTATTGTTTTGCATATTTGCAAAGCTGTGGACTAGAATTGCCCAAATAATAGATACAGTTTGCTGCCAGATAAAACAATGACACAGTAGAAATCAGGACTAGTACATTTGTCTGAACTGTGAGTGCTGTAAGTCACATTTGTGCAAGACAGGTTGAATAAAAGGCCCGGAAGACAAAAGTGAATTATTTGTAGTTAACAATAAATTATGTAAACCACATTTATCATTGTCCTAGCCTCCACCTTCCACTCAGCGCAAACTCCTTTTTTGCCAACCGAGTAATGCAAACTATTTTCAATTATGGTTGTCTTTGTTGTTGTGTAAAAGAAAGATTATGCATTTTGTTTGGACAGATCTCACAGGGTGAAAATACAGGGTTGAGCTCATGTTAGTAGGCCAACACCCAACATGAAAAAGCAATGCAGTTTAGCACTACTAGTAGTTGAAGTTATTACATTTGTGAAATAGAAAAACGTCCTTCTCTTCATTCCCCAGAAAAAATGTGTGCTGATTTTTTTTCTTATCTGAAAGATATATTACGTTTCTAACGATGAAAGAAGAAATCATTGCAAAGTTTAGTCCAAACTGAGTTAACTAACATTCTATACTTCAGTCTTCACCAAGGCTCGTCAAACTTTTATACTTGTCTAGAATCATGTAGCATTATTTGTATGACTGTTTCACAGAAATCATACAAAACTTTCACTAAGGAATGTTCTTGGTTACCTATGAACATTGCACTCAAAGAAACCTAATTTAGTTTCCTTGTGTGGTTGAACCTTCTACGGGCATCAACCATTCTCCACCATATATAATGATCGCCCCTCAATTCGCAGAGTCCACCTATCTTTGGTTCTTTAAAGGTCAACCCCTGACACTGAAGAAAAACCCTTCAACTCTGGAATGGGCAAAGGGGCTCTTGACACCAGATATCATTATGTTTGTATTTGAGGAAGGCCTGGTGTGGGGTAGAAATGGAAAGAGGGGAGATAATTTAATGAATGTGGAAACGTGGAAAGGTGCAACAGTTTGTCTGTAGCTCCTCTGTCGCCCCCCACCTCCAGACAGCTGATTCAAAGGATCATCCTACGGAGGATGCTCAGCTGAGGCAGACACAACATAAAATTGCAAATTAAATAACAGGGAGTTGTCCACCTCAGCGTTATAAGTGACCTCACAAATAATGTGACCTCCACTCACGGTATTGAAAGGTACCCATCATAATTCTTTATATCTTACATGAGCCTTTTGTTTACTTTATATACAACAAGGGGTGGTGATGGACAGAGTCTCTGAATTAAGCAGAGTACTCTCACCCAGTCAAGAGATCAGGGCTAGATCCAACACCGTTTTTTAGCTCATTGCACCATCCCAGTTTCAGAACCTGGCTGTATGCAAATTAGTCTGTCCCTGGCCCAGTGCATCATGGGAACAGGGCAGACCAGACTACAAAAGCCAATTCTTACACTGGGAAGGAAACAAGCTTCCGGGGACCGGTTTCTGCCATTTCAGGCGTCTTCGGCCCGGCTTGCTTGAATCCTGATGGTGCAATGAGCAAGGGACTCACATCTGAGTATACCCTTCCACGCTTAGGGTGGACAAAATTATATACAACAAGGGGTGGTGATGGACAGAGTCTCTGAATTAAGCAGAGTACTCTCACCCAGTCAAGAGATCAGGGCTAGATCCAACACCATTTTTTAGCTCATTGCACCATCCCAGTTTCAGAACCTGGCTGTATGCAAATTAGTCTGTCCCTGGCCCAGTGCATCATGGGAACAGGGCAGACCAGACTACAAAAGCCAATTCTTACACTGGGAAGGAAACAAGCTTCCGGGGACCGGTTTCTGCCATTTCAGGCGTCTTCGGCCCGGCTTGCTTGAATCCTGATGGTGCAATGAGCAAGGGACTCACATCTGAGTATACCCTTCCACGCTTAGGGTGGACAAAATTATATACAACAAGGGGTGGTGATGGACAGAGTCTCTGAATTAAGCAGAGTACTCTCACCCAGTCAAGAGATCAGGGCTAGATCCAACACCGTTTTTTAGCTCATTGCACCATCCCAGTTTCAGAACCTGGCTGTATGCAAATTAGTCTGTCCCTGGCCCAGTGCATCATGGGAACAGGGCAGACCAGACTACAAAAGCCAATTCTTACACTGGGAAGGAAACAAGCTTCCGGGGACCGGTTTCTGCCATTTCAGGCGTCTTCGGCCCGGCTTGCTTGAATCCTGATGGTGCAATGAGCAAGGGACTCACATCTGAGTATACCCTTCCACGCTTAGGGTGGACAAAATTATATACAACAAGGGGTGGTGATGGACAGAGTCTCTGAATTAAGCAGAGTACTCTCACCCAGTCAAGAGATCAGGGCTAGATCCAACACCGTTTTTTAGCTCATTGCACCATCCCAGTTTCAGAACCTGGCTGTATGCAAATTAGTCTGTCCCTGGCCCAGTGCATCATGGGAACAGGGCAGACCAGACTACAAAAGCCAATTCTTACACTGGGAAGGAAACAAGCTTCCGGGGACCGGTTTCTGCCATTTCAGGCGTCTTCGGCCCGGCTTGCTTGAATCCTGATGGTGCAATGAGCAAGGGACTCACATCTGAGTATACCCTTCCACGCTTAGGGTGGACAAAATTATATACAACAAGGGGTGGTGATGGACAGAGTCTCTGAATTAAGCAGAGTACTCTCACCCAGTCAAGAGATCAGGGCTAGATCCAACACCGTTTTTTAGCTCATTGCACCATCCCAGTTTCAGAACCTGGCTGTATGCAAATTAGTCTGTCCCTGGCCCAGTGCATCATGGGAACAGGGCAGACCAGACTACAAAAGCCAATTCTTACACTGGGAAGGAAACAAGCTTCCGGGGACCGGTTTCTGCCATTTCAGGCGTCTTCGGCCCGGCTTGCTTGAATCCTGATGGTGCAATGAGCAAGGGACTCACATCTGAGTATACCCTTCCACGCTTAGGGTGGACAAAATTATATACAACAAGGGGTGGTGATGGACAGAGTCTCTGAATTAAGCAGAGTACTCTCACCCAGTCAAGAGATCAGGGCTAGATCCAACACCGTTTTTTAGCTCATTGCACCATCCCAGTTTCAGAACCTGGCTGTATGCAAATTAGTCTGTCCCTGGCCCAGTGCATCATGGGAACAGGGCAGACCAGACTACAAAAGCCAATTCTTACACTGGGAAGGAAACAAGCTTCCGGGGACCGGTTTCTGCCATTTCAGGCGTCTTCGGCCCGGCTTGCTTGAATCCTGATGGTGCAATGAGCAAGGGACTCACATCTGAGTATACCCTTCCACGCTTAGGGTGGACAAAATTATATACAACAAGGGGTGGTGATGGACAGAGTCTCTGAATTAAGCAGAGTACTCTCACCCAGTCAAGAGATCAGGGCTAGATCCAACACCGTTTTTTAGCTCATTGCACCATCCCAGTTTCAGAACCTGGCTGTATGCAAATTAGTCTGTCCCTGGCCCAGTGCATCATGGGAACAGGGCAGACCAGACTACAAAAGCCAATTCTTACACTGGGAAGGAAACAAGCTTCCGGGGACCGGTTTCTGCCATTTCAGGCGTCTTCGGCCCGGCTTGCTTGAATCCTGATGGTGCAATGAGCAAGGGACTCACATCTGAGTATACCCTTCCACGCTTGGGGTGGACAAAATTATATACAACAAGGGGTGGTGATGGACAGAGTCTCTGAATTAAGCAGAGTACTCTCACCCAGTCAAGAGATCAGGGCTAGATCCAACACCGTTTTTTAGCTCATTGCACCATCCCAGTTTCAGAACCTGGCTGTATGCAAATTAGTCTGTCCCTGGCCCAGTGCATCATGGGAACAGGGCAGACCAGACTACAAAAGCCAATTCTTACACTGGGAAGGAAACAAGCTTCCGGGGACCGGTTTCTGCCATTTCAGGCGTCTTCGGCCCGGCTTGCTTGAATCCTGATGGTGCAATGAGCAAGGGACTCACATCTGAGTATACCCTTCCACGCTTAGGGTGGACAAAATTATATACAACAAGGGGTGGTGATGGACAGAGTCTCTGAATTAAGCAGAGTACTCTCACCCAGTCAAGAGATCAGGGCTAGATCCAACACCGTTTTTTAGCTCATTGCACCATCCCAGTTTCAGAACCTGGCTGTATGCAAATTAGTCTGTCCCTGGCCCAGTGCATCATGGGAACAGGGCAGACCAGACTACAAAAGCCAATTCTTACACTGGGAAGGAAACAAGCTTCCGGGGACCGGTTTCTGCCATTTCAGGCGTCTTCGGCCCGGCTTGCTTGAATCCTGATGGTGCAATGAGCAAGGGACTCACATCTGAGTATACCCTTCCACGCTTAGGGTGGACAAAATTATATACAACAAGGGGTGGTGATGGACAGAGTCTCTGAATTAAGCAGAGTACTCTCACCCAGTCAGTAGATCAGGGCTAGATCCAACACCGTTTTTTAGCTCATTGCACCATCCCAGTTTCAGAACCTGGCTGTATGCAAATTAGTCTGTCCCTGGCCCAGTGCATCATGGGAACAGGGCAGACCAGACTACAAAAGCCAATTCTTACACTGGGAAGGAAACAAGCTTCCGGGGACCGGTTTCTGCCATTTCAGGCGTCTTCGGCCCGGCTTGCTTGAATCCTGATGGTGCAATGAGCAAGGGACTCACATCTGAGTATACCCTTCCACGCTTAGGGTGGACAAAATTATATACAACAAGGGGTGGTGATGGACAGAGTCTCTGAATTAAGCAGAGTACTCTCACCCAGTCAAGAGATCAGGGCTAGATCCAACACCGTTTTTTAGCTCATTGCACCATCCCAGTTTCAGAACCTGGCTGTATGCAAATTAGTCTGTCCCTGGCCCAGTGCATCATGGGAACAGGGCAGACCAGACTACAAAAGCCAATTCTTACACTGGGAAGGAAACAAGCTTCCGGGGACCGGTTTCTGCCATTTCAGGCGTCTTCGGCCCGGCTTGCTTGAATCCTGATGGTGCAATGAGCAAGGGACTCACATCTGAGTATACCCTTCCACGCTTAGGGTGGACAAAATTATATACAACAAGGGGTGGTGATGGACAGAGTCTCTGAATTAAGCAGAGTACTCTCACCCAGTCAAGAGATCAGGGCTAGATCCAACACCGTTTTTTAGCTCATTGCACCATCCCAGTTTCAGAACCTGGCTGTATGCAAATTAGTCTGTCCCTGGCCCAGTGCATCATGGGAACAGGGCAGACCAGACTACAAAAGCCAATTCTTACACTGGGAAGGAAACAAGCTTCCGGGGACCGGTTTCTGCCATTTCAGGCGTCTTCGGCCCGGCTTGCTTGAATCCTGATGGTGCAATGAGCAAGGGACTCACATCTGAGTATACCCTTCCACGCTTGGGGTGGACAAAATTATATACAACAAGGGGTGGTGATGGACAGAGTCTCTGAATTAAGCAGAGTACTCTCACCCAGTCAAGAGATCAGGGCTAGATCCAACACCGTTTTTTAGCTCATTGCACCATCCCAGTTTCAGAACCTGGCTGTATGCAAATTAGTCTGTCCCTGGCCCAGTGCATCATGGGAACAGGGCAGACCAGACTACAAAAGCCAATTCTTACACTGGGAAGGAAACAAGCTTCCGGGGACCGGTTTCTGCCATTTCAGGCGTCTTCGGCCCGGCTTGCTTGAATCCTGATGGTGCAATGAGCAAGGGACTCACATCTGAGTATACCCTTCCACGCTTAGGGTGGACAAAATTATATACAACAAGGGGTGGTGATGGACAGAGTCTCTGAATTAAGCAGAGTACTCTCACCCAGTCAAGAGATCAGGGCTAGATCCAACACCGTTTTTTAGCTCATTGCACCATCCCAGTTTCAGAACCTGGCTGTATGCAAATTAGTCTGTCCCTGGCCCAGTGCATCATGGGAACAGGGCAGACCAGACTACAAAAGCCAATTCTTACACTGGGAAGGAAACAAGCTTCCGGGGACCGTTTTCTGCCATTTCAGGCGTCTTCGGCCCGGCTTGCTTGAATCCTGATGGTGCAATGAGCAAGGGACTCACATCTGAGTATACCCTTCCACGCTTAGGGTGGACAAAATTATATACAACAAGGGGTGGTGATGGACAGAGTCTCTGAATTAAGCAGAGTACTCTCACCCAGTCAAGAGATCAGGGCTAGATCCAACACCGTTTTTTAGCTCATTGCACCATCCCAGTTTCAGAACCTGGCTGTATGCAAATTAGTCTGTCCCTGGCCCAGTGCATCATGGGAACAGGGCAGACCAGACTACAAAAGCCAATTCTTACACTGGGAAGGAAACAAGCTTCCGGGGACCGGTTTCTGCCATTTCAGGCGTCTTCGGCCCGGCTTGCTTGAATCCTGATGGTGCAATGAGCAAGGGACTCACATCTGAGTATACCCTTCCACGCTTAGGGTGGACAAAATTATATACAACAAGGGGTGGTGATGGACAGAGTCTCTGAATTAAGCAGAGTACTCTCACCCAGTCAAGAGATCAGGGCTAGATCCAACACCGTTTTTTAGCTCATTGCGCCATCCCAGTTTCAGAACCTGGCTGTATGCAAATTAGTCTGTCCCTGGCCCAGTGCATCATGGGAACAGGGCAGACCAGACTACAAAAGCCAATTCTTACACTGGGAAGGAAACAAGCTTCCGGGGACCGGTTTCTGCCATTTCAGGCGTCTTCGGCCCGGCTTGCTTGAATCCTGATGGTGCAATGAGCAAGGGACTCACATCTGAGTATACCCTTCCACGCTTAGGGTGGACAAAATTATATACAACAAGGGGTGGTGATGGACAGAGTCTCTGAATTAAGCAGAGTACTCTCACCCAGTCAAGAGATCAGGGCTAGATCCAACACCGTTTTTTAGCTCATTGCACCATCCCAGTTTCAGAACCTGGCTGTATGCAAATTAGTCTGTCCCTGGCCCAGTGCATCATGGGAACAGGGCAGACCAGACTACAAAAGCCAATTCTTACACTGGGAAGGAAACAAGCTTCCGGGGACCGGTTTCTGCCATTTCAGGCGTCTTCGGCCCGGCTTGCTTGAATCCTGATGGTGCAATGAGCAAGGGACTCACATCTGAGTATACCCTTCCACGCTTAGGGTGGACAAAATTATATACAACAAGGGGTGGTGATGGACAGAGTCTCTGAATTAAGCAGAGTACTCTCACCCAGTCAAGAGATCAGGGCTAGATCCAACACCGTTTTTTAGCTCATTGCACCATCCCAGTTTCAGAACCTGGCTGTATGCAAATTAGTCTGTCCCTGGCCCAGTGCATCATGGGAACAGGGCAGACCAGACTACAAAAGCCAATTCTTACACTGGGAAGGAAACAAGCTTCCGGGGACCGGTTTCTGCCATTTCAGGCGTCTTCGGCCCGGCTTGCTTGAATCCTGATGGTGCAATGAGCAAGGGACTCACATCTGAGTATACCCTTCCACGCTTAGGGTGGACAAAATTATATACAACAAGGGGTGGTGATGGACAGAGTCTCTGAATTAAGCAGAGTACTCTCACCCAGTCAAGAGATCAGGGCTAGATCCAACACCGTTTTTTAGCTCATTGCACCATCCCAGTTTCAGAACCTGGCTGTATGCAAATTAGTCTGTCCCTGGCCCAGTGCATCATGGGAACAGGGCAGACCAGACTACAAAAGCCAATTCTTACACTGGGAAGGAAACAAGCTTCCGGGGACCGGTTTCTGCCATTTCAGGCGTCTTCGGCCCGGCTTGCTTGAATCCTGATGGTGCTTGTCTCCTTTCTGGTGAAGAATTGGCTTGGTAGTTTGGTCTGCCCTGTTCCCATGATGCACTGGGCCAGGGACAGACTAATTTGCATATAGCCAGGTTCTGAGCTGGGATGGGGCAGTGAGATAAATAACGGTGATGGATCAAGCCCTGATCTTTGGACTGGGTAAGAGTGGTCTGCTTAATTCAGACACTCTGTTCATCACCACCCCCTTTTCTGAATCGTTTTTGGCCACTATAGGTGTGGCAGGGTATACTCAGACATGAGTCCCTTTCTCACTGCTCCATCAGGATTCAAGCAAGCCGGGCCGAAGAGGCTGAAATGCCAGAAACCGGTCCCCGGTAGCTTGTCTCCTTTCTGGTGAAGAATTGGCTTGGTAGTTTGGTCTGCCCTGTTCCCATGATGCACTGGGCCAGGGACAGACTAATTTGCATATAGCCAGGTTCTGAGCTGGGATGGGGCAGTGAGATAAATAACGGTGATGGATCAAGCCCTGATCTTTGGACTGGGTAAGAGTGGTCTGCTTAATTCAGACACTCTGTTCATCACCACCCCCTTTTCTGAATCGTTTTTGGCCACTATAGGTGTGGCAGGGTATACTCAGACATGAGTCCCTTTCTCACTGCTCCATCAGGATTCAAGCAAGCCGGGCCGAAGAGGCTGAAATGCCAGAAACCGGTCCCCGGTAGCTTGTCTCCTTTCTGGTGAAGAATTGGCTTGGTAGTTTGGTCTGCCCTGTTCCCATGATGCACTGGGCCAGGGACAGACTAATTTGCATATAGCCAGGTTCTGAGCTGGGATGGGGCAGTGAGATAAATAACGGTGATGGATCAAGCCCTGATCTTTGGACTGGGTAAGAGTGGTCTGCTTAATTCAGACACTCTGTTCATCACCACCCCCTTTTCTGAATCGTTTTGTTTACTTTAAGCAGAATACTTTTTTGACTCTTTGAAGATGGCGACTAAATGGGATAACTAAGATTTGATTTAATGCAAATACTTCAGTTATGTACTGTTGAAAGTTTTCATCAAGTCCTGCCATCTCAGGAATGTTATGTTATATGTTTTTTATAAGGCCTTGATGACACTGGAAGGGAAACAGGAAGGGATACTAAATAGGCTCACAAAAGCAGTGCTTTCTATTTTTTTCCAAATCCTAGATGGTTTGTGGTGGCTTTGATATCCAAAGGCAAACAGTTCAAAAGTTTTGCTGCCAAGCGTGAGAAGGCACTCCCACCCATTCTGGCATCTTGATGGTCATGATGACAGCTGTTTTAAAGGAAGCTGAATGAAGAGTACTAGGAGGGTGGTAGGCTTTGACCAATTCTTTTAGTTGAATAGGACCCTCACTATAGATGGCTCTTTGAGTGAGACATTGAGCCTTGAAGGAGGATTGTTTCGCGATTGGGAGCCATTGAAGCTGTTTTAAATAAGATGAGATACAGGCTGATAGAGGGAGATTAAGAATAAGAAGCACAGTGGAATTTTGGACAACCTGTTACCTATCGGAAAAGGTATTCAGGCAGACCAAGATACACTGCATATCGGTATTCGAGACTGAATTCAATCATTAAATGTACAATGATTTTTCTAAATTCAGTGGATAGAAGAACAAGCTTGGTGCTGGGACCGAAAAGTCCTCTGCAGTGTAATAGACATACTCTCCTGCTCTGAGTACCCAACTGTACTGATGTCTGACTCCCTAATGCTGATTTTTGTTGTTAGAGGCAAACACAGATCATGCATGCGCACCATGATGAAGGATATAGTGCTGTGAAATGTATGCATGTTAAATGCA
Organism: Lissotriton helveticus; assembly: GCF_964261635.1. NCBI lineage: Eukaryota > Metazoa > Chordata > Amphibia > Caudata > Salamandridae > Lissotriton > Lissotriton helveticus. Next base: position 1,259,113,022 of record NC_136069.1, read on the forward strand.
TGTACTGGATGTACGTGTGCCTGTGAGTGGTAAAGTATATTAAATATATAGTGCTATGCAGTGTGTGCGTGTTAAATCCATGTACTGGGGTATGTGTGCCTTTGAGTAGGAAATTGCATGAAAGATACAGTGCTATGCAGTACATGTATTTTGAATGCATGTACTGGGTGGGTATGTGCCTGCGGGTGGTGTAATACATGGCAGACTATGGGTTTCATTTTGGGAGACCCACTCCTGCATGGTGAAACATGATTAGGTAGAGAAATCCAACCAAACAGATTTGTATATTGCTGCATTCCTGTAAATTTGGTGGGACACACTGGAGAGGGGAGAACCAAGCTTCCCTGTGCATGTCAAAAGGTGCTATTTTATTCAGAGAGAGGTTACAAGGAAGGGGCATAGGCATATCTCAGGATGAAGTTTGGGCTGATAAGAGAATCGTAAATAGTAAGGGCTGAGGCTCTGGGCTAACCTTCTTATACACATATCACTACGGTTCACATCCAGAACTGTAGTCACTCCCATGGCCTGTGTTGTTGGCCTCTCAGGTATGTTGGCAAAGGCCTGCTAGTCTCCATGCTGGTTAGTGGACATAACACGGGAATCCAAGTCCATCTACCCTGGAGAACCAGCACCTGCCTGCTTGCTATGAATAGTGTGACGAAGAGGAGATTGTTGGAGGGAGCGATGTCTGGGGGGAAGCCCTGTCAAATGAACTCCCTTTGCAAGTTGTGAAAAGACAGTTGCTGCAATGATTTGGTCGCTGCCTGTGTGCAGGATGTAGTCAGCGACCCTTGTATGCCAGAAGAGGTCTGCCGTGAAGTGAGCCGTGTGCATTTCTGCACCATTCAGGTCAGAGCCCGTGCCTAGTAAGGAGCAAGCAACCCCATATTCCAGGAGGGGATGCTGTGAGGTGATTGCCATGTTGTAAGGGCCTTAGCCCCTGTGCGGTTGAGAACCTCGACTCTGAATGGCAGGAGGAGTCACTGGCGGGGAGTTCTTTGTGCTTATTGGGCTGGAGCCTGTGTAGAGTGAGGATACAGTGACCCCGTAAGCCAGAGGAGGACACTGGAACCACCAAGATGTGTGGACTGGTCGGAGTCATCTCCGGAGGAGGAGGCCATTGTGGGAATCCATGCGCACCTGTACCGGGACAAAGGATAAGCTCCAGGATCCAAGCACCCACACTGTCCCCTGCGCAGTGGGACGGACCAGAGACTTACCCTGCAAAAAGGACCCACAAATAACTTCAGGTCGCTGCGGTGAGAAACTGTATGACCGTTAAGTGCAGGCTGCTTGGGCCGCTTTCAGCAAACTCACGTGGATCAGCTGCTACTACTCCAGCACCTGTGGAAAGAGTGTGCGCAGGATCTCCAGTCACTCCAATCAAGCCAGTGCGGGTAAAACTGATTTCAGGCCCATCGACCCTGGAAGAATTTGTATGCTAGATAGCGCTTTGGCGCTGGAACATTGTTTTTTTTTTTTTTGAAAACTTTTTATTGATTTTATAACACAAACACAAACAACTTGCAAGAAGAGAGAAAGAGACATCAGTATATACAACGTTGCAGTACATGGTGTTGGAGCGGGAAGGGCAATACCATGAGCATTTGTTCCATCGAGAAAAAATCACACGGGGGGGGAGGGGGCAGAAGAGACAAATTGCAACCAATACACAATAGAATGTGAAGGAACCCTCGGGTTACGGGGACGTGGGTGCAACATCTGGGTCAGGAAGAGGAGGGGCACATATATCACCACGATAAGTGTTCCATTGAGTCCATATCTTCCCCCATTTTCGGGGGGTACCTCGAGAAATATACACAGTTTTTTCTCTGAACATGCACCAGTCCATGTTTTGTTTCCATTTCCGAATCCCGGGCGGGCCCTGAGCGCCCCACAGTTGCGCAATGTCTCTTTTGGCAATCATATTGCCCAAGGTCACCCACCGAATCTGCGACACGGAGTAATCATTCGGTTCCCATACGTTCAGCAGGCATCTCCTAGCTTCCGGCATCGATCGCACCCCCGTAACCTCACTCATCACCTCGTGCACACGGGACCAGAATCGCACTATCTCAGGGCACTCCCAGATGATATGTAAAAAGGTGCCCAGGAGACCGCATCCACGCCGACACAAACCATCCACAGAGAAGCCCATGTGTACCAAACGGGGACCAGTGACATACACTCTATGCAGGATTTTAAGTTGCACAAATCTAAGGCGCGCCTGGATGGCCACCTCCTTAGGGGAGGAGATTGCCGCCTGCCAGTCCTCATCGTCCAGCTCCAGCCCATCACTAGTCCAAACCTCTCTAAGGCGAACCAGGAGATCAGACCTGGAGTTGATTAATTTTTTATAAATAAGCGAAATCGTACTGTCAGGAACATGTCCGTCCAGTACCCTGTCCTCAAGCGGGGACGACTCCGGTATCTCCGCACCCGAAGGGAAGACCGAGAGCACCGCGTGGCGGACCTGCGCATAGCGAAAAAATTCACGATCGCTCAAAGCGTACTCGGTTTTCAATTCCTCAAACGTCTTCATTCTCCCCTTAGTCCAAACATCATCAATGCTGCTGATACCAATCAAGTCCCACCTATCGAACCCCCGAAACTGCCAAAGTGAGCCAAGTCTATCAGACGCGTACAGGGGGGTGGCACGAGTCAATTTACCAGTCCACCCAAGCGCCATGGAAGCATGTCGCCACACCTGGACAGCCGTCCTGGTGGGGCCCATCACGTTGCGAGGGGTGAGTTTCGAGTAGAGGGCTCTATTGAAATCGCCCCCCGGTATTAACCATTTGTCCATCTCGAAGGCCGGATTCGGCAAAGGGCCATACATGCAATGATTTATCGCCCCCAGTTGAGACGCCCAATAATAGCGACGGATATCGGGCAAAGCAATTCCACCGTCGTACCGCGGGAGCAACAATTTAGCGATGGCGATCCAGGGCCTACCCCCCCACACCAGTTGCCTCTGTAAACTTTCAACCTCACGGAAGTATGTAGCCGGGACGACGTCAAGTGTGTTTTGCAATGCATAGAGGAAGCGGGGCAGTGACATCATCTTAAACAATGCCGCTCTACCCAAGGGAGAGAGAGGGAGTTTCCCCCAAGCGACCACATCTGCCCGAAGGCGCTGAAGAGGGGGCAGTAAGTTACGGTCAAACCGCGCTGGAACATTGTTGACTTCAATATAGAGTCAGAGTGAACTCTTGAGACACTGATAACTAGCGGGGCTTACCCTGGATGTTTCCTATAGTGAATAGGGACCAATCACTATCACAAGGAGCAAGAAGGGAATGGAACCCGGGGAACCACACACAGCCCTGACCTAAGGGGGACTGTGTAGTTGTTTGTGAATGTCATATTTCCCTTTGTGTTAATTGTGGTATAATAAAATACTTCTTTTGTCTCAAGAGTAAGTGTTTGGCTGGGCAATCATTTATTGCTGCTGCTGTGCACATGTTGAGTTGTGAGCCCGTGTTCACCTTCCTGTATCTACCTAAAAAACTAATTTTCAGTTTTCTCCTGTAAGAAAATACATTCCTCATATGGAGAAACTGGATTCCCTGCATTCCCACCTAAGCTTTTGGAGAGGGATGAACCTTCCACTCATAGAAAGTGTTTTACTCCAAGTTTGTCAGGAGTAAATTTCCAATCTTTCCCAGGGTGGGAACAGGGTGGAGAGGAGTTGGTGAATACCGTTAACATAACTCACAGGGCATTTGGGGAGAGGAGTTGGCCTAACGGCTAGGGCGGTTGACCTTGAATCTTGGGAACTGGGTTCGAGTCTCTGCAATGACGCAGAACATTCTGTGATTCTGGGCAAATCACTTAATCTCCCTGTGCCTAACAAAACAAACAAAAAAATGAATGTGTCCTCATGTAATGCAACTGGTGCTATGTAAAGCGCTCTGATACCCGATTCAGGTCAAGTTTGTGCTATATAAAACTCTGTAAAATAAAAATAAAAAATTCCAACCAGGAACCTACCCTTTCTACCCGCTGCCAGCCTCTGTGAGTAGAAGTGCTCACACAGAAAACTTCATGCGCTTAAATTCTTTTAGCAGTGCAAAACCACCTTTGCACCTCAATTAAGCTAAGCTTGAATACTTAACCATGTTTGAGATTTGGCACTGTAATGTTAAGACCATGCAGCGTACACTTAGCTGTAAAATGAAAACAGTCATTGATCTTGTTCTTGATCTATGCTCACAATTAAAGCTAAGAAGGGAACTGAGGCACAGTGAGATGAAGTAATTTCTCAAAGAATTACACAGTGGCCACAAGTGGAGACGGTAATGGTGTGAGCAGTATCGTTGACCCTCAGTTGGAAACTTCGGAACTGGTCCAAAAATATAATATGGGTTTATTATTTGTAGTAAAAGATTTTACATCGAGATCATTAGATTAGTAGATTTCAGAAGCATTCCTTAAAGTATTCTTTCCATTGGACAAGTGGATATTTTATAAAATTCCCCACCCCTGGCTGAGGAGATAGACATATTCCAAGGATGGGGCAAGAAAGGATAAAAGGTACTGGTTGCAAAACCAATGATATGAGTGGGTGGCGATTACTTAGAGTGCCTGATTTAATTTTTCTATGAGGTTGTTTACCTCCTTAATCCAAAGGTAGTTAAAGAAAGAGAGGAATGGGCTACTCGTGGGTTCAGAAATTGAAGATGTCACATCTGATTATTGGGGATGCAATTGAGATTGAAACTGGACAATTTTATGATGGAAGAAGGCAGATAGGCTAGAGCACATGTCTTGAGAGGGTGGATTGTCTTTCCGTAATGCAGAAGCATTAATTAAGTTCTTTGTAATTTGCCTTTATATTTTTAGACCATACATATGCTAGCTAGAGAATAATTAACCATTGAAACATATGTAGTCCTTCACAGAACAGTTTAAATGGACATGAACTTCCTGGTCACCACAGGACATTCAAGTTATTTGTTATTAATAGTTGTCTAACTTTCTGCCATTGTTATGGCCTTGTAGTGCTTTCAACATTTTGGTAGCTTTCCAAGATTAGCATCAAAACCTAGAGTCTGAGCCAGCTTGTTATGAAATACTATGTGTAAAGTGTTCTGACCATATTCTTAGTAATTAATTGTGTCTTCTTATGATTTGATTAATATTTGTGCTGCAGTTTTCCCTCGAATAAAATAATGTTTTTGAAAGAGATTTGATGTTCCCAAACCCTTCTCTTTTCTTTCCATTCTGCAACAAAAGAAGTCTCCTTAGCTGAAATCCTCTCAAGCTTATTCAGCCACATTCCTGCCAATTGTCACAGTCTGGGACTCACAGAATCTAGTTCTTTGCCAAAGAACCCGAATAAGGTTTTCCACTATGTTACAAGTAATGTCTGGAGAAGCCTGCACTTGTCTGCATGGCCCTAATCCTTCCCCATTTAAATTATGAACATTTTTCCATATTCGAGATGACAATAGCAAGGGATATCACTCCTTTAATGTACAAGCTAGAAAGACCATGCTGATTTACCACTCCACTTATGCCTTAGCTTCTCCTTTGAGAAATACCCTAACCTTTTTAGCTGAACTGATAGAGTGATGTATGAGAAGGTGGTAAACTAATATCCAGCAAAAATACAAAGGTGATGAGTGGAATACTTTTAAATAGTCTCAACCACAGGCAATTCCTCAGGCCTTAATCCATCCATCATATTTCACCCACTATGCCACTCCAGATAGAGACCAGCCATATGTTAATCAGCCTTGGTCCTGCTTCTGTGGGTACAGTTCAGGCTGAACTGTCAAGCCAGTTCTCCCCATTGGCTGACACTGTTCATACTGGGCAAAACCGGTCTTGGGCTGCTTGTGTGCCGGTTCAGGGAGGACCTGGGCAAGGCTGCTCCTGTTTGAGCAAGCTCGAAACTGAAGTGGCATCGAGGACAAATGAACAATGGGTTAAATGCTACCCCAGGCAATTGCCTGTGGTTAGACTTATTGCAAGCATTCTTCTCATCACCTTTTGTGTGTTTGATGTACCACTCTAAGTGGCAAGGGTATGCCCATACGTGGGTCCTGTGCTCACTGTGCCACTGGAACCAAGCTACTCCCAACTGACGAGCTCCAATCAAGGCAAAACCAGTCTTTGGTTACTTGTGGTCCAATTCAGGGAGGATCTGGCCCAGCCATTAAGACTGGACTGTTCATACTGGAGTAGGGTCAGGGCTGATTTTCATGTAGCTGGGTTGACATTGAGGTGGCATGTTGGGGGGGAAAAACAATGGGTTAAAATGCTATCCCACATGATTGTCAGTGGTCCGACTTAATCAAATCATTCCACACATCACTTTGTTTTTTTTCTGATCACCCTAACCTTATAACAGGCAAAGCTCAGGCAGAGGCTACCTACCGTATTCCACATATTAACAAGGACAATCATGGATGAAGTTTTGAGTTTGACATATGAACAAAGAGGTGAAAGGCCTGCAACTCAGTGGCAAAATATTTTGTGCTTCTATGCTTTGAAAATTATATGTTTCTAAGGTAAACTTTTCAAAGATTTCTCTTGGCAATTAGAGTGATTGCTTAGTATAAAATTATTCCTGTTTTGTATGGATATTTCAATAGAAGGAACATGTCAGTATTCTTATGTGATTATCATTACACGTCCAGTGCATGTTTTCCATCAGGGCTTTGGAGTGCCAATGAGCTTTCAAGAAGTCCCACTTCATTGCATTGTTATAGGTATCATAGTAAATCTTTGAATGACATTTATCCTTTACACAATCCATTTTGTTTGGTGTTGCCCTACCGAGATCATCCAGCTGGACTTTGGGTTTACATTAAGAACAGATTATGTTGCAGTGCCCAGAATTCATTCAGAGAGGTCCGACCCCATCATTCTAAATCTAACATCATAACACCACCAGATTCTAGGTACATTTGAAATATTACTTCCTTATCCCCATGGAACCCAGCACAAAACTTGTGCCTGACTGTCCTTGATGTTAATCCTTCTTCTAGAACTACGACCTCCACATTACCCGATACGTCCCAAAGGAAACTAACTCGATTTTGTGCACCCTCTGTCTGGGTAGCTGCAACCCTTCTCTAGAATGATCTACATCCTCAGGAACACACCCAATGATGACGTACAGGAAGGAACTAAGGCCCTGATGCATGAAGCTAAAAACCGCTCGCAAAGGGGCAGATTCTCAGAATCTGCCCCTTTGCGACCTGTATTTTTGCATGTGGGATGCATCATCCCAAATGCAAAAATCGCAAATTGAGAATTCGCTAAATTGCGATTACTTGCATTTAAGGAATCTCAAATTGAGATTCCTTAAATGCAATGCATTAAAGTTTAAAAAATAGCAATTTCGCTAATAGGGCTCGCAAATTACCATGAAGTACAACTTCATGGTAATTTGCGAAAACCTTGAAAAATGCATTTTTTATTCATGTTGCGCACACACATGCCCTAAGGGCATGTGTGTGCACAACATATGTGCACAGATCAATTTCAGGGGTGCAAAAGGGGGTCCTTTGGACACCCCTGCACCCTTGAAATCGCATTCTCATTTTGCGATTCGCTAATTGCGATTCGCAAATTCAAAATTCCTCCCATTCATTCCTATGGGCCTCTAGACCCATAGGAATGAATGGGGAGGTATTCCTTAATTGCGACTCGCAATTTGCGAATCGCAATTAAGGAATTTTAAGAAATCGCTATTTTTAAAGTGATTTCTTATTGCATACCATTTTGCTATTCCTTATTAGCGTTTCCTTATTTTTCGCTAATAAGGAATCGCAAAATGGATGCTTGATGCATCTGGGGGAAAGATCCATCCCTTTGTACACGATTTCAACCAGTCTACCAGTAGGATTCTCATCCAGTGTAATGACTGGAATGACATTGTCACTGGTACCTAACACCTATGTGTGTTCACCACAGAGTCTGTACCTCTAGCAGTTACAGTGGCCTGAGGATCCCCATACATTCTTATATTGCACCAGTGAATGTTAAAGTTCCTCCATAAACCTGCGAATACCACTGTCATAAAATACTGTGAAGCTCAGTGACCACACCCATATGATTTTCTGCCCTAATGAAAGTTAATCCAAAGTACTAACAAGTGACCAACAAGATAGAGAGGTTTATGGAGGATAAGTATGGAGGAGTGAGTTGAGGACGAGAAGAAAAACAGTTTGCATTTCATGCTAGACGTGTGTTAACAAGTATTTGAAGTCTTAAATGGTATTTTTTGGGTTGGGTATTGTGGCTAGTATGAAGCATGGTTCAGAGAGAAGCTCGACTGGCATTCCTTAGTTTGTATTGGTCTGACTTTTGACTCCCATTACCTTCCAGCGGGTGCACCTAATCTCTGGCATGGCCAAGCCCTCTATTCCTTATTAACAGTGTACATCTGTGGGCCCTTGGAACATGCAGTGAGTGATTTGGAAAAACTACTATGCGTGCTGGTTGGCCTCCTTTCTAAGCACATTATGCGTATGCCTTTCAAAACCGTTAATAATAAATGTGTTAAGGTGGTGCCATACTTCCCAAAGGAGTCAGTGTGATAGACCGTTGCCTTTTCTTCTGTCCATTGCCTAATAATTTAAATTTACATTTCATTCTATTCTGTGGTAAATAGGCAGCATGCCTTTTCTAGAAGGGACCAACAAGGTGGTTACCAAAATACTGCCACAGCAGCCATTGTTAAGGTACATTTCTGAATTTTAGTTTTTTGTATTACAGTAAAAGCTATTTCATGCTTCCTGTGTTCACATTGTAGGTATTTGGTACATCTCCCAATTCCTGCCACATTCCAGGTAGCTAAATTCAGACCGTTGTTACTAGGAGTGCTGATCTGTATGACCTTTTTCGTAACCGCAACCAGTCTTCATTTGGACCATTATTGAGTTCTTTTTCTCTGGGTTTTAGACATTATATATAGAGACTTCTCTCTATTTTATGTTATTTCTATCTTATTTGTTGCACTTCTTATGGTCTCTTCAGGTGTTTAATTATGCAGCAGCTGTACTCCTATTCTTCTCATTTCACAATCAACTTTCGCTTTGTTAGTCTTTCCTGCGACAGCACATGCGTCTCTCACTTACGAGGGATATTGTTTACAATTAAGGGCTTGGAGCCCCCCCCATTGCTTATCATTCATTGGCTTCATTGACAGCTAATTGGTCCATGTGTGCTGAGCGTCACTTCCTATTTGTTCTCTGGAGCATGGTACGAAGCACAGTTTGATTAATCTTAATTAGTGTCCGTCCACAGATAGCGCTGTGATTGAGATACTTGTTGCAGGACATTTCCTCCGTTTCCGTTTCTTGTGCTGCTTACTCCATTTGTTCTGTTTTCAAACACATTTTTAGCCATTGTTTATATACGCGTGCATCTTTTGGCTTACTCATTCATTACATTTTACATGGATTGGATTAAGCTGTTATAACATATAACTGCCACACTGTCAGCACATTTGCACCTTCATGATGCGTACCGCTGCACACCTATGTTCATTGCCTTTCAGCCATTCATCCCCTTCATGCCTCGTACCTTTGCATTGATTTTAAGTTCAGTTCCTTGTTTGTTACTGGCACCCTTCCAATGTACTATTCTACGCTACTCTTCTCTACTCTACTCTACTGCACTCCACTCCACTTTACACTACTCCACTCTACACCACTCCACTCTACACCAAGTCACTCTATGCTGCTCCACTCTACTCCACTCTATTCTACTCTACGCTAATCCAACGCTGCCACGCTCTACTCTGCGCCACTCCACGCAACTCTGCCCTGTGCCACTCTACACCACTACACCAAGCCACTCCACTCAGCTCTACACTCCATGCTACTCATCACCACTCCAATCTATGCCACTCTATGCTACTCCACTCTAAGCCACTCTACACTGCACTATGCCACTCCACACCACACCACTCCACTCTACTCAACTTTACGCCACTCTTCACAGCTTTAAGGCACTTCACTCTATGCCACTCCACCCTATGCCACTCCACCCTATGCCACTCCGCTCTATGCCACTCTGCTCTTTGCCACTGTTCTCTACGCCACTCTCATCTATGCCACTCTTCTCTACGCCCCTCCATTTCACTCAACACCACTCCATGCTGTGGCACTCTACGCAACTCCACTCTATACCACTCATTTCTAAGTCACACCTCTTTGTTACTCCACTCCAATCTATGCCATGTCACTCTACATCACTCTACTCCTCTCTACATCACTCTGCTCCACATTACACCATTCTACGCCATTCTACTCCATGCCACTATGCTCTCTGCCACCCCACCCCACTCAACGCAAGTCAACTTCACTTCACTCCACTCTATGCCATTCTACAGCACTGCACACTCCCCTCTACAGGACTGCCCTACTCTACACCACTCCACTCTACCTTAAACCTCTCCACTTTATGCCACTGCACTCTACCCCACTCTCCTCTATGCCACTCCAGTCTACACCACTCTACTCCACTCTGCTCCATGCCTCTAACTTATAGCCATGCTTAACAGCAGCCGTACTGCGGTACAACATGGCTAAAAGGACATTGGCAAAGCCAATAATTCTTGCATGGGCGAGACATATTGGCTTTGCCAATGCTTGTTTGATTAGTTATTAGTCTTCCTGAGGTGCTCTTTAGCTATCATGATATCTATTCAATATTCATCACTAGCCTTCACCCTTTGTAAAGGTAATATCTGATTTAAAATTTCAAGTATGTACTCAAAGGAGGAGAATATTTTATTGCAGAAGATTTCCTCAAATAATAGAGTCTTTGGATTGTGGGGTGAGGCATTTGATGGGGCACAATTTTCCACCTGTTCCATTTTCCCAATGGCTCTCTTTTGTATCTTTTCTACATTTTTATCATTGTTCAAAATCTGTGTTACCACATAACTGAACGCCAAATTATTTTTATTCCTTTCATAGAATAATCTTACATCACTTCTAGCTCTTGACTGAGTGACTAGTTGTTTTATTAAGTTTTTCCCACAGAGGGCATCTATTCTAGGCTTTCTAAGTCAGCAGTAAGATCTTATACTATTGTTGATGTTGCTAGAGATGTAATCATTTGACTTTGTCTGTAGCTAACTTTGATATTATTCAAAGGTAGCATTGACCTATTTTAGGCTCCTCGTTTTATACTTCCTTCTAGCTTCAAAAAGGAGTACAGGGGTTTCTGGCTAGTTCAATATTTCTTTGTATTACTCTTTTGCTTGTTTTTTATTACATCACTATCTCCATTGTTATATACTCGAGTGTTCTCTTGGTGCAGAACATGTTTAGGTCACATGCACCCATTATAAACCTATGGGGGTTATGTTCTGAAGCATGTGGATTTGTTCTTGCCATTTCCAGACCTTTCCTCATGAAGTTTGCTGTGATATCTACCCCAAATTAATGTTCTCGCTGCCCTTTTCTGTTATTCTTTGTTTTCTTTTAAAAATCGTTTCATTCGAATTTTCTGATAGAAAACCTAACAATGACAGAACCATATTTGCCTGCTGGGCACCACAGAGTTTTAATTAGACAGTGGTTCTCCCCCCACCACCTCCGTACCCTCCCCCAACGCTCCAAGAAGCACACCTCCCCCACCACACTCAAATACCGCAGCCACACCAAGTTGATCATTGTTTTGCCACAACCCTCGTTAGTCTTCTTTTTTTATGTTTTCTCTGATGCATTATTGCCTCTTTATTTTGTAAATTTATGTTGATCAGTATCCTTTTTGCCCTTATTTGTTTTCCTTTGCTTTTGCACTATTTTCTGGGACAGAATCTCCTTTATCGTCTACATCCTTCAGAGCTAGGGCCAAAGCAGAAGTACTTATTTCAATCTCCTGAGGGGTTATTGCAATTTCTAATATCCTATCTAGCATACAAGTCCAATTTTATATAATGCACACTTATGAGCTCATGGGCAGCTGGTGATGAAGGCATATGTGAGGTGCCACAGAAGAAGGTTTTGAGCTGAAAGAGAATCTTTGAGGCACATGGGAAGGAGCCCTTAATGTGCCACTGAATAGGCATGTGGACTGCGCGGAAGGAGCCTCTGAGGCTATAAGCAAAGATACTGGGAGGTGCCGATGAAGGAGCCTCTGACCTGTCAGTGATGGAGCCTGTAGCGTACAAGTGAAGGAGACTGTAAGTTGCTCAAGAGAGAGGTAGTGGGTCAAGACGCCATGAGGCTTCAGCTAGGGAGCTATGAGGACCTTTACAAATGCATTGGAGTTGACTGGGAAAAAGCCTCGAGGGTGCAAGTATTGGTTCCGCTTAGGTGTCGAAGAAGAAAGGACCTTGTGAATTATTGGTGAAGGACCTTGTGAACTGGCAAAGATCCAGTTGTGATTAGACACCTTCCCAGAGGGACATGACATGTATGAACTTCCTTGACTAACAGAAAGCTTTGACTCTCTCGATCACATGGAAAGGTACAGAGTGGGAGTTATTACAGCGCTTGACATGGCAGTGTCTTCTAAAAGACCTTCCCAAAACATAACCACAGTTTAGGTCTTCTGGGGCAGTCGGTCCCGGAAGGAAGGCTGATTAAGAATCGTTCCCCTCTTGCTTCACAGTGGGAGTGGTACTTATACACAATTTCTCGTGCAAGAAAGACATGATTTCCTAAATATGGAGCCTTGTTTGTAATCAGGACTGTGTGTACGGCAGATTAGCATGCAGGGCTTAGCTGACGGTAGAACAAAGATCTCCGCCAAAGTGCCCCTTTATGGGTGCCCGTCAGGTATTGCAGCGCCGACCCATTGAGGAACAAGTCCATATGATGAAGCATGACACCTAGCGTGCTGGGTGTGTGACGACTCTAGTTCCGACAAGGAGGTCTTCCCTCTTTCTCACCCTTTATCACGTTGCCTGATTAGGTGGAACAGCATATTCTTTTCTGTTGAGCATTGTTTGGGCATGTATGCTGGACCCCGTTATCAAGCCCCTGAGTCCCTCTTTGTTGTTAGAGGTGTCAGTTACTGCAATCTTTGCCTGTGAGGTGCAGGGTACAGCAACAGAGATCTGTGCTTGTGGGTGCAGACTGTGGGCCGAGAAACAGCTGTGCTTCCTATAAACAGGGGTCAGCAAAGGACGGAGAGCTGTGGAGAACAGCCTCTGACCTACAGAGGAAAAGGGGCACAGGAAAAGGCAGACTTGGAATTGGGCTTGTGAGGTGCAGGGGCACCCACTGTGTGTAGGTTAGGCCTTGATGTAGTTCACAGAGTTTTGCTACGTGGAACTTCGCGAAGTTACAAAAAAACTCTGCGAAGTTCTGCGAGTGGCAGAGTGCAGTGCGTACTGCAGTTTGTGTTGGTATTCCTGTGGCTCGGGTACCCAAGCGGGGAAAAACCTCCATTGCACATCGCAAAGCGGAGTTTTCTGCACTCCTCGAACTCCGTGGAAAGCAGAAAACTCCGCAAACTCCGTGAACGGAGCAAAGTTCACCGCCCAGGCCTAGTGTAGGTGAGGGGCAGCGGGGCAGACAGCCGTAATTTGAGGTTCAAGGAGCAAGGCGGACATGCTGCTTTGCACGTGAGGTGCTGGAAAAAGGCAGGCACAAGACCTGAGTGGCCTGGCTCATTTTGAGCCTGTCAAGGCGTGCGTCTATGGAGGTTGTGCTTAGGAAGCTTTACTGGCTTCCAGTGAGACTGGGATCCTCATTTAAAGCCTTGTGCTACTGCTTCAAAGCCCTGAATGACAAAGGCCCATGGTACTTGCAACCGTTTGTCAGACGTTATGTACCGCCAAGAAACCTTAGATCGACAGGGCAGTTGTTGGCAATTAAGTCAAGAAAGTGCGTATGGGCGTGAGCTTGTTTGGCTACCTGATGCCGAAACTGTGGAACGCTCTGCCCGTAGCAATTTGTCAGGCACAGTCAGAATACGTTTTCAGGGAAAAACTTAAAACCTGTTTTTTTAGCTCAGAATGTAGGGGGGTATTATAACTGCATGGAGGACTGTGGATACCTGTACCTAACGCTAGGAAACCCCAAAAGAAGTGGCCATGCAGTTTTGAAATTGCATTAATATTATTATAACAGCTGAGCACATGAGGTGCCGTTGAAGAGCAGAATAAGGGAGCCCTGTATGTGAGGTGTAGGGACAGGCAGACATGGCGCTATATGAGGTTAACGGAACAAACTGACGACACTGTGTATGTGTGGTGCAGGGAAGGGGCACACATACGCTGCACGTGAGGCATATGTGAGGTGCAAGAAACAAGGGTCATGATACTGTGTATGTGAGATGCAGGGAACAAATATACAAGTCAATGAATGTAAGGTGCAAGCATACAGGTGGTACAGGAAGCAGGCACGTGATACTGCATGTGAGGTGCAGGTAGCAGCCGTACATTAGACTGTGCATGTGAGATACAGGGAGAAGTTGACATGACACTGTGTATGTAAGGTCCAGGGAACAAACTCATGACTGGGAGCAGGCATGCATGATGTTCTACATTGAAGGGAGCAGGCACACAACACTGTATGTGCGATGCATGGATTAGGCACACAGTGCTATGTAAATGAGGAGCACCTGTTATTCAGTAGGTGCTACACTACGAGTTATTGTATTTAGTAGCACATTCAACTCAATCTGACAATATTTAGTAAAAAGCACACATTTTCAGCTTTGGGCGCTCAGAAAAACATGGAAAAAAACTGAATGGGAACAGTTATGATTCTAAGCAGAATCTGGAACAATTGCCCCTGAGACCTGGTCATTGCGCCAGAATTCCAGCTTTTTTCTGATTAGAACACAAACATAAGCAAACAAATCCGGACCAAATTCTAATGTTGTTGTTGGCTCTTTAAAGTGTGTTCATGTGTCCTCGATGTAGGGTGTTCGTGGTGGTGCTCTACCTCCAGTCCCCATTTTGGAGGATGTCTTACTCTGTCACAGCCTTGCCATTGTATACATTTAATTTGTACTGACTGCCTTGCTGTGCATTCATTTGTTACCACTACAGTACCTGTCGTACCCTTGATGCTTCCATACTCCAGCCTCCATTGCTGCTTTTTTAAGACTGTCTGGGAGTGCTTTAAAGCAAGAGAGATTAACGTTTCGAAAGTCTACAAGCTGCAGAACTAGTTTGGAGTTGTTCTGCTTTCAAATGTCCTATCCAGGCTGCTCTCCAGACACAGCCTATGTGTAGTGATGCCCAGCCTGGAGCACCCACGCAAAGGTACAGAGTTGTGAGGTTTTGCACTGGTTGACAATAGCCCAAATGAAAGTGAGGTCAAGGAATACAAAAGGGTGGGCTCACCATAAGAATTCCTTTCACCTTGCGCTGCAGATTATGCAGCTCCACCCCTACCATCTACCAAAGGGCAGTGCCTCAAGAAGTTTGTCATTTGCATGCGTTCCTTAATCTCGATTAATGTATTTCAGCAATTAGTTCACAACTCATTTAACAATCCTATTTTAAAAGTCAAACCCCTGCAACCTAACAACACCTAACTTCCTCTAGCTCATCTATTAGCCGACCAAAGATCTGCACTGCCCCCACTCCCATGATAACACCTCCCTCATATTAATTTAGTCTGCCACAGAGAAACTGGAGTACATGGAATCATTTGCTTGAGCACAGAAGACTAATCCCCCAAACCAACATTAACACATAACACTGGACTAACTACTAACCTTGGGCTCCAGAGCAGCGTCCTGTCCAATGGAAAGTGCTTCAACACCCCATCAGGGATATTAAGCGATATATACATATATGCAGTTAGAATTACAAAGCAAGAACCACTGCAATGACACTCGTACAAATTTGCAACATTGTAATTGTAATTGCATTTATATAACGCTTACTACCCCTGGAGGCATCAAAGTGCTTTTTCGGTGAGTAGCACGCTACTCTGGAACCCACAAAGGATTGGCGGTGAATCAGTATAGGGAAATATTAAATTAATTTGAGTGGTGGACATGTTAGTCTATTATTTGAATTGAAAAGGATAATGAAGGGATAGAGGAGGGAAGGGTTTGCATTGATATAGCACGTGTTACCCCTGATGGGTATATGAAGCACTTTTCGCATAGCAGCTTGGCTTTGGGGATATTCTTTCTTGACCCACATTGTAATTGTAGCGGTTAGTGTTATGCGGCTGTCCTATCCGGCAAGACGTGTAGCCAATCTGTCGGAATATCAGATCATGGATATTCCCATAGTAACATAATCCGAACAAATGTAATGCACAGAGCTATTGTCAATTCATCCGGGTACTGATACCCGGTGTGTTTCAAATGCGATTATATATTTCATTTATGGGAGCATAGGGTCACTAGTAGTTGTCCTCTTACTAGATTCAGCCACCCTGACGTAAAACAATTATCTTATAAAAAGATGGGTTTTAAGAAGTTGTCAGGTAGCCAGATGATGAGGAACAAATCAAAGAGTGGAAGGAAAGATGTTCTAGAATCTAGAGGACAACAGTCTCGTGGGAGAAGGAGAACGAGCTGTGTCTTTCGACCAAGAGCTGTAAATCATTGGTCTTTCACTTTTAATAGGCTTTCATAAAATAGGATTTCAGAGCGCTACAAGTCATGGGCCCACCTCATGAATATTCATGAGCCGTGGTTGTGGATCAGTGCCCTTAATGTACTCCTCCTGTCTGTCTTTGAGTTGGAAAACAGAGTGTATTCCACAGGGTATCCACATAGGAGAAGGCATAACACCAGTACAAAAATAAGTGAATGGCATATCTGTTACATTAAAAAACATATATATATGATCAATACCGCTGCAACGCGGTTGAAACTGGTCAGGCTGGACACTCGTCTTTGCACTATGGTTGCTGCTTTATTTTATGTGCAATAAAATCTCACCTCAACGAATGGGCTGTGGTCTGTTCGTGCTTTCTCGCCGAGCATTTGGGGAGCCGGGAGTTTGGTTTCTATATATATATATATATATATATATATATATATATATATATATATATATATATATATATAATTTTTATTTATTTTGCTCCTTTTTTCCATTACACTGTGTTGTGTAAGCAAGAAGTAGACCACATTTTTAGGCCAGCGCAACGTATTTCTACACCACACACCAAGTTTCTATGTACACTGTAATGTTCCCGTGTTGTGTAGTAATTCATAATTTTGCACGGCACACTTAAAAAAATAAAGTTCTATAACGTACGATCCCAAAGTGTTCCGATTTGCTTACTCAGATCCTGAACTTCTAATCCCATCAATAGGGGGGGGGGTACTGTTGAGAAATAGATTGCTAAACATGACATGACTAAACTGTATACTGAATATATTGAGAACAGTTATTGGCACAGCCATAGGGTCTGGCATGCATTGAGTAACGAGTAAAACATTTAAACAGCCTGCTGCAGTGGAAAAGAAATACACATTTAGGTATACAACGCATCAATGAGATTGAATAGGTGATGTATCAGACCACTTTTGAGATGTGAAATAGACCCTGATGCAATACAATGCTGTTCTCCCAAGGGCAGGTGGATTGATAAGTGGAATGATGCACCGAACAGTCAATGACATGAAGCGAGAGATATACCAAATCACTCATGTATATTATAAAGTATTGGTAAAAGTAGCTCCTTCAGGCATACCTAAAATGGATGTGAGCAAAAAAGTAATAAGCAAATAGATCAGAACGTGTCAACTAAGGATTCAGGATACAATTGTCAGCACATTCTGAGTTTTCTTGAGACCTCTCACTATTCTTTCTTGGATCAGTGATCCCAACCTGTACTTTGAGAAATCTGTTCTGTAGAGGTTGCTTGACCGTTCTACAGTTCGGTGACCTATTGTTAAATGTATATAAAGTGGTCTTTGTCTCCACCGAGAGGAGTATTTCTCTCTCACTTTATGCAGTTGGCTGTTTGATGCATTATTCCACTTACCAAGAAGTGCTTCCCCTGAATGCACGAGGGACTATTTTACATCTAAACAGTACACTTAATCATCAGGCTGATCGTCGCTTCAACTTTTCAATATGCATTTTATACAGAACGATAACGTGTTGCTGCCTTCTTCGCAGCATTGTTGGATCAGTGACTGCCTTTAATGTGATAAATAGCACTTCTGTGTGCAGTGCTTGCCAGCAGCATTTATGAACGCCTGTGTTTCCATGCATATACACATTAAAGTCACAACTATTGGTTTTGCCAGTGATTGTTTATAAAGCTGTGCAGCTGAGATAAAAAAATCCTTAGAAAAGTCATTTATGGTTGGTACCTGTGGGACAAGCACTTCCTCTGTGTGTGCCGCTACAGTGAATAATTAGGCAATATAGACCCTAACGGATTGTATCTCCTGTCGGTTCAATGCTGAGCGGAAGCCATGAGAGAATATGGCTTCCTTAGTGACTGCACATTCTATTGATTGGACGACCTTACCAAGCAACTTCCCAGAACTTTTTTTTTCTTTACAATTAGTGTTTGTAAGGAGTTTTTACTGAAGTTATGTGAACATTGTTTTAATGAGGATACTTATTTTCTTCCAAATCATGTCAATTGTTCGAATTATTTATTGTTTCAATGTTTATCTAGGACAACATTTAATTGAAAGTGAAAGAAGGACTGAGGAGAAAAATGAATACTGTTCCAAAATTATATCTGTGGATGGGAGAGTTATGCCTGGGTATAACAAACCCGAAGTAATTTTTGGTTATTTAAATTTTAAAAAGAGCAACTATGCAGGTTTTGCTCGTTTTTAGGTTTCGCACCTGCGAAACCTATTGCAATCGTTTCTGCTTTCAAGGAGTGAAGGGAGACAGGAGACAAGTGATGTGCACGCGCAACCTTCCGAACTGGGATCAGGTCGCGCGTGCTTCCTGTCTCCCATTGCTCCTTGGAAGCAGAAACGCATGCACGCACACACACACAGACCCCCCCTCCCCCGCCGCCGCGTATACACACACATAGAGAACCCTCCCAACCCCCCCTCCCCCCGCCGCCGCTGCGCATACACACACGCATACCCGTTTCTGTCCTGTGAGCTCCTAGCCACCCCAAGGTCTCCGGAGCCAACTGTACCATATTCACATCCTCTACAAAAGCCTGTAGTTCTTTCTGGGGTTCTTACTTGTCCTTCTCGGTACCGAAGATGGATGCAAGATACTCCGTCATCTTCTGTTGCTGCTCCGTGCCACCGCCGTCGAAAACACAACGACTTCCGGCCTCTGGTAGCCGTCACATAAGCTCGGCCTAGCTCCATCCGTGCAACGTCATGATGCGCGTCTCCGTCTACCAGGAAGAATCTTGCCGTACTGGTGCGCATGTGCAGTAAGAAGAGGCCGCGGAAGGAAGGAAGGGATCGGCTAACGGTGAGTGGGTCATGAAAGAAAAGTGGCAGAGAGACAAATTAAGTGTGATCGCCACAGAGCGAGGGGCGGGGGAGATCAAAACCGGGGGACGTGCGACTGATATTAGTGGGGTCTGAGAAGCCCCAGTACCCGCCACTAAGAGCAGTGAAGGGGTTAGCACACCCTGCGGGCCAAGCCTGTGGGCCGGGAGAGAAACCCTTTATTTATTCATTCATTATTTTTATATAGCGCGGATATTGCCCAAAGGCGCTAGAGCGCTTTACAACCGCGATAGATCATTGCATAAGGTGAAAACTTACATCACCCGAGGATGCAGACATATTTAATGCCACGGACACTAGGGGGCGGTATTAGATGCAGCACGGATAGAAGAATCCGCTGAAAGGCGAGGCACTGGGAGCATGGGCCTTTACTCACAGTGGTGTTTGCACGTAGGTGGGGGGCAGGGTGCTAGTGTCGCGATGTGGGCAGCCATGAGGTGGGAAGGGGTGAGACTACTGTGAC
Source organism: Lissotriton helveticus (assembly GCF_964261635.1). Taxonomy (NCBI): domain Eukaryota; kingdom Metazoa; phylum Chordata; class Amphibia; order Caudata; family Salamandridae; genus Lissotriton; species Lissotriton helveticus. Next base: position 1,259,132,847 of record NC_136069.1, read on the forward strand.
AACAACACTGCCAGCAGGGGTTCTACTGAGACACTGATGACGTAAGCCCCACGTCAGTGGTCACAGAAAGAGCAAAGGTCACCTCATGTGCACAAGAAGGGAGGGCGGGTCCTGAGTTTAATGTTCAAAAGTTCAAAAGACACGCACTCAGGTAAACCCACTCTACAGAAACTCTACTCACCGCCATCATCTTTTAAACTGTGCTCGACCGCAGGCTCAGCCTGCCGAGAAGAGCCCAGTGAATACAGCCCGGCTCTGCTGCTAAGGTGCCTTCATTTCAACTCTGTTCAGTTTACCTGAAGCAGGAATACAACTCCCAGAGTGCACTGCTTCACGTGCCTGCCACACAGTCTCACCGTGGTGTATCGCGGTAACTCAGATGCCGTACCCCACATCCTGCTGTCATGGAAACCGAATACGCACCAGGACCGGTTCCAGTAGGTGAGAACCCGCTGCAACTGGGGGACAAGGGGGTTCTGGAAACATCGAGAGACAACAGAATGAGCGCTTTGCTGTAATAAATGCTGCTTCCAGGTGCTTCTTTTTTTCAGATTATTCAGAGCAATCCCCAAACTAATCATCTCTCTTAAGACAGATGCCAGTCAGCCTTGGGTCGAAGCTCCCTCTGCCGGGCAGCCGGAGAGCTACAGCTGGCACCGGCTGAGGCGTAGGTATCATTTGCGCAACAGGTGCAGTGACCACCGGACGACAATGGTCCACTGTACCCGAATAATTACTGCAAGCTGAAGATACAGTATGTGGCGAAAAAATGACAACAAAATAAATAAAATAATATAAAGTGGAAATAGCACTGTCTGGATCAAGTATTATCCGACTAGTCATGAGAGTGAAGTGCAGTGCTTGTTAAGCGGATGTGCACAGGTGATGAGGGTGAATGCTGCCACTGGCAGAAAAAGACAGTCCCATTCTCCGAGGCTGGGGTGGGCGGGAGCAACATGTGATAGACAGTTGTACAGACCAATTAAGGAAGGCGCCCGATGCAATCCACTCAACTGACGTTTGTAAATAAGTATTTTTTTTTATTGCATGACTGCGGGTAAAAACTAAAGCTACCTCTGGGTCAGAGAGGTGATGGAGAGATGCAAAGGGGCAGATTCCACGCCTGCCCCGGTGCTGACTGCCACTGACTCACCCTGGCATGGCTCACCCACTGACGGGAAGGGAATGTCATGCCTTCTATTCCAGGGATGCTTCTTCTATGCCCACTTCCCAGCACCACCCCTCCCCCTGCCCCCGCCCCGCCCCCCTCTTCCCACGAGGCGCACACTCTGTCTGAAGTCCCAGTCAGTGGCTAATTAATATAAGAGCCGGGCCTCTCCCAGAGGGACCCCCCCCAGACTAGAACCCCAGACAGAAGGTGGGAGGGGCTCCAAAACACACAAATTGCAGCAGTCATTCTGTACAGCGCGTAGCAAAAGGCATTTGGCGCTATAATAATACAAGTATCTCTAACAGTCGCTTCTACCCCCAGGCTCTGTCGCCTACTCCTTCTCGGCCCCTATCTCTTATTGTCTCTCTTCTCTGTCCTCCTTCCCTGTCTCTTCCCCTTTTCTTACCCTCTCTACCTTTCTCCAAGTCTCTTTCACCCACACTCTCCCTTCTCCCGCTACTTCTCTCTCCATCCATTCTCTTTAACCACACGTGACGCTCCTCACTTGTCCCCCTCTCTCCCCGTCTGCCTCCCTCCTTGTTTTTTCTTATCTCTATCCCTTTGTGTGTGAATAATAACTGCGTCAGCCCCGTGCGTGAGTTGCATCATCAGAGCTGTGTGAATAATAACAGCTGTAAGCAACAGCATACTCTTGCACACACTCTCACTGCTCACCAATTCAAAGTTTGCTAAAAAATGTATGCAACGCATTGTCATACACAATGCCAATAACTCAAACTTTAATGCTGCGAAACTTATTGCATTGTAAATGCTTGTTTCAGACTGGTATTCCTGTATGGTCCACCTTCCTTTTATCTTTTGTGGGCCTAGAATAGCCTCAGTGCGATATTTGACTACTGAGATATTTGACTTCTGAGATTTCGCAACCATACATACGTTCCGAGTACTTGTGAACTAGATGAAGGACAATGATTGGCACTGCCATTTGGACTAACAGTTGCTGATTGATACATTGATTGTACTCCGATTGCATTTATGTATGCTTCATACAACTGATGAGGTGCCCAAACACATTAGCGGATGGCTATGACACTTCACTATGTGCAGTGCTTTTCTAGAAGAGCCTGGAATTGCGTTGTGGCCAATGTAGGAAGCGTTTTAATTTTCTTCAAGCCTTTCCTGTGAGTAATTGTTGCTTACATCTCACATAGTTGTGACTTATTTCAGATTTTCCAGGAGTAAGACACATTCACAGAATAAATCTCAGTGAATCGGGTCCTTTGTTCACTAACTTCACCACCACCACCACTTTCTGATCATCTTCTTACCACTCAGCATTTCGTCCCTTGAATATCATAGCAACCCTGTAAAAACCTTGTGTGGTATCTGAATGAATAATGTTGCGAGCTGTGAAACTGAAGAGAGTGAACACTCCAAGTGCCTTGTAGAAGTTGGGGAATGGTACCTGTGACTGGCGTGAGAGGTTGCAAGCTCCTTGTGAGGCATATAGTGGTGATTCCTGTAGCAATGACTGTGAAGCTACTTTTTGTATTGTGAAGGCTTCAGCATTGACACTCCTTTGCTGGATGCCTCCCCCTCTTCCTGAAAACCATCATCAACCCGCGCTCCTTCAAAATAAGTCTCCTTAGGCTTCAAGAGTTCCCTCATCCCCATAACCTATGAAGGAATATCCTGAACATGCTGGATTCTCTGTATTTTTTCATTAGCACCTTCTCTCCCTGACACTGGATTTTCTTCTACCAGAAATAGTTACTACTGCGGTCCTCATTACAAGGTCCTCATAACTTCTGATAAAGTAATACTGCACAAGGAAGCCCCACTTGTTGTGTGGTATGTTAATTCCCGGGTGTGATATTACTGCAACATTACAAGTTGATCCCTGTGGAACGAGGAATAATCACATGAGTTGGTGTTTATGCACTGATTCCAGCATTTTTTCTTCATTTATTCCAGTATTGTTGGCCACATCATTATGGCTAAAAGAACCTTTGTGAATTGAGCCCATTGTGCTTTAATTTTTGGACTTAAGCATTTTTTGTGGTTGGCCAAAGATCCTTAAGTGCATAGGGGTTGATTGCAGTTTAATGTTTGGCTGGACTCTACGTCATTTTCTTGTATGAGTATGATTCTATGGAGTTCAACCTCCTACGCCTATGTAATACATGAGAAATAGTCGATGAGGTACAAAACATACATAACTCTGACATAATAAGTCGTAGTGTCAGCTGCCCATGTACGTTGTGACTGTAGGAATAATAGGATTATAATGGTATGATACTGTAAACATCCTGGGTAGAGAATGTGGCTGTCCAGAACTGTTTTGAATATAATAATTCTGTATATTTTGGAGAATGTTTTGGGAAGAAATCACTTAAAAAGAAAGCATTAAAAAACATGATACTGCAATGTCAACGCATCACATCTGTGCATACAACTTACCTATTGTAAACATGGGTAATATGTGCTTGGAACTGAGAGGACTGGCTAGCAAGCAGACATTGTAACTAGGAGAATACAACCTGGTGAAAGGTGACAGCATTGCACTCCATTCTAGGCCACAGACTTCCATGGTATCCCATTCTATTCCCCAAACTGTCCTCGTAGTCTGCAGTTCATCACTACAGTGACTCCAAGGGCCCTGGTCTTAGTGGCCCGCATAGTAATCGACATGTAGCATCAGCGTCCCCATACTTAGAGGTGGGAAAATGGCTGAATGTCGAACAGCAACAGCACTTTCAATGAAAATCCCCAGTTTTAATTGCCGCAAAACTTAAACTTGCAGAGTCAAACCTCTATGAAACCAGGGGCTTTGGAGCCCTCTTGCCTTGTGCTAACATCCCCTTTGGTATCGCTTTGTTCGCCCTAAGTTGGCAGGGTATGCCCATACGTGGGTCCCTTGCTCACCTTGCCACTGGATTCAAGCTAGCCTGGCTGATGACGGCTGATTAGCCAGAAACCAGTCCCAGAATGCTTGTTTCTGTTTCAGGGAAGACATGGCTTGGCAATTCGGGCTGGACTGTTCCCATGAGGCACAGGGTCAGACTGATTTGAACTGGGGTCTGAAATGGGGTGGTTGAGTGAGCTAAAGAATGATGATGGATTAAACCCAGATCAGTTGACTGGGGGTGAGTGTTTATTTGTCCCCCGATAGTGCCTCTGAACAATATAGCAGTCAAAACATGCTCTACTGTAGAAATGTAACACTTACCAGAGAGCAGTCTGCCACCTCTTCTCTCAAGTTGTGTGCCCCACCTGTTATTGAGTTGCACCATCTGAAAAAGTGCTTCTAGTCAATTCAATTCTATTGCAAACTTTATTTCGCATTAAAAATGCATAAAAGTATATACTATTCATTTCTAAAACATACTTTTAGCTGCAGTGGTACCTATCCACATAAAGTGTACATAAAACAATATATTCGTTTAAAATAATATGCAATAGTACAGTAGAACCTGCACTGCATCCAACGATCGATGTTACATGGAGAATTTCATTTTACAACAATTATTTAAAAATCTGACTATGCTAAAGTTCTTTAAAATTGTTATATCGTGATTCAAAGCCTATGTAATCTGAGATGCCTTGAGGGAAACAATTAACATTTAAACTTACGGTGGTTCTAGTCACACTAAGTAAATACAGATATGTCTCAGTGGAAAAGAGGTACATACTTAAATTATGCATTTGAACTGTTACTGTTATGATATAAAGTGTCAACATATTTTTATTTTTCAGGAATGAGCGAAAATATGTGGAGAGATACTGGAAGGATGTGCAGGTTGGAGACTTCATACAGCTACGTTGCAATGAAATTGTCCCAGCAGATATTCTGCTGCTGTCTTCCAGTGACCCTGACGGACTGTGCCACATTGAAACCGCCAACCTGGATGGGGAGACCAACTTGAAGCAAAGGCAGGTCGTGAGGGGCTTCTTAGAACTGGTAAGTGAGGATGCTATTTCTCCTTGAAAGCCTTCTGCTTAAATTGTGCATTGAAGACATAGGATCATCTCCTGTAAACCGTGCTGAATGTTATTGCGCAGAAAATGCTCAGATGCTGCCTTAAAAATATAAAGTGAAGATCCTTCTCCATTTCAAATGTCTTCCTTCTTATGTTGTGTTTTATGTGTCCAATATGAACAACACAAAGAACCTAGGAGGTCGGTAAGCCAATTATTCTGGCCCAACTGACTTGTATTACACTATGTCAGTGGGTACTACAGTCACCATTGAGCTCATTTCTAAGGAACAAGAAAAAGGGGGAAAAACACATGTGCAGTGAACTTAGAACACAAAACAAGGAGCTAATTAAAAAACTGGTCAACAAAATCCAGATCCTCTCATAGTGGATAACCATCAAACAGACCAGGTGATCAGTCCTATCATTTGTGTCCAGTCAGACAAGTTGTAGCCCTTCAGAGCCCTCTACATTCCATGATGTTCTCTCCTGTGTAAGACCTCACATGATTCCCACTGTATTTTTCTCTTCACCGCCTGTGGAACTCTTGCATTGAAAGCGTGAGGCTAGACGCAATTCTCAATCTCAGTAACCCAGGAAGATGGATGGATACATTACCCCTTCCTGATGATTTTGACCCCATCAAATGAACATTGATGCAGCTCCTTCTGTAGCAGGGAAAGCCACAAATGGAACTATCTTGATTTCTATGGTGCAGGCGACAAGCAATCTCCTACTGAAGCAGGTGCACTATAACTGCTCTGGAATCCTGCACCATTTTGCCACTATTGCCTATTTAGTCGTTCCTATCCTCACCAATCACAAGAAACGTACTTGACCACATTGCACAGGAGACCATCTTTCCTTTGAGTAGGAGTGATAAAAAACGACTATCCTACCTCCAGAGTGGTGTAGTGTCACAGGCTGAAGCCATCATATGTGATGCAGTGCAGAAGCACCAGAATGTGGTGCCATGATAACGTTACTGCACCCAAGAGGCTGACAGGGCAGTCTTGTGGCAAGTGTTACATTTTGTCACTGTACCCCAACGCCTGGCTACTAAAGCTTGTATGAATGCCATGCCAATACCTTTTAGGCTTTTTGCGCTCAGGGGAAGAAAGGTCAAGCAGTCAGTGGTTATTCTTGGAGAGTGATGTAAGTTTAGAACTCCAACACTGGGACAACACACAACATTTAGCAGCAGTTCTTCATAAAGGAACTAACAGCCTGATTCATCATTGTCCCGTTTTGCGAGTCTGAAATAGCGATTCATAAGGAATCGCTATTACAGACTCGCAAAACGGTATTCATGTAGGAATCGCTAAATAAATTGTGATTCCTACACATTCCTTATTTGCGATTAGCAAATTGCTAATCGCAAATAGGAATAACTCCCCATTCATTCCTATGGGCCTAAAGCCCATAGGAATGAATGGGGAGTTATTCCTTATTTGCGATTAGCAATTTGCTAATCGCAAATAAGATAGCGATTTCAAGGGTGCTAGGGGTGTCCAAAGGACACCCTGTAGCACCCCTGAAATGTAATTTACAGTGGTGTTGCGCACACACATGTCCGAAGGACATGTGTGTGTGCAACATGCAACTTAGAAAAATGCTTTTAAAAGCATTTTTCTAAGTTTTCGCTATTTACCACGAGGTTTGACCTCGCGTTAAATAGCGGCCCGAAATTGCGAATTCGCAATTTAAAAATGGTTGATGAATTGCATTTAAGGAATCTCAAATAGAGATTCCTTAAATGTAATTCCTCGCAATTTAGCGAATTAGCAATTACCGATTTTTGCATTTGGGATGATGAATCCCAAATGCAAAAATTGCGCTTGCAAAGGGCCAGATTCTCAGAATCTGGCCTTTGCGAGCGCAATTCGGCTTGATGAATCAGGCTGTAAGTCTCTGGTTTAAATAAATGTAACACAGTGAAAGATCTAAGAGTCATATGTACACATTTTAGTAATTGCGATTTCCTGATTGCGATTCTTTGTAAATCACAATTAGTGAATCTATATTCCTTATGTATGAAACCAATTGACTTTCATTTAGTGATTCCTGCAATTGACCTACCTCATGAATGTTCATTAGTGAGTCACAATTTGTGACCCAGAAAGAATTGCGGCCATCACTAGGTCGGTGGTTTGCTGGAGTCAACAGACCACCACATCTGTGATTGCTTTTTAATAAAGCAATTTTTTTTTAAATACGTTCCATTTTCCGTAATGCGTTTATAAAGAAAAAGTTAAACTTTGCAGTTGAATTTATAAGGGCAGACTCACTGACTGCTCTTAAAAAATATATTTTTCTACATTTGCAAAGGGGAAGAGGTCCCATAGGGACCCCTTCCCATTTGCGAATGGTTACCACCACCCTTACGATGTCAGTAAAAATGAATGTTTTACAACCGTTATTTGGTCACAAAACATTCATGCATACCATTGCAATTCGGTATTAGGAAAGAACACCCAAAACACAACCCTTCTAAATACAGAATCGCTGATCATAAATTGCAATTTAGTAACTTGTTACTGAATCACAATTTCTGCTCTGTACACATGGAAAATTAATTCTCTCTCTCTCTTTCTCTCGATGGGTTTCTGTATTTCTGCCTTGGCTTTGCTCATAACCTCTCTTGACATGGTTGATCGTGACTGCATCCCAGTCCAGATCATGCATATATCACCAGCACATTTTTCTGATCCTTATTAAGATGTAAAATGTACTCTAATTGGATCAGAATATTACCTTACTTAGGAAGCTGTAACAATTGCAGTTTTAGTTTGCAGGTTGTGCATTTTCTGGAAACCCCCTTGCCTGTCGGACTTCAACAAATGAAGAAATCGTTCTGTTCCTTTGATTGGAGCTGTTATTGCTTATGTTGACCAAACTGCTCCACTTCCTATGTGCTCCTTGCTTATTGTGATCAGAGAGCTGTTGTTGTGTGTCCCTCTAAGTGCTCTTGGGGCCTTTGCTGTGGACAGTCAGCCTCAGATGACAGTGATAAGGACATAAAGTATTTCTAATGCTCAGCCAACACTTGCAGACAGAATTCTCCCCCTGCTGAGGACAAGGAGAACCCAGCAGAAGTTGTGCGTTTTATAGTATTGTTTCCTTGAAAACAACATCAGTTGAGAACATGAGTGTGGTCCACAAAATGTAGCAAGCTAGAGTTCCACAATCTTTTTTTTACAGAATTCATTTTATCCAATGTATTTCATTAAAGTGATGGAACTTGTGAACTAATTCTGCTTGATTATCAAGCTATATATTTTTTTAGAATGCATGAAGAGGTCTTCTGTCGATCTTCCTGATGGGCAGTTTAATACATGTATATACTAATGCAGCTTAATATTTATAATATTTGCCTTTGCATAGCGCATCCTGTGACATATGCCTCTATTAACTTGGTGCCTGTTAAGTCGAAGCAACAAGCAAGCGACTCTGCCCTTAGGGCTGATTCTACCCAATCCTTCAACCTATGACTGGCCCTCTGAATATTCCTTGAGCTACTATTGGCTACCTGTAGTGGGAAACAGCATTTACAACAAGGTTTTTACCGTGTGGTGACTTTAGCACACATTTTTAGCACACATATTTTTACAACGAATATGCATTTACAACGCATGCCAATACCACACATTTAAGGTAAGTGGGGGGGAGGGTGGGTGGGGGTCTTCCCCCACAAATACATTTTGTTTAAATATACATATGATGCGTGGTATTTGCATGTGTTGTAAATGCATATTTGCGGTAAAAACATGCGCACTAAAATATGCGTGGCCAAGGCATGCAAAGTAATTACCTGCATTGTGCTGTTGTAAAGCCCTTGTAGTTAGTGCCGCATTGTACATCATTCCTCTCGTCCCTGGAACTGAATGTTAGATAAAGAGCTGGAGAACCTTCTGTGTTGGCCTACAAGCTCCAACTCATCTGTATGGAATGTGCAAATCTGTATCATGAATGCCTTGTATACTGCATCATTTTCGGCCCTTCCCCTGAATCGGTTCTGTGTCTCCTAAAATTATATAGGGCATTTGTAGTGCTGTTGTGTGCAGCAAAGGACGTGGGCTGCTAGATTGCCATATGAGGGTAATTATTAGAACCTGCAGAATAAATCACAACAACCAGCTGATATATTTCTTGCACTCTCCCTTTCACTCTTCTTCCAACCACTAAAACATCAAGTGCAGTGACCCAAGATAGGAATAAAAGCACCACCCTGTCACTCATGTACAACACAAAGTGGGTGGTTTATATATTGCCTGACATGGTACTCCATAGCGAATATGATGGAGTATTCTCTTTAGTAAACTGAAGGTTTGCCCGCCCCATATAGGGTTGAGAGAAGCCTCAGCTTTCCATCAATGCAGCCCCGATTGGCTCTGTTGACAGAAGGCTTCCTCTGACGGCCCTGTGGAGCAGGGCCAGTCGAAGGAAGAATATTACATCGCCCACTCCATTTAGGGTGAGATATGTGATGTCCTTTTTTATGTTCCTTCTTGTCCAGTAATACCTGGTTGTGTAGACAGAAAATATAACTCAACATACAACCAAAGACAGGGGGGGTTTCTTTATGTTTTTGTTTTTCTGTAACATACTCCCTCTGTGGGAGTTTGTTTTTAACAAAAACAAAAGTTGGTTACATTTTGGTGGTTGGCCATCAAAACTGACAGCAGCAGCCTGTCACCAAACGTTTTGTACCTCAACCGGAACTGCTATGACAGCAGTAATGTCCTCCGCCACCGTGCTGAATGGAATACCATCCGTCAAACTCTAGATCTAGCTCGAAAACACTTCTCACACAGACCACACTGCAATTCATCATCCAATGATGGGTATCTTCAGAGTCTAATTTGAATCAGCCCCTTATTGGAGTATACAAATGCAACTACATTACACTGCATTACAATGACAGTACTATGTAAAGGCATTCTTTATTAAGTCCAGAGGCGCGTTTCATGACGTTGGGAGCTGTAGTATCTGAGTTTAAGAAGTGGCAATAGTCTACCTTAAACAAAAAGAGGAGATATGAGAACTAACCATCAAAGAATTCATGCTATTTAGCGAGTCACTTGTTATTTGTACTAAAGGTTTTATTATATTTTTAACTACCTGTGAAGACTAATTTTGAAGATGAAAGTAAATAAACTGCACATGCAGCTCTTCCATCCCTACCATTGTTATTTCCTTAATTCCTGACATCTCACATTGTTTTCCCTTTTAGCTGATTTTGAAAAATCCATAATCCCGAAGATTCACCAAACTGCAAATATAGTGCAAACTTTGAGCACTAGATTTACTCGAGGACAGGTGCGAGAAATTGGGATACTACTTGAGGCTGGTGATTACCCACCTCAAATAATAACCACAGTCCTCGACAGGGTAAACCACTAAAGCCACTAAATTAACATCAGCTCAACTTCCTGGTATCTGTGGCACAGAGCAGACAGGAAACAACCATTACAACGCAGTCATAAACTCTCGTATCGCTTACCATGAAGCCATCACTATGCATATGATTTTACCATGCAGGCCTTCAGCTGGCATGCCTTTACAATGTATTTCGTTCTAAAGGGATGCATGAAAATGGCATGTTCTCCTTTACAACGGCATATGCATGGTAAAGGTTTTGACTTACCAGAGTCTCCTCTGCTACGGTGAGCATTTTACAATTCTAAACACAGAAGGAGTGTGTCCACACAGGAACAGCACCGAGACGTTCTTGCTGTCTTAACTGCTGTCAGATTTCAGTCGTAATTGCCCACTTGGGTGCCAGGAGAGCAGGCAACATGGATCAGTTATGGCAATATAATTTTAATGTTTTTTTTTACTTATTATTTGCGAGGACTTATGCATGAAGTTGCGATTGAGATCGCTTATGAGCTCCTTCTCTCGAGACATCTCACAAGCTCCTTTATTGACTGGGCAGCTAAGTTACAGTATGGGAGCATGCGCGTAGCCTGATCGAGCATCAGTTGCATAGTTGCAGCATTGACTAGATCATGATCCTGCAAAAGCTCTTTTAGGGATTAGTTGCCTAGTAGGAAGTTAATTTGTCGCACACTCCGACTATTGGTTTGATGTGCTCCCCTTATGTCAAGCTAGAAATATGAGGCTAGTGTTCACAGCGTTGGATACCATACGGCACTTCTGATATAGCAGTGCCGCGCACACCTCTAGTTTAAATGTTGACGCTCCAGTGTTCGGATTGTACGTACGCACATTCGTCAGTGCATTCCGTAGCTAATTTTACGGTGATAGGCACATCTTGACTAATTAACATTGTGAACGCTCGTGTGCATCATACTCCTGTATTTGCACTTCCTGCGCCATGGTGATGCGCACACCGCAGTCGATTTGAGTGAAATTTTTAGTGTTGCACTGGTGAGTCCAGAAATGTGTTAAGTGTTTTCATTGTAGTGGTGTGCATGGTGACTGTATGTGTGGTAATGGCATTTACAATGTGCCCTTATAAATGTGCATTGTGAAGACATGACATGCAAGGTAATGGGGTGCATGGTAGTGGGTCATGGCTGGTAGTGTCCGCGTTGCAAAGGCAAATGAGTGTGAAGTTCCATCACACTACCAAAACAGACAGGCTTAACTTAGAAGCAACGTGTAAAGTATTGAAACAGTAATACAGTTGAAACACCACACACGAGAACTCCCATAACATTTAGAAACATAGATCAAATTTTAATAAATAATATCACACCAAAATGACAAAACTTCAATACGTTGAACCAGAGTTATGAATTTATAATGTTTAAGGTTCAAAATAGCACCCAAAAACATTTAGCACCAACTGCGGTCCTATGATTGGGCTTAACTGGGTCAAGGACGAAGTTTAAGGCCTGATAAAAGTACTAGGTTCGTCGCGGTCAAAGAATTTCCTTCTCACTTAGAAATTGTTCTGGAGAAAAAAGTCTTCTATGGGCAAGACAGCAGGCTGTTGTCAAAGCTGGGCTCAACAATGACAGGGAGTCGAAGTCTGAGGTCTTTGTGAAGTCGCTGATGAAGGTGGGAAAAGTTCAGGTTTCAAGTCCAAATAACCCTCAGCATCGATCAGATTGAGGCTGCTGGTTGGTCAAGTGAAACTTTATACTTTTGGTCTCTGAAACTTTTCTGGAGGTCGGAGTTCCTCAGCTAGGCAAGGCTGCAGGCTTTGCCCAAAAAGGGCTCAATGTTGTTGCATCCCGGTTGATGGCGGTCCTGCTGAATCAGATTTGCTCCTGCAGAAAAGAACTTAAATATGAACTCTGTACCAGTTTCATTAATGGAGTTTGTCAATATTAAATTTCTATGGAACAGCTACCCCTGCTACAATGAAAATAGCTATAAAGGCGCTTTCACTGTAAGGATATGTTTACCATCAAACCTTTACATGTCCTACTTTTAAGTATGATGCTCCCTGCCCAAAGGGGAATGTACGGCCAACTTACGGGTGACTTATTAACATTTAAAAGGAGGGTTTAGGTCTGTCAAAATGGGGTTACATTGACAGTTCAGATTTGTAGTTTAAACCAGCACAGCCAGTCTACTGGTGGCAAGCCTGCTGTCATGTTTACATTACCTCTGTAGTGGAAGGCACAATGAGTGCCACATGTGACTTTTAACTTACAGGCCCTGGTTATACTGTTGTACCGTTTCCAAATGTAAAGCAATCTCATAGGGACTCCTTCCCTTTTGATAGTCTGTTACGATCTCCTTTGAGGCGTAGATAATTGGTCAATGATTTGCGACCACAATTGAGGTTGCAATCCTTTGATATATACCAAGTCATAACTAGACTGGGACACCCCTTCCGAATTGCGGTTCAGTATGGATTGGTAAATCCTTTTTGCAAATCAGAAATGCCTTTCTGACTTGCAAAATGGGTCTAATATATGCTAAAAATCAATTTTACAGTTGCATACTATATGGTTTTTAGAATCTCAGACTTTAATAGCTTTGTACCTCTAACCCTATATATCTTCTATCCTGAAAGTAGTTTAGCAAGGCAAATACCCAAAGATCTGTTTTGTTTTGGCCACTATGTACAGTCACACTCTTTCATCTTCTTCTTCTTTGTAATGGGCAAACCAGTGCTTGATATGCATCTGTTTTCCCTCTATTACTAAAAACATGCCCCATTTTGTGCGTTAGCATTAGAACTGTGTTGCTCTTAAGGCACCAATAGCTAGTGTAAATTTTATTGGTTTGATTTTCTTACTTTTGATACTTGGTTGTGTGACCTTGATTGTTCCTGTTTCACATTAGGTAGTTGCCATATTGGATTCATTGGAATATTATTTATAACAGTAAAGTACCCCCGTGTATTAGATATGTGATCTGCAAGATTACCACTTAGATCTAAACAGACCCAAAGGCATATTTCTTCTTCATGTCTTGCTGTGAACAGAACAAATATTATGCAGTGAGGTCAACATTTGGAAAGTGATACTCTTATTTTTTTGCTTGTGTTCTTTTCTGGAATTCATATCTCTGGCCCTTATAATAATGTATTGTTCCCTGAACTGCTGTCTACATAGGCATTTTTCCGCGTGTTATTTGTGGCAGAGAATAGTATCATGTTATTTGGGTCAGTAGATTATCTTTTGACTCCGCCAGGAGAGTAAAACACTACCATTAAATATGGTTATTGGATTGTGCAAAGGCTTCTTACAGTTTGGCACCACTGTTTCTGGTGAGGATGAAGATTAGTAGGTGACCAACCATCAGCTCCAGATATCAAGATTGTGACTCATACCTCACATATGATCCAAATATCAAGGGCGTTACTCAAATGTGGATGTTGTCCAGCCAGTGTCTGTTTATTTTCAAGCTAAATTATTGAGCTGAATCTCACCGTTGCATGACTTGTTGAACTTGATAGAGAAGTACATTTCCCATCTGATGTTAAGCGCCTCGAACAATATAAGCAACGTGACCCAAAGTTATAAAAGTTGTCATTGCACAAATCTTTATAAACCATACACCTGCAGGAAAAACGAGTCAAAACTTAAATAATTTCACTCAAAGACCTTAGGCCCAATTCTATTTAGATCCATTGCAGAGTATTATAAGGGGTTTTAGGACACCCCCAACGACTGACAATTACATAATGTGCCCTCAACCAGTAATAATGTATTTACATAAATCAAGAAGAAGATTGTTTTATCTTACTGTAGCTTAAGCAGACACTTGTGTAGGATCTATAGATAATTTTACTTTAATATCTCCCAAACTGTCTTCAAAAACAGCGTTAGGCATGACGATGTTATCTTTGTTTCACAGAATAGCGCTGATTTTAAAGTGCCTTGACACACATTACTAACCCATTGTGGTGCAAAACCAAATACAAGGAAGCCAGAATAAAAGATGAGAGTAGACCGATCTTGTTGATTGTGCAGATGGAGTGAAGAATGTGAGACCCTTTCAGGGGGAAGTTAGTGGATTCTGGACAATATATGGGATGGGTACTACTTTTTACAAATGGTGTACTAGGGCCACCAGCGCTGGTACACTCCAGTTGCATAACCAAGCTACCTCCTTTGGGCGCTTAACGCTTCATAGACCGCAAAGTAGAGCAGTTAAGGCTTTCTCTAAGTGATGATCAGGAGCTAGAAGCTCAGATACAACATCATACAGTAAACTCTATGTCCAACCACTGGTATCATTTTCATCTCCTTGTGTTTGCTTTGTTCATACTAAGTTGGCAGGGTATGCCCAGACGTGGGTCCCATGCTCACTTTGCCACTGGATTCAAGCTAGCCTGGCTGATAAGGGGTGTTACCCCGAAACCGGTCATAGGATGCTTGTTTTCGGTCCAGGGAAGACCTGGCTTGGCAGTTCAGGCTGGACTGTCCCCATGAGGCTCTGGGTCAAGACTGATTCGCATATGGCTGGGTCTGAACTGGGCAAAGTGAGCTAAAGAACGATGATTAGTTCAACTGGGGGCGAGTGTCTGAAAAGTTTCACTGCTCCGTCCATCATCTCCTTGTGTTTTGCAGAGAATGGATGAGTGCCACATCTGTCTGCCACTGGTAGACTTTTAACCCTGTCCAACTGATATTGGATGGGCCAGGCTGCATTTGGGGACACCTCTTCTGCTAGAGGAGTGTTTCACCATAGGTGTTCACATTTTTTCTCATTAGCATCTCTAAACGTGAAATGATGTTTCTGAAGCCATGTCGTGCAGGGCAACTGTGCAGCAAATCCTCCCTCCCATTTGCCATGTAAACAAACTTTGTTCCTAATAGAGACCTTTGCACAGTTCCTGTTCACTGTGTTCCATGCTGCAGAAGGACATTTTACCCTGAACGCTTAATCTACCACAGCCCACCTCTGCCAGATTCTTGTAGCTGATTTACACAGTAGAACCAAGAGAAGGCACCACTTACCAGAAAACACAAGACTTACTGAGAGGATGATGCCTAAGGCTCACAGCATGAAGGGCTAAGTAAATCACACATTAGGGAAAACTTAACATGCACTAGATTCTGTTCCAGTCAGCACTGAATCAGGCACATGTTATGGAGACCTTGCAGATTCAGTGACCTGCCAAGAAATCAATGGATTTGGAATAAAGGCAAAGAAGAAGCTGCATGTTGTCCATGCTAAACATAAGGTGTTAAAACAATGTAAAATAACAAAAAATACTGACTTCAAAGGAAATTGTAAATGGCCAATGTTTGTTAGGGGGTTCTGGTCTCCAAAGCATGCTTCAGGTTCTCAAATTTTTCAATCCTTTCTACTGATTTTATAAGATTTCTTGTGTTGGCAGAGGACAGTAAAGATGGAGTTAAGATTATTCTGTTCTGTAGTCTTGCTCGGTTTGAACTTGGAATGGACTGCTGGTGAGAATTGTCAGTCGCCCCTCTGTTGTCAGGTAGGGGCCGTTGCTCAACGAGAAATCTCTGCAATCCCCTCTACAATCCAAGTTTCATTACTTGATCCAAAGACAAAGCCGTCAAAGTGCTGCACTGAACTGACAGAGTGTTGGAAAAAGACAGAACTTGAGGCTGTGAGTGTGCTACTGCTAGTGGTGAACCACGAGACGTGAGGACAGAATGGGCACGACAAGCCTAATCTGTTATTAGCTATATAAGGCATGGATAGTTGCCTTTCTAAAATAAGTGATGTTTTTCTGCCTCTACAGGAGACCTGATGATGCCTAATGCACCTAGGAGCATCTTGGCGACCTGCTGCTGGGAGTACTGTAGGTAGCTGCCTAGCATTGTTATGACACAGCAACAACTGTTTAGATATATTTGTGGAGAAGTGTGGCTCACCGATTAGAGCGCCAGACCCTGAGGCAGAGGTCTGGCCCGGGACCAGGGTTCTATTCCCGATGCGGCAGGATCTTGGGCTCAATGTCCACGGACTCGATAATTCTCGCCTAGGTGCCTACTCTAATCATGGGTCCCACTCTGCAACTCTGGGCAATAGCTTGCTTAACCTCCACAATGGCCCCGAAAGCGCTAGGATGCCTGGCCTCACCTTGGAGATGTCCAGTAAGGGGGCATCTCACAGGGAAAGTCAGGAAGGGTTCCACAGCGGTATACAGCGCCAAGATACCTTTCAGGTGATAGTGCGCTTTACAAGTATACACACATTTACATTTACATATAGGCTTTTGGACAAATACTGAGCTGGAAACCTAATGGCATTCTTGACTGTCAATATCTGTGCATTTATACCCATGCCCTGCTAGAAAGCCACAGCAGATGCTGCAGCCAAAGATATTCAGTGGTGCTGTGACACTGGGGCTTCAGGTTGCATCCAAGAGGGGTAAGCTTGGGGTTTGTTTGATCTCTGAGCTCTTAAATGTTTCTAGGTGTCTTCCAGAAGCAGGACTTCATTATGTACAGATGCTTTGCACACAGAGTGGCCAACGCACCAGACCAATGAAGACTTCCACCATTTTAAATTTGAGCAGCTTGAGGGCCCAGGAGCAAAAAGTTCTCTATGTGTACACAGTGGCGGCCCATGCAGGTTAGAGCGGTGAGGCTCAGTTGGGGGGCGGGGGCGATTTCGACAGACAACCATGAGGGAACATTAAATAAATAATTAATTTTCCCTCATCGTCGTCTGTCGAAATCCCTCACCAACCGACCTCACCGCTCTTACCTGCATGGGCCGCGCAGCTGGGTATACATTGCCACTTTGCTATCCGTTCCTAGAGGAACCTAAGATTTAGACATTATGGAAACTCAAACCTAAGAACTAGAAATGTCAGAAAAAAAGCTTAAGTCTTCGGCTTATACATTGAGGGAAGCTCCTATCTGTGTGAGAAAGCTTATGACCGTGGTTAAACCAATGCCTTTTGGCATGCTAGGTATGCTGCTACGTGTGGGCAAGGTTTTAGGAAATCACAATCATTGAACCGCTTCTTTCCATGCATTTGAAGGTATTGCCATCTACAAAGTATTTAGCTGTTTAAACGTTTCTTGGACCTCAGCCTACAGTTACCTCTCGTGGCATAGTGAAATATACCAGTAATAAAAAAATTCTGATAACAGGATAACATGTTTTCAGTTTAAACGTTTGAAAACATAAAAAATATCAGTCAGGTCTTAATCAGATAACGAATGACAGATTAAAACTGAGTGAAGACGGTAGAGGGAGGTCAGAAATCATATGGGCAAAAAATTGAAAGAAGTTAAACAAGCATTTGCTATGCAATAGGTCTCACATTAATTAAGTTTGAGCTACTGGCATTGCTAAATATTGCACCACCAATTGCAACAAAAGTCTAAATTGTAGGCCCCAAAAATGTGTATTTATTTTTGTAGCAATGGTGGCCTGCTGCGCTTTACATGAATATGTTTAAAAGTAGAGTGCACCATACTGCGATTGCTACAATAGTTAATTGTGGATGCGTTAACAATTCATGTGTGCACTGATGGCTGGTGGTGTGTGTGCCTGTATAAATTGTGCACTGATGGCTGGTGGTCTGTGTGCCTGGTGGAAGTGTGCACTGCCGGCTGGTGGTGTGTGTGCCTGGTGGAAGCGTGCACTAACGGCTGGTGGTGTGTGCCTGGTGAAAGCGTGCACGGACGGCTAGTGGTGTTTGTGCCCTGTGCAAGTGTGCACTGACGGCTGGTGGTGTTTGTGCCCAAAGAAAGCGTGCACTGACGACTGATGGTGTCTGTACCTGGTGAAAGTGTGCACTGACGGTGTGGTTGTGTGTTTGTGGTTGTGTGTGGTTGTGTGTGTGGTTGTATGTGTGGTTGTGGTTGTGTGTGTGGTTGTTGTGTGTGGGTGTGGTTGTGAGTGTGTGTGTGTGGTTGTGTGTGCTTGTGGGTGTGTGGTTGTGTGTGTGTGTGGTTGTGTCTGTGTGTGGTTGTGTGTGGTTGTGTGTAGTTGTGGTTGTGTGTGTGGTTGTGTGTGTGGTTGTGTGTTGTGTTTTTGGTTGTGTGTGTTGTGTTTGTGGTTGTGTGTGTGCTTGTGTTTGTGGTTGTGTGTGTGCGGTTGGGTGTGGTTGTGTTTGTGTGTAGTTGTGTGTGGTTGTGGTTGTGTGTTGTGTGTGTGTGTGTGGTTGTATGTGGGTGTGGTTGTGAATGTGTGTGTGTGGTTGGGAGTGTTGTGTGTGTGGTTGGGTGGTTGTGTGTGTGGGTGGTTGTATGTGTGGTTGTGTGTGTGTGGTTGTGTGTGTGGTTGTGTGTGTGTGGTTGTGTGTGGTTGTGGTTGTGTGTGTGGTTGTGGTTGTGTGCGGTTGTGTGTGTGGTTGTGTGTGTGGTTGTGTCTGAGGTTGTGTGTGTATGGTTGTGTGTGGTTGTGTGTGTGTGTGGTTGTGTGCTTGTGTGTGCATGGTTGTGTGTGTGGTTGTGTAGTTGTGTGTGTGCTTGTGTGTGTGCTTGTGGTTGTGTGTGTGTGGTTGTGTGTGGTTGTGTGTGTTTGTGTGGTTTTGGGTGTGGTTATGTGTGGTTGTGTGTGTGGTTGTGTGTGTGTGCGTGTGTGGTTGTGGTTGTGTGTATGTGTTTGTGGGTGTGTGGTTGGGTGTGGTTGTTTGTGTGTGGTTGTGTGTGTGGTTGTTGTGTGTGGTTGTGTGTTTGTGTGGTTGGGTGTGGTTGTGTGTGTGGTTGTGTGTGTCATCATCAACACCTCCTTCGACATCGCCACCTTCCCGGAGAGCTGGAAGCACGCCGAACTCAGCGCTCTACTAAAGAAGCCTTCAGCCGACCCCACCGACCTCAAGAATTACCGCCCCATCTCGCTACTCCCGTTTCCGGCAAAAGTAATCGAGAAGACCGTCAACAAGCAACTGGCCGCCTTCCTCGAGACGAACGGTTCCCTCGACCTCTCGCAGTCTGGCTTCCGGGCCAACCACAGCACCGAGACCGCCTTGATCGCAGCTACCGATGACATCCAAGCCCTGCTCGACAACGGAGAAACAGCGGCCCTCATCCTCCTGGACCTCTCCGCGGCCTTCGACACTGTCTGCCACCGTACCCTAGTACAACGCCTCAGCAACGTCGGAATCCAGGAGAAGGCACTTGAGTGGATCATCTCCTTCCTCGCTGGTAGGACACAGAGAGTCCGCCTCCCCCCGTTCAAATCGGAGGCCACCGAAGTCATCTGCGGCGTTCCTCAAGGCTCCTCGCTCAGCCCAACACTCTTCAACGTCTACATGAGCCCCCTCGCAGCCATCGCACGCCAGCACAACCTCAACATCATCTCCTACGCCGACGACACCCAGCTGATCCTCTCCCTCACCAACGACCCCGCCACCGCCAGAGCCAACCTGCAAGAAGGGATGACAGACGTAGCCAAATGGATGTCGAACAGCCGCCTGAAACTGAACTCGGACAAGACGGAAGTCCTCATCTTGGGATCCTCACCCTCCGCCTGGGACGACTCCTGGTGGCCCCCCGCCCTGGGCAGCGCACCCAAACCAACAGACCACGCACGCAACCTGGGCTTCATCCTGGACTCCTCCCTCTCCATGACAAGACAAGTCAACGCCGTCTCCTCGTCATGCTTCAACATCCTGCGCATGCTTCGTAAGATCTTCCGATGGATCCCCACCGAGACCAGGAAGACGGTCACCCAGGCCCTCGTCACCAGCCGTCTGGACTACGGCAACTCCCTCTACGCCGGAACCACCGCCAAACTCCAGAAGAGACTCCAGCGGATCCAGAACACCTCAGCACGACTCATCCTGGACATCCCCCGCCGAAGCCACATCTCCGGACACCTGAGAGACCTGCACTGGCTCCCGGTCAACTAGAGAATCACCTTCCGGCTCCTCACCCACGCACACAAAGCCCTACACAACCAAGGCCCAGGATACCTCAACAGCCGCCTCAACTTCTACGCTCCCAAACGCCAACTTCGATCGACCAGCTACGCCCTCGCCGCCGTCCCCCGCATCCGAAGAGCCACCACAGGAGGAAGGTCCTTCTCCTACCTGGCCGCCAAGACCTGGAACTCCCTTCCGACCCACCTCCGCCTGACCCAGGACCACCTCGCCTTCAGGAAGCAGCTCAAGACCTGGCTGTTCGAGCAGTAGCGAACCCCCCCCCCTCTCCCTCCCCCCCCCCAGCGCCTTGAAACCCTCTGGGTGAGTAGTGCGCTATATAAATGCTTGATTGATTGATTGATTGATTGTGTGTGGTTGTCTGTGGTTGTGTGTGGTTGTGGTTGTATGTGTGGTTGGGTGTGTGTGGTTGTGTGTGTGTGGTTGTGTGTGTGGTTGTGTTTGTGTGCGTGTAGTTGTGTGTGTGTGGTTGTGTGTGTATGGTTGTATTTGTGGTTGTGTGTGTGGTTGTGTGTGGTGTGTGTGTGGTTGTGTTTGTGGTTGTGTGTGTGTGGTTGTGGTTGTGTGTGTGTGGCTGAGTGTGTGTTTGTGGTTGTGTGTGTGCTTGTGGTTGTGTGTGTGTGGTTGTGTGTGATTATGTGTGTGTGTTGTGTGTGTGTGGTTGTGTGCGTGTGTGATTTTGTGTGGTTGTGTGTGTGGTAGTGTGTGTGTGGTTGTGTGTGGTTGTGTGGTTGTGTGTGGTTGTGGTTGTGTGTTTGTGGGTGTGGTGTGGTTGGGTGTGGTTGTATGTGTGTGTGGTTGTGTGTGGTTGTGTGTGTGGTTGTGTGCCCTGTGTGTTTGTGTGGTTGTGTGTGGTTGTGTGTGTGTGTGTGGTTGTGTGTGTTTGGTTGTGTGCGTGTGTGGTTGTGTGTGTGGTTGGGTGTGGGTATGGTTGTGTGTATGTGTTTGTTGGTGTGGTTGTGTGGTTGTGTGTCGTTGTTGTGTATGTGTGGTTGTGTGTGGTTGTGTCGTGTCTTTTTGTGTGGTTGGTGTGGTTGTGTGTGGTTGTGGTTGTGTGTGTGGTTGGGGTTGTGTGTGGTTGCCTGGGGTTGTGTGTGGTTGTGGGTGGTTGTGGTTGTGTGTGTGTGGTTGTGTGTGTGGTTGTGGGTGAGGTTGTATGTGTGGTTGTGTTTGTGTGTGTGTAGTTGTGTGTGTGTGTGGTTGTGTGTGGTTGTGTGTGTGTTTGTACGTGTGTTTGTGTGTGTGGTTGTGTTTGTGTGTGTGTAGTTGTGTGTGTGTGGTTGTGTGTGGTTGTATTTGTAGTTGTGTGTGTGGTTGTGTGTGGTGTTGTGTGGTTGTGTGTCTGGTTGTGTGGGTGGTTGTGGTTGTGTATGGTTGTGTGTGTGTGGCTGAGTGTGTGTTTGTGGTTATGTGTGTGGTTGTGTGTGTGGTTGTGTGTATGGTTGTGTGTGTGCTTGTGTGTGATTGGTTGTGTGTGGCTATGTGTGTGTGTTGTGTGTGTGATTGTGTGTGGTTGTGTGCGTGTGTGTGGTTGTGTGCGTGTGTGTGGTTGTGTGTAGTTCGTTGTGTGTGTGGTTGTGTGTGGTTGTGTGTATGTGTTTGTGGGTGTGGTTGTTGTTTGTGTGTGGTTGTGTGCGTTTGTGTGTCGTGTGTTTGTGTGGTTGGGTGTGGTTGTGTGTGTAGTTGTGTGTGTGTGGTTCTGTGTGTGGTTGTGTGGTTGTGCGTGGTTTTGTGCGTGGTTGTGGTTGTGTGGGTGGTTATGGTTGTGTGTGTGACAGTAATACTAAAAGCATCTCAAAATAAAGGAACACAAACATCAAGGTTGTGGAAAGAGAAAGCATGTTGTAAGTGAAACGGGCAGCAGCAAAGCATTAACAGAACATGTTCTTTGATGTTCTTTGAACGAGAACATCAAAGGGGCGCCGCGAAAGTGATCGCGGGCGCTTAATGAGCGTGACGAAGTTTGCCATATGGCACCTCTGCTCCTAAGCGCGTGCGCCTGCGCAAATGCACTGTAGCTCTAGGCTGGCCATGGTAGCATTTTTTGAGCCCTCACTAAAAGTCTCGCCAGGCCAGCGCATGCGCTGGGTCAGGCGAGACCTAAAAAGGATAACTGACTGACTGTAGAGCTGGTGATCTGTGTTTGGCTCCCAGGCTGAAATAAGCGGGATGACCGTTTTTTTGCTCGTTTTGAATAAACAAAATGCACAAAAGTACAATGTGTGGCCCCGGCTTCACCATGAAACAGGCTGTTAGGATTAAACCATTGTTTTTTTCATACAAATCCTGGGTACAAGCAAAACGTTGCTCAGAAATGCAGACATGTGTGCGTTAATTGAAAGGAGAGGGAATAATAAACAGCACGTTTTCAAGGTTATGTTCTTCCAAAGGGGTTTTCTGCTGATGTATGTGAATTATTGGAAAAACGAAAACTGAGAAACCACATTGGAGGACACTAAATCATGGAAAATTAATTTTAAGGAATCACAAATAAATCGGAAATTAAAGAAAATATTTTAAAGGAAGGATCATTTTAAGGAAAAATCCTAAATTAGATTAGATTTGGTTGGTGTCAAGGGGTAGTGAGAGGATTTTGGGCTCTCGGATGGGTGAAGTTTAGGGGTGATGAGAATTTTTTGGGTGTCAAAGATGTGTGGAGTTCAGGCATAGAAATGGGTTTTTAGGGTTCCAGGATGGGTGTAGTTTTGGGGTAGTGTGGGCTTTGTAATGACTATGAAAGGGTGGAATTTAAGGGTAGTGAGTGTTTTTTAGAGTTCACGGATGAGTGAAGTTAGTGGCGTTGAGGCGGTTTTTAGGGGTCAGAAATTGGTGGGGTTTATGTACAGAAAGCATTTTACAGTTCAGAAATGTGTGAAGTTTAGAGGTGGTCAGGGAGTTTTAAGATTCAGTAAAGGATGGAGTTTAAGAATAGTGAGGGGTTTTGGAGTTTAGGAGTTTTGGAATTTTGGAGTTTAGAGATAGGTGACTTTTAAGGATAGGGAGGGTTTTTAGGGTTCAAGTATGGATAGCACTTGGGGTCAGGAATGGGTGTAGTTTAGGTGTCTTCAGGGATGGTGGTGTTCAGGAGTTCTGAGGGGGTCAGAGAAGGATGGCGTTTAGGGATAGTGAGGGTCAGCAAATTAAAAGCATCTAAAGTAATTGTTTGACAATGTGGAAGGTATAAATCTGAAAAAATGCCCCAGAAGCACTGAAATAAATGCCAATCCATTTTTTTCTGAAAGTAAGACCTGCAGCGGTTGCACTTACATCATAGAAAATAAGTATGCAAATGCCAACTTTAAAAAAAATGCATTTTATGAATTAGTTTCTATCAAATATTAAATGCCATTTATCCTGTAAATTTCTATTGAACAGTTTACGGGAAATGGTTTATCAGTAATTGTACTCCATGGAATCGTTTTTCTATGAAACCACATGCAAATGTTTTCTGCACTGTAATTTGTGTGCTGCAGTGCAGCTCTGTCCAAACACCTCAAAATGTACCAGACCAGAGTCACAGAGGACAGGTATGAGAGCGCAATGGAGCAAAGAGTAATGGGCCTAAGGGACAGGTATTGGAAACCAATGGGAGCATATACCTTCAGGTAGGGGCACAAGTGGAAGACGACAGGACCAGGTGGCACAAAGTACGCAGAAGGGGCACAGAGCACAAGAGACAGGCAAGAGCGGCCTGAAAGCAGCAAAGAGCTTAGGGCGGGCAGGCATTCTAGGAGCTGGAATGAGATGCCCCCTTCGTTCCTTGCCCTCCAACTGATTATCATCGTGTGCTGAAGGCACACACTAGGAGCTGCATTGTCTACCCTTTCTTCCTCACATAGTTTCCCCTTGGTCGCGGAAGCAAAGGGGAGGGACTGAAGTGTATGCCGGTTTCAGTATCCGCAGCCAATACAAGCGCACTTCCCATTCAGAGTCCTGCCACACTCATCTTCACAAAGATGACTAAATGATTTACCAGGGATTGGCCTCAGGGCTCCCAGCCAATCCCAGGCTTGATCCCATTTAAGGACTTTCACCCATGCACAGGCCTACGCTCTAGTCTCCTGTCAATACAATTTCTTTCATCCTTCCTAATTCGCTGTGAGCACCAGAGTGCAATAACTCTGCCAGGTTTAGCATAATTTGTTGTGCATTGAACAACACAGAGATTAAATCTTATTATGAGTGTGTCAGAAAAACCCATGCCTTGAGCTTTGAGAGTTGTGAATTCCACACCACTGGTAGTTTATTTGTATCCTGAGTGCAGTGTACATCAATTTAGTGAATTTGAGCCAGTGTGGTTGAGTTTCCCACTGAAATAGTCTGTTAAATAGTCAATCCCAACAACTGCATGAAAGGAAGGTCTTCCTGTGGTACAAATGGCAGTGTAGGTTACCATTAGCAAGTTCGTTAAAATATTTAGCAACATTTAGTATCCTAAGGCAGAAGTCCCAGACTAAGAACAACATTAGAAATAATCTGCTTCACTTCCCGAGTTATCAGAGTGTATTTATTTTTTAAAGCACATCATTCTAAGAAGGTTCATGCAGATTGCTTTTTAAGACCAATACCAATTAATAGTAGCAGGATCGATTCCTAAGGGGTTTTAAAAATTTCGGCAGACCTACAAAAATGTGGTTTGCTGCCAAGCTGAAAGATATTCTAAATAACTGAGTACTTTCAGGACACCTGAAAAGGGCTACTGAGTTTATCGAATATGCTTAATCAAAAGGAGAAAAACATTTTGCAGAGTGAGTCTCCAAGAGCAAGAAAATGGGATTCTCTGAAAATATTTATAATTACAACATGCTTTTACATAGCACATCACGTCTCATGTTTGCCTTTTGTCTGTGCTGTAAATACCAGGGTTAATGTTTCCCAGTTTAGTTGTATTCAGTTTACAGAATTTGGAAGGATGGAAGTCTATAGTTTCATTTCAACAGCTCACATTTGCGACCATTCATTCACTGAATGGCAAGCATTTAAATTACTGAGCCATCTTGTAGTGATGACACAACATACAGTCAAGGTGGAACGTACAAGCACATACCTTTTATCCAAGCACCTTGCTGTAACATGGACATCCCAGTTGACTAGCTCAACTTCACACTTTTCTCTCTTGTGAAGAATACTATAAGATCCTCACGAATCCTAAGGGTCGGCTCGATGTTCAAATGGGCTCACCTTCAGGCACCACCAACTCTGTCTGCTGCTGTAAAGAGGATCGACGGGGCAGATGGAGGGAGGAACAGCAGGGATGGGGCTGAAATTACAAACAACACATGTGAACATGTCATCCTATGAATGATGAGTAGTCTACATTTTTATGCCGAGTACTTTGCCTACCTTTTGTGACTTGACCCCTGATTTCCTTCGCTAAGTGAGCTAGATAGTTGGTGATTTGTTGCAATGGCACAGCTGCTGTAAAAGGAACAAAATGAAACAACATCTTGGCAAACATAGGTGATTAAATTACTACAAGAAACCTACATTAATTATAGCTTTGACAGGTTCTGGACATAGGTCACATGATACTACCAATCACGTACTCAACCAACACGTATTGGCAAGGAGTTTTATCAGACAAAAACTGTCAAGAAATTTCAAGCCCAGGATAAATTCGCCTGTTCTCAGTGTTGATCTTTTGCTCTGGATCCTTTTCCTCAGTGTTTAACCCTGTAAGCTATATCATGTAAATGATCCAAGGTTTTCCTCTGTCTATGTTGAGTCTGTTTCAACACGCTGTCAGAGAGCATTGTCAAAAGGGTCCATATTGCCAAAATATCTCCAAAACAAAATCCCTTGTCAAACTTTAGGACATGCTCAGTAGTACTCCTACCACAATTATGTCTCCTACGTCGAGCGATGTACAACCGACCATGGTCATGACTACCTCCACCAGAGCAGAGTCTCTTCAGTGTCCTCCCAGCAACCAACGAAGAATAGTAAACATGTGCGCTGGTGAGTCTATCTTTTATATCCACACCCACACAAGGTTGCTGCTATGCACTGCCTTCTGGGACATCCTGTGTTTTATAGGTTATCTGTCAGCACTACCAGTTTTTTGTGGCCATGATTTTATATTAGTGCCAAATACCACATAAACTCTATGGTTTTAAAGATATATGCTGGCCTCACATAAGCTAGCATTGGATTGATAAGGAGGAAATGGAACAACCACTTCAAGACTGGTTAGCAGGGATGGACGGGTGAGGCATGACAAATACGGAGGCCCGAGAAGTGGTACAAGATAAAAGGCAAGTTTGGGAGGAGACTCCACGAAGAGCATAGAATTGCCCCTGTTCTAATCCTAGTCCCCCTCCCATTGCCTTGTTTGCTGGATTTAACATCAACGGTAATGGATTTAAGGGTTAAAACAATTAGCCTTCAAAGACCTATCCTCTTGGTCCTCATCTATCAAATACCTAGTCATTATGGGATACAGTTTGTAAGTAGGTAAACATTATTTTTGCCATATAGGTTTCTCTGTACTATGGTAATAACATGGAATTTCACCAATTCACTGCAATATTAATAAATGGGGGATGTATGTTAATTAGTGCAATTTTCTTAATAACATGTTAATGATCCACATTTATTTTAACAACTATGCATTTACGATTGTATCGGTTTTTTTTCAGAACAAAATTTTATTATTTTCTTCGAGAGAGATTGCAAGAAAAAACACAGCACTCCGACCACCGGAGGAGCTGTGAGCATAAAAGCAGAATGCACTGAAAGCAATCAATACAGTAATTCAAAATAACGCAGTTACCACAACTCTCCCACCCCCCTGCCCCCCCCCGGAATTCCTCCCTCCCGGATCCCACCCAAACCCCGTGCACGATGTCCACCGATTCCTAAAAAGGAAAACAATTATTAATCATTTAAGGTATACTCTCCCTCACCCAGGATCTAAGTGTATCTGTACAGCATCAAGATTGTGATGTGCTGGCTGCTCCAGCCACAGTCCCCTGTAGTCCGCCCACCTTTCCCAAATTTTATAGTGTTTCTTGGGACAGCCGCTGGCCTCAAACACCGGACGCTCCAGCCCCATACAGTGATCTAATCCCTTTTTCCACACTCCTACTGGGGGGGGGGGCTGGGGTCCTTCCAGGCTCTAGCCACATCTCTCTTGGCCACGGTAAGGCCAAGAAGCAGTAAATGCCGTTTGTAGACGTTGCCCCTCACCTGTTCCATTACATGAAGAAGGCCCAGCTGCGGTGTACGGGGAAGCTCCAATCCTAAAACCTCAGACAAACAATCCCATACACCAGTCCAGAATCTCTCCAGTGCTCCACTGGACCAAACCGTGTGTATAAAAGTGCCCATCGCCCGACCACATCTCAGGCATTCAGGGGACGCAATCAAGCCAGCTCGCCACAGCCTCTCTCTAGTATAGTAAGCTCTATGCAAATATTTAAATTGGATAAACCGTAGGCGTACGGCAACGGCCGCACCCCTGGGGGCCGCAAGGGCTTCTCTCCAGTCCTCTTCTTCTAATTCACCCACGTCTCCTTCCCATGTAGTTCGCAGCTTATCAAGCGAGTGGGAACAGTGCGCTATCAGCGATTGGTATATGCAGGATATCTTTTTATCCTCTAGTTCTCCCATGAATACCTTAGCCTCCAGGGGGCTGAATTCAGGCAGGGAGTCTAGCCCCTCTAGGGTGGGGGAGATGGCATGCCGGAATTGCAAGTATTTAAAGAACTGGGTTCGGGGCATGTCATATTCGTCTCTCAGTTCTTGGAACGATTTTAGGGTCGTACCCTTCATTACGTGGCCCAATGTCGAGATTCCTATCGCGTCCCAGCCGCGGAACCCCTGAAGGGACGCCAGAGCCGGTAGCCGACCATTCTGCCACAATGGGGTTTCCTCCGTCAGTGTTTTCCACCATCCCATGCGGCGCAGCGCCTGTCGCCAAATCCGGAAGATCACCTGTGTGACCATCGGGAGCTTCTTCCTCTTCGCAGCCGAGTATAATATAGTATGAAGGGAGTCTGGCTCCATCAGATACCTCTCCAGAGCGTACGCTGGATCTCTCCGGTCTCCGTACCACCACTCATTTAATTGTATCGTTGTTTTGATCTACTTTTTGCACTGTTAAATTCAATTAAATATCTCTTACTCAAGTTACAATTTCCCAGTGAACACCACTCACTGCAACACTTGCAATTATGCATATAGCAGCCCCAGCTGCGATTCAGGAAGTTGTGTTTCCTAAATATTTAATGTGAGCATTATTTAATTAAAGTCGTTATGGTTTCAGCAGGCACCACGCATTTCTAATCATTAATTCATGTAGTCAGGATGAGCCTGCAGGTCGACCCAATGCAGACTGGTTAAATATACCAGTCAGTGACAACCTGAAATGCAACGGAGCCTTCGGAGTCAACTACTCACATGTAATGACCTAGCAATTTGACGCAACCATATGGTTTTATTAAGATTATATGCTAGTACTACAAGTGTAGCATTATAATATGTAGTGTGAGGAAACGAATACAGTGATGCTATTTTTATTTTGTAGCTTGACTAATATCAATGTAAAATGTACCACAACACATTTAAATATTTCAAATAGTAGCTAATCGCAAAAAATGCTTATTGCCTTAGCAGGCAGCATAGTGCTTTTTGGATCAGTAACTCTGAGAAACTTGAAAAATTAATTTTTTTAGATTTACAATTATAAGGAAAAAGCCTCCGACTAAAATAAAACAATCTTTGGGAACTTAAATACACACTGTCCAGAGAGTGGACTACTTTGCTGTTTCAAGTAATTTAGTTCTGGACTAAACAAGTTTGCACATTAGGGAGAAAAAAAACATTGTATCCCTGGTGCAGCCCCAAACAGCCCTGTCAACAGAGCCCAGCCAAGGTACACGGGGCTTCCTTGCTTCTAAAATATTTAACAAGAGCCTCATTGTAAAGGTGGATGGACCTAGTGTGATTTCTGTATTGCAGGATAGGAGCAGTATTTTGCTACTTCTCCCCTAATTGCACATGGAACGGTAAGAGGCACATAATGTACCCCTGGCTACAGTTTGCTTTGCAAACAGTGACGTGAGACTTGCCTCATGGCCCACACAGTTCTTGCTTACATTTCCATGTTTCCGCTCAATTTAGCGGCCCGTCTTTGATGTGAAATGCCGCCTCTTTTGACTTTGCAACATTTGACTTCGTAATCCTCCTCCCCACTGAAGACGTAAAACGCCTGCAGTAATTATTCTCATTACCACTGTTAATGCAGCAGAAACTGCATATATAATGTAACAGTCAGGAGGCCGGCACCTTTCGAAGCAGCAGATGGGTTTTAAACATTATGAATGATAGCTGATCCGGAAGACTTAAACCTATTCAGTGATTTCCTCTTGTACTCGTGTTTAACCTCTTTTCACTTGTCCCGTGCATAGCTGCCAAGGTTTCAGATTACTTTTGTGTGACATTTTCCGAATTTCAGTGTAATTATGAGTGACATTCAACGACTATGAGTGACACTTTCTCGTGAGGAAACATCAAGCAACGGAGAGGAGGAAATTACACCCATTTGAGCAACGAGACACTCTAAGATTATCTTAAATTTCCTGCAAAATAGCAGAAATGGAAGGGCAGTCCTCCTTAACATGGGCCAAAAGCAATACCACATCCTTCTTCAGCTTTCTCCCATGCACATTCTCCTTCAAAACACCAATTATTTTCCTCAAAACACACTCCTACTCTAGCATAATCTCCTCACATCCCACACTTTACACCTGCTTGCACCACCGAGAATAATTGACAACCCTCTCAGTTTAAATATGCCATTCCATGCTACAAAACCTTACCAGAGTGATCATTAAATCCAAACATCTTCCTGTAAATTATTGTTGTAAGTGGGCAGATGATGTGCGGTACTGAGGAACCTGCACAACTTTAATTTAAAAGGGAGAGCATCTGCACTTCTCAGCAATGCTGTAATATTTAATGGGAGATCAGCGGCACTTCGGAGGAGGAAGTAAGTATTGTGGATAACTACCAGCACTTTTTGTAGGTTTTCATTTAAAGTACTGCCTATAACATTTCATAGGTATATGTCTCTCCTCCAGCTGCAGATGCACGGATTGAGAGCCCCTTCTGGATAGGCCACTTTTGGTACTACAGGGTTCTGCTAAATTGCCAATCGCCTGAACTAGTGCTGGCGATGCTCTGATAGCAGCAGTTGCTGGGCCTTTCTTGACTTTGGGGGCTCCGTTTTGCATTAAAAAGTTGACAGTCTGCAGAATATTTTACAGCTGCCGGTTCAGGTCATCGAGAGGTCACAGCTTCTGGTCTGCTGTGCCTTTTCTAGATAGTACAAAGCGGTACAAAAGGGGGTGGTGATGGACGGAGCATCTGAACCAATCAAACACTCACACCCAGTCAACAGATCTGGGTTTAATCCATCACCGTATATGGCCATATGCAAATCAGTCTGACCCTGTGCCTCATGGGAACAGTCCAGCCCGAACTGCCAAGCCATGCCTTCCCTGGACTGGATTCAAGCCTCCTAGGACCGGTTTCTAGCATTACAGCCGTCTTCAGCCAGGCTTGCTTGAATCCAGTGGCAAAGTGAGCAAGAGACTCGCGTCTGAGCATACCCTGCCAATTTATGGCGGACAAAGCGGTACAAAAGGGGGTGGTGAGCAAAATAACGATGGATTAAACCCATATCTGTGACTGGGGGTGAATGTTTTGCCAATGTGCAACATTCCGTCCATCATCTTGTGTGTTTTACTGTTCACCGTATGTGGGAAGGGTATGCCCAGACGTGGGTCCCGTGCTCACTAAGCCACTGGACTCAAGCTATCCTGGCTGAAGACGGCTGATAGCCAGAAACCGGTCCTAGGATGCTTGATTCCGGTCCAGGGAAGACATGGCTTGGCAGTTCGGGCTGGACTGTTGCCATGAGGCGCAGGGTCAAGACTGATTTGCATATGGCCATGTCTGAACTTGGGGTGGCTTGGTGAGCAAAAAAACGATGGATTAAACCCAGATCTGTGACTGGGGGTGAATGTTTTGCCAATGTGCAACATTCCGTCCATCATCTTGTGTGTTTTGCTTTTCTAGATAGTACAGCACAGCGCTCGGCTGGACGGACACACATGGAGCCAGGGCAGGTGAAAAATGAAATTTTTTTTTAAAGTGCATGGCATGGCAGTGTCCCAGCGCTAAGGACCCTCCAGTGGAGTGAAGAATGCTTTACATCAGACGCCCGTCCAGGCGACGGGAATCGCTCCCTGGAGCCAGGGCTGGTGAGGAAGCAGGGGCACAGGAGGGCTTAAAAACAAACACTCCTGCCTGGAGACACTGTGAGCACGATATTCTCCTCAGCAGAGCAGCACGGAGAGGTCGCGCATGGACTGGAGGCCCGAGTCAGGGCCCGAAATTATACTTAAATGCTAGTCAGTAATTTAAATAAATAAATCAAGAGTCAGCTGAATGAATCCTAGTATGCTGCGGCACCACCCTGAGCCTGGAGAGCAGTGAGTATTGTCAGTGTATAATGCCGAACCGGTCCGGTCGCAGGACAGCGGCATGAGGCATCACGACCAATTGGGCAAAGGCAGAGTTGCGAGCAGTGGCTGCCGTTCAAACTAAAGGATCAAATTCATAACTGCTAGCGATCACCCATCAGCCCCGCCCACCTCATGAGTAACCTAACTTTCAGGCTGCTCTCAGGAAATCGGCACTCTATCGTGCGAATCCAACTGCAGTGAATGCAACAGCCATCCAACGTTCAGCAGCCCTGAGTCCATTCCCCCCCCCACCCCACCCCACCCCACCCCGACGGGGCGACCTGGTCTGCACGTGCCTGCTACATGTACTTTGAGGGCAGGACTGAGCAGAGTAGTACAGTGTCAGCCCATAGTCTGTCCAGTGCCTAAATGCTTGCCAGCTCTGCCACACCAGAGCCTGCCTGGCCAGCGCGTGGTTCCGAAGCGCAGCCTGAGTTTACCCTAAACTCAATTGTGAGCAGGCTGTAACTGAGCTGTAGTGTACACTTACAGGCTCAGAATGATGACTCGCTCTACTTCTAAAAAGTACATGAAATATAAACTTTGAGAAACCTGAGTGAGAGCCATTGATGGGTACAGGCCAGCCGTGATGACTGTGTTCCAGCCGAGCGTGAGGTCACATCCGAGTATAATCCCCCCCACAGCGCCACAGCCAGTCGTAACCTCTGCTGAGCTGAGGGCAGGCCCCCCCCCCCCCGGGTCCCGTGGAGTCTAATTCGGCAGCAAGTGTCTGTCAGTTATTGACAGCCGCGCCGCGGGCGCGCTGGGACTGGGAAAGTCGCAGATTGTAACATTATAGCACCTCACTGACTCAGAGTCAGAGAGACAGATTTAACTGTTTATTAACTATCTCAGCCAGCTGCTGGCAAGTGAGACGGTCTGCAGCGCTGGGGAGCTCACAAGTGCAAACACGAGTTTCAGAATAGCATTACAAATGCGTGACAATGCATTTCAGTGCAGTGTTGCGGAACACCACACTGAAATGCGTTAGAGTCACACCTGATGCGTGATACTTGGCAGGACTGCCAGTGGCTCTGATGAATTAGATAAATCAAATAGCACATGCGTTGTCTATTTCTGCCAACACCTTCATTTGCACTCATAAGATATACAGAGGCTAGGAAAAGCAGTCTTTTTTCATGTTTATATATTTCTGTTAGGCGCATAGATTATACAACATTGGTTCACTTTGCATATTTCATGCCTTTCAGCCCACTTGTGCTAGCAAAAGTATTTCTACAGGTAGCAGAGCCTGTCAAAAGCCCGGGTTGACATGTTCTTTCCAAAGCCCCACAGTGGCTACTTCCAGGGCCAAGTGAATCAGCTGAGAGCACGTGAGAGATCTGGTGAATGGAGTTTGGTAGGGCCCTGTAAAAAGAGGGCCAGATGCTAAGTTGAGATATGAGTGGTTTTCTCGCTCTGCAGGACATTATCTGAAAAACCTCTTTGGCGATATAATGGACCAAAAACATGTAGATTAGTTGATGCTGCAGAAGAAGATTTTGTGCATTTAGTTTGTATATGCCCCGAAATGATGAATGCATCCCGATTACTTTTAAAGTTTTTATTTAATGAGCGACGGATCCGTACATGTAGAACAGCAATCATGAGAAGCTTGGACTCCACTGATCCTCGCCTAAAATGTAAGTTGCTGAAATATTTGCAAATCCACGACAAAGCAGTAAAACAGACAGTAGGAAGTATCCATAAAGGCAAGCTTTAACTGTATGTCATTGATAAGGAAGCTAAAGTTTTGGTAATCGATGACATCATGAACCATAGAATCATGCTTGCCATATCTCCCATGTACCACCCATACAAATAACCTGTTGAACTGCAAAGTACTTATAACTATGATGTGAATCTTTTAAAAAAAATTATAATATAACTCTGTTATTTGATGTATTAATACTTATAACGTTTTAATCATATGGAGCGACATCCTTTTTAATTTATTTTTTATTTAAACTGTATTTTGTAATGTGATGGTTTCGATTAACTAAAAACAATAAAATTGAATCATACCGGAAAGTGTTATCATCTCCCTGGTACTCTCCAACAGATGATCTAAGATGTCTCCTGCAGAACGCTTGGTTATGAAAAACTTGATTCTCCGGCGTTGTGCGGCCTAAAGGGTGGGCCTGCAGCAGGCCAGAAGGTAATAAGTGAAGGAGACCCGCGCTTACCAGACAAGGCAACACATAGTAATTCGGAAGTGTGCTGGACTTCCTCTAGGCACCTGCTGGATTTGGCAGTTGGAAGTGGAAGTGCAGTGAGCCAAGAAATGATTGGCAGTGCGGCAGATGGGCCTTGTTCAGCCTCACTGCTTCATGATCACAACCCTCCATGCAATATTTTGACACAGTGTGGAGCCCCGAAAATGGGAGTTTTGTGAGAGGATCCTAGAAGCTTGGCGCCATAACGAGAGATGCCTGAACGTTGTGGACTAATCGCAAATGCTATCATGGCTTTGTTTCATAAAAACTTCAAAAGGCATACTCTGACTAAGATTAATTGAACAAAAAAGTTTTCCCAAACCATACCCTGGACCAGGGTCTTTTACATTTTTAAAAAGTAATTAGCCTGTCGAATGTATTTTACTAAAACCTTTTCTTTTCTGTAGAGGTCTTATTCTATTGCTCGAACTAAAAAAGGGGGAGGCTTAATTAAGTTTACTTTAAGAAACCGGCCACTTGACATTGGGAATCAGTTTAAGTTGCTGAGGGATCCAGGAACCGGTGTGTTAGGTGCACATCTTTAAAACGGTATCACTGATCTGTTTGTCACTTGCCACCATCCTCTTTTCCCAATTAGTGTAACATGTATGCACTGTCCTGTTTTTTAATTGAACAGTGTTAAGTCTTTTGATCGCTCAACTTCCCATACTTTTGATCAATTTTAGCTCAATTTGGCGCCTAGTTGTTCTCCGGTGATGTGAGAAATTCTTGACTGATCCCTAGCAATGTTCACTCTAATTATTGTTCTTCTTTTGCGGCAGCGGAATGTTTTTGTGCACCCTTTTCTTGGTTGTCAGCGCAACCGAGTAATATGATGTGCAACTATGCAGGTGAACCAGGTACTACTTAAAAGTAGGTATAGAGGATGTTCATTTTAGCTTTAGAGCCTCTCTTACATAAATTGCGCTCTATAGCAGGTCATAAGGAGATTGTGCTGGGTCCCAGCACACACATTGTCTCCTCATATGCAGAGGACTTAATGTTGCATTTCAGGAACTTGGATGGTGATTATGAACCCATACCATCCACATTTGCTACGTTTCGAACACTTTCCAGGCTCTCGATCAATGAGAACAAATCCTATGTTTATTTCTTTACTGATGCGATGCGCACTCGGACACTGGACTGTGGGAAGTGGTCTTTCCATATAGCACCTGTCACTTTCAAATACCTAGGAATAAATATATATAGGGACATACCGGATCTTCTAGATGGCAACTTGCATCGCGCTATCACTTCACTCAGGTCCCAAATAAAGTTCTGGACTTCCTTACCTATATCGGTGGCAGGCAAGGTGGCAATTGCCAAAATGGTGGTGCTACCCAGATTATTGTATTTTATCACTAACTTACCCATTATGGTGCCGGCATGGATATTCAAATTACTGTCCTCCCTACTGATTGAGTTAGTATGGGGCAAGGGCCGGACGTATAGGGATAACAAAGCTACAATTAGATGCTAAACAGGGTGGGTTAAGTACCCCAGACCTGAAAGCTTACTGCTACGCGAGTCAGTTAAAGTGGTTGGCGTATTGGTTGGCAGGGCGGAACCTACAGGAGATAAACATGTCCCAACTGGCATGGCAAAGGAGGGAGATACATACACTACTATTGCCCAACAGCAAGATTCCCACAACTGCTCCTCATTTGCTAAGAGTTACGTTATTGTATTGAAGGAATGCCATAAGGTACACCAAATCAATGACTCCATACGCCCCTACTATTCCTCTTTTGGGAATCCCCACACAACTAGGCAGGGTTACAAATAGGAGAATATTAGCATGGGTAGATGAGGAAGGGATACTTAGTAGAAAAGGGGAGATTATGCACACCTAATTATCTCTTTATTTTTGTTCAAGATGACTAGTTCACCTGTTTGCGTGCTATGCTTGCTTATGCCTGCCTAGCATGTACTCATATGTGTTATTGCCAGGTTTCTATGACCTGGACTCAAGCATGCACTGCTGCATTGGATATACTTCATAGAATACTATCTCAATCTGTTTACAAGTGCAATTTAACAATTTTTATTTTCCATATATATATTCTGTGCATCATCAGTTCATCATCATCATTATATGTTATACTTACATTCCAATGACTGTTGTGATCACAATCACTGTTTTTTCACATTTCAAAAATTTAACTTTTTTGAAAGCTTCACCCTTCGCCCAATGCTTTTCGGGATGGGCAGTCCCTTCGTTAGGGGCGAAAACCTATTAAAAAAAACAAAATGAAAGCTTTCCATGTTCAAATAAGGCAATATGTACAGCAACTTCAGAATATTTCACAATACCATCTGTATGCAAATCAATATCAATGTTCCAACATGTTTCCACAGTCAAAAACATAGTGATGTATATCTTTTTTTAAAAGACCTAACCATTTTGTCCCAGTCTCGTTAGTCAAGTGATGTCAAACACTGTTGAATATGCTGATAATATTGATTGCTACTTAACATGTAACGTTATGCTGAGATTGTAATGACTAATATCTTCTGTATTATACTGTGATGTCATTGTCTAATAAAAATATGTTTAAAAAAGTAGGTATAGAGGAAAGGAACCCCCCTTTTCCAATTGCATTTTATAGCACATGTTCCCAATGATATTGACTTAAAACGTGTTAGGTTTAGATACTGTTGAGACTGATAGCTCACAAAAGTGACCAATACTTTAATTATAGACTCTACATATCACTCTTCTGGAACAAAAAACAATCATAAGTAGAGTCTGGAGTATTCTTCGAATTTCATATGTATTAAAAAAAATCACTTTTAGACACAAAAAAATGTGCAACAAGAGGTACTATGCCCATCTGAAAATGTGCCACAGCACAAATATCGAGCATCCACATTTATATGCCAGCCAAAAAACTAAGCATCTTGGACCGGGACACAATCTAGACTTATTATCAAAACAAGTATCTCAAATACATCTGACACAAAATAAGGCAATTAACAGTACAAGAAAGAACGTCATGCCTTTTCTCGGAACATGGCAATATGTATGCGAGAATAAATAAAGATGTTCTGTGATTTCACTGTACACGGAGAGCAAGCACTACAATTCCTTTGCTTGTCTCCTATTCACTGTGACATAGAATATCTGTCTGTAGATCACTCTGAACAGAACACACTGTTCATCTGTTAGTAGGCTACATAATATATGCCATGAAAGGTCTGCCATTTACTGGGATGTATAATCCCTCAACATGAGATACTAGGGCACAGGAACACATCCATGGTCACTCCCTCTCACTGTACTTTTCTGCTTTGCTCTCCTTTGATTCTCACTCTTCTCATAAACTTTCCCTCCCTGTTTAACATTCATATTCAGTTGTTTTCTCATATGCTTGCTATCTATTTATATTTCTAACAATACTCTCCATGGTTTCTTTTTTCACTTCTATCTTCTACTCCTTCTTGTTGACTCGCACACAAACACCACTGCTGCTTGGGCTTCTTTATAGCTTGGAATGAACAATTCAAATCAGAGAGAGAGAGAAGACATGACTTGGATCGTGGACGAATTATGATTTCCTGGAGGCATTACAAAGTGTACAGATTAAGGCCACATCTAGATTTCAGAAGTGGGAAAAATCAGGTGTTTGATGTTATCTACTTCTCATATTCAGGCAAAGCAAAACATAATACATCAAGATACAATCTACAGGGAAATACTGTTCTAGGGCAGGCAGAGCAGTGCCAGCTGCTGTGCAGTGCCTGTTCATATGCATATAGCCGTCTTTAGAAGATGAACAGCTGCTCTGTGTTTTTTCTGTGTGATGCAGAATTATTTACAAATCACATCCCTACAGTGCTCTCAACTCACCTTTTTGCTCTGTGAGTAGAGGTGGGGAGTGGGGATATGGGAGGGGGTGTAGCGCTATGGCCAAAGCAGCAGATTTTGGAGATGGGGAACCATGATTGAGTCTTGCAGTCGACTCAACAGTCTGATTTTCTTGGCAGCAAAAGTAATATCCCCATGCCTAAAATATGAATGTTTCCTTGTGTATTGTAACTGGTCCTCATCTAAAGCGCTCCTATACCTTTGGTTGGGTTTGCTCTATATACAATTGTTGTAGTGTAGTTCCTATATTTCCAATAGGCTCTGCGTGTTGGAATAACATATCCTGGAGCTTAGACGTAGGACTGAGGTCGACTAGGTCTCTACCGAATATATTACACTTAATTGTGAGTGCCAGCTAGCTCAGAAGTCACTAGAAACTTTCTCGGATTCACAAGAAGGGATTAGTTTCTGACAACCGCATAAACATGACAACTTTGTTTCCCAAGAATAAGAAATCAATCTCTAGAGTCGCGGAAACAATAGATAGCTATTTTACTCAGTCAATCGTGCATGCTTCGTTTCACCAGAGGTGCTGAGAAATAGAGACAGGCGTTTTCAATAAAAAGTATGTATTGAACAGTATTCTTTCTCAAGCATAATAAATGTACTGCTACAATCGTAATACTGGTTATAAAGTACAAGGCATATAATATGAAAAGTATTATAAAGTAGTACTGTAAAAGCATGGTATGGTTTTTCTAAGCCATATAAAATAACATATAATACATACAGTGATAAAATAATGACTAAAAGTACTCAACTGGTGCTTCTAAAATACGCTTACCCCGGTGTACCTAACCTAAGTCTAGTACAAGGGAAGAAGTAAGTGAGGTGTAGCTTAAGTTTAGTATTCTTTGCCAAGAATCTATTCCAAGAATTCTCTAAGGGTCTAATCAGCTCCGTACCTTGGTTTTAGAATGAAGGAGGCCTTGTATTTCTTTCTCAGGACTCGATTTCCCAGCAACCCGCAAGGGTAGCCTGGAGACACTGGAGCTGGATTTCTCGGCAAGAGAAAAGACAGCGTCTCTCAGTGTGTCAGCTGGAGGGTCGGCTTCCTTCGGTACTTGCTGCTGCAGGGCGCGTCGGGCAAGTAGATAGTCGAACTACTCCAAACCACCGTGTGTTTGTCTGGGCAAATGTAGGCATATTTATACCTTGAAGGTGCCGAGTTTGACGTATGATTGGACATAATAACGTCATCAAAGACTCAGTTCTTTGAAAACTCCATGATTTCCTAGATAAATTAGTGTTCAGGCAAGGGGAAGTCCCTAGCTGCTGAAGGCGGGTTTTTCTAAGAAATCGTTGTTGATTCTCGGAACTTAGTGGAAGTAGCCATGCCGTATTTGGGCTGCATAGGCTCAGTCTAAATATGGTAATGATTTCTAAGCCTATATAAGGATCGGGTAAGTTATACCTATATATGGGCATGAATCGGGAAAATTACACTAAGGTCCTAGATTCCTACACAACACTGTAAAAAAGGAGACAGACTCCTCAAGGAATGAATACTTGACTTGCCGTTCTCCCATCAAGGCATTGGAGCCGCTTGCCCTCCCCTGCTGATTTAGGGCCGGGCGCCACTGCACGTGTTCACATTCCTCTCAGTGGTCACTTGAAATAAAAAAATAAAAAACTGTCCCTAAAGCTGCATTTAACAGCAGATTATCTGTGCTGCAGCTGGTCTTCACTGATATCTTTCTTACAAACATAAGCTGCTCCGAGACACTTCTTTTATGCACAGTGACTAGGTAGCAGACACCTACAGGCCCAGTCTCCATGCACAGAAACACTGCTGGCTAGTAGGTGGTATAGATGAACACCATCTCAGTCCCCTGGCTCTGAAACCTAGCATATCAGTAAAAAACATATGGAATTGACTGTGCATGCCTTACTCACTTCTCAGCTGAGGGAAAGGAGGAGTCACTTCAAAGGCTTCACCGAAGCATTTTATGGCAGTAAGAGTTCAAGGGGTGCGCGCTGCATCTCTCACCATGCACAGAGGGAAAGCACATTGTGTGTGCTCGCTCGATCACACAGCTTAGAGGGAACGATGATCCTTAGTGAGTTCTCTTGTCTTGCAACGAGGACAGAGTCTGGAGATTCTCAGGAGATTCGTCTGCTACAAGTGGTGGAAGTCCACATAAGCTAATTGAGTGGATTAGTTGAGCATGACCTGCTGTTTGTAGGGTGCATTTCTCTTTATCTCTTCTATCAGCATAGAAGAAATGTGTGCATTGTTGACATTGCAAGATGCTCCTCCATGAACAAAATCACTTACCAGAAGTTACTGCGTTGGAACTCAAACTTTTGATTGTAATTTTAAAACAAGAGAATGGATTCCTTAATACTGAATGTTGTTGCTTGGTACCTGAATGATTGGACCTTTACAAGATGAAAAGTATCACTGATATGACAAGCACATTACTAGTCCATAAAGTTACACCTCTGTCATAGTCTCCTGAGTCAAGCCCACCATCAGTTTATGACTTTTTCTTAACACTGATGAAAGCAAAATGCCTGTTTCCAAGTAGGGCTGAACAGGGTGTTGTATTTACCACACCCAGTAAATAGTGATACCCCAGAACACATTGAAGTACGGCATTTACAGAGTGTGGAAAGAGCCTTCTATTCCAAGTTCATCTCCGGATGAGGCATACTTTGCTTATTTGGTATTTACTGCACAATAATCTCTATAATTTTGCTTTGTGTCTCTGTTTATCCCAGTTAAATGTTGGCTTTTTTTTACCTGGCAAAATCTGTCAAATGAAAATATTGGGTGTAGTGTCTTGTAAATAAAAGAACGCTGGGACTCTTTTAGCTCCAACTGCTTACTGTAGGGCTGTGACGTAAGCATTGGAGAGATGAGTTGAAGGCAGGCTTAGACTGTTGAGTTCTGACTTACACGCAGCAGAATAAAGACATGTACAACTAGTCTCCATGTATGGCCTGGGTATTGATGAGTACCTGGGCTGGCAAGATGCTACAATGGGGTTGTGATAACTATTGCATAACTTTGAATTGCAATTCCTGCGTAAGTTCCCATTTGCACAGATATTGAAATGTAACCCGCTACTTGGAATTAGGACCTGAAGTATTGGCTTCTTCTCTTGATAAATAAGTCTAGTCTGTGTTTAGCCTAGTGTTATGCCATTTTATGGTTAGAGGTTGTCGTTACATCACCAACAGGTAAGTAATAGAAAGTAATGTATGCAGGGAGAGACTATATGCATTTGGATTCATGAAGCACACTTTAGTAGCCTGTGACAAATATTTGTGCATAAACCAGGCCACTCTGATTCCGGCTGTTGAGTATGGTTCCAAAGTTTTTTGAAGTTTTCTTTTATTTAAACTTGCTCATATTGAAGTTTTAGGCATGATATATGTTACATTCCATCTGTAATGAAGTGTTCAACAATTGCTCAAGACAGGACATCATCTGAGAAGAATTGTTGCAAGTGATCTTGCTACTTTGTTTTCCCTTTTAGTGCCCTGCCTAATTCTCCCCCCTCCTGTAACAAACCAAAACGTAGGGAGTTCTAAGGTGCATCATACATCAGAAAATACAGGTCTACTGGCCAAAAAGAGCTAATGCAGTGCACATGGAGCGCTCTTCACGCTGTCTCGTCTCACTGTATACATAACTCAATCCAGTGGCTAGCTTAGTTTCTCCATCAATAGTTAAATTAATTCAGGTTTCGTAAGTGTAATAATGTGGATTATTATTTGGTGTGGGTTATAACATTAACTTGTCATCTTGAGCACCATTTGTCACTAAATTAAACAGAGCTCAACCCCTTGGTAGCTATGGCACAGACCAGACTGGCTTAACATAGGGCAATGTTTAAAATATGTATGCAAAACAACAACAGTAATAACGTGGATCTGGAGATATGATTTTTTAAAGTTTTAAGTGAAAATAGTGGGAAAAGAACTAAGCACCAGTGATAGTCTATGAAAGAGGTAGGCAAGGACCTCAGTGCAATTTAAGACCGACTGTGATGGAACATGGATCAGATACACTAAGTGGGTTCGTCCAGTCAAAGAGTGCACCTTCTGACGTAGTCTTATTTTTACAGAGCTCAAATACCTCTAATGGGACAAGCCTGAAGCTAAATCCGATAGAGTTGCATATAAAAAGAACACCTTTGCTGTGAAGTCCTGTTGACACTCTGGAGGCCATAAAAGTCCCAAACTTTTCCAAGTCCCAACTTTTCGGGCTTTCTGGAGCAGTTCCTCTCCGGCACTTCTGAGGATCTCAGGTCCTCAAGGTCAGCACTTGTGGACGAGGACTACCTCCACCGGAGGTCAGCAGCTGGGTCCAGTCCAAGTCCAGTTTGAATTGGTCACCTGGTCACTTCAGGAAAAATGACTTTTGCAGCTTATTGTGTTCCTGTCGCCACATAGGAAGTCAACAAGCTGACCGTTGATGTCCTCTTTTTTGTCCTGGGTACAAGAGATGGCAGGTCCAGTCCTACGGCACTGCTCACAGTTAGAGCAAGCAGGGTCCAGTCCTCTTCTGATCTTCCACAGATCCAGCAAAGTGTTCTTTGAAGATTTCCTTGGGTTGCCATAATTTATGGGTTGGACTAGCCAGTGATGTATCCACCTCCCTCCCTAACCAATTTGGTAAATGTCCAAGGGGTAACCCTATCCATTTTTTTCCAGCAGTTCTTGTTTGCCCAACCATAAAATATCTTACAATGCACCTTCCGTCTAAAATCCCAAATTGTTTAACCCATCCTCCCTTGTGCAGAGAACTTCTGAGGATCCTAGGCCCTCGGGAACAAGCTTATCTACCAGGTCTCACCCCAGCAGAAGCAAGCAGCTGGTTCCAGTCCAAGTCCAGTTGGAATTGGGCAGCTGCTCGCTTCAGGAAAAAGGCTTTTATCAGCTTATTGTGTTCCTGTAGACACACAGGAGGTCAGATAGCTGACCCTTTGAGTCCATTACTTTGTCCTGGGTGCAAGAGATAGCAAGTCCCGTTCTTCAGCTCTGCTCTTAGGTTGCAGCACGCAGGGTCCAGTCCTCTTCTGATCTTCCACAGATCAGGCTAGTGTTCTGAAGAAGGTTCTTTGGGGTGCCGCATGTATTGGTTACACTAGCCATGGATATATCCTGCCAATCAATTGTCTACAAGGTTAAAGTGGTAACTATCTCTTTTATTCAGCAGTTCCTGTTTGTCCTACCATAAAAATTCCCACAGTTCAGTTACCTTTTAAAATCCAAAATGAGTAGCCCTTCCTCCCTTGCGCAGAGATCTTGTACCCACCAATTGATGTTGCCAGGTAAATGAGTATTCCCCTCCCTGTGTCCACTCCAGACGGGTTCTGGGGGTAGCTTCCCTCCCACTGAGTTCAGAGCCAACCTGGATAGTGTGTGCCTGGGAAACAAAGGCTTCTACCTTCTTAGGTATCTCCTCACATGAATGCGCAGTCTTTACCCCAGGCCCTTTCAAGTTAACGAAATTCTTGGAACTGTCCCAGCTTAGCTTCTTGACCTGATAAAGATTGCATGCCCCACACCATGCTCTCCTCCCTAGCATTAGAAGAATTCCATCCATCGCAGCATTCAAAAAAGAGGCGAAATTGTTCTATATGGAAACATTTCCACAATGAGTCCTGGCAGCAGTACCTATGGATATAATCTTTCCATTTTTGCTTCCAGTCATACGCCAGCATCTCACTTCACACACGTGAGAGGGTATATCTGTAACACATATGCTGGTGTGATTTAATGCGCTTCTGATATATTTGTTATACGCTTCCCTGAAGTGTACTGTTGTAAAGAGTTTGTATTCTGCAACTTACATGTTCTCGCTATAGAAAACACTAAATAAATAAATAAATAAAAGCAATTGTTCTGCTTTGGGAGCAGTTTGTACACCTCATTAAGGGCAAGCACTGGCTGGGCAGCTGCTGGCATGCTAATGCAAATTTGCCTCAAGGAACTTAAGGGCAAGAAAAAGGTAACTTTCTAAAAGTTACATTTCCTAAATATTTATCAAAATCTAACTGCACCAATAAATTGGATGTTGAATAAATATGAAAAGTAGACTTTAGATGACTAATCTAGCCATTTCCTGACAAAAGGAATATAGAA
The DNA here is from genome assembly GCF_964261635.1 of Lissotriton helveticus. Taxonomy (NCBI): domain Eukaryota; kingdom Metazoa; phylum Chordata; class Amphibia; order Caudata; family Salamandridae; genus Lissotriton; species Lissotriton helveticus. The sequence goes on from NC_136069.1 coordinate 1,259,176,926, forward strand.
TAACTAGAGATGTATCACTTAAAATAGCTTTTGAGGGCTAGCCACTGGAGGAACATGTAACTGTAACTGTAATTCATGTAACTGTAATTCTGAACATGTTCTACTTTTAAATATCAGGCACCCTATCTTGTGGGTAACAAGTTGTACTTAGGGGTAACTTATTATTATTTAAAAGGAGAGTTTCCTGCGTATCAGAAAGGGTTATTTTGACACGTTTGATGTCATATTTTTACACTGCTGTAGTCAGGGTACACAAAGTAGACCTGAAGCCATTTTTAATAGGTCTAATTTGTGGGGGGCATAACAAGTTGCATTTGACTTCCACTGTCCTCTAGGTGCATTTTCTACTCCATATACTAGGGATTTATGGGCAAATTAAGTATGTTTGTCGGGGTAAGCCAAATTGACCTTGTTTAAAGGGGGACCACAGGTGCACTTTACTTCTATTTAACAGGGGTAAAGTGCACAGAGAATAATTGCCAGCAAAAATTGTTTTTAGAAAACTGGGGTGACGTGCAGAAAAAGCAGATTTGCTGCTGTAAGCATATATGGATTGGGATTAAGGGTAAACCTTTCAATAGTACATAAGCAATGGACCTAAACTGCTTCAAAGATTTTGTAGTTATTGTAAAATGTGCTTGATAAGCTCTTTATTGGTAATGTATTCCACACTCTGAGTCAACAGAGTGAAACAGGTGCAGGGTCTTTCTTTTTCCAGTTTGAAGTTAATGTGGTTTTACTCTTCCCAGGCTCTTGCACTTCAGTAGATGATCTGCCTTTATCTGGTGCTTCAACGTGTGTGAACAAAGACCAACCATAACAAAAGATAAATCAGAAGGAATGGGATAGCTAAAGATTGTTTTCATGGAACTCAGGTTCTCTGTCCATAGGCCTTCATCTGTGGTAGTAAACCTGATGTGCCTAAATACTCTAAATCAGGCACATCCCTGCCAGCACATCGTGCTGTTGTGAGGGTATTTGTTCAGTTTAGGTAGATGTAGCTACCAGCAGAGGACCACTTTAAAATTACCCTCCTTGCTGGATATGCCTTGGCAATTTCTAGAACTATCTTGCCATGTGATTTTCCATTGTTCCTCTTTCACCTCCACACTTAGGATATTATTTCAGTTGGTATTATATGGTTGTGAAGCTGGTGGCAGAGCAATTAAGCTTGTTATTTAAGTTAGAGATTCATCCCTTTGTTTCTCTGGCCGTTTTACACATTTGTCAATTAGAGTTGACTCCCGAGTGACAGCTGCCATAATTATTAGTTGCATGCCCTCTTTTTTTCTTCACCATTCAAAGGACAAGACCTTCTGCCCATGAAACTGATAATGTCCCTTCTTTCCATTTATTTAGCATACCTAGCTCTAAAGCTGGTGTACAGACAGCCACGTGGGGAGGAGAAGGTGGTCAAGCTGTTAGCAAGGGTATCCCAAATTGTTAGTGTAGTGCTCATGGATGCAATAATGTAGGGTCTATCTTGCTTTGGTCTCCATATTAAATCCCATATAACTTTGCCCCCAACTGCCCTATCCATATGTGTCCAAAGCTTGTTCATCTCTCTGAGTGATCAGTCTGCTTTAACTCGCAGCAGAGCATCACTACAGTATGCTAGGAAGTCCAGAAGTGCTAACCCCCCCCTCCTAATTTGGCTAGGTTTAGATTTGTATATGCTAATTTAGCCCAGCTATTCTACTAGATAAAGTGTAGTGCCATTTTGTGAGTTCAGTGGAAAATGATTTACATATCAGAATCAGGAGTATCTGAAACTGATATGGGATCCTCAACAACGCATTCATTTTGACGGTTTTAATCCTGTCCATTCTAGTAAGATCAGCGACCATTTTCAATAGTTGTTGCACACGGATGTTGGACATTGTCGGTAGTTGGTTTTATAAAATCTATGGGGTCTGTTCTTATTCGGATACCTAGGTGTTTTGTAGATTTATTTGCCCATCCTAAGGGGTTTGGCAGGCTAATGTTCTCACTTTAGCTTGAGTGAGGGTTAGGTTTAAGATCTCTGACTTTGTAAGTGTAATAGAAAAGGCTGGTACCGCATCATATTGTGGGAATCGAGATCTTAATTGTATTATAGAGGTTTCTGATTAGCAGAACATTGTCAGTGAAAAATTAACGCTCAACTTGACTAAATGGGATGCCTCTTAGCTCCCAATTGGAGGGAACCTTTGAAGTTTGCCTTGACCTAAATCGAAGATCTGCAAGAGCTTCTTATGCACTGTAATCCCTGAAGTGTGGGCTGATAAGAAACCATAGAAATTAAGGTAGGAGCAAATCTGAATTTATGTACGCTTTTTCCAAGGTCCCTCAGTCAAAACCTTTTACTGCATCCAGAGATGTTAGTAATCACAAATGCTTTCTTCTTAGCTTTTTAGTACAAGAGAACTATTCTGTAGATATTATCATGTAGGTGTCTACACTTGGTTAAACCCGATTGAGCAGGGTGGCTTATATTTGGAAGCAAGGCATCCAGTTTAGTGATGAATATCTTGGTATGTAATTTAGCATCTACATTGTGAAACTGTCAGAGGTGCATAGTTTGATATCTTTTCCATGCTTTGGCATCAGTGATATGGGCCGCTCCAATTGTGGTGGTCACTCTCTCCTTTTTTATTATTGTGTTTATCATATTCTGTGTCAGCGTTGTTCCAAAGGCTTTGTAGACGTACTGGTATATCCGTCTGGGCCTGGAGTCTTATGTATTTTAATAGATTTAATAGCTGTTAAGACCTTCTCTTTTGTAATAGGAGCTACAAGGATCTCCTGCTGGTCGAATGGAAGTTGTGGGAGGTTAATGGATGCTAAGTAATCAGGTTGCTTCTCATCCAGCAGGGACTCAGTGTGAAATTCAGGTCAGCCTCCGGTGTTTCAGTGTCTCTATTAGGTTTGTTGCAGAGGAAACAGCTGCTTTCCCATCTTGTTTCTCTCCATAGTGCCATCTTGAGGGCTTGAAAAGATTGTTTCGTGATAGTTTAGCAATGTGTTGTGCTGATTTTCTCAGTAGTTTTCATGAGGCTATCTATCTTTTAATTTTGCTGTTAAAGGTTTTGCCTCATAGTGTCACTCTGCTTTATGTAGTGTGTAGCTCTCAGCTAATCTTCACGATAAGGTATGTGGAACATTGTGCCCAGTTGCTTGTTTTAATATCTCCTATTTTATTTATTTTGTATTTATTTTGTGTTTTATAGAGCGCGAACCAGACCTGTGAGGGTATCAGAGCGCTTTACAGGATTGACAGGTGGTATACAATAGATTTAGGAGGGGTGGATACAGTTGGGATAGAAACAGGTAGATACATTATACTAAAAACAAGCAGTCTCAAATCCTGGATATCTTAGGGGTAAAAACAGGTAGATACGTTATACAAGAAAACAAGCAGTCTCAAATCCCGGGTGGGATGCCCAGAAGTGCCTGGTAGGTATCATCCAGAAAAACCATGGGCAATGCCGTAATAGTAGGTGGAACAGTCGCTGAGGTGATTGCAATGCGAGCGTTAGGAGAGGAATTTGCCCATTAGGAAAGTTTTTGCCTCCTTTTTAAAGTGTGCCAAAGACGGAAGTCTTCTGATGGAGGGCAGGAGTGAGTTCCAAATTCTTGGAGCGGCCCCAGAGAAGGCCCGGTTGTACGGTTTTTGTTTTTTTCGCCAGCGTGATGGTTGGAGCGAAAGGTCTCTGGTGTACCAGAAGTTTCTGGCTCCTCCAGATATCAGGAGTTTCTGAGCGAGAAATGCCGGGGAATTGGAGTTAGAGCCTTGTGAGTGATGCAAGCCATCTTAAGTTGGATTCTGGCCTCGAGAGGAAGCCAATTCAGAGCTTTGAGATGGGGAGATGTGGTCGAATTTCTTTGAACCTGTTAGAAGTCTGGCAGCGGCGTTGAGGGAGGCTTTCAATGTGGCCAAAGAGTTCTTGGGTAGACCTGCGAGGATAGAGCTGGAGATTACTAGTGCCTGTATTGCCATTTTTAGGTCGGTAGTGTCGAGGAAGGGTTTCAGATTTCATAGGTAGCTCAGGTGAAATCTGACAGTTTTGGCCATCGAATTGATATGGCCACGCATATTCAAGCTGCAGTCTAGGGTAATTACAAGGGATTTAACAGAGTCAACTGCTGATCTATTTTGCTGTACTCAAAGTCATGAGGGAAGATTAGCACTTCAACATGGAACAGTACCCCATGGTTTGCAAAGAGCCCGATGAAGAATTCCTATTCACATCTAAGGAAGTAGAAGGGGCTATTAAGTGCCTTGTCCCTAATAAGGCAGCGGGCCCTGGCGGCCTCCCGGGAGATTTGCTCCGCGTTAACCCAGCCGAGTGGGGGAGACTTATTGCCTCCTTAATGAATGCTGGCCTGGCTGGTGCGGCACTCCCGGATTCATGGAAGGGCGCAGAGGTCGTCCCGATCTTTAAGAAAGGGAGACGGGATGACCCTGCTAATTAGCGCCCTATAAGCCTCTTGGATTCCACGCAGAAGGTGGCAGGGAAAGTGGTTCTAGGAAGGGTCTTGCAGTGGGTCGAGGAGAACGATATTCTTTCAGACTTTCAGGCTGGTTTTAGAACTGGTATGGGGTCGATCGAGCAAGCATTTCGGTTAATGATGCTCTTTTGGAAAGTGGTTGTACTGGGCAAAGGCAGTTTGTACCTTGCATTTATAGATCTAAGGACTGCCTTTGACCTGGTCCCACGTAACCACCTCTGGAGTGTACTCGATGCACTAGGCATTCCCCCATACCTACTGAATATGCTGATAAAGTTTCATGCAGACAACTTTGCACAGATCAGGTGGGGTAAGCAGGGACAAAAAACAACAGGAATACCTGTAAATAGAGGTGTCCGCCAGGGTTGTGTGCTTGCCCCCCACTCTGTTTTCATTATATGTTAACGGAGTGGTGGAGCACTTGCTCCAACATCCTGCAGATGCACCATCCCTGGCTGGCAGGAGACTACCTACCCTCTTATTTGCAGACGATACCCTCTGATCTCCAAATCACCTGCGGGTCTGCAGAGTCTCCTATCCAGCTTCAAGACCTTCTGTGACTCAAGGGGATTAGTTATAAACACAGAGAAGACTAAGTTCCTGGTCTTAAACCCCCCGAAGAAGTCAGTTAAACCACCTACCCTAGATTCAGTTCCACTCGAGAGGGTCAAGGAGTTTGATTACTTTGGCATTCGTCTCTGCAACTCTATGAGTTGGAAATCCCACCATCAAAAGATGCTGCTGACCCATAAGAGGGTGGTGGGGGCCCTCCTCAAGGAACAACGTGCCTCCTCCCTCAAGCCAATTGCACCGGTTCTCGACATCTACAGGGCACGAGGTGTCAGTGCAGCGCTCTATGGGGCAGAACTATGGGGTGTACAGAAAATGTGGACCAGTTGGCCCGCTCAGAAAGTAAATTCCATAAGGATTTAATGGGCCTCCCTCACAGCACACCAACTCTCCCACTTCTCTTGGATATAGGCACCCGTCCTATTAGTGATCAGGCGAGGTTCCGCCCACTACTCTTGTGGGCACGTATCTGAAGAGTCCCAGAAATGTCCAGCCTCGCAGAAGGCTTAAAAGAGATCCTCCTAATGCCTGGCTGGGCAAAGGTCCATTGGCTAAGGGAAGTCAAGCGCCTTCTCATTGACCTGGGCCTTGAAGATGCCTGGATTACTAGATCCGCCCCGCCCAAGTCAATTTTGAAGAAACTATTTTTGAGTTGGGTGATTGATGGCAGGAATAGTAATGCCAACTTGTGCAGGTCCACGGTGGAATTTCTCTCGGTCAAGGAGGTGCATTTCTGTGAACCATATCTGGATACTATCCTAACTACTTGGGACAGGGCTCTATATTTTAAATTTAGGGTAGGCATACTTCCAGTGGTGAAACGCACTGCCAGTTGGAAGGTTCCGGCGCAGACAACTCCCTTTTGCCCTTGTTGCCTGAACAGAATAGAGACAGTTCCGCATTTATTGTTCGAATGCCCGGCCTATGCAGCCCCTCGCCGCAGATGGCTGAAGCCACTCTGCAGAGAACTCGGGACTAGATCCCATAAGGAGGCCTTAAGAATTTTAAAAACAGACCCTTGGCCCCTGTTTGCAAGTGGACTGGGGACATTTTTAGGCTGCTGGGCATGGCGCATTAGATCTAACAGGCTCTCGTATCTTGCTTGATATGTATCTTAGATTGTTTTTATGCAACTTCTTATGTAACTTGCTGTCTGAATTGTATGTTATTACTTTTGCACTGATTTTACTGTTTTTTAACATACGTGTTTTGCTTTGCACTGGTTTTTACTGCTTTTTTTTAATATACATGTATTGATTTTTATGATATGAACTATATCGAAATAAAGCGATTACTTACTATTAGCACTTCAACACTTCCAGATCTGACCTGGAAGGTTCGCTATAGCCCACTTTTCCTTTCCTTTTAGGCACGCTTTGTGCCATTTCTCATGAGGCGCCTGGTTCCTGCTGCTAGTGTGGGTGCCATATTTTAAAAGGATTCCATACCCACTTTTATCTGTTTATGATTTACTGTTTCATCCTTTTGAATTAGTTATATTCCTTTACCAGCACTTTCCTTCCACAGAGTAGCCTGTGGCAAGGAATGTGGATTGCTAGACCCCAGTTCGTTTTTAATGTATCCCACCTGTTTGGGCTTGGACATGCTGAAAAGAGTTAGACCAAAGCCACGCCTTCGGACATGCTCCCTTGGATGGCGGGCTATTTAGAGCATCACAGAGCGAGTTGCGCAGCTCTGCCATGGAAGGTTCGCCATAGCCCACTTTTGCATTTCCGTGTTGGCATAGTTTGTGCCATTTCCCAGAGGTGCCAGGCTTCTACTGCTAGCGTGGTAGCCTTTTTTTAAAGGGTTTCTATACCCTTTTTTATCTGTTTATGATTTACTTTTTTACCCTTTTGTGTTAGTTATATTCATTTAGCAGTACTTTCCTTCCACAGGGGAGCCTGTGTCAAGGATTGGAGGTTGCTGGTCCCCATTTAGTTTTTAATTTATCTCACCTTCTTGGGCTTGGACGTGCTTAGAAGCTTCGGACCAAAGCCACGCCTTCGGACATGCTCCCTTGGATGGCGGGCTATTTGGAGTATTACAGAGCACGTCTGTGCAGCTCTGCCTGGGAAGGTTCGCTATAGTCTACTTTTCATTTCCTTATAGGCCAGCAGTTTAAGCTTGGATGCACTGCAAAGCGTCGGACCAAACTCCCCTTGGATTGCGGGCTATTTAGAGCATTACATAGCGCAGCAGAGGGATGCAGCGGGCGCACCGCAGGCTAGCCTGTCTGCGCCTAGACCGCACCTACGCCAGACGCCATGGCTGTTTTAACCTCCAACACCCCTGGAGACAGTGTTATTCCAGACAGAAGTTGTTTTGCTGTAATGCTCCAGGTAATGGTTTTCGCTGCAACATACTAGAATCACACACTATCATTAGCGAAGAGTAAAATTGAGTTTACAGATTTTTTAGATCATCACAAACCAGATAATATATTTGTCACTGAAACATGAGCTGGCCCTTCTTCGGATCCATACCTAATCTCTGCTGTTCCCACTGGTTATTCTGTCTTTAGATTGGACAGGATTCCAAAGACGGGAGGGGGCCTAACTGTGGTATACCGCAATCATATGGCAGCCATATTACTGTCAGTGTCCTCTTCGGAATGTGATGCACTCTCCTTCAATATTGAGCTTTCTAAGAATCAACCCTTAATGGATTAATAATCTACCTCCATCTGCCCCTAGAGCCGCCTTTGTTCAGGTAGTTAGTTCTCTTCTAAAATTCCTGCCTTTATTTCTCCAATTTTACCATACTAGGAGACTTTAATTTTCATCTGAAGGCTTTAACAGATAGAGAGAGATACAAAAGTATTAGTGGACACTAGGTCCAATTTGGGCTTGTCTCCATTGGTAGTTGCCCCGACACATCTTGTGGGCCATACCTTAGATGCATTTTTTACAGACAATCCCTTTTTAACTGTTAGAGCCACGTTACCTCTGACCTCCTCGAATCATAAGGCGATTACGTTTGAGATAAGGATACCTTACAAGCCGTCCCCTGTCAATGCTCCCCACCATGCCCAGCAGTACATGCTTGTATAACAAGCTTTCGCAATGCAATAGGTCTCGCATTACAAAAAGTTTGAATTATTGGTGTTGCTTTATTATTTGCAAAGCCAATAATCTGTGGGTGCTTGTGCGTGTGTTTGTCACTGTATCCTTGTGAATGGGTGCCTGTGGATGTTTATCATCTTCTGTGGGAGTGTCATTGCAAACCGACATGTATGTTCGTGTGTGTGTGCTCGCACGTGCCTGCGTTTATTTGAGTGTGCGTGCTATTGAGTGCACGTGTTTTTCTATGTGCGTGCAAGTGTGTTTCTCTGTATATGTTTGTGCGTGCGTGTTTGCACCATTGTGTACGTGGGCGTTGAGCTACAAAACTGTTTCCAATTTGAAAATGGTCGAGATTTGACTGGCTGCAGTGAACCCCGAGGCTTTCAAATTTAAAGCAGAAAGTTTAATTCACTGGGTGCATAATTTAACACAATATTCGAAGTCCAGTTCACTTTGCAAAAAGGCACCGTGCCATGTAATTTACCATCTCTATACATCACCGATATCTGCCAGCGCAAACACACAAACCGGTAGGGAGTGATTCCAACCGATATGAGGAGGGTTCGGGGTGGGGGGCTTCTCCCCACGATAATTTTTTTTTTTAAGTCAGCAAATGGTGCATTTCCAAGTTAAGTTGAGAAAGCAGGAAGAATAATAAAGCAATTGTGATAGTGTAGTTATGACACCAATAAAGAGATTTCATATAATGATAATGTAGGTAACAGCTTATTCAGTGTACCACGGGACTTCATAACAGACTGAGATAACAGTGCTCACAATATCCTCTGCCCAAGCACGCACATCCAACCAACCCAAAGATCATGTCACCTGTTCCTGGAAAAAAATATTTCTGTATCCAGCTGTGTAGTCACCCTCATTGTGAGCATTGCTGTGGCTTCTGAGATCTTGTAGAATTTTATTACCACTAGGCAGGTTCAGTAGTAAACACTAACACTTCGCTTTCTGGTAATCAAGCATTATTTTCAGCCGGCATCCGCGATTTTTGAATATTCTGTCTGAATTTAGAAACAGGGCCTGTGAGATGTACGGCTGTGCTGCAAGGGCACCATGAAGTGGTTTCACTGTGTAAGTGACTCGCACCTTCCACTAGTGACTCACAGCGTGTAGGCTGCCAAAGGCAGTGGCAGTCTCTACGGGACCAGATTACAACTGTTCTGCAAATTGCGATTCTTGCACAGTCAGCACAAGCAGCTGTTTGCGCAGAGATTGTAATTAAAACAATGTGGTGTTTAGTACACTCGACAAGTACCAGTGTGGTAAAGTTCTCTCTCTTTTAATTGTTGGCAGGTCAAATGGAAACTTGCTGGACCTTAAAATTAAAATGGCCCGGTATTTACGAGCACATACGGATTATGGTGCACTTCACTAAGCACCAAAATCCACGATATTCACAAAAAGGCAAAATAGGTTGAATTTATGACATCCAATAAATTCCGTACCCTGGGGTGTCTGACTTTTTCATGTTAGATAAATTCCAGCATTACTCAGGGGCAGTTGTATTAAGACCTTAATTTCTTGGCCAATTTTGCTAGCTCTTTACACTTTATTTGTTTCTCCTAAATGATCTCTTTGAGCTAAAACGACGTGCTGACAAAAATGAAATATGCATTTCTGGAATTTCTGTTCATACATTTGAACTAAAATAGGTTCAATGCACTTTCCTTGAAACGTGTGCACGCGTTATTTCCTGCTCCTATATGAATCCGAAAAGGAGAGGAAGAGAACTAGATGCCATTTTCCTTTCTTTCTATATTTTATCCTTTTGCAAATGGAGCCTCACTGCGCATGAGGCTTCTCAGGTTGGGGAGTACTGTTGTAAATATGTAAATTAAGCTTGTTTAAGAAACTCGCTTTAACTAGCAGGGTTTTTTTGGCATTCAATTCAGACTGTGTATTTAGAAAAGGTTCCGTTCTCGTGCCTGGCTCTCCACCATTTATCACCACTTTTTTTTTTTGTTCAGAAGATAAAAAGCCCAGAAGTGCGGAAAGAGGTGCGTGTGTGAAAGTCTTCCTGAGGAGCATGTTTACCACACACGCAGACATGCAAACACATACACACGGGCACACACACGAAGTACACGAAGCACTTGGGCCAATTTGGGAAGTGTGCAATGGGATCGCACTTGACTTTGCTTTGGCGAAAGTTATCGATACTGACATATAACGTGCTGATCGATGCAGGCTGGGGAGGGGGAGGGTGGGTTGTGCAATTCAATGAAACAGCTGGGGCTTCTGAGGGTTTTGCTGAGAGAAATGTAAATAAATAAATAAAGTTGGTGAGCTGCTCTTTTGCATGGTACTTGTGCAGCCGGCTCAGGGTGGCCATTTCTCAGGACGCCCCCCCTTCCCCGCCTGCACTGACCGCTGCTGGTATGTTGGATTTAACCACAGCAATCGGAGAGCAACAACAATTTATGACAGCATTGTGTCAGGAAGGCAGACGGAGACTGAATGATAGTGCATTTCTTTCCAGTAACTGTGGCTTCCTTCCACCCTCGCTTCACACTCCAAATCCTACCTTTTCCACACGGAGCCTACCCTATCCTTCCAAGAGTGTGTGCTGAAGAAATCCTGGGGTACATGCTTCTAAAAGAGTGTCCTCTACAAGACTAACCCTCGCATTTCTTACAGCTACTGGTGCACTGTTCAGGCCCTTCTTGCCCACATAGGGTGGAGAGCCATCCTCACCAACCCGTCTACCCCACCCTGGCACAACAGAAAGCCATTTATATGTTATTTTACATTATCTCAATTCAAAGGCAATTGAGCTGAATCATCTCTTAATGACCAGCTACACTGACTCCCTCTATCAGCCTGCAACCAATTCCAACCGAACAGCATCATCTATAAAGACATGAAGTAAAAGAAACTGCCCCAGTGCCCAGAGAAAACCATTCCATACCAAAAGACGGCACAACGCACGCCACATCTATTGTCGAGGCTAGAGAACCGGGAAACAGCTAAAAGAACCTGAAGAACCAGTGCGTACGACTACAGACGACCTACCTCCGTATATTTATAAAACACAATTACCAGAACGGAATCCAGATTCACCGCACCATGTAGCAACACAACGTTGTATACAGCAAATGCGCAATGTGACGCACCATATGTAAAAAAGGTATTATTTTTAGAAATCAGCTCAAAGATGTAGCTGACGGTGGTGAATTCTTGCACATACCTGAGGATTCCGCGGGCTCTGAGACCCTTGCACCAAGGACACAGGGGCTGTAAAATGGATCCCCCAAAAAAAGGCAGAGACCCTCGAGTGGTGCGCGCGTGCCACCGCGATCCCTGATTTTGGTTTTAATTATTGTGCCCGTGTCTGGGCACGATAATTGAAACCACACGGCCTATTGGTGTCTATTACGCGCACCAAGCGCGTAATAGACACCAATAGGTCGTGGGCGGAGCAACGTGCCCGCCTTTGGCCTATTGCATGCCGTATTACTGACAAACACGCACACAAAGGCCAATAGCGGGACACAACAGGAAAAACACACGCACGAGTGTGTGCTTTTCCTAGGTCACTATCCTAAACCCCTTTTTTACCCTACTAAAGGTCTCACGCTGTGCGAGCACTGCTGCGCAGTGCAACGCAGGCACAAGACCTAAAAAGGTAAGCTGCTCAACGTAACCAGATTTTAACTGGGTCCCAGCCTGATGGAGTACAAGATTTACACAAAGTAACGCTGAACTACTCCAACTAGCTGGGTTGTTGCAAGGCCCTGATATAGGCAGAAAAGTCAATGTAGTTCATAGAAAAGATCGAATCCTCAAAAAATTCAGCAAAATAACTATTTCAAATGGTTAATAAACATTCTAATTTCACTAGTAAAAACACTGCAGGTAGCAATCGATCTGTTAGCAATATACTTGCAAAAAATTTTCAAACCAAAGTAGAAGAGGTTTGTAATGAATTTACCTCAAATAAGTAAATCATTCCAGGGGGAGGAGACAATCCCTCTTCTTACTCGGGCATGGAATCTTTCAGTGAATGCACTTCTCTCATAGCTGAGCAGGTAAAAGTGTTAATTAAATCGATAAACTCTGGTTCTCTGCTCAATCCATGCCCCCCAACAATTGTACAGTTAGTGCCAGAGATCAAAGCTACTCATCTTGCTAGAATCTCTAATGAGATGCTTAGCTCAAGGTGTTTCCCTAAATGGTGGAAAATAGCCCATGTGCTTCCATGCACAAAACAAAACCTAACCTCAGTCCTCAGGGACCAGGTAGCTATTGTCCAATTTTTTGTCTTCCGATGCCTGCCTAAATTGTGGAGAAGGCTATGAACTAGGACTCAGACTGCTTTATAAATAACAATGATCTTCTTAATTCCACGCAATTTGATTCAGGAGTGGTCACTGTACTGAATCAGCTTGATCGTGGCCTCAGAGGAAATTAGGGCATCTCTGGTTAACAGAGGTAAAGCAGCCCTCGTTGTACTCGACCTGTTGGCTGCATTCAACACGGTCAACCACGATCTGCTGCTTGACCGTCTTCATAATATTTGGATCAAGGGCTCTGTCTTGGTTTTAATAAGTTTCTTCCTCTCTGGACAGGAACAATTTGTTGCCCTGAATTAGTTTTTTTCTAATCCCTTTTCCCTTCCCTTTAAATTCCTGAAGGTTCTTCTTTGATCCCAACACTTTTTTTAATATGTGTTACACCATTGGCCAGTTTGATCAGAGCCTTCAGTTTCTCTTTGCTGTCTTGCTTTCCAGCAATGGTAATGATACAGCTACAAGATTTCATAACTGTATGTTGAAAGTACGCAAATGGATGAAGGGCAAATGCCTCGAGTAAAATAACGGGAAGACAAAGTTCCTCCTTTTTGGTAATGACATCGCTCTATGGTCCTCCTCTTTGGGGCCACAAAAGCTGGGAACTCACCGACCCCTGTCAAGAGGGTAGGGAATCTAGGTGTTGTGTTTGATGAAAGGTTTACCTTTGGAGATCAAATTAACACATTCCTCTCTTACTCCTTCTATACTATTATGGACATTAATAAGAATTCTCTGAAGTATTCCTTTTGAACTGCAGAAGACTGTAGTGATGATCCTCGTTCTCTCCAAAATTGACTACTGTAACGCCCTTTATTTGAATATGCAGCTGGGATTGCTGAATAAACTTCAGATGCTGCAGAATACAGAAGCCTGCATTCTTCTAGGGATCCCCAAGTTTCAATCAGCATCGCAAGCCCGGCTACCAATCAGGAATCGCATTGCCTTTAAGGCCCTTTGTATCACTTACAAGGCCCTAAATGATGTGGACCTGGACTATCTCAAATGTAGCTTTAAATTAAACATTCACACCAGGACACTGTGATCGACCTCAGTTATAAATGCCAGGGTCCCCAAATTTAGGAGCTCCTCCTGGGGTGGCAGGAGATTTATTGTCTGTTCCAAATTATGGAACAGCCTACCTTTAAATGTGAAACTCATGACCAATCTCCTTCTCTTTAGAAAAGGCTTTAAAAACTTGGCTATTCGAAAATTAGTATGGGCTTTTCCATCTTACAGATCTTCCCGACCAGTTGCACCGTGAAGATGCCTCTGACATTTGCACGCTTTATAAGAATTTATCATACGCCATTTACCCTGGCCTCTAATGTGCAGAAGTTATTATTCTAAGAATAGGGTTTATAAGAGTGTTATCAATGTTGAATATTGTTTCTGTCTGTATGCACTGAATTTGCTTGTTGGGATATCCTGAGGTCCCCCAAGTCTTCCACCACCTCTTCAGTTTATAATTGGGCAATTTTCCCTAAGTTGTTATTTTTTTGTCCCCAAATAGAGACTGCCATTGTTCGATGTGCTGCTATGGATTCACTCATGTAGCTCCCATAGTTCGGCGGGCACTCATTCCTTCTCTCTCTCTGTTGCTGGCAAGAAGGACTATCTTCAGCCATGCGCCACAACTTTTATCACGCTGTTGCGACCGCCTCATGCAGAGGGTCTGAGGTCTGTCCATGTCTTTCACCTCCTGTGCCTGCAGTACATTTGTCTGCTCTCTTCTGGGGTATATAGATTTTGCTCTTGAAACCAAACTTCTGCTTTCCCTGGTGCAGCACCGGGCGCAGCCGTTGTCCCTCTCCATGTAGGCTGCCCAGCACTCCCAAGAGCCATCAGGATTTGGTGAGTCATGGGCACTAATAGAGCCTGCAGAGACTTTTACTGGAGTTAAAAAAAACACTTTCAGTTGTGCAGTCCTACCTGCTCCCAAAGTGCGTGATCCATCTATTAAGCATATATGTGATTTTGAAAAGGCCATATTGGAGTGGGAATCAGTTTAAATGAAAACTTGGTTACCTTTATCAGACCTAATTCCTGTTGTCATTCCCTAGGTTCTTGGACCTTTGCCATTGTTTTAGGGAAGCTCAGGAGCAGCACATCGCATTAATTAATATCACAATTTTTATTCTAAGTTAAGTCAATAATGAGAGTTTGGTATGAGTTTAAGGGTTTTATTATAAATCTTTCAGTAAGTCATCTTTATTAGATCACAAGTGTGTTCATCAATTTTAGTCATTAGAATCTTATTAAAAATCAATAATTCAAAAATCAATGACCAATGAAAAATATTGTAATAAAAGCATTAAGTGCAATCTATTAAGGAAAGAATTTCTATATCGGAATTGGGAGAGAATGGTGTCATTCAGAACCCATAAAGAGTTCCAGTTTCAAGTGAGAGAAAATTAAGCATAACGCTTTGGCATATAGAGAAGTTCAAATAATCAAAAATCAAAGCAGAACTTCCCATAAAGAGAATTTCAAGAAACTCTCAAAGCGACGTAGAATAAGGATAAAGGGATATGAATAGGATTCGCAATAGCAATCACAAATGGCAATGAGGTAAAAAGATGCGGTAACCTGCTGTAAGAATGTGTATTATTGTAGACAACACATTCTGAAGCTTTGCAACATGTTGCTTCTTCTTTTCCAGTTGGCCAGTCAGCTTTCGGTGCTCTCCTGGGAACAGGATCACTCCTCTTCTTCTCACCAGAATACAATATTCCACACACAGCAATGTTAAGTTTGAAACTATGTTGTAACAATTCTAAACTCATGTGGGTTATTTTCTCATTCAAGACTGCTTTACCACATTTAACCAACATCTCTAACCTTCTGAATATCAAATCATTCAAATTGCTAATAGTCTATGTAGAAGTTGAAACATCTGTATTACAGAATAGAAAACATTAAGCACAAATCCTTTCACTGCAAAAAGAACAAGTTAAAAGGTCAAGTTCACTTTTAAATGCTGCATTTTTCTATGAAGTTATCTTCATTACTGCATTAAGCAACATTTTCTCATTATGTGCTAACACTGGTCTTTGTGTAAGTAGAAACATTTTGCAGAGTTTAGATGACACCATTTATGCAACTTATTTATTTAAAAAAACATGTTCATTGAAAGGTCAAGAAATAAACATTGTATGTGTATTTCAGCAATTCTAGTCAGTTCGTTTTTCAAGCAATATTGTTTTAGCCATTTGAGGCCTAGTGCGAATAAGTATGATTGCCTAGTGGATTTTTACATTTTTAAAAGCCTTTCAATGTCATTAAAGATTGCACGTTAATTCTGCATGTTTATTATAATCTATATTATTTACTCAAGCCCCTGGGAGCCATGAACAGCTAAGTCCGAGAGGCCATCTTAGCGGCAACGCCCGGTCTTCATTTTTGTGAAGTTTTTTTCTTTTATCAGAATTGCAGGTCATTCTCTGTCTGGGGCTTGTGTTAAAATAACAAGCATTTGCAATGCAATCGGTCTCGCCTTTGGGACCGTCTACGTATTTAGCTATGCAGCACATTAGCCTGGGTGCTGAAACATCTACTGTTCTTTATCATGGAGGGAAAGTAAGCACCAAACTGCGTGAAACCCCAGGTATGGGAACACATGGGGAGAAATATTGCCTTTCAGCAGGAAATGGTATAGTCCAAAGCAAATATTATTGTCTGCGGGTGCTCGTGGAAAACAGTTTCTATGGACGGGAATCTAGAGAATGCTAAAGTGATTCTGGTATTTTACTGTCCTCTGCTGGTCGTTATCTATCAAGAAAGTTAAATAGAGGCAGTTGCCAGAAAAATAGAAAAAAGAAATTCCCTCAGCAGCAAGCAATTCTGGTATTTTACTAACCTCTGCTGTTCGTTTTCTATCAAGACAGTTAAATAGAGGCAGTTGAACAGAAACAAAAAGTACCTAAGCGGGAGCAGACAAGTCCTAGGGCTGATCTCCAGAGCCCACAAAGTACATAAGTATGTACTAAAGTATTTACAAGAGGTTTCGAATGCTCGACCTAAAAAGGAGCGATTGTCTGTGTTAGGAGCTGTGTTCTTTTGGGAATACCATGTATCACAATTACTGATTCTACAGCAGCGTGGGAACAATAGAGGAGCCAGTGGCGGCTCCACCATACGGGCGTGGGGGAGTCACCTTACTGATTTCTTGTAGTGCGAGAAGGCAGAAACATAAAATGGTAAAACTACCATTTTATGTTTCTGCTTCTCACACTGCGAGAAAGCAGAAGTGCCTGGTTGGGGCGGGCGGGTGGGCGGTCCTGCTTGAGGGCAGGGGGGGAGTGGCTTACCCACTGTTGTGGGTATTGACTGTTTGGTCCGCCCCAGGACCGAACAAAGCAGTCATGCGCACTTCCCCTTTTTCATGAAACCTACATAGAGAAAATGGCCTGGCTGGGGCGCTCTCCGCTGCGCCTCACCAATCACAATGCTGCCATTGCAGCATTGTGATTTGCTCAGGGTACGAGGGGAGGCTGCTTGCTGTCTGCTTCGGTGCTTCCTGTAGGAACACGCGGGCAGGATTCGGCTGCAGCACACCATTTTATTTTCTCCCACCCACCCCTCAAGCATGCCTGCCACTGCTGCAAAACACTGTCCCATGTCTCCGAGATATTTCTTAACATTATGTCCCATGTCTCCGAGATATTTCTTAACATTGTAAGTAATTTTTAACAAAATATAATTATAGCAAACAGCCCGGCTTTGATTATGTAACGGGTCCGAGGCGCAGACTGTAGAATGCCCGTTGGCCCCGCTGTGCTAAGACTGTAGTAAGCGTGTACCAGAAAAAGGTGACCGTCCTGAGATCCTCGGCGGCGGTCGCTCCCCACACTGCTCCATGCCCTGACCCAGAAGCTGGTATCGTAGCACGAGACTGCCAGATCGCTCTTTGCCTGTTGCCAATATCGCTTAGCTCGCATTACTTGGGTTTAATTGTGTGCATTATCGTAGCGCCATACTGCAGTAGAATTGTATCACAGCGCTTAACTCGCATTACTTGTGATTTATTGTGGGCATTATCGTAGCGCCATAGTGCAATAGAATTGTATCACAGCGCTATTCTGCTAAAGCGCGCAATTGTCACCCATCGATTTGCTGCCTTGACTGAATAATCGTTTTGTGCCCGATTGGGCTTGTGCATTTCCACTCCCATTGCGCCCCAATCTCGTCGTGTTAGATTTGGCTCGCAGCCATCTTGTAGTTTGTTGTTGTGACTCACAGCCCAGCTGTCTCCGCCCCGCTCCCAGCTGCTCCTCCCTCCCACTGAAGTTAGGCTCCACCGTTCCGTTCTAGCGCTGTGACCGTCCTGAGATCCTCGGCGGCGGTCGCTCCCCACACTGCTCCCTGCCCTGACCCAGAAGCTGGTATCGTAGCACGAGACTGCCAGATCGCTCTTTGCCTGTTGCCAATATCGCTTAGCTCGCATTACTTGGGTTTAATTGTGTGCATTATCGTAGCGCCATACTGCAGTAGAATTGTATCACAGCGCTTAACTCGCATTACTTGTGATTTATTGTGGGCATTATCGTAGGGCCATAGTGCAATAGAATTGTATCACAGCGCTATTCTGCTAAAGTGCGCAATTATCACCCATCGATTTGCTGCCTTGACTGAATAATCGTTTTGTGCCCGATTGTGCTTGTGCATTTCCACTGCCATTGCGCCCCAATCTCGTCGTGTTAGATTTGGCTCGCAGCCATCTTGTAGTTTGTTGTTGTGACTCCCAGCCCAGCTCTCTCCGCCCCGCTCCCAGCTGCTCCTCCCTCGCCCCTCCCCACTCCACCATCCACATATGACAGTTGCCTATGCGCGCAGCGTTGACGCGCAGCGGTCGCGCCCCATGCGCGCCGAAGGTGCGCCAAAGGTAAGTCCGTCTACGCCCGTCCGCGCCTGGACCGCGCCCAGCGCCAGTCCCCCTGGTCCACGCAAACCGCACTCCTCCCGCATTACGTTTCACGCCGCCTCCCTCCTTGCCCTTAACCCCGGACGCACACCTCAATGCTACGAAGCTGCCCCGGGACGTTCCCATGGTCCCTTCGTATGCCACTCCTGCAAATTTACCAGCATCAAGTCCCATACCACATCCACTAACCCCAAACACAGCTCCGACCCCAACCACCTGAAATGCATCCTGCTGAACACCCGCTCGGTCCACAGACACGCCACCGAACTCTGGGACCTACTAGACACTACATCACCGGACGTCGCCTTCCTCACTGAAACATGGATGAACGCATCATCAGCACCCGACATCGCCATAGCCATCCCGGACAATTACAAGATTATCCGAAAAGACCGCACCACCCAAACAGGAGGAGGCATCACCATCGTCCATAAGAACACCATCAAAATGACAACCAGCTCCGACGTACACCTCACAACCGCCGAACACCTCCATTTCCAGATCCACTCCGACCCTAGGACCACACTTAGAGGCACCCTCATCTACAGACCACCAGGAACGCGCGCACACAATTTAACGAAGACATCAGTGACTTCATCAGCCCACATGCCCTCACCTCCGAAAACTATATTCTACTAGGAGACCTCAACTTCCACCTGGA
Source organism: Lissotriton helveticus (assembly GCF_964261635.1). NCBI lineage: Eukaryota > Metazoa > Chordata > Amphibia > Caudata > Salamandridae > Lissotriton > Lissotriton helveticus. The sequence goes on from NC_136069.1 coordinate 1,259,195,940, forward strand.
AAAGAAAAACGACTGCAACACCACCACCCTTCTGGACAACCTAGCCAATCTTGGTCTCAAACAACTTGTTGACAGCCCCACCCATATAGCCGGACACACGCTCGACCCTATCTTCACCTCCAGTAAGCACATCTCCTTCGACCACACCACAGCTCTCCACTGGACGGACCACAATTGCGTTCACTTCAGCTACAAAACCACCTCAACCCACAACCCCCCACAACCTATTCCCCGAAGAAAATGGAACAAAATAACCACAGAACAACTCCTCACATCGCTCAACCTTAACCCACCCGCCCCCTCATCGGACCCAAACCAAGCTGCCACCAAATTCAAACAATGGATCACGCTCAGCGCTGACGAATTAGCACCCTTGAAAAACCATCACACCACCCAAGACAGCAAAAAAGCCCCTTGGTTCAACGATGACCTTAAGAAATCCAAGAAGCTATGCCGCATTCTCGAGAAAACATGGAGAAAAAACCCAACCACCGACAATATGACCACCTTCAAGGCAGCCACCCGCAAACACCACCAGCTGATTCGATCCGCCAAGAAATCAGCACTCAAGAATCGACTCGACAACAACGCCCACAACAGCAAGGAACTATTTAACATCGTCAAAGAATTTACCAACCCCACCGCAGCCTCAAACAACATCACTCCCTCCCAAGACCTCTGCGATTCGTTATCCTCCTCCTTCTACAACAAAATTGCCGACATACATAACAGCTTCGGAAACAGTCCCAACGAACAATCCTCTCCACCCCCCTCAGAACCTAAACCGCCCTCCAACAACCTCAACACCTGGAACCCAATCACCACTGATGACACCATCCGTCTAATGAATTCCATCCACTCGGGCTCGCCAACCGACCCATGTCCCCACCACATCTTCAACAAAGCAGATTCCATCATCGCACCCCATCTCCGTGATGTCATCAACTGTTCCTTCAACTCTGCTACCTTCCCAGAAAGCTGGAAACACGCCGAAGTCACGCCCTCCTGAAGAAACTCACAGCAGACCCCTCTGAACTTAAAAACTACCGCCCCATCTCCCTCCTCCCATTCCCGGCCAAAGTCATTGAGAAAGCCGTCAACAGCCAACTCGCCGCCTTCCTTGAATCCAACAACTCCCTTGATCCCTCACAGTCCGGCTTTCGAGCCAAACACAGCACCGAAACCGCCCTCATCGCAGCAACAGACGACATCCGAACACTACTGGACAACGGAGAAACAGTGGCCCTCATACTACTCGACCTCTCTGCCGCCTTCGACACCGTCTGTCACAGCACCCTCATACAACGACTCAACAACATCGGCATAAAAGGAAAAGCCCTGGACTGGATCATCTCGTTCCTTGTTGGAAGAACCCAGAGAGTCCGTCTTCCCCCATTCAAATCAGAGGCCACCGAAGTCATCTGCGGAGTACCACAAGGATCATCACTCAGCCCCACCCTCTTCAACGTCTACATGAGTCCACTCGCTTCCATCGCGCGTCAACACAACCGTAACATCATCTCCTACGCTGACGACACTCAGCTGATCCTTTCCCTCACCAAAAACCCCAACACCACCAAAACCAACCTTCACAAAGGCATGAAAGAAGTAGCCACATGGATGAAAAACAGCCGCCTAAAACTTAACTCTGACAAAACGGAAGTGCTCATCCTAGGATCATCCCCCTCTGCCTGGGACGACTCATGGTGGCCTTCGGATCTGGTTTCTGCACCCATACCCACAGACCACGCACATAACCTAGGCTTTATCCTAGACTCCTCCCTCTCGATGACAAAACAAGTCAACGCCGTCTCATCCTCCTGCTTCAACGTACTTCGTATGCTCAAAAAAATCTTCCGCTGGATCCCCACCGAGACAAGAAAGACCGTCACCCACGCACTGGTTACGAGTCGACTAGACTACGGAAACACCCTCTATGCCGGAATCACAGCCAAATTACAGAAAAAACTCCAACGCATCCAGAACGCATCGGCGAGACTCATTCTGGATATCCCTCGCCAAGATCATATTACCAGCCACTTGAAAGAGCTCCACTGGCTCCCCGTCAACAAGAGAATAACAATCCGTCTCCTCACCCACGCGCACAAGGCCCTCTACGAAGTTCGACCCGAATGCCTCAACACTCGACTTTCCTTCTACACACCCTCCCGCCAACTAAGATCCTCCAATCAAGGCCTCGCTACAGTTCCGCGTATCCAAAGATCCACCATGGGAGGTAGATCCTTCTCCTACTTGGCGGCCTAAACCTGGAACTCACTCCCCACTCACCTCCGCCTTACACAGAACCACATCTCCTTCAGAAAAGAACTTAAAACCTGGTTATTTGACAAATAATGAACCCCCTCCCCAAGCGCCTTGTGACCCTCTGGGTGAGTAGTGCGCTATATAAATCCCTGAACTTGAACTTGAACTTGAACATCTTCTTTTGGGTGGGTGCGCCATCTGGTGATTGGCACCCCCAGAGAACTATGCTCCGCAGCGATGTCAGGGTCCAGGTTGATTCCAAGAATAATCTGTACGTAGAGACGCCAGAATCATGTCAGACAAGGCCCCTCTGACTGCGCTAAAACATTTGGGTTTTCAGTTTTATATAACGAAAACTCGGCACAAGAAGCACTTTACGTAAGCACCAGTTACATTACACAAGGTCACTAATATTTTTTAAAGGCACGGGGAGATGATTTGTCTAGAATCACAGGATGCTGAGCCAACGTCAGGACTTGAACCCGGTTCTGAATTCCAAAGTTCGCAGCCCTGGCCGTGTCATGCGGATGTTGACAGGAATTCCCCAGGTTTGAGCACATCCCTGTTGCTGCAGTCGCAACACAGGTTTTCAAATGGGGCAGAGTCTGTTCCAGGGCGCCGGGGGTGCCCGCCATCGCTGCATCTAGGTGCTAAAAGTGCCCCCATCCACCATACACCTAAGACCCTTACAAAAAGGTTCTCAAGAGCGACCCTTCCCAGTTGTGGCACCTTCCTGCGTGAAGTCTTTGCACGATCCCTACGTGCTTTCCACTACAGCAGCACGATCAGAACATTCAGAACCCCACCTTCTACGCAATAAGCCTGCTTTAGCTACACTACTTTGGCACTCCATGTGAAAAGCCCCGTTGGCTGGCCTCTGGTGGCCTAAAAATGCTCACAGAGACTTAACGTCTGTGTAGGTTCAGCCATGTGCACACTGGCCTCTCTCACAACCCTTCTCGCCCCCCCCTCCCCCCCACACACACACTTTCCAAGGAGAGGTGCTTTCTGCTTGGCAGGCAGTGTCCTTAAGGATGGGTATAATAACTGCAGCGTAACTGAACGAATATCACATGACGTAATCGATAACCATGTTATCAGCCCAGGAAAAATGATACCCAAGTTGACATTGCTGGGTTTAGAACCTCTGACCTCGACTAGCATACAATCTGCACAGCAAATACATGAACTCGGTGCCAATGTCACAAGCTTTCTGGTCCACATACCGATAAAGGGCAGGAGACGGATGTACTCGTGAAAGTGTGACCTGATGCCCTGAACTGACTGTGTGTATATGGGGATGTGTGTGTACAACTGTATTACACTACGAGTGTTGGCTTTATCATTATTACATAACACCTGCAAAGTGCACTATGTGTTATGGAACACGGTGCAGAAATCTCGGGGTGACAAACATGTAGAAAATAGAGCATGATTCTGTGTAACCCTTATGTGCATAGTACAATTGTGAGCTTATGTATATTCTATGACACTGATAGAATTTGCTGTAAGACGTCTTTAATATCTTTGTAGCTCAAAAATGATAATAAAGAACTAAAATCATGCCAGTTAATAGTCTCTGTTGAATATCTGTGAGCGTGAGAATGTAAGTAGAGGTAACTTTGTAAAGGTGTTAAGTTAACCGTTACATTCCAGTCAGTTATTTGCGCATTGACAAACTGACCAAGTTAGGTAGTGTGAACAAATGTCAGTTCTCTAAAAACGCAAACTGGAGGAGACTTCATGGGGGTGTGGAGGCGGAAAAGCAACATGGAAGAAGTATTTATGTAAATAAACAGACAACCACACAGTAAATATATGGTGTAAAAGCCAACATTTGAATCCTTTTTTTCCCAAGTTTTCTTGTCAGGGGGAGAACCCCCCACATCCCCCTTTTGCACTTTAGGCTCACTCGCTCATTATACTTGGGTAGAAATTTTTCGGCTCACCACTTTGAAAGTCCACCAGCCGCCACTGAGAGGAGCAGAACGTGATTTTGATGTAGGAAAGATTACTTTTTTTTATCATTCTACTGTGGACATTGCAATAAATAAGGATTTGATACCCGCCAGGAATAATGCGTGCACTGCCAGCAAAGAGGAAAGTCCTTCCTAACGGCTTGTTCCTTGCACACACGGCATTAATTTTAGTGAAATAAACAATGATCCTAAATGTTATGGTACAGTTTTTTATTTGTTTGTGGTTACAGTTTTTTGCTATTGTTTTGAGAAAGAGACCTACCTAGTGAAGGAAGTGCACTGGAAAAACTTGAGTTGCTCCTACACCATTGAGATTTTTATTTGCAGACTCATGCCTGTGGCAACACACTAAATATTGCATGTTATATTGAAGGTAGCAGCTAGTGATCCGATAACGCTTTCTCTGGAGGAGTGTACGTGAATTTTCTATTTTAGCTTTGCACCAAGAAGGCTTTTTAAGGATATCTGCCTCGCTAGTATTTGGTATTTGTTATTCTGCCCTTTCTCAGAGGCAGTCATTCTTGATGCTGGGTCCCTTTTATCTCCCAGGGAAAAGAAGTCACTCAAAATAATATGCTCAGAGAATCCGTGACCATCAGAACAATGTGCCCTGAGGACATTACCAAAAAATGAATTAATATATCATGAAATGTGTTTTAGCATCCATTCTGGGCAATAGTAAACGCCAAAGCAAGACAAAATAACCACATGCCCAGGAAAAAAGAAGTACCACCATATATCATAACATTGTGATCATGAAACCTGGTTTAAGGGGCTAACATTGTTGTTTGTTGTTCAGGGGGGGGTTTGTCCTTCGTTATTGCTTTTTATACCAAGATAACAAACAACTTAATTGATGCACAAGAGGTTGATGTCATCCAGGACGAGCTATGTGATAAAAAAAGTGATATAACGTTACTATCCTTTTAAATATTTGTATATGTCAAACGATGTGTCAATTACACTTCATTATGACCACATGTACTAAAAAAATAAATAATAAAGAACTATTTGGAAAAAAAACATTTTGATCCTGTGCCACAAAGGCAGAGTGGCACTGTGTGGTTTTACGCATTGTGGTCCTGTGACACACAGAACTACACCATAGGATGTCCACCTGTAGTGGAAGTGTCCAGCAACCGATAGTACTCTCTATGGAATGTTGGACAAATATTTTTATAATAGCAGTAGATATGTAATGTATCGTTGAGAGAATGATTGCGAAATGTTCTAATGATAACATTCTTGTCGTGATCATGATATTGTATTGAACATGATAATGTTATCTTTTAAAAATGCCAATAAAAAAAATATTGAATAAGAATCGTGCAAGTGTCCAAAGATCATGGATGAATTTCAAGATATCCTCAGAAGAGAAATATGCACACAGGAACTCATTTATATTCCGCGATTATTTTCAAAATCGAGCATGAATTTGTTCCTCCTCGACCTATGTTAGACACTCCTAATCTATGTCATATCAGGTAGGGGGCCCAGTTTCTGTCATCTGCAGAAACCTAAATTAGATCTAAGTAGTGGAGAGTTCCAAACGCCTATGTTGATAACTCTGACTTTATGGGTGCCATTTGTTTGTTGGTCCTCATGTGCCACTTCTTCTGGTCATCCACATCCACCCACTGGGTCGTCATGAGCAGCCGCTACTAGACGCTAAGTCAGTGGAACGCCACAGTCACCTCCTCTAAATATTTGCATTTGTTTTGCACTTTGTGAAATTAAGTGTAAATTTTTTTATTTCAACTTTGTTTTCAATAAACACAAAACGGTGACCGTGCACAAATTATATAATTAAACAATCAATACTCACATACATTTAAAACCAATATTACATAAAATCAATGTATTTAGACAGGTTTAGTACAGATTAAAAATTGAATCCTTTAAAATAAGAAAACGTCTTTAAATCTTTTACAGGCATTAAAAATAGGGCCACAGCAATCGCAAGCTTACCAGACTGTAATTGAAATAACTATTTGAAAGCCAATATGTTAGTACGTAGCCCCTCTTTAGTAAACAGGAGTTTCAGATATTTTATTTGCAATGTTTATACATGGAACATAAAAAACATAATATATGCTTATTCAGTAGGCCGGTGGGGTTGACAAAATGTTACCTGTTACTGGCCATCTTGATTAGTTTGCACCCGCATACAAAACAAGCCTCAGCAAAGCCAGTCGGTTTGACGTAGACTGCCAGCCTTTTGTCTTTTTCAATTCTTGTTTAAAAAAAAAAAAAAAACATGGTTGTCGGAGTGAGAGGTACTGATAAAGAAAACATATTTTTTCATAAGTAGTAGTTCCGTACACTGAAGGGAACTCCTTTTGAACGGATGGGCTCCTTCTGAACGGGCATGATGCCATCACTCACAGTGAAGTTATCCAATGACTCAAGTGAGCTGACCCACTGCCCCATGTCATATGTTATAGTGGGAGAAAGAAAATGTGAATGACACAACAACAAACCAATGAATGAAGGTCTTCTATTAGGTCTCGCTGAATGCGCTAGACCTAATAAAAGAAAGTTCACAGCACAGGTGGGGACCTGGCGTATTTTCCAATAATTTACAAGATGTGGGGTCCTTTTAGCTTTGAGAAGGCGAACCAATCTTATTTTATTCCTAAAGAATTGTTTGTCAGCTGCAAGAGATAACTTAAACTCCTTCTGCATCAGCTACCTCTTTGAAACTGTCAAGCTGTGACCATGTAAGGTTGCCTGTGGTTCAAAATGTAAGCTATACTTTAATCATGAATTCTTGAGTTTCTGCCTCGTCTTAAAGGGAAAAGGTTTCACTTTTGCATAGGTCCGTTAAACAATCAGGGCTACTTGGTGGTTACTTTGTCGAGTACAACCCCTTCTCGATACCTAATGCCTCTACTACAGCTACTGCCAGGGCTCAACTGGCCACAGATGGCACCGGGCGTTTCCCCGGTAGGCCGCTAGGGTGTGGGCTGGTTTTCGGCACCTGGGGGGCCGTTTTTGTTACCGGGGGTCAGCAAAATCGGCCCCCAGTAACAAAACTGGCCATAACCAGCCCAGGCAAACTGCTCGGCTGCACTCCCCCTCACCCCGGGGGGGGTAGCTGAGCAGTTTGCCAGGGCCGGTTCTGTTCCCAGTCCGGTCATGGCTACTGCTGGCATGCTTAGAGCTGTTCACAGTGCATACACTACAACAATTTTAAAGCCTGGGAGGCCCTGCCAGCAATTGGGACAACATTTGCTAAACACGCCCTAAGTAGAAAACTCAATGTACAACTTCCATGCTGATGGTTAAAGCGACAAAGACCCATCATTGAATATGATGCCTGTCTAGGACATCCAAAACCTGACGTTTTTTCTGGGGGTTGCCAAGTCCCCGTAAATACCATGCTCCCCATTCTTCTATTATAATTAGAAATTGAGAGATATCACTATATTGCATTGTGTCTGAGGGGACAACAAACCAGAGTTTTGTGTGATAGCTATCGACCACTGTGTTGTGCTGAAACAGAGAAGAAAAAAAACTATAATCCACCCTTATGCCACCCACTCTGATGGCCCAGTTCCATCATGACAACCTCTTCTCCCCAACACCCCGCTCCCCACAGTAAGAAATAAATACCATTTCTGACAACAAGACAGAAATAAATGGGATTAGTCTAAATTGTTAAAAGGACTGGAAGGTGTGACCCTTGAGAATCGTCAGAAGATCCAATGGTTATCCCCTCGACATAGAGCCGAGGGTATCAGGGGAGAAACTATTAAGCAGCACTGGATACCAGCATGAGATGTTGGATGACATGTGAACATGACATGCGAACAGTGGCACCAACAATCAAGACATTCCCTAGATACCAAGGCATGTGCTGTCTGTCCCCAGTAAAATCTAAAATTACTGACTATATTTACCTTTAGCAATTAATCTTGTAACAGGGCTAAAATATTATGTAACAGGGCTAAAACGTTGTAAAGAAGGCACTACGACTCTTAAGTGTAATCAGGAAGCAAACAACCCTGGTCTCTTAGTTAGAGTCAGATTGGTGTGACGGATATTCTCCGTGCACAATGCAATTCCTAGTTTGCTGGGTTTCCTGAGGCAGTTTCTTCAGAAAGTTGGAGACTTGTTGCGGTGTTTTAAAAATGTGCTATTTCCCCTTGCAGATAACCTTTAGCTGGGTAGGATATAACATGGCGATATAACATGGCGTATGGTATATTCGCCTTAAGCAGCTGATATTTTACTGGGACAAACTTTTCTGCGGTCTCCTGCACCACTTTAAAAAATCCCAGAAGAGTGAGTTATAATAACCCTTAAAGCTCAAATTAATATCTTTCTGGCAAGCCTCAGGGCTGTGTCTCTATATATAAAGTTCAGTATGTGCATAATTATGGGACAGGCAGGAGTCCCAGGTGGGTTGCAGCAAAAGAGCTGTAGGCCCTCTCCACCACTAGTAGCCAGGGAAAGGCCACATGCCCAAAACAGTCAGTAGTAGATGCTCCACATGGTCCTCTATTTTGCCATTGTTGGTGGTTTCAGGAATTCCATTGATGTAGACATTATTACATTGTGAACAAGCCTCTAGATCTTTGTTTATGACCGTGATAACGAGTAGGACTTTTTTCATGTTGAGCAACATTTCTCTTTTTGCTGCAAGGATGTCCTCCAAAACTGAGATCCTCTGGTCAGCTTTCATCAGCCGGCTGTCATGTTGTTCAAGCTTGAGGGATATTGAGTGGATATGGGTGGTGAGGGCATCCATTTTTTTGCCATTTAAATCTAAACTTTATTGCATTGCTCTAATAAAGATCTCACATCATGAACCGAATCTCCATGTTCTGAGGAGGGGTCAAGTGCGTCTGTTGAACTGTTCTCTGATGCTGCCATCCTCGTTCCTCGGCGAGGCTCAAATTGTTGTTTGGACCATCCATTATTAGGTTGGCCATGGGTGCAGTCTTGAGAAACAGGTCCCCAAGAGGGGCACCAAAGTTCAATAGTCTGGGGAAAGGCCCGCCCTTCTACTCCAGATAGATAAAATAGGGATAACAAATTGTCAGGAACCGTAGGGCGCAAGGCAGGCAAAGACAATCTGTAGGAGTCCTCACGATGGGGAGAATCAAAAGAGGCTTAAAAACAGTGTTTGTGATTCAAAAGAAAACATCACAGACTTGCAAGATGCCGCCCTCGACAACGAGGGAGAAAGAAGGTTGCGGTCTAGCTTTCAACCCCAAGAAACGAGAACCAGGTGAAGAGCGTTAGGAGTTGCGCACTTCACCTGAGTAACGACGGAGAATGGCCGTACTTTGTTGCGTCGCGTAGATTAGGGTTTGGTTTGTCGCGCTGCACCTAAAGAAGAAAGGAAAATTGAATACGGATTCGAGCAGCGGACCGTGAGTGAGAACGAGCTGCGGAATTAGAATTCAAGTAAGCTCGTTCCAGTTCTTACCTCTGGAAGAATTCAAGGAGAATTTGAGTGTGGTAGTACTGTGTCAGAACTAAAAAATATATATGTAAATATTTGACTCTTGAGTACACATCAGCCAATATCAGTCTATGTTTGCAAACGCTCTAGAAAATTCTTAGGAAATGACTGGTTCCTGAGACAGGCGACATTAATTGAGTTACGAGAATATATCTATTTTAGTTTAGTATAAGGTATTTAGTTTTAAGTTAAAAGGTCAAAAGAGAGCTAAGTAGTTAGGACAAGAGTCTCTCGGATAAATAAAAGAAAAAGGTCTAAAGACTTGTAAATAGTTACAAAGGAAAGAAAGCAGGTGAAAGAAGACCCGCAACAGCCTCAGGTGAAAAATAAACACATACCTTCAGAATCCACGTAGAGGCAATTAAGCAGGAGCTTCAAGGTGAGGGAAGTCAGTAGAAGAGAAAAATGAGTGAGCATTATCATTAGACGCATATCTAGGGAAGGAAATTAAGCACATATTCTGTATTGCAGAGAATATAGTAATAAAAAGAAGAAGCAAGAAAGAAAGAAGAAAAGAAAATAATAATAGTGAAAGAAGAGAGGCAAAGGTCACACATTGGGCAGGTAGGATAAGGAACCTAGTTTTAGAGATAAGAGTTTCAGAGTAAAAGAACTGTTAGATAACGATTCTTATTTTACAGCAAGAAAATCAAGCAGCGCAGAAGAGTAAGCAGACGTTAGAGGTCAGAAGTCAGAAAACAGAACAACAAGAAGACCTTGTGTGGCAGTCTCTTCTCTGTCCAATTCCCCTTTCCCCCACGGAATCTGGTTGGTCACATTGCTAGTATATGTGTGTGGCCGAGCGGGTCTCGTGTGGGAGTTGGGTAATAGCGTCATACTGTTCCCGTGTATCTGAGAGGAGCACGATTAGAATCCAGGTCAAGATTTGACACAAATGAAAAGTGGAGGTACTATCTGGCTAGTCCCAGCCTGTCCACATTGGCTATGATCTGTAAGTGTAGAGCAAGAACTCACCTTGTTGTCCCTTTTTTACAATCAGTGGTATGGCAGCATTATATGGCAAAGTTCAGATCCTGCAAGTTGTCTTAATTTGTGGGGCAGCCTCCATGTCCTGTAATGAGTCCCATCTTCTCCCAAGTCATGTCAGACTCATTGAGGAGGCAGGTCACAAGCAGACTCAGGCCACTAAGGGGCCTGCTTTATGAGGAGGGGGTGAAGCAACACCTAACAGAGTTCTGAGAGGGGAGCCTTCTCCTTTGCTTCACACGGTCCGCGTACAGTAATGGTGACCCAGCACAGGGCTGTCCCTTCAGGTGAAGTCGGCAAAGAGGCAGCTAATCATGGCCCTGGGTCCATTCCCTCGAGCCACAGTGGCCGCGCAACCGAACCTAGACACACTGCGGGACCGAGAGACAAGGCACAGATGGATGAGGCACCTGGCGCACTGTCACTGGAACCTTCCGCTGAAGCCTGTTACTGCTCGGACACTGCGAATCTAGAGCCTTGGCCTAAAGAAACAGGGAGAGGCAACCGTCATATTCTCTCATGTGCATTTGCACTTCCCAACACTAAGTTTTCATATCAAATTCAGTCTACTCTCTAAAATGATATAGGCAGCACCGCCGGGCAATCTCGGGGTGCATATACCGCTGTGTAATTTACTTTGTCGGTGTAGGAACGCTGATGGTGCCAGATGTTTTCCTCCCACCGCAGGAGCCTAACAAGAGTGCAAAGAGGTACAAAGGGGGGTGGTGATGGATGGAGCATCTGAACCAATAAAACACTCACACCCAGTCAACAGATTTGGGTTTAATCCATCACCGTTCTTTAGCCCACTCTGCCACCCCAGTTCAGACATGGTCATATGCAAACCAGTCTGACCCTGTGCCTTATGAGAACAGTCCAGCCCGAACTGCCAAGCCATGCCTTCCCTGTACCGGACTCAAGCTTCCTAGGACCTGTTTCTGGCATTCCAGCCGTCTTCAGCCAGGCTTGCTTGAATCCAGTGGCAAAGTGATCAAGGGACTCACGTCTGAGCATACCCTGCTAACTTATGGCGAACAAAGCGGTACAAAAGGGGGTGGTGATGGATGGAGCATCTAAACCAATCAAACACTCACACCCAGTCAACAGATCTGGGTTTAATCCATCACCGTTCTTTAGCCCACTCTGCCACCCCAGTTCAGACATGGCCATATGCAAATCAGTCTGACCTTGTGCCTCATGGGAACAGTCCAGCCCGAACAGCCAAGTCATGCCTTCCCTGGACCGGACTCAAGCTTCCTAGGACCGGTTTCTGGCATTCCAGCCATCTTCAGCCAGGCTTGCTTGAATCCAGTGGCAAAGTGAGCAAGGGACTCACGTCTGAGCATACCCTGCCAACTTATGGCGAACAAAGCGGTAAAAAAGGGGGTGGTGAGGGATGGAGCATCTGAACCAATCAAACACTCACACCCAGTCAACAGATCTGGGTTTAATCCATCACCGTTCTTTAGCCCACTCTGCCACCCCAGTTCAGACATGGCCATATGCAAATCAGTCTGACCTTGTGCCTCATGGGAACAATCCAGCCCGAACAGCCAAGTCATGCCTTCCCTGGACCGGACTCAAGCTTCCTAGGACCGGTTTCTGGCATTCCAGCCATCTTCAGCCAGGCTTGCTTGAATCCAGTGGCAAAGTGAGCAAGGGACTCGCGTCTAAGCATACCCTGCCAACTTATGGCGAACAAAGCGGTACAAAAGGGGGTGGTGAGGGATGGAGCATCTGAACCAATCAAACACTCACACCCAGTCAACAGATCTGGGTTTGATCCATCACCGTTCTTTAGCCCACTCTGCCACCCTTTTGTACCCCCCTTTTGTATCACAAGAGTGCTGCCATGTCACATGCGACTCTCTGACTCCCTCCCCCATTTTTGCAGTTTCTACCTACTTTATCAATTCATTTTTGCATTGAAGTCCTGTTGGAAATGTGTCCTTTTCTCGAGGGTCACCCCAAATTTTGTGCCTTTTTTTTAAAACTTATTTTTGCCTGCTATGGAACTCTGCACTTTACCCTTGCCAGCCAGTGGTAAAGTTCTTCTGCTCCTCTTTTTAACATGGTAAACATTATATTATTCCTGACTGGCATATTTACCTTACATAAGTCCCAAGTATATGATGTACACAGTTTACCCAAGGTCAAACAGTTAAATGTTAAATGCTAAATATCACCAGTGAATGCAGCACCCATTGTACCACCCACTGCGAAGATGACTGCAGGCTTACCACAAGTAACCTGAGTGTGCAGGTATAAATTGCAAATTCAACCTGTCGAAATAGCCCTTTATTGACAATCATTAACCCTCCTTAAAATATTTAAAAGTCACACCTAAGTAGTTTCCATTAAGACAAGGTGCATGGCATTCAAAAATAGCACAAGTTTAATATTCCACATGACCTTACAGTGAAACCGCATAAAAGTTGTTTTTACTGTGACAAGGCTGGCTGCTTCCATATGAAAATGCTGGTTTACATTATACCACCTATAGTGCGAATTTTGGATTGGTAACAGCTAGAGAAATAGTCATGGACTCCTTTTAATAGTTAAACAAAATACAATATAATTGTAAAGTTGAATTATTTTATCACAGAAAAAGTACTTTGGAAAAGTTACCTTTTACCTGCTTAAAAGCCTCTGGAGGCCTTTCTGTAAATATTTAACTGTCACCTGCCAGCTTGATGGTTCCCCTTAGGTGAGGTCTGATCTGCTTCCATGACAGAGACAAGGGGCCTTGGGTGTGGGGAGGTGTTCTCCCCTTGGCAGAATGGTATGGGGCTATACACAGACTGTTGGTACACTTCTAAGGGGCCCTGCCCTGTCACAGGCAGATGTAGCTCACACTTGGCCATGCCTCCTCTTTAGGACGTCTTATCAGCCAGGCTCCAATTCCAGTAGTAGGGAGAGCTGCCCTAGAATTGGTTTGGAGTGACAACCGGGGAGGGGATGTGAGCTCTGGGGGGCTTTAGAAGTGTACTCCTGTGGTGGATTAGGACTTGAAGGACGCAAGTCGGAAGGTAAAATCTTTGACCAGGAAGAACCTTATTAGTGTATCTGACCCACACTCCCATCGCATTCAGCAATAAATTGCGCCTAGGTCCTGTCTATTGTAGCCATTGATTATAATTGGCACTTCTTGGAGCTATTTCTACTTAAAAAAATTTAAATGCATATCTCATTTTTCCCTTATTGCATTTTTTGTCATTTTTGTGTCATTGTGATCTATTTTTCCAGTTCATTTTGGTATTCTTATTGTTTTGCATTTCAACTTTGTTACTGTTTTACTACTGCATAAACACTTTACACATTGCCCCTAAATTAAGCCTGTCTGCTCTGTGCTATAGCTACCAGGTTGCTGAGATCAAGTTTAACCCCTTCGCTGTGGGGCCGATTCCCCCGCTGTGCTGGGGGAGGGGAGCGCGCACAGCGCCCCGGTGCTCATGACGAGCTCAGCTCGTCATGACCACGCCCGTTCCTTAGAACGCCCAGCACAGAAGGGGAATGAGCCCCGCGTGTGAGCGTTCTAACGGTCATGACAAACGCAGCTCGTCATGAGCACACGAGAACCGTGGCTCATGATGAGCTAGTCATGAGCGTGGGAGGGGTTAATTAGTGATGTAAGTGGTGCACCCTGGCAAGGATTGTGATTGTGGCTTAGTCCCCTCACTAATAACCCAATGTCTTACAAGTCCTGTCTGCAAAAGTAACATACAATGTAATCTTTGAGTCTCTCTCGGTTGCAGATATTTTCTGCTGGGTTGCAAAAGTCCTCTACATGTATTTGACGTTCTCCCCTGTCCTGAGTGTCCAAACTGTAGCAATGTCTGGATCCCTAATGCAGATGTTTATTGTAATAGGCAAACATTGATCATGACATAGGCCTGTCTCATGGATTGGGGGTTTGTTGAACAGGGAGGGGTGCTCAAAGCTCTACCCTCATAGTGGTGGAAGGCAGCTTTTAAGAAGCACGAGTGCGGTGGTGACAGCTTACCATGTAGTGATCATTAGGAATGAATAAGCACTTTTTAACCTGTGTCACTGGAGTGAGGCCTACAGGCTTACTCATGTTAAAGTTCTGCTCCTGTGTGCTTAACTCACCCCTTAGCTTACATCGGTTTGGTGTGTAGTGCTGCACATTGCATCAATGGTATATCTGCACTGGGTGTATGTGTGCCTGTGAATCGTACAATACAGGGATAATGCAACACTGTGTAGTGTGTGCATGTTGAATGCATGTTCTGGGTGTATGTGTACCTTTGAGCGATACAACACGTAAAGGATTTAGTGCTGTACAGTGCTTGCAGATTAAATACATGTACTTGGTGTATGTGTGTCTGAGTGGTAGAATACATGAAGGATAAAGTGCTGTGCAGTGAACACAGGTTAAATGCAAGTGCTGTATGTTTGTGTGCCTATGAGTGCGACATTACAGGAAGGATACAGAGTTCGGTGTATGTATGCTCTGTACATGCACTGGATGTACATGTGCCTGTGGATTTTACAATACATGTAGGGCCCTGAGGTCCATTTTGGGAGACCCAGATATGCATGGTGAAACATCGAGAGGAGGAGAATATAGTGAAAGGCAACAAATAAAAGAAATATTCTGCTATCCAGTATTCTGAAAAGCAATATAATAAAACAGTACCCGCATTATTGCGTGAGCAGATTGCATGATTTGCCAGAATACTGTTGTTAGAATTATCACCTGACATGAACATTGTGTCTTAAATTTCATCTGATTGGTGTAAGTTTTCTATTAACTTCAAATGGTTATATTTTTGTGAGCATGACAAGCATGCGTGCTACTGAGAGTAATTCTAAAGTGTGGTGGTAAGAAATATTTTAATACCATTCACTCTACCCTGCACCACTCCACCAGTGCACTCTGTGCTATCCCCTCTACACTGCTCAAATATACTCTGCACCACTGCACTCTAAACTGTTGCACTTAATGCCACTGCACTCTACCCTGCACCGCTCCACTCTACCAGCCCCCATTCCTCTCTATGCCACAGCACTCTACTCTGAAACAATCTAGTCTACTCTACTCTGTAGTACTCTACGCCATTGCACTCTTCTCTAACCACTGCATTCTACGCAAAATCACTATATACCACTTTACTCAAAAACAATGCACTGTACACGAGTCTACTCTGCACCACTGCACTCTACGACACTACTCTGCAACACTCTATGCCACTCTGTTCTACTCCGCACCACTGTACTCTATGCCACTGGTCTCTACACCCCTCTACTCTGCACCACTCTATTCTGCACCACTCTATTCCACTGCACTCTACGCCAGTGCACTCTATGCCATTCTACTATACACCCCTGCACTCTAAGATAGTCTACTCTGCACTCTCTGCCACTAAACTCTATGCCACTCTATTCTATGCCACTGCTCTCAACGCCACTACACTCTGCATAAATCCACTCTACGCCACTGCACTCTACCCTTCACCATTCCACTCTGCACCGCTCCACTCTATGCCACTGCACTCTATGCCAATCCATTCTAAGCCAATTGGATCTAGTCTGCACTACTGCACTCTACAGCACTCTGCTCTAGGCCACTGCACTATAGGCTGCTTCACTCTACTCTGAAACAATCTACTCTATACCACTGCACTCTACACCACTGTATTCCACTCTGCAGCATTCCACTCTATGCCACTCCTCTCTATGCCACAGCCCTCTACACCACTGCCCTCTACACCAATTTGCTCAAAGCGATGCACTCTATGCCAGTTTATTCTACGCAACTACTCTGTGCCACTCCACTCTACCTATGCTAATCTACTCTTCTCCACTGTGTGTTATGCCACTTCCCTCTAGGCCACTCTACAACACTCCACTGTATGACACTCTACTCAATTAAACTCAGCAACACTTTACTCCATGCAACTACACTCTACCACACTCTAACCCACTCTCTACCACTCTACAACACTCTGGGGTTCTTTGCAATTCACTCTATGTAACTCCATGCCACTTTACTCCACTCTATTCAACAATCCAATACTCCACTCTATTCCACTGCAGTAGTCCACTGTACTCCACTGTGACACTCTACTCTAATCTACACCACTCAATACCATTCCAGTATACTACACTACTACACTCTATGCCATACCACTCTATGACCATCTACTCAGTTCTATACCACTCTACTCTACAACACCATACTCCACTCTACGCAATACCTTCTATGCCACTCTACTCTTCATTACACCACTCCTCAACACTCTATTCTACTCCACTCTACTCCACTCTGCCACTCTACTCCACTCTGCAAGCTCAAATCTACGGCACTCTACTCCACTCTACACCCTTCCACTCTACGACACTCTTCTCCCGCCATGACATTCCACAATACTATGCAACTTCACTCTATGCCACTCCATAACACTCCACGCTACTCTACTCTACACCACTCCACACCACTTCACCACTCTCTATCCCACTCCATAACACCCTCTTGACTCTATGGTTGTATTCTCATTGCTTCCTTGTTTTATATTTTTACCACTTTGGCTTGCATTCAATATGGTAACTCAAAGAATCGAAGAACAACTGAAGCTCATATTGCGGGATACTTGCATTGAAAATGTTAGCTGCGTGTAAGGAAAACATGCTCGCCTGGGGTGCAACTGTTCTGTGTGTGCAAGTAAGTCTGCACTAGTGCTGTGCAAGTTGTACCTGATTAGTGTGTGCCAGAAAATGTGCATTGTTGCTGCACTTAATGTACCCGTTTTCTCTTTGTGGGGGAAGCTTGCGGTGCTGTTTCCACTAATGCTCTATCTGTACTTTGGGTTATGAAAGCTTGCACGGCTGCTGCCCATGATTTACCTGCGTTGTTTGTGAATTTTAATGAACTGTTTGCAAAACTCGCAACTATTGGCTTCCTGAATGTGTGTTACTCAGCCTTATCCCCGTGCTTTGTTGCAGAGCACTTACACACAATGAGCCCTTTTGAAGGATGGGTTTGTATACCTAATATTTGAAAAGGCTGACCAGCAAACCAGCACATGGTATCATATACAGACGAACGAAAGGGACGAACGCACTTGCAAGCATCGAAGAAACCCCATGAGCACGAGGAAACAGCTTCCATCATAATACCAGCTTTAACTAAAGCCGCAAGGCACAATTTGAAAGCAAAGACACCACAACCCTTTCTCCCAGTGGTTAACTTTATAGTTAACATGTCAGACCCAATCCCGCCAGACTTCTGTGGAAGAATTGATGTCAACACACGCTTCACCTCTGGAAATGCCATGCGTTCATATAGACTCTGATTCAATGTCCTCAGCCCTTTTACCGTTACACTGTCAGACATGTCATCCCTGTCTGAAAACACCTTTGATATTAATAACCCAGGTGATCTGTTAGTGAAGTGCCGGGAGTACAAGAGACAGCTCAATCAATCAATAAATCAATCAGGGTTCTTATAGAGCGTGACTAATCATCCATTAGGATCTCAAGGCATTGAAGGGGGGGAGGGGTGGAGCTGCAGTTCAGTCGAAGAGCCAGGTCTTGAGGTCCTTCCTGAATTGAGGCAGTGAAGGTGATTGCCTGAGATGCAGAGGTAGAGAGTCCAGGTCTTAGCAGTGAGGTAGGAGATGGATCATCCTCAGGCCGGGGTCTTGCGGATCCAAGGGATAGTGGCCAGTGCTGTGGCTTAGCTGTGCCCATTTCTGAGCTCCAGGGATGCTTCGTGGTTGCAGAGGGAGACAGAGCTGTTTGCTGATCCCTTTCTGCAGTCCTGATTGGGTGTACAGAAACAGGAATCTGCACAGGGCCACGGATGCTTCATAATCCTGAGGCGTGCACACTTTACAAGAAGGCCTGGAAGGATATGGTGAATGTGGGCAGCATGGGAAGCTGGGCACGCAATTAGCTTACCATCTTAGGGCAGCCTTTGGTGCAATGGCACAGAGTGTCCCCTCCTAGTGTGCAGTCACAGCCTGGGCCATGAGATGTGCGAGCCAACAAATGAACGGGCAGAGTTGAGCCAGGGCTGAGCCATGGGTCTGGCTCTGCTTTTAGACAGACCGAAGACCTTAACAATGTTTGCTATATAAATAATACACCACGGAAAATATGATCGTCTTTTTAAAAGTCCGAAAAGTGTATTTCTTTAGAATGTGGAAGCTTTGACATTAACATGTCACATTATAGCACTGCACTGAAGCACCTTTAATACTTTTTAAACATGAACCTTTAAAGAGGCAAGAGGCAAGGCAATAGTCGCGCAAAGGCTGCACTGGCCCAGATTATTATAGCCTTATAGTCCGCCGGAGCGGGCTATACCGGCTATTAAAGGCCCGCTCGAGCGTTAAAGGCCTGAGCCGAATGCGAGGGCCTTTAACAAGGGAGTAGGACTTTAATAGCCGGTATAGCCCAGCTATGAAGGGGTATAGGGCTATTAGAACATTCTGCCACTAGAGGGCAGAATGTTCTAACAGATAAAACAAAAGCATCTCGGAGCCCGAGGGGATTTAAATCCCCTCGAGCTCCGAAGGGCCAGCAACAGCTGTGAACAAAAGCAACATTGGAATGTTGCTCTGTGGCCTTTACTGGTCGTAGAAGCACGAAGCACTCCATTATAATAAATGGAGTGCTCCACATTCCAATGTTCTAATATAGAGTAATGTTCCTTTTAAGGCTTTACTTATACCTTATACCTTTTTGTGCACCTTTCAGCTGTTTTTTGTGTGCAAATTCTACCGAGGGTATCGGATAGATTTATTATAAGCACCCCTTACATTAAACTAGGTCACCCACCACTCATTAGGTCTCACCTAGCAATGCAGCGCAGCTGCTCGCTAGCAAGATCTATAGTCGTCGACTTGAATTTGTAAGGGGGCAAGAGATGTGCACTTTCCCAGACAGCCGATGTGCGCGCTCACGGCGTGTCTATCAGCTTGCTCCCGGACAGCTCATGGACATGCGCACTGCGTGTCTTTCAGCTTGCACCCAGACAGCACATGGGCACTCGACATGCTCACGGCGTCTCTTGTAGGTTGCGGCTGGACAGACAATGTGCACGCTCATGGCTTCTTTTTTATCCTTTGCTTGGTGGAACCGGGAGGGTGCAGAGCCTCTTTGATGCTGCCAGGTACGTGTTTACTGTTCCACCGTGCGGGTGGTGCAACGGAGTTTGGGTTTCGTGTCGAGTCAATGGGGGGGGGGGTGGCTGCTGTGCCTGTTCGCTGTGTGTGATGTAAAGCAGTATCTCTTTTGGTGTCTGCGCGCGTCTCTTCAGCAGCTGCACAAACTCTTGGTTTGTCCTGGCTGCTCAGACTGCATGAGTTATCCTGGGTCACTCTATGCTTGGGGGCTTCTGGCTGTTTCAAGCTTAAAGCCCCCAGGGCGGCACATGAGATCACACACCGGTGCCTTAGGTGGCAGTCAGAGCAGCCTCTCTTTGATGCCTGCCGATGCCCCCGCGGGACTCTCCAGGGTCCCAGTAGTGAACATTCCCCCTCTTATTTGCACGTGTTTGAGACGCGAATGTTATTAAGTAAAGGGGTGTCCCACGGACTGCTCATCTTCATTTGGAAAGCATGATGGGCTCTTCTCATTGTCAGGCTTTTGGAAGTAGTCCATTTATTGAAGAACGGCGCGACTCTGAATTTCAGCAGTATTACGTATATTGATCGCCACTTGAATCTATCCGCCTTTTCCCGCCGATTTCTCCTTTCGTTTGCATGCATTGGATTCAAAAGTTATGGTTTTTGTGTGTGTGTCAGTGTGTTCAAGTTGTGTGTGTGTGGAAGTATGAGTGTGTGCATGAGTGTCAGTGTGTGTGCAAGTTATGATGTGCGTGTGTCAGCATGTTGTGTGTGGGAGAGTGTCAGCGAGTGTGCAAGTTGTGTGTCAGTGTGTGTGTAAACATGAGTCAGTGTGTGTGCAAGGTGTGGTGTGTGTGTGCCAGCCTGCTGCGTTGTGTGTCTCTGGGCCTCTGCAGGCCCTGGCTGTTCCCCAGTCCAGACGAGGAATGCGCTCTCCTCCACATCCTCAGCAAGCCTCCTCTGTCACTCCCTCCTCCTGTAGCATCTCCCACCCCAGGGACAGCTGCCTTCCCATGGCCCATTCCCAGCCCGCCCCACAACTTCACCCAGCCTCCCCCGTCACTGCTTCCCACCCCAGCCTCCCACTCCCCAGGGACAGCAGCCCTCCCCATCCCCAGCCCGCCCCACAACCTCACCCAGCCTCCCCATCACTGCTCCCCACCCCAGCCTCTCCCTCCCCAGGGGCAGCGGCCCTCCCCTGGCCCATCCCCAGCCAACCCCACAACCTCACCCAGCCTCCCCCATCACTGCTCCTCACCCCAGCCTCTCCCTCCCCAGGGACACTGGCCCTCCCCCAGCACCCCCAATATGTCCCTCACTGCTTGGCAGTGCCTCCCCTAGTGCCTAAGGTGCTGGAGACGGGGGTGCTGCATCTACCCTAGCACCCAAGGTGCTGCAGGTGGGGTGCTGCACCCACCCTGGCCCCCAAGGTGCTGCAGGCGGGGGTGCTGCGCCTACCCTGGCACCCATGGCGCCGGACATGGGAGTGCTGCGCCTACCCTGGCCCCCAAGGCGCTGGAGGTGAGGGTGCTGCATGCTCACCATCTATACATTCCATCTTGCATTTTAAAATCCTTTTTTCGTATTCTTATTCATCCATTTACATCCCTTTAAGTTAACATAGCCTTAGCTTTACTGTACAGTTGCCATAGAAGCTTGTAGTATGGTATAGTGTGCACTTTTTTCTTTAAATTATCACTCCACTTAAAAAACATAACTTAAAAACATAGGCATTTACAAATTTCAATAGTTTTAACTCCAACAAATGCGAGACCTATTGCATTGCAAATGCTTGTTTTTTATAGGTATGGGGAAATTAAGTGATTTTGCCCGGAATCACGGGATTTCGAGACTAAGCCGAGACTCGAACCCGGTTCCCCAGGTGCAGAGTCGACAGCTTTGGCCCTAATTCCACATCCAGTGTACAGGAGGCGGAAACCACTGAAAGCTTGGCTCCTAATGGTCTCTAGTTTCCAACAGGACCTCAAACTGAGCCACAGCCAGGCTTCAGGATCGAGCGCGGGTCGAGCTTTCAGTGGCTCGCCCACCTCTTTTCTGTCCCACCCCCATGTTGATGTTAAGGACCCCACTACAAAGAGTAGTTGTCACCGAGAGTGGCAGACAGTGCAGAGGGTTGGGGCGGAGATGGAAATATGAAGATCTCAGCCCTTGGTTTCTGTATTGGGACCAATAAGAGGAATGTGGATGACAGCCTGGTGGAGAGCTCATGTGCCACCCTCAGGGCAGCTCTGCCAAGTGTCACACATCCTGTGTGACACTAACGCATTTTAAGGTACATTACCGCATTACCGCATGTGAAAGGATTGTCACGCAAATCAGCGTATTTAAAAGCAGAGTGTTTTACCAGTATTTGAGGTTGTCACTGTCAAGCCTGACTAATACTGAGAGTCTGTGGCAGCGCTGATCCAGCAGGCTTGGGGTTCAGCTAAGCTAAGGCTGCAGGCAGCTTTAGTTCAGCTGCTACAATCGATCATGATTGAAAGTAACTGCCGCGGCTCGGCTCTTACTGGCAGGGTGATGTCATCACGGTGGGACGTCACTGTGGAAGCGCGCGCAGTTTATTTTGTGAGCTCGATGCAGCTGGATAGATTGCGGGCAGCGCAGCATGTCATCATCTTTAAAGGTTGCTGCTTATAACTACGGCACTGGTCCGCTTGTTTGCATCAGCTCGGGCACCACATGCTAGAAGCTATTGTTATTACCGCCCCCGTTCAATCATGCATTACAGTAGCCGATGGAGAGAAGTCAGTGACACCGGGGCCGCCTGGACAGACTGGAGGTGGAGGGCCCTTCTTCTGTGAGGTTAGTGAAACTTTTCTATCACTTTGCTGGTCGTGGTCAGTGGGAGAGAGAGCCTGTGTGCGCTAAGTTGAGATGCTGAGACTGAGCCCCCACCCCCACGTGCAGCTCTTCCGCCGTATCTCGGTTATTTCTCCTCGGTGGAGCCTTGGGAGAGGCCGCGGGTCTCTGAAGCTACTGGAAAGGTTTTTTTTTTATTGCTTGGTAAAGGAGCCCCCCACCACCCCCTCATTGGGCCTCCTTGTTTGTTCAGAGCGTCACTCTCTTCCTCACAAGTAGAGGAAAAGAGATAAGAAGCAGCACATTAAGGCCACGGCTGATCTTTCACGTATTCAGAAACGCTCAGTCTAGTCTGCCCGAGTCAGGGCAGCAAACACAACCCCACTCCCTTAGCGAACCAATATTTAATAGAGCTTCTTATTAAAAAGAATAAAGTGTGCCATGTTTATTCAGGACGTCAAATTAAGTGCCACGGATTACTTTCGATTTATTAGGGCATTTTAAACTTTAACCATTTAAACTAATAAAAACAGAGAGTGCAAACATACCTGAAAGCTTAGTTCTATGTGTGAAGTGTTGCTCATCTCAATCAGGTGCCTACCCAGACACCTACTTGCACATGCACTCCATTCTAGACTTATTCTGAGTTTGCCTGTACCCCTGTCACTCACACAGTAGGTCTCTGCTTTGTTTTTCAGTTGCACAGCTCAGGTCACTGGTAGCTGTTGAGTGAGACTGCGAGTCACTCAGCTGATTATAATGACATTTTGAACCACTTCCAAGCTGCTTTATCTAATTTCCGCAATTTTAGCTAGAGTCTGATCAATGGAAGTCGTTTATATTTATTACGTTTTGCAGCAGTTAACTTAGATTCTCGTTCCTCAAATGTGTGCATTTTCTGATATTATTGTTTGCCTCCTCTTATTTGCTTAATTTTGCTCACGAGACAGTGTCACTCATAGTCATTCAAATGTCACTCATAATTACTCTAAAATTATTAAAATGTCACACACAGCAATCTGAAACCTTGGCAGCTATGTAGGGGTCAGTGGGCCACCTAGACATAAACAGAGGGACATGTTAAATAATGCTACGTGTTTCTTTGCTAGGCTGCATTCAGCACGGCCATCAGGGTTTCTATGGTAATAAGGCACTGGGATCTGGTCGGCATCTGGTGCACATTGCTCTCAATCTAATACAGTATTCCTTCTGTACTATAGAAGAAAATCTTCATAAATAGCTTTACATTGGGCAAAGAATGTGCGCTAAAAATAACTTTCATTAACAGAAATGTCCTTGACAGAAGAAAATACTGAGAAGGAGAAATGCTACAATAAATGTACAAAAAATCACCTATAGCAAAATGTCATTTGAAGTGATGTTCTGCAGCTGAGCTGCCTGTACAGTGTTTGTAGCCCCCACAACTTTAAAGAAGGTGCAAATGAATTGTTCTTTCTTTGCATTTTCCCTTTTGCGCCTCACAATGAGAGCCTGGGTATACATTCTAACGGGAAATACCAAGATTGGAGAGTTTCCGCTGCCTGCAACTTTGAAGCCACATATCTGGTGCGAGATCTTTTTATTCACAAAATAGTTTCCTACACAGTCGTCATTCTACTAGACCGTAAACACAATATTTTTAGTTTGTGTTTTGCTTGCTCCTGACTTGAAATACATAACTTTAACAATAGGCCAAAATATGCCACGAGTTGTCGAATTCTGCTCGAAAACACTAGTGGTGACGTAGCAAGTCCTCGCGCGCATCAGCGTGACTGCGTGGCCGGAAGTGGCTGGCAGGAAGGGTCTTTTTGTGTGCCAGTGGCTGGAAAAAAGGGGTGGGTTGAAAAGCGAAGGGTTAAGGAAGTTTGTGTATTTGGTGATGCTCTGTAAGTCTCTGTGCCTGAATGCTTTCGTGAAGGTGTCTGGAAAATGGTGTTTGTGTGCGTTGGTCCCTGGGAGCTGTGGTGGAGATTTAGGAATAAATAGCCATTTATTTCCATGTTATCGTTGTCCACTATGCCTTTGGGAAAATCATGATAGAAAGATTTCTGTTCAGAGCAGATTCAACAGTCTGCTCAGTTTCGTGGATTTTCCCCTTAGGTAATGGAAAACATGAAACCAATTGTGAAAATAAGTGTTCCTGTTCCAGGGTGGAGCAGGCACTTTCCAACTGAATGTATATTACATGTATATTAAGGGAAAACCGTATAAATATACTTCAGCCGTCACACACGCCCTAGCTAATGCAACAAGGCAAATATATCTTAACTTTTAAAGGCATACAGAACATGTACTTTATTTAAAAAAGCCAGGGTCAAAGTGTCACTTCAAAATATGAGGTGATGTATTTAGGATATGTATGATGTGATTGAAATTAATTGATTTCGGCAGCACAAAACCCTTCCATTGTTTGCGTTGTGTTTAGGCCAGATATGGATTCAGGAACACACCTCCTTGACGAGTATAGTCTGATTTTATCAGGGCGTTACAGTGAGTCTTTGTCATCCATGTGATGACATCACAACAACTGATATCATTACTTTTTCCTGTGCAGACTATTTGACGGCTTCCCGTCAAATAGAGTATTAGCGCACAGGCTAAATATTTTTGTTATAGAAAGTACAACTGCGTTTACATTCTTAACTGTCCACTTGAAAATAGTGAGAGGTAAGGCGAATCCGCAGACAGTACTTGATACCCTATAAACTATGGACCCGATTCGCAAAGGGGCTGCGCACTTGTGGCAAAGGCCCTGCAGTTGTGGCGGAGGCCCCGCAGTTGTGACAGAGGCTCAACACTCGTGGCGGAGGCCCCGCACTCGTGGCGGAGGCCCCGCATTTGTGGCAGAGGCCACGCACTCGTGGCAGAGGCCCCGCACTCGTGGCGGGTGACCCACACTCTTGGGGGGACCTCTGCACTGCAGTTTCTCTTTGCGGTGGTCCTGCCACGCGTGCGGGGGCCCCGCCACGACTGCAGGGCCTCCACCACGAGTGCACAGGCTCTTTGTGAATCCAGTCCCAGTTTTAATATTTTTAAAAATGAATCCCTTCATGGCGAGCTATTGATATTTTATAGATTGTCTAGAAATGCTAAGATTTCTTTATTTCTATAGATTAAATATCTTTGTTTTAAATTTAGTATTGAGTAAGTGTGCTCCCAAAGTCATTTCTTCAATAGAAGCTGGTTATTCGTACAAATAATAACCCTGTTTCAAGATTTAAAACTTTGTGGAAAGTTAGTATTCAATTTATTACAACACAGTAAATGTTTCTTCACTTTTATAAGATGGGGGTTTCTGATAATTCTATGAGGTCGTGGCCATTAGTTTTCTAATTAATACACATCAAAAAAGGAAGGGACTGTTGATTAGGTGACCCAAACGTAGTTATTGAGTGGATGAATTCTACTCATTGCATGAATTAAAGGCACAATATTAAGAAATCGATTGCTCAGTCAATCACCAGGTTCATAAAGTGCAATTTCCCCCAAAAATACACACAAGCACTATTACAGCAGGAAGAGAGCAATTTAAGAAGAAAGGTTTTCAAAGTTTTCCTGTGGAGCAAAATGTCTTTGATAAGTCTTAGGGCTGAAGGTAGCGTATTCCATTCAGAATTTGCTGTGATTGGGCAGATTCTTCGGAAAGCCTTGTTCCCCACTCTCTGTGTATGGGATTAGGAGCATCCCATCTGAAGAGCCCTGGCTGGTTGATAGATAACAATTTATTTTGACATATCAGAGTTTTGTACTACGGTGTGAATCTTTACTAAGGTCTTAAATCTTATACCTGAAACCACAGAGAGCTAATCGAGTTTTGTTAGAGCAGGTGAACTGGGAGCCTTTTCAATCCACTATCAACATAAAACTGCTGCAGGACAGAATGCCTGTTCAGAGGTGCGCCATAACTAAGGTCAATCCTGAAGCATTGACCAAACACAAAGTAAACACAAAACTGCTACCCCGGCATTGCAGCATGAAATAAATCCCAAATCCATTAAGTGATGGACGGAGTGCTGAAACGTTTCAGACACTCACCACCATTCATTTCTGGGTTGAGTTTATCATTGTTCTTCGGCTCACTAAGCCACCCCAGTTGGGATCCAGCCATATGCAAATTAATCTTGACCATGATCCTAATGGGAATAGGCCTGCCCGAACTGCCAGGCAAGGTCCTCCTTGGACCAGAATCAAGCATTCTGGGACATGTTTCGGGGTCCCTCGCCAAGGAGATAAACTTAGACACTTTCCAGGGCTGGGACCAGCATGCCTTCATGTTTCTGGGGGATTCTCATTATTACTCAGTTGCAGCTGAAAGACATCAGTCAGTACTCCAGTGTCTGGACCCAAAATTAGCTGAGCTGTCTTCAGAACCTGTTCTACAGCCCACTGATGGTCTCCTCTTCAGTGAAAAATTAATGAAATCTCTTTCTAAATTTGTATGGAGAAAAGCCAGACACCTGGTCAACAGCTCTGGTCAACATGAAGTTAGTGTTCTGTAAGCCTATCATTTTTACCTTGGCTTGAGATCACCAGGGGGCACTCAACTGCTCTATTTAAATGTCAATGTGCTTCCTTCAATCCCTTCTGAAGATATATAGGCCTCTATTTTGGACCTGAACTCCTGTCTACTTCCCAAGAGGACCCTGCCACACTAGTGGTATCAGTTGGGCCTTCAGACAACCTAGCCACCTTCCTAACTTACCAAGGTAAGACCAGCCTTTTCCTAATCTTCTCCTTTCCCTCCTAATGGTAGATTGGTCACCCTGCTTCTCCATTGGCGCTCTATAACTTCGGACCCCTGGCTTTGTCACACTGTTTCCGAGTATTGGATAGATTTTTGGGCTACCCCATCTCAATCCTGCAGGCCCCTTCCTAACCCCTCTGACCAAAGGAAGCCTCTCTAGTGAACCAAGAGGGTTCAGGCATGGTACAGAAAGGGTATGTGGTTTCTGCATCGTTCAAGGGTGGACTTGTAAGCTCGATCATTGTCATCCACAAGAAAGAGAAGGGCCTTTGTTTTGTCATCACTCTCTGTGCCCTCAATCACTGAGTCTCTTACAACCACCTCCTTCAGGTCACTTTTCTCCCTGGGTACTGGTTATCCTGACTGGACTTAAAGACGCTTATTTTTCAGTTTCGATTTGTGAAGACCATCAACCATTTCTGAAGTACAAATAGAGAAGTCAGGTGTGACAGTTTTGCTGCCTTCCCTTTGGTCTTTCATTCACCACTTGGTGCTTCGCCAAGTTCCTTCACGGACCCAGGGGCTTTCAAATCCTTTATCAGAATGATACTCTCCAGCAACTCCTTCCTAGAACTTAGACCTGACAGTCTCTCTTCTCCACATCCTAGGTTTCTTGGTCAACTTCACAGCATTTTAAAGAACAGACCTAGTGGGTTTTACAGTGGCCACAGACACCTTTGCACTCAAATTTCCTGGCAAAAAAAATGTCCATATCAGATGGGAGCCGAAAGCGGCTGTTTCTCTGAGGCCCTTGACTTATCTCCTTGATCTCATTGAAGCAATCTCTGCAGGCCGGATACACTATCAAATCCTCCAACATTGGAAAACTCACCTTCTATGCCAAGGTGCATCTTTCACTGAGCTCATCCCTCTGAATGACGAGTCTCACTCAAAACTTTGCAGGTGGTTTTGAAATATGGAAGCCTGGAATGGAAAGGCCATCTACGGTTCCTCATTCAACTTAGTTATCAATTGAGATGCCAGCAGTCTACATTAGGGTGCCAGTTCATGATCCCTGTCAACCAGGGGAGGCTGTGGTCCACAACCAAGATAAGGTTCCACATAAATGCTGTGGCGTTTCTTGCAAGGCACATTTGCCATACAAAGCCTCACCAAAAACAGACGGGTTACAGTTTGCTCTGGATGGACGTATCGATGCTAAGGTATGTCAACAAGTTGGGAGGTGCAAAATCCATACTCCTAGCAGACGATTCACAGGATCTGTAGGAACACTGCTTCTGCAACAACTGCTTGGTGATTGTGGAACATCTCCCAGGTCTTTCTAAATCTACTGCAGACTGGTTCTCCAGGCACCTCAGGTACTCCAGTGACTAGAGACTAGATCTGTCAATTTTCTTTTCTCTGCCCACTCTCTGGGGTCTCCTACACATAGACCTCTTTACCTTCCACTTGAACTTCAAGCTCCCCACATTTGTGAGGTTACGTCCCAATCCAGATGCTTGGGCAAAGGACGCCGCTCTTTATGACTGCTCCCAGTTCCTCCATTATATCTTTCTACAATTTGCTCTTTACCTAAAGTCCTTGTGTATACGAGCTGCTTCCTATGGAAGTTGATCTTGGTCACTCCTCATTGGCCTTCTCAAGCTTGGTTTCCCTATCTCCTGGACATAGCTACAGACACCCCTCACTTCTCCCGTCGTTCAGCTTGCTTCTTCTCGACCCAGAAGCCAAGCTCACATTGTGATCCTGCAGCGCAATCTTCATCTTGTTGTGTGGGATATCTGTGGTGATTCTGGAGATGGCTAGACTTTTTGAGGGTTGATGTAGATCTGATCGATGATGGCACTCGTTGAGCTTACAGTGCTTCCCGAAAGGCCTGGCTTCCTGTCCACTTACTTTGTCCATTTTTCTCTTGACTCTTTTCTCTAGTGGCTGTTTACACAGGACTATCAGTATCCACCGTTCCACTATCGCAACTCTCCTGCCTCTGTATAAATCTGTCTCCTTAAGTAAGGATTCCCTTGTCTGTCATCTTCTGAAGGGAATTCACCTTAAGAGACATCCCTTAGCTTATTGTAACTCTTCCTGGGATGTGATGCCAGGAGCATCAATACGATATATTACATATTATACATGCCTCATTGTCTTTAATTAATTCTTAAATTTCCTCTTCACTGAAGCTAGGAAAATCCCTAAAGCACCTGCTTTCTGTTTGGATTTGAGAGAGTGCACGAATGTATCTACATGAATGCAAAATTGGCCCAAGGGAGTGAAATGACTGAAGTTTAGTTTCAGAGTTCACCAAGGTTGTGTTCTTACATCTTTCCTATTTTGCATGTATATTCATGGGATCATTGCTGTGTTCTCTTTATACTTGAGGCATCATTCCTTGACAGGGAATGTATTGCATAATTGCCTTTTATGGATGATGCTGCCCTTAGTTTGAAGATCCCATTGGAAGTTGAGAACATTGTGATTGTTTTTTTCCTTCTTTTTCAGGGATGATGGTTTAGCAGTCCATTGCCTAAAGGCCACATTTAAGATGTTTAATCCCATCAGAGTATCAACCCTAAAATTAATCTAATTTGCTCTTTACTGGTGATATCATGTAGAACATAAAAAAAATTGATGGTTGTAATGCTAAAATTTATCTCGGCCTCTGGCAATGCCAGGACTGCATTTCGACCTCTATGCCACTCCAGAGACCATCCATTTGCAAATCAATTTTGGTTCTGGTCCAAACTGAACTGCCAGGCCTGATTCCATCCACAAGGGAGGGCAAGCAATACTAGACCGGGTCTCATCACTGAAGTTCAGCTTGAGTCTTATGGCACAGTGAGAATGTGATGTACATCTGGGCATAGCCATCATTCTTATGATGTCTCATTTAGAAGAACAAAGAATTGATATGTGGAATACATGAATTATCCTGAGAGATTGGTAATTACTCTGTGCCAAACTCTGATCCATTAATCTAAGTGTGAAGGTATGCCCAGACTTGGCAGAGACATTTTCAAGCATTCCAGCCATCATCTTTTGTTGTCTTAGAATGACTGGAGATAGTCCGCGATTTTGATTTGATATTATCTAGGTGTACGATCAGCAGATAAACAGGAACTTCTCCAGGTATCTTCTAGGATGGTTGTTATGCATTTCTTCGCCAATCAGGGCGTTTGAGCAGTGAATTGTTTGTAGAAAGCATTGAGTGCGCTGCCGACCATTCACTTGAGAGGCGCCTGTAATTTAACATGTTTGCGCCACCTTCGCAAGTCCTGGTTATGGAAAGTTCTCATTAGACCCTCAGAATTCCACAAGGAATACCATTGCTGCATCGTCAACAGAGATACCAAAGAATTTGTATTGAATTATGATCTTATTTGTCTTCAGCAAACTTGGCACCTGAATGAAAGTTCTTTTGAATAGTACAGCATTTTTTAATCCAAAGTCCTGCCACCTGTACGTGGCCGTACAATGGGAGGGCTTATTACATTAGTAAAGGCGATTTTCAGGTACTCAGGTTCCATCATTAAGGGTTATAACGTTTGTTTTCTTGTACTTATTGAAGGGAACTTTTATTTTTTATATAATCATTTTCAATCTAGCCCTCATTCCTGCTAAACGTGCACCACACGATGTTATACCTTACAAATTGTTAGAATTTCTTGAATATTTATCAAAAACTCAAGCTGGAAACCCAGGTGATTTCAATTATGTAGTTGCTTGGTAACAAGGTGAAATCTGCACATGCAATAATATATGGGGAATGTCCCTCGTTGTATATCAGAAGTCTTGAAGTAGCCTAGGAGGAAAAAATTTCTATAAAAAAATAATGTATCAGTAATTTAGGTCCTTGAACGGCAGGTGCCCTACAGATCAACTTGTTAATATTGCACATATTTCCCCCTTGGAGTCTAACGCTGTCCTTGACTATATGTATGTGTATTAGTGGTTTCTTAACAAGCTCTGCAATGTTTCTATCCTACGTAATATTGATAGTGACCATTTGCCCCAACAGAGGATTATGTATTGGGCTGAAGATTTATCTTTGATATCAATAATGTTTTAGTAATCATATGGCCCTCAGTCAATCTTTATACTGTTCTTAGCTGGTCTAAAACCATGCAGAAAGTAGGGCTCGCAGCTCTTGCTCGGGAAATACTTTCTAATTGAGAATACATTTTCTGCACAATTCGATCATTAGTAGCAAGGTCAACCAGGAAACCATCTGCTAGGTCATTTCGGTGCTTATCAAGATGCCAATTTGATCAATCATAGTTTAACATTGAGTGCAAAAGTAGCAAGAAAATCTGCTATGAAACCCTTTCCACCAAAAATGTTGTAACTTTCCTATCTGAAAGGCCAATATGTTGGCAGCTAAAAGAGTTTGTGAATTAATTCTTAGGGCCATGAAAATATCACCAGGAAAACAAATTGATACATTTGTGTTAAAGCATTTTGGCAAGAAGTGACTGGGAGTGACAATCCAATTTTTGAGATTTTTGATTTGGAATGACAAAATGTGTTGAACCTTATGAGGGCAACATTTTGTCCTTGTGTCTTTCATGCCCTTGTGCTCAGACTGCCTGGACTTTTGTCACTGTGCCCAGGATCCAGAACTTTAGTTCCTTAACCACTTGGATGCTAATGACAAGGGTAACTCGTCATGGAGTGCCCATTCATTTCAATGGAAATGACAGTAAAAATCTGCAGGTGCCTTAGCATCCAATTAAATAACTCCAGAATGGTCTTCCAGTGGCAGGCCTAAAGATGGACTTGCCTTTCTGGTCAAATGTGCTACAGTGACTATTTGTTCATTCAGGTTCTTCAAAGCGGCATTATTCCCACTTCCTGGCCAAACAGCATCTTAAATCTGTTATATAAAAAAAGGCTCTAGAAGAATTACAAAATAAAAATAAAGCCGATTGCTACGTTGGACTTCAGCAAATTTTTATTGCACTTTTTAAGCAATGTGTGTCTAGATATCAGATTCTCGACCGGGTGCAGGTAGAATTTATAGTTTGACATAGTGCCTGCAACACCCTTATGGCTTCATATGCGGTACGGTATAAGTAAATTAACACAAAGATACTGTTGAATGTTGATTTATTGACTTATCAATGCCTGTGACAGCATGGGGTTGTTCAAGATGCTAGGCCTACATGTAGACTGGATTCTCTTATATTTCATCCAAAAACGATGTGTATCCACCTGGGTACAGGTTGTAATTAGGAGTAGATTTAAGTTGATCTGACCCTTTTCGACTGTGATGGGGTTAAATCCGGCCACATTCTGGTTTAACTTTATTAAACATTAGTCTGTGCCCAACTCTGATTGATTAATCTAAATATAAAGGTGTTCTCAGACTTGAGTCTCTTGCAATGCCAGATTTATTCTGTCACATGAACAAATTCAACTGTCACCCACCTAAACTGGGTGGCCAAAAATTCTAGCTATTGCCTATTCTGAGAATTTACTTATGTTGACTAGGATCCCTGTTGACTCCGGCATTCCTGCGACTCCATGTCTCAATATCGTAAAGATAATGGCTGAAAATTAATTTGACTAAAACCAATGTTATGATCTTGGATAAATCCACTTAGAGTTGTCGTAGAAGGTAGGGGGTGTTTGACTGGGGAATACCAACATTTCTACTATTTGGGCATCACTATGTCCTTCAATTTACATTTGATTCCTCTGCTGAGCTCTTTAATATGCAAATGTCATAAGTAAATTACTTAAAATTAATCTTTTTTGCAAAAATTCTAATGTGGTTTCTTACCCCATAATCTTAAATGTGCTTATGCCCAGAGTGTCCATATTTTCGCTACTGCTTGTCATCTATGTTAGACAAATTTTAGAAAATAATTTTTTGGGGAGAATCTTGCTCAGTTTGTAGCAACTCACTCCTAGAGATTAACAGCCTGATTCATGTACGGGCCGTTTTGCGTGTCCCAAATAGCGATTAATAGCGACTCGCTATTGAGGAAACGCAAAACGGCATTCATGTACTTTTCGGGGAAAAAATAGCGACTCGCACGCGGGCGCTAAAGCCGTTAGCGACCTACAAAAAACGCAGAAAAATCGCTATTTCCGGCTACCTGCGATCGGGATTGCGACTCGCAATCCCGATCGCACGGGATTGCGACTCGCAATCCCGTGCGATCGGGAATGCGAGTCGCAATCCCGTGCGATCGGGAATGCGAGTCGCATTCTCGCGGGATCTGGAAAACGGGAAGACGCATTCCGAGCACCGTGATGACATCACAACCAGGAAGCAGCCAAATCCCACCCCCAAACACCACAGCGACGCTATCCTTCGAGTGTTCACGACGGAAAGCTGACGCTAAACCTCCGTTAGCGACTCCCGACCCGGCCGAATTAGCGACCGCCATGTCCGACGAACCTGTCCCTGGCCCCAGCAACAGTGCTGGCCGCAAGCGCAAACTCAAGTTCTCCGAGCAGGAGCTGGAGAACCTGATTGAAGGGGTGGTGGCCAACCACGACCAGCTGTTTGGTGCCAACTCCAGGAGGGTCCCAGAGCAGGAGAAGCGGAGGATCTGGGTGGGGATAGCCTCCAGCGTCAACTCTGTGGGCGTTGCGGACAGGTCGTTGGAGGAGCTGAAAAAGCGCTGGTACGACCTCCGAGGGCGTGCCAAGGAGAGGGTGGCGGAGCGCCTTGGTGAGGCATCAGGCACTGGAGGTGGTGGACCGACTGTCTCACCCAACACACCCCTGGAGGACCAGGTTGAGGACACCTTGGAGAGGGAGGCGTGTGTTGGCGTGACCCCTCTGGACTCCTCCCGCCCCACCCAAGACACCCAAGGTAAGTGGCATGCGACTGCGACCCTGTCCCCTATGACCGTCCCTGACCAAATAGGCTCACTCATTGGCCCTTAGTCATGCCTATGTTGTGCATCAGGAAATGCCCTGAAGCATTGTGGGAGACGTAGTATGTCCACAATGTAGTAGTACCACAATGCGGCCAGAAAGGTTCCAAAGTGCGCAAATCCACAGCCATCCAGGGAATGACACCCAGCATGCATGTAACATCTGCACGTCTGACAGTCACATGCACCTAATGAGTATCCACTTACCCTCACAGGTGCCGATGATAGCAGTGACAGCGAGAGGCTGCTGATTGATGAGGAGGCCCAGGAGGAGGAATCCCTACCCGATACCCAGCCACCAGCCCCTGCCGCTGCGCCAACACCAGCAGCCAGGCCCCCCACCGTACCTGCTGCTACATCTGCAGGCCCCCACGGCTGCCAAGGCCAGGCCCACCACCTTACCTGCTGCTACATCTGCAGGCCCACCGGCTGCCAAGGCCAGGCCCACCACCTTACCTGCTGCTACATCTGCAGGCCCACCGGCTGCCAGAGCCAGGCACCCCACCAATGTGCCTCCAGCGCCTGCCGCACCTGCAACACCAGCTGCTACACCACCTGCAGCTCGTCCAACCAGATCTGGGCCAGCCACATCCGCAACACAGCGGCCGCACAGCAGGAGGGGCAATGGGCATCTCCATGCCTGCATGAGCGTGGAGCGGCGCATGCTCCGAATACACCAGCGCCAGTCGCAGCAGCAAGGAGCCATCCAGCTCCAGCTGCATAAGATTGGCCGCAATGTGGCGGGAGTCGGCGAGCGGATGGACCGCATGACGGCGGCCATGGACCGCATGACGGCGGCAATGGAGGACAATACTGCAGCGCTCGTGAAGCACCGCAGTGTTGCAAGCAGGCGCCACCACCAACTGTTGAGCCGGCTGTCGACCTATAGTCGGTCAAATTATGTGGCAGCAAATGCCACCACCCAGCTGTCGCGGCGCTCTTTGACCCAGCAGCACCAACTGGTCCAGTGCTGCGAGGACATTACCCGGGTGCTGGAGCACTTGACCACCGCCGTTACCGCACTGCATACACCTGTGCTACCGGCCATTGTAGGGGGAGACGATGCGAGTGAGGGTGCCTCCAGTGTGAGCAGCCACTCTGCCACGCAGGTCCCCCCACCTAGGCGCAGCACCAGGGCTACGCCTGGTACAGCTGCCCAGGATGAGGAAGAGCCTCACAGGCGCCTGGGAATTACGCGCCGGAGGCGCCAATGACATTGTGTGAGGGACACAGGCGCAGGCTGACGCTAAGCCTGCCATGAACCTTCACATGCAGTATGCAGGAATACTGTATTTTGTAAATAGTTGTTACCATGACCCTTTTTTCTTGTGAATCAAACAAATACATTTATTTTGCTGCACACATTCGCCTTGTGTAATCATTACATTTTGCATGCAATTGTGATATGTGGGGTGGGGGAAGGGGGTGGGCTAGAAATTGTTAGCTGTGATGTGGTTGCGACGTCTGTGGCCTTCAGCTGGGTTCTCCCCGCGTGCATGGTGCGCATGTGCTGGTGGCCGGTCGTCCCCCTCAGATTCACTGCCTGAGATGTCAACTGGTATCCGGCGCTTGGTTGCAATGTTATGAAGCATTGCACAGACAGCCACAATGCGGCAGCACGCTGCAGGACTGTAATACATGGCCCCACCTGTCTTGTGCAGTATACGGAACCTGCTCTTGAGCAGGCCAAATGTCCTTTCAATACAGTTCCTTGTCCGGATGTGCGCAACATTGTAGCGCCGTTGCTGAGGTGTGGCAGGGTTGAGGTAAGGGGTCAGGAGGTATTCCCGTAGGGCGTAGCCACTGTCACCTGAATGAGAGGAGCAGATGTTGATTGCCTGTGCAGCGCAGTTACTTCATAGCAATGTGACATTGTCGACAAAGTGTACTTACCAAGTAGGTGTCCTTCCCCAAACTCTCCCCTGATCAGTCGTGTGTGGAGTCCGCTGTGCCTGAAGATAAAGGAGTCATGGGTACTCCCTGGGTACTGGGCCACAATGTCAGTGATGATGGTCTTGGCATTGGAGACCATCTGTATGTTGAGGGAGTGGTAGGACTTCCTGTTGCGGTACATATACTCCGTGCCAGCTGGTGGGCAGATGGCGACGTGGGTACAGTCTATGCAGCCGAGGACATGGGGAAAATGGGCGACATTATAAAATTGTAGTTTTGTCAGGTCCAATTCCTGTTGGCTCGTGGGAAATGTGATGTGCCGGTGGAGCTGGCTGAGCATGGCGTCAACAAAAGTGTGGAGGCAGCGTGACATGGTGGGCTGGGATATCCCCCCAGCAGCGGCTACTATGCCCTGGAAACTGCCGGAGGCCAGGAGGTGCAGGCTGCACAATACCTGCACATGTGTGGGCACAGAATTGTTTCGCCTTGTTGGGTGCTGCATGATGGGGTCGAGTTCTTGTATCAGCCAGGTGATCATTTCCCCATTCAGCCTGTATTTTGCATAAATCTGTTCTCTGGTTTGGCCCAGCAAGGTGACCCGCTGCCGGTAAATCCTTGCCTGCCTCATGCGTCTCCTCCGTGCTGCTCGCTGTAGCCTTCGCCGCCTCACCACCATGTACATCCCAGGCATTGTGGAACGCCTAATGCTGCTGCTGAATGTCCTTATGTGTGATTGGTCAGGCCTGGACCTGTTGGTGATTGGCCAACAGTTTTTCAAATTTTACTTAATCATGGCTTTTATGGTTACCACCTGCTTTGAGTTGTCCTTAAATTGCGCCGCGCAAACGTGCGATTTAGCGCTTTTTCGCTAATGTATTTCTTTCATGAATGCCGATTGAGACAATATTGCGTTTCGCTATTCATTTCGCAGATTCCGTGGTTGGTCGCTATTTCCGTATCGCTAATGCTCGACTTCCCGGAGTCTGCGACTATTACAGCGTAATCGCTATTCCAATCGCTATTATTTTTTTGCGATTTCGCTATTTCGTACTTGAATGCCGATTCCGTGTTTTGCACCCGCAATTGCGTTTTCGCAGCCATTGCGGGCGCTATTTCGCTTCATGAATCAGGCTGTAAGTGATTACACTTTTGTAAACCCCCCCCGCCTTGTGAAGTGTGCGATTAATCAGTCTTCTTTACACCCAGACGCTGCCTTACCTGCCGTGAGGGGAACGGCCAACTCGCTTTGCTCTCTGCCACAGCTGCCCGCCTGCTCTCTGCCCGAACCGCGCCGTGAGGGAAACGGCCAGCGCTTGAAATCTTTAGCGCCCATACCGCCATCCACCGCCATCCACCCGGTGCAGCAGCAGCTGGGGAACTACATCACCCAGCTGCCCCGGGGGTGGACGCGGCGGGTGTGACGGCGGCCACGCGCCAGGAGGCGCCTTATTAGCAGGGAGCGCCGAAGCGCTCTTGGGACACTCCAGACGCCGCCTTACCTGCCGTGAGGGGAACGGCCAACTCGCTTTGCTCTCTGCCACAGCTGCCCGCCTGCTCTCTGCCCGAACCGCGCCGTGAGGGAAACGGCCAGCGCTTGAAATCTTTAGCGCCCATACCGCCATCCACCGCCATCCACCCGGTGCAGCAGCAGCTGGGGAACTACATCACCCAGCTGCCCCGGGGGTGGACGCGGCGGGTGTGACGGCGGCCACGCGCCAGGAGGCGCCTTATTAGCAGGGAGCGCCGAAGCGCTCTTGGGACACTCCAGACGCCGCCTTACCTGCCGTGAGGGGAACGGCCAACTCGCTTTGCTCTCTGCCACAGCTGCCCGCCTGCTCTCTGCCCGAACCGCGCCGTGAGGGAAACGGCCAGCGCTTGAAATCTTTAGCGCCCATACCGCCATCCACCGCCATCCACCCGGTGCAGCAGCAGCTGGGGAACTACATCACCCAGCTGCCCCGGGGGTGGACGCGGCGGGTGTGACGGCGGCCACGCGCCAGGAGGCGCCTTATTAGCAGGGAGCGCCGAAGCGCTCTTGGGACACTCCAGACGCCGCCTTACCTGCCGTGAGGGGAACGGCCAACTCGCTTTGCTCTCTGCCACAGCTGCCAGCCTGCTCTCTGCCCGAACCGCGCCGTGAGGGAAACGGCCAGCGCTTGAAATCTTTAGCGCCCATACCGCCATCCACCGCCATCCACCCGGTGCAGCAGCAGCTGGGGAACTACATCACCCAGCTGCCCCGGGGGTGGACGCGGCGGGTGTGACGGCGGCCACGCGCCAGGAGGCGCCTTATTAGCAGGGAGCGCCGAAGCGCTCTTGGGACACTCCAGACGCCGCCTTACCTGCCGTGAGGGGAACGGCCAACTCGCTTTGCTCTCTGCCACAGCTGCCCGCCTGCTCTCTGCCCGAACCGCGCCGTGAGGGAAACGGCCAGCGCTTGAAATCTTTAGCGCCCATACCGCCATCCACCGCCATCCACCCGGTGCAGCAGCAGCTGGGGAACTACATCACCCAG
The DNA here is from genome assembly GCF_964261635.1 of Lissotriton helveticus. Taxonomy (NCBI): domain Eukaryota; kingdom Metazoa; phylum Chordata; class Amphibia; order Caudata; family Salamandridae; genus Lissotriton; species Lissotriton helveticus. The sequence goes on from NC_136069.1 coordinate 1,259,234,559, forward strand.
CTGCCCCGGGGGTGGACGCGGCGGGTGTGACGGCGGCCACGCGCCAGGAGGCGCCTTATTAGCAGGGAGCGCCGAAGCGCTCTTGGGACACTCCAGACGCCGCCTTACCTGCCGTGAGGGGAACGGCCAACTCGCTTTGCTCTCTGCCACAGCTGCCCGCCTGCTCTCTGCCCGAACCGCGCCGTGAGGGAAACGGCCAGCGCTTGAAATCTTTAGCGCCGATACCGCCATCCACCGCCATCCACCCGGTGCAGCAGCAGCAGGGGAACTACATCACCCAGCTGCCCCGGGGGTGGACGCGGCGGGTGTGACGGCGGCCACGCGCCAGGAGGCGCCTTATTAGCAGGGAGCGCCGAAGCGCTCTTGGGACACTCCAGACGCCGCCTTACCTGCCGTGAGGGGAACGGCCAACTCGCTTTGCTCTCTGCCACAGCTGCCCGCCTGCTCTCTGCCCGAACCGTGCCGTGAGGGAAACGGCCAGCGCTTGAAATCTTTAGCGCCCATACCGCCATCCACCGCCATCCACCCGGTGCAGCAGCAGCTGGGGAACTACATCACCCAGCTGTCCCGGGGGTGGACGCGGCGGGTGTGACGGCGGCCACGCGCCAGGAGGCGCCTTATTAGCAGGGAACGCCTCTCGCACACGCGAGTCGCGCGCGGGAGAAGCCCGGGACAAGGGCGGGACCGTCTGTGGCCGTCAGTGGTCTACAGTGGCCGGGCGGGCCAGGTCCCTAAGTCTTTCTCTTTTAAGGTGAGCACTGTACTTGGACACGAAAATGGGCGACAATACGCCCGTTGCCATTAGCAATGAAGTCTCCACCCAGGGTGTTGATACCTCCGTCTCTCTCATCACATCTTTTGAGACACTGATAGACACAGCTTTTAACGAGATTGTGGAGACTGAGAGGAGGTTTTCTATGGGTCCATTTTCTACCAACTTTAACTCGAGTGTAATAACAAACAGTACAAGTAGTACCTATGGGAATATGCACATAACCCCCGCAGTAACTATTGTTAAGCCGTCACATCCTCCTGTCGATGTTCCCATTGTCTCAGATGACGAAGATACTATCACCTATATAGCACAGGACTCTGCCTTTTCTTCCCCGGCAGTTGTCGCCTTAAAACCGGCACATATATCTTCACCTACTGTACCTACTGTAGCTTCGCTAAATGAAAACGTTCCAACAACAATCACAATAGCTTCATTCGATGAGGCTCATACCTTGGACAATTTAGAACTTAGTAGCAACAAACAGGGAGGTGAAAAACGCAAAAGAGGCACCACTAAGCAAAGTGCCAACAAAAGGAAACAACCGCCAACCCATAAGAATCAGCCCACACCCCAAAGTCTGTGGAATAAACAGAAATCCACAGGGATGCAAATTGCTACTATGGAGGAAGAAGATCAAGCAGATATGGGATGTACTATCGTGCCATCTACCATTCACTCCAGTGAGAGCTCTAATACTGTTTGGACCCAAACAACACTAATGGGAGATAATTACAATCTTTCAAGACAGAATGTGAACCTTATAGAAACTATAGTGGATACTATTTTTAATCGGATAGAAAAGCAAATGATCAGTCAGTTTAATAATGTTTTTAAAAGACTTGATAGACTTGACAATTTGGTCAAAAACGGAGAAACAAAAAAGAAGGGGTCTGTTGTTTTGGACCAAATTAGGGCCGATCGTCTTATAAAAGAACTGGAATCTGTAAATAACACTCTGTCTGCAAAGAAACAGGAAACTTCTACTCTCCTGGGCGGGGTTTTGAGTAACCCCGGAACTTTGCCGCTGTCTACTGTGCTACCTACAGCTCCATTAAGACCTACTGATGGAGGGCCACTTTTAACAAAATCAGATTTGACTACTAGGCCTACCCCTACACCTGCCCCTAGGAAAACTACAACCTCCCTCATCACTAACTGCACCAACACTGCTTCGAACTGTGAGAATGGTTCTACCCAATCAGCGACAGCGTTGAGATCAACTGTTGTAAGTAATACTGAGGACATTCGTAAACAAGGGCCAAATAAATTAATTAAGCATCAAGGGCCGGCTTTACACTTGCCTCCAGATGCTTGTCCCTATGTTTTAGTTCTTGCAGGCGTACCACAGTTGAGGGAGAGCCAGGGGGAGTCTTGGGTGCAATTAAGAAATAAATGCATAGATTGGCTGACTAAACATAAAGGCGTTGGTTATGATATCTCTAGAGAGATTTTATCAGCACGTAGGGTGTCGTGGATTGGACCTCTAACTAAAGATAAGGAAGGCGACTGCATAGTTCTTAATTTCCAGAACCCAGGGACTGTGAGAAACCTTCTTAATAGAAACAGTAACTGCTCTGCCATTTCTACTGTTGTAACCATGCTACCTTTGAGTTATTTCTACAGACAAATGGCAAGACATCCACGGCCTCCTCCAGTGCAATTTTTATCACAACCACTACCTCAACCAATGCACTTTCACCCTTCGTCCATGTACTTTCAGCCACCGCCTATGCAATTCCAATCGGCCCCATTTCCTCTTAATATGTTCAATAGATTTGCACCTTTGTCGGACTTAGATTTGCAGGATTGACCATCTCTGCCTAATTCTGTTGTACCATCTATGTCGCCAATTTCTGAATCCCAGGTTGTTCCCCAATACTTGCCTCAACCTTTGACTCGACCGGTTACGAGTCAAAAAATTTTGATTTCAAAAAGAAAGAACCTGGATTCCGAATTATTGGTTGTAAGTTGGAATATAGCAGGTCTAAAATCGAAATTAAAAATTCCAGAATGGCTAACTTGGGTTGACAATAATTGTGATATATTGATGTTGCAAGAAACTTGGTGTATAATGTCACCATCGATGGAGGGCTTCTGTTGTTACAATTTAAAAGCCACCCCCTCCCATATGGGCAGGCCCAGTGGGGGCTTATCCATCTGGTCCAAAATAAAACCTGGGGTCCAAACTACATTGATCCCTACTTTAGGTAACTGTTTTATGGCCATTAAGTATTTTAATAGAATGAAATTGTGCATTATTAACTTTTATAATAATGATTTCGTAACTCATCCTAATGATAATTTTATTTCTTTGTTTGCATTTATTGATGATATTATGGAAGGGCATAAGTATGGGCCTTTTGACGGTATCTGTATCGGAGGGGATTTCAATGCCCATATATATCGCAGGAGCCCACCATGTAAAAACGGTGAAGAGTTGAAAAATCTTTTAGCCTCCCGTGATTTATTAAATGCAATGGAAATTGTGGGTTCAAGTGTTGATAGCATAACAACCCCAACTTTCGTGGGTCATGGTTGTGCATCCACAATAGATTACATATTTATATGCCCATTATTAAGTGACATCATCTTAAAAGCAGAAGTCATCTGTTCCGCTTATAGCGACCACTATCCAATTAGAATATATTTACATAATCCTCAGACCTGGAAGGTTGCAGCAAAAGTAGAGAGTGGGCCAAAAAATCTGTCTTTATCGACCGATAGATTAAGACTAGTGTGGAAAGGGGTAGACAATAAAGACATTTTAGCTAGAGTAATTAGAAAACATCTTGTGGTAGTAGAGACTTGCTTATCATACTCGAGCCCCTGTGTTGTTGTGGTTGAGGCCTTTGGCAATTTATGCAGAGCCATTAAAAAAGAATCTTCTAAACCAGCTAGGCAGAATATAGCTCAAGGTCCACGCTGGTTTGACTCTGCCTGCTCCAAGGCCAATAGGGAATTGAGGGCTGCCCTAAAAACTAACCCTAGGGATGTGCCATTGGTACGAGATTTAAGATCAAAATATAAAATTGCCCTACATACCAGATCTGAGGCTCTGGTAATTAACCATTGGGAATCTCTCATACGCACTGCCATGCTAAAGGATACAGCCGGCTTCTGGAGAGAAGTGAAGTCCCTAAGATCCTTTGGCTCTAGTCTCAACCCAATTAACTGCAACATAACCGGTGAGGCTTGGGTTGAGCACTTTTCACAAATTTATGCCATATCAGCCACCTCTCTAGTTATTGCCCCCCTATCCAATAGCGTTGAACCTTTGACCTTTTCATTAATAGAGGTCGAGGAAGCTATAATTGATAGTGCAAGTAACAAAGCACCTGGCCCCGATGGTCTCTCTATCGATCAGATTAAATCAGAAATTAATTTCTGGGCCCCTCTCCTATGCAACCTTTTTAATAACCTGTGCGAAAACTCAATTCCTGAATCCTGGTCGAACAGTGTTATCGTACCAATCTTCAAAAAAGGTGACAGGTCGGATCCTGCCTGCTACCGTCCGATCTCACTGATCGACAATACGTTAAAGGTCCTTGGTAGGGTAATCTTTAAACGGATAAGGAACTGGGCTGAGGACAACAATGTTCTTCATTGTAGTCAACTTGGATTTAGAAGCCACGTAGGCACAGTTGAACAGTGTCTAAATTTAAACCTGATTATGGCTAAATACATTATTGTTAAAAAATCCCCCCTTTATTTAGGTTTCATGGATCTGAGTTCTGCATTCGATTTTGTTAATCGTTCTAGGTTGTGGTCTCTTTTGCTTGATTATGGTTTGGATGACTCTCTGGTGTATTTTTTGTCTGAGTTACATAGGGACTTAAAAGCAAGAGTACGGATAAATAATGATGGCGATCTGTCCAATGATGTTCTTATTAGCAGAGGAGTTAGACAGGGCTGCGTACTCGCCCCCCTGCTTTTTATTTTATATATCAATGGGTTGAGCAGCAGTTTAAATAAAATTACTAAGGACGTTCCAATTATAAATGGCGTCCCCATTACTACTCTACTTTATGCGGATGACGCAGTACTAATGGGGCGAACCCCGAACGCTCTACGCATCTTAATTTCGGGGTTTGTTGCGTTTATGTCTGATCTTGGTTTAAATACCAATTTTAAAAAATCCTTTATCATGAACTGCGGACCTAAAAAGTACAATATTACATCAATTAAATCCGGCAACAATATTTTAAAATGCACTAGCACTTTTCCCTATTTAGGGTTACTTTTTTCCAACTCTGGCTCTTGGCAGCCGCATGCCGCTTATGCGAGAAATAAAATTGGCAAGTCAATTAAATCAATTTTATCCCTCCGACAACCAAAACTGGCAGATGTGGTAACACCCCTACTTAATATATACCGCACCCAATGTCGACCAACTGGGACATATGGAGCTGAAGTGTGGGGATACTGCAAAAGCACGGGTCTTCAGTCAGAGGAAAATAGATTTTGTAGGAGGGTGCTGGGAGGAGTCCCATGCGCCTCTACACTTATCTGTCATAACGAATTGAGATTGTCCTATATTGATGACTTCATTAGGTCTAGGCCTGCTCTCTTTTGGATCAAGGTATGGTTAAATCCAGCAGCGTCCTTAACGCGCAGTATAATATCTGACTGTTTGTTAAGTGATAGTTTTCATCACATACCTTGGTTTAATGCAGTCAAGGATAGCCTGCAGAGCGTGGGTCAGGGTTCCTTGTTTAGTTCCCCGAACTCTATTGTCCCCGCCCATAAGCACAGTATTAAACGGGCTTTACTTGACCTATACAAAGAGGATCGCTTGAGGTCTGAGTCTATTAAATCTGGTGTCATTAGATATCAGCTCATTATTGACCTAAGTTGTGATAATTTGATTAATTTGGAAAATTTTTATAGATACTTGTCAATACCCATAGGAAAGTGGAATAGGAGCCTTTTGTTCAGGTTTCGGGATGGAAGCATAGTAAATTTGCTCAGCTTCCCCCTTGGCTACAACAAAAAACTGGAAGAATTGGACTGCCCCTGTTCTCAGGGCGGGAAACAAAGTCTATTGCACTATTTCTTCTTCTGCGGCTTCTATAAATTATATACCTGTCAATACTTAAGGCCGACCCTTTGTAAATATAACCTCAGAGATTTTAATCTTGCTTTAAAATTTCTCCAATTGCTACATACTGATGAAGTTATATACACTGTAAACTGCTTTATAAAAAGTTGTGTCAAATCGAGGTCATGCATGGAGTTTGGATAATTGCTAATAGCACTATGGTATTGTTGCACTTCTTGCACCTAATTATTTATTTTAATTGCCCGTTGATTTAGTTGTATATGTATTCTGTTGTAAAGGATCATTTTTTGGGAGTACATAACTTGAATTTTATGTGTATGCTGCTAGTAGTATAATATTTCTCCCTTTATTATCCTCTTTGCACTTTATACTATGCTTACCGCACTTTATGATATATGCTGCTTAAATGCTATCTTGATAAATCTGTTTATTTATATATGTTTTAAACTGTTCTTAATGCATTTTTATGTACTTTTATGGATGTATTGACAATCCGAATAAAGATCATTTGACTTGACTTGACAGTCTTCTTTATTTCCATAATATGGGTAAAGCTGGAAATCATGAGGCAGTGTTGATTTGCTCCTATTGGTGGAATAGTTATTTTTTTCTAAAAACACTCAAGTGAAATTTGCTGTTACTGGCAAAATTACTATACGTATGAAAACGTGATGAGTTCTGGCCCCAAGAGCCTATCTAGAAATTAGGTTTAAAAGAAATACTACATTTAAAATAAAATCACATAGCTTTAAGTCTTACCACAACCCCTCCCAGAGGATTAAGCAAGGAGGTATTCTTGCCCCCACATACTCTATTATAACTCATTCTAAAGTATGTAATGGTAAATTACTAATATTTGCAACTAGCATTTATGATACAATTTCCATTTCTTAGATACAAAAGTAATGGCAGAATGGAATCTAGTTGTGCCAAAAACCACCTATCGTGTGTGGCATGGTTGTAGTTAGGAAAGCATTTTTATGCATATGCTCTGGACTAATAATTATGGTGCAAAGATTTTTAAATTCAATGTTTAATTCATATGACACAAGGGGCTTATCTGTTTACTCTCCAGTGACTTTCAAACCAGGATCGCACCTGTGTTTAACAATTTCATGATATTTTGTTTAAATTTATTATTGGTTTATTCTATGTATTCTGTTATATCTTTGTAAATATATCTCTAATATTGCTTATTGAATGTGCAGATTGTAAGAAATTGTATTATTATTTGGGGCGAGTGACTGCCCACTTCTTGGAATAATCAAAACCCTTGTCAGGGTGAACCGATAAAGTGATGTGAGCCCATCTCCCTGGTTAGCAATTGCACAGAGCAGAGGGTCTTAACTTAGTGAAATATGTAAAGTATTTATGCTGTGCCAAAACAATAATAAAGTCAAAACACCGGACAATAAAAATCCCAAACCAATTTTGAAACATAGAGTAAAAATAATAAAGAAAATATCACCAAATGTCTACACAGGGATGGTCTGTAGCCATGTTTGCACTGCCACTGTAGTGGATGGCCCAATAGGTGCTATCCACAAGTGGCATTTAATTTCCAGGCCCTGGGTACACTTTCCATACTGTATATTCGGGACTTCTAGGCAATTTAAATCTACCAATAAGGAATAAACTAATTTAAAGATGCTTAAAGTGAGAAAACCTAGAGTCTGAAACAATCCATCCCCCAGTGAACAAGACGAGCGTAAAGCTTTTCAGAGTCAAGACAAATACAGAAAAGACTTCCGAAAAAACCATCTTAGAAGGATCTACCGTGTACCCGCAGAAATAACAAACGGCACCATGATTGGAATTACAGAAAGAACAAATTGCACCTCGATGTAGGCGCACTTTGACAAGAAGACATCACGTTTTCACACAACTTAAAAAGCAAGCACAGACAGGATAAAAAAGAAACATTGGTCCTGAGGAGAGTTCCTGGTTGAAGGAACTCGAAACGCGTCGACCACGTTACTTGCTTGGCCGATCTTTTGAAAAAGTTACCAAAATACTTTCGAATGTATTTAGTTGCAGATGGCCCGTTTCCAAAAGTGTAAATAATTGGTTTACAGTGTTTTTTGTATATTAGACCAAAGAGACAGATTTTTTTGATCGCACAGTGAATTCGCTCCCCTTAACTGGGTTGTAGAAATGTATATAGGTTGTTGGGATGTGAGATCGAATGAAAGAGCAAACTAGTTCGAATGTTTTCACCACTTGTATGTTTGAGGAAGAGAATGTGTATAAAGAATATTAGAAACACATAAGAATTTTCGTATGTAGTTGAGGTTCTGAAGGGGACATATTGAATATGTGTAGCGAGATTTGTGATACAAAATGATGTGATTTAAACGACGTTCATCCATTTTTTTAAAAATAAACTGATTGATTCAAACTGAAAAAATAGTTGTGAAGGGTCAGTTTGATTCTGTCTCTTCCCATTAATAATTAGGATTGAACAAACAGCAGTATTGGCAATTGGTTTTGTTTATTATAAAGGGAGGAAAACAGCACTTTACTCTGGGTTAGCAAGGTAAGTGCACAGAGTTCTAAAGTGAGCAAAAATATAGAGTCGAGCAAAAGGTGAAAAATCCAGGGTGACCACGCTAAAAAAAAATGGATTTCCTACATTGATAAAATGTGAACTCTGTAAACTATTGATGCATTTGAAACACGCATTGACAAAGCCATCAGGTCTCGGCCTTTGAAAGGTTTGCCTTTTTGGCTTTGTCAGTACTTGATGCTGAACAGCATCAAGCATGCAATAGCTGATGAGGGTAATACCTGTAATTTGTCGAACCACTAACATTTACTCACTCTAACAGTCCAACCCTTTCCTCCCATCATCTTTTGTATGTTTGATGTAACACCCCAAGTGGCCAAGGATATGCCCAGACGACGATCCCATTCTCACTGTGCCATTGGAACCAAGCTGCTTCTGACTGATTCGGTCGAAGCTTGTCTTTGGTTGCTTGTGTTTTGGTTCAGAGTGGATCTAGCTTGCCAGTTTGGTCTGAACTGCTCCTTTGGGAATAGGGCCAAGGTTGGTTTGCATATGTATGGGTCTAATCTGAGATGGCATGGTGGGTGAAAAACAATAGGTTAGATTGCTAGAACAATTGATTGTCAGTGGTTCGACAAATTTCAAGCATTCCTCCCCGCATCTTTTGTGTGTTTGAAGGTGGATTGGCAACCCCCTTATTTTTACGGGCTCGGCGACGTCACCACGAAGTGGGGAGGAGCTGCGAGCCGTATTGTAGTGGGTTTCTCGTTCGTGCTGGATACATTTTTCTTTGCTCGTGCATTTTCAGTGCGCTATTTTATTATCTGAATAGTGATTGGTCGTCGCGGTGCTGTTTTGTTAGTAGTCTTGATGCGATAGGGCATATGTAATGTTAGTCGGCCATTTTTGGCATATTCTGTGCGGTTACGCGCACGGCAGACCATTAATTTTAATTAGGAGCTGTCAGAGTGCCCGTGTAATGCAATCCAGATGGTCTGAGCGGTGAGCGCGTTCAATGTAAAATGACGAGAGGCGAGGCAGCAGGCGAGGCTCACAGAAGATGACTCATACGTGCTCGTCCACACTGTCTTTCTTGTTTTTTGTAGGTGGCGTTCGCTTTCGATCTCTTGCATTTCTCATCTCCTTGCTGTCTGAAGTGGTGTTCATTATAAAAGAAAGCGCTGCCGTGTCTAAGTTTCCAGGAACACCATGCCCTTTAGCAAACACCTTCTTTTAATAAACACACCCTAAAGGTGTGCTGTTTCAGCTGCGGCTTTTCAAGCCCTTTTGTCTGCCGCCCCCGGCCCCCCTCCCCCTACACACACACAAAGCACCACGGACTGCAAGAGCACGTCTTACACGGGCAGTGTGTGAGTGCAGCCGCTCTGCCCGGGTGCCGGTGCACCCTATGCAAACAACCCACCACGGACTGCAAGAGCACGTCTGACACGAGCAGTGTCTGAGTGCAGCCGCTCTGCCAGTGCGCCGCTGCACCCTATGCACACAACCCACCACGGACTGCAAGAGCACGTCTTACACGGGCAGTGTGTGAGTGCAGCCGCTCTGCCCGGGTGCCGGTGCACCCTATGCAAACAACCCACCACGGACTGCAAGAGCACGTCTGACACGGGCAGTGTCTGAGTGCAGCCGCTCTGCCAGTGCGCCGCTGCACCCTATGCACACAACCCACCACGGACTGCAAGGACACGTCTGACACCGGCAGTGTGTAAATGCAGCCGCCCTGCCAGGGCGCCGCTGCACCCTCTGCACATAGAGCGGGCACAGCGCAAAGAAGCACAAACACAGAGGCCTCACAGCACGTGGGGCCGGGGCCCGGGTGCCGCTGCACCCTATGCACACAGAGCGGGCACAACGCAAAGAAGCACAAACACGGAGGCCTCACCACACGTGCGGCCGGGGCCTGGGCGCCGCTGCACGCTATGCACACAACCCACCACAGACTGCAAGAACACGTCTGACACGGGCAGTGTCTGAGTGCAGCCGCTCTGCCAGTGCGCCGCTTCACCCTATGCACACAACCCACCACGGACTGCAAGGACACGTCTGACACCAGCAGTGTGTGAATGCAGCCGCCCTGCCCGGGCACCTCTGCACCCTCTGCACTCCTTGCTGTCTGAAGTGGTGTTCATTATAAAAGAAAGCGCCGCCGTGTCTAAGTTTCCAGGAACACCATGCCCTTTAGCAAACACCTTATTTTAATAAACACACCGTAAAGATGTGCTGCTTCAGCTGTGTCTTTTCAAGCCCCTTTGTCTGCTGCCCCCACCCCCCCTACACACACCAAGCACCACGGACTGCAAGAGCATGTCTGACACGGGCAGTGTGTGAGTGCAGCTGCTCTGCCATGGCGCCGCTGCACCCTATGCACACAGAGCGGGCACAGCAAGAAGCAGAAACATGAGGCCTAACTGCACGTGGGGACAGTGGGGCGCCGGGGGCACTGACTGCCACTGTGTGAACGGAGTCGCCTGCCCGCCGCCGTTGCACCCTATGCACACAGAGCGGGTACAGTGCAAAGAAGCGCAAACACGGAGGGTTCACCGCACGCGGCCTGGGGCGCAGTGGGGCATCGACTGGCACTCAGTTCTCTGGGGCCAGGCGCTCGAGATACGTCTGCGGCTGGCCAAGTGACCTGCGCAGGTGAAGGGCACCGTGCCAGAGGTGCCGCTCAGCCCTCCATCCTTCCAAGGTCGATAACTTGACTAAAGATGCCAAACAGTGCAGCAATTCCACAGGTTTCCACAGTTATAGGAGTGGAAAGGACGAGGCAAGTGGGTGTGAGGGGGCGGGGCTTGGGTGGATGCTGGGGGTGGGTGTGGTCACCTCAGCTGCATTCAATTCTACAATATTAGAAACTAGACATGCAGCAAAATGTAAACACTCCCACCCTTTCTTTTAAGGAGCCCTCCCTTCCTCGGACATTAACATATGGTGTTTTTTTCTGCTTTTGAAACAAATACTTAAGCTGGCTGTGATTCCGCCGCGGTGGTGTGTGGCGGTGGACATCTATCTGTTGAATGGTCCGTGTCACACGGTAGCAATCTCTATTGTCAGGCCCGATTGCGTTTTAGGCAAACACTGAGGCGCTCATAAAGGCAGGGGTCAAGTACAGCTTTGTTCCACTCTGCAACGATTCACCTACCGGACCAGCGGGGCAAAGGATCTTTCAATGCTCGAGGCGGCAGAGTGGGGGTGCCATGGCTGCCGGTGGCCTGTCCGACCCAGGGACCAAGGTCACCTCGTGCCTGGGCGGAAAACCCTGTGAAGCCTCCGTCGTATCAAATACCCGACAATTCCATTGGAGACATAGAAAAAGTGTGTGTGTATGTGTGTGTGTGTTTCAAACCTCATTCTTCATTGTGTCGGTGTGTGTGTGCCTGTGTGTTATGGTGTGATGTGTATGTGTGTGTGTGTTACAAATCTCATTATTCATTCTGTGTGTTTGTGTGTGTGGGGGCGCGTGTGTGATGTATGTGCTTCAAACCTTACTATTCATTGTGTGTGTGTGTGTGTAAACCGCAGAGTGTATGTGTGTGTGTGTAAACCTCAGTGTGTGCTATGGCACCAGTGTGTGGTAGATGGCGTTGTGTAGCAGGTGTAGTGTTATCAGTGTTACTTAGCTATGATTGTGCAGCAGGTGCAGTGGCACCAGTGTGGCGTAGCTATCATTGGTGCAGCATTTGCAGTTGTACCGGTGATTGGTAGCTACCATTGGTGGACCTGGTGCAGTGGTAGTGTTGCTTAGCTATGATTGTGCAGCAGGTGCAGTGGCACCAGTGTGTGGCGTAGTTACCATTCGTGGAGCAGGTGAGGTGTTATCAGTGTTACTTAGCTATGATTGCGCAGCAGGTGTAGTACCACCAGTGTGGCGTAGCTACCATTGTGCAGCAGGTGCAGTGGCACCAGTGCGTCATAGTCACACACACCACCAGCCATCAGTGCACGCGTCAATTGTTAACGCATCCACAATTAACTATTGTAGCAATCTCAGTTTGCTACACTTTACTTTTAAACATGTTCATGTAAAGCACAGCATGCCACCATTGCTACAATTCAAATCTAACTCACATAATTCCACTACACTCCACATGCACACACTCCATAACACATGGCGAAAAGACATTGCCATTTACAACGCCATTAGCTCAAAGTCAAATAAATTTGAGCCCAATTGCATTTCTAATGCTTGTTTACTTTACTGTCGACCCCAGAACGATGAAATAGATGTGAACATTTGTCATTGTGCTAGGCTTTTTTTCAACTTTTAATCTACTCTCTCAAGATCGTGAATGACTACCCTGGACTGGTAACTGAAAATATCTACACATACTGTGTTTTTTTAGAGAAATTAGTTGTTTAGGCTCTCCCCCAAAAAGTTAAATCAAAACAAAACGGCTGGGGAGAGGTGAGAGAGTGATAGAGGGGCGAAATGTTGAGTGAGACAGCCAACTCTGCTATAAAGGAGTAAGAATCAAGGGATGGGTGAGCAAAGGAGGGGTGGGGGGATGAGGGGAGAAGAAAGAAACAGAAAAAAGCAGAGCAGCATGGGGAGGGTCAGGGTAAGCATCGGGCATGCTGAAGCTGTAAAACTAAACAATATGCACACAATTACAAGCATATACAAAATGGCAGGTAAAAAAACATTGAGACATACACTAAATAGAATTGCAAACTACAGGAGTGCACTAATGGAAAGGTCATAGTAATTAAATAACCCCCTAAACCCCTCACCTTTTTACACTTTTAACCGTTTGAGTGGCAGCAGACCATAACCTCTAAAACCTCACTACACCATACAAGAAATTATAGGGTACACAGTTATAAAAGACAGGGCTATTGGCTTTGTTATTAGGTGTTCATAATGCACTCATCAGTATGAAGATAGACATTTTACTATTGAAGAGCCATACTTCAACTGTAAACTATGGTAAATATTAAGCATTTTAATGAAATACCTTATTTCTATTGTTGACCAGGTAGCCTTGCAACTTTCAAGGACCAAGACATCAATGAGTTCCATGCACCATCATGAAACACTGAATGTTCAGCCCTGGAAGTGCTTTATTCAGTAACTTCACACAGGGCCTCTTATATAATATCCTAAGAGACTTAGGGCCCCATGCATCAATGAAAAAACCAGTCGCAAACAGGCAGATTCTCAGAATCTGCCACTTTGCGACTGGATAAAGGGGAGGAATTGACATCCAGGACAAGCAGGATTACACCACTGAATGCCGCAGACTAATCAGCGACGGACACAACTACAGATGCCTGAGAGAAGATCCCACTAATACGCTACGAGCCACCATAACATCTTTGGTGGAATTAGCAGAGGGTTATCAGTACATCTCCAAACAGAAGGTAGACTTCCTATGTACCAAAAGAGCCAAGGTTCCTTACTTCTACACGGTGCCAAAAATTCACAAAGAGACTAGACCACCCCCTGGACGACCCATCGTCTCAGGGATTAACTCACTCTTAGAACCTCTCTCTCGGTACTGCCACTGCTTTCTGAACCCTTTTGGTTCAGAAGGCATCAACCTACATCAGGGACACTCAAAATCTGTTCACTCTCATTAAAGACACAAGTTTTGACCCCACATCACAACTCGTTGTGGGGTTAGACATTGAGAGACTTAACACAAGCCTCCCTCAGGATGCCACACTAAAGGTTCTCCTGGTTATGCGCTCTGATACCTCCGGGTCTAGATAGCGTTATATAACCGTCACAAATAAAATACAATAAAAACAGTTTTTTCCTGATCGCTGAGACCTGTGCAACATGGCTGATGACCGGTGGAACAGCTTGACAGCTAATGAGGAGATCGGCCTTGGTTTCTCCCTTGACCGTCACTTACCCAGCCGGACATTGGGTATTGTTCTGCCTCGTCTCCCCGCTATTACTCCTTCCTCCCCTCCCTCCTACGAAATATTGAAACCTTGTTTATGTGTACTGTACCATACTATGCTCTTGTATCTGATGTAACTTGTAAATCAACAATCCTAAATGTAAAGCGCTCTGATACCCTCTTGTGTCAAGTTCGCGCTATTTAAAACTTTATAAATAAATAAATGACATGCTGATGGATACCACCTGGGAATACACCGCCCCTAGAGGGTTCATTTTACAATATGCCACCTTAGCTCTGAAGGAGAACAACTTCGAGTATGAAGGTGAGTTCTACCTCCAGACGAATGGCACGTCCATGGGCAGCATTTTTGCCCCTAGCGTGGCCGGACTATATGTATATCACTTTGAAAAGGCGCACATTCTTCTAGCCACCAATCCATATAGCAATAACATCAGGTTATGGCGTCGGTATATAGACGACATGCTCATGATCTGGACTGGCACACGAGAATTTTTGTCCACCTTTCTCAACTGGCTCAATGAACACAATCCCTACTTACGGTTCACCAGCACTGCTAGTGCACAGAGCATAGCCTTTTTGGACCTCACAATTGAGGCAGAAACAGGAACCCTGAAGACCTCTTATTACAAACCAACTGCCAGGAACTCACTGCTACAATTTGACAGCTTCCACCCTCGCCCTCTGAGAGAATCTCCCATTTGGTCAATTCCTCCGCATACAGCGGATCTGTAGTTTGACCTCGGATTACCAGAGACAATCAGCAGATCTCGCCTCAAAACTACAGGAACGAGGCAAGATCATTTAAACTACCAAAAAACATGCTCGCAATCAGAATAGGGAGGCACTCATTGAGGACAACATACAGATTCATACCCCTGCACCGCTTACTTGCGTAACGACCTACAATGAGGCATCCAAAAGAGTTGTGAAAATAATACAAAAAAACTGGAGGATTCTAAATACAGGGACAAGAAAAAGGGATGAACCCCTCTTTGCATACAAAAAGGCAAGCAGCCTCAAAGACCGATTGGTATCCACCCGTCCGAGAACAAACCAGAACACTACTACCAACACGGTCCTGAACGCATGGGGATTACCCAATATTGTCGGACATTACCCATGCGGGGATTGCAGTGTCTACCATCTGACACAATGCACCAAGATACTAAACCTGGAGCCGGGCAAGATATGGCGCCAACTAAAACACACTAACTGCAATTCGACCAATGTAGTATATCTTATTGAATGCCCCTGCAAACTCCGTTACGTTGACATGACAACACGGAAGGTGAGGACCAGGATTGTGGAACACCTCAGCACTATCCAATGTTAAAAGAATACCAGCAAACTAATGGACCACTATATACAGAAAGGCCATACCCCTAACAACATGTCATGGACAGTGATAGAACATATAGCGTATCGCAACACTAACAATGACAAATTCCTCCGCGCCAAAGAAGAACGTTGGATATACCGCCTCTCTAGCCATACCCAAGGATTGCATGATAATATCCCCTGGAACAGCCTAAACAACTGAGATTTAATTTAGGCGATAAGTCCCATTCTGGTTTCTCTGTACCACTACTAATAATCATAATGGGTTCAGAAACTATCACACACCAGGATACACACCACTGGCATAACACAGATATGGCCTCACCTGGGCACAAATGAGAGCTACACTGCCTATACCAGCATTTTTTATTTTATTTGCGGTATTTATAGAGCGCGACACTCATCCCAGGGGATATCACAGCGCTATGAACCAAGAGGGACTACTGAAGGCATATGCTGAAAGGTTACGTTTTGGGAAAGAGGTGTGTTTTCATTTTTTTCCGGAACTGAAGGTAGTTTGTGGTGTGTCTTAGGTCGGTAGGTAGGTCATTCCACCTTATAGCTGCCAGGTAGGAAAAGCCGCGACCGCCTGTTCTGACTTTATAGATTTGTTTGGATTTGGCCAGAGCTGATTGACTCGACCGTAGATTCCTATTGGGAACATAGAAATCTATCTTCCCTTGAAGAATTGTGGGGCCAGTTTTATGTAGAGCTCTGTGCGCATGGCTAAGCAGTTTGAAGGCAGCCCTCTGACGCATCGGGAGCCAGTGGAGTTTCTTTAGGCATTCCGATGCCGAGTCTCGTTTGCCTTTATTGCAGACCAGTTTGGCCGCCTGATTTTGCAAGACCTGTAGGCGGGAGAATAATTGTTTGTTCATCCCTTCGAATAATGCGTTGCCATAGTCTAGGCGGCTGACCAGTAGGGCCTGTGTGACTGAGCGTCTACAATCCAGGGGTATCCAGGGAAATATCCTTGCGAGAAGTTTTAGTATAGCAAAACCCTTGCCCCAGAGGGAGCGGACATGATCCTTCATGGACAGGGCGTTGTCCATGATGATTCCCAAGTTTCTCGCGTGTTGTTTTGGAGTGGGGGCCAGTCCCAGTGAGGGTGGCCACCATGTGGCGTCCCACACACGTTTGGCTCCCCCAAACAGGAGAATCTCCAATTTGCCAGCGTTTAGCTTTAGACAGTGGTTGTGCATCCATTGGGCCATCTCGGAGAGGCAGTCATGTAGCTTTATTTTAGTTATCTCGGGCCCTTCGTCCATGGCCACCATCAGCTGTGTGTCATCTGCATTGCGGTCCCTTACCCCATGCGGCACAGAATTCAGCCAACCTGTGCCCGAATTCCCTTATTGAGACCTTATAGGTACCTTCACCAGCCTTGAAAATACCTATTGATAAATCAACAGGTGCAACTACAACCTCATTGATACCGTTTTGACATTATAACAATCAGTCGGTTTCAAACAATTCTCACCAGTTAACTACAATTTTTGAGAACTACAAGAATGTAGTCTCTCTTCCCTTTCTCATAAACGCCAGGAGGCGCATTACACAGTCGCTTAATTAGGATAGTTCTTTCATAGCAAACCTGGCAGCTTCTATCATAATATGTGGCTCCAAAAATTGCCCCAAACCGGACTATGCCGGTAGAAAAATACATTTTTTTAAATGCCTCCTTTACTTAGATTTTCAAGACAACCTCGGGACCTAGAATGACGCTACACATGTAGCTCTGTGTCTGTTGTTTGTGTCTACTTCTCCTCCACAGACGCTGCTCGTGCCTGGCAGAAAATGTCCTCCACCTGTGGGAGAAGGAGGATATTTAAACCCCGCCGGAACCCGGGACCGTTATTAACGGAGTCCCGATGCAGGCCAAGTAGGTTTGAGTTACGGGCCTCCAGCTGGGGCGATGTTGCGGTCTAGTCCCTGACCATGGGGACTATTTCTGTAACTACAGTAACAGTCATGCCTTGTTTGTCCTTCTTTTTAATACCACCAGTGTGCAACTAAAAGCCGGACCACCTCCCGGGACTCATGAAGTTTCTCTCTAACAGTAACAGAGTAAGAATTAGAATGTTTTCATGTCTCCCTCCGCACAATTGCCTCTGCATTTTTTCCGCTATTGAACTTATGGCACAATACCGCATATTATCTACACGATAATTATGAACCACGCTCCGACACGTAACGCATTACGCCTCCGCTTTAATTCTGATTATAGCACAGGCACGACGGTATGATGTCACACAACTCAAACGTGTCTTATCTGAAGCTAATCTCCATATGCGTGTGTTTGTCTGTTTGTTTTTGTGTTTTTTTCCCCTAACAGGTCCGAAACTAGAGGAAGTCATCCTCTTTCACATAACACACCTTAGCGAGTGCGTCACTTAGCTGGTTAAACATATTTTGTAAACCACCTTTTTAATTTCCCCTTCACATAAGGTCCTGATGAAAGCCAGATTTAATTAAAGGCCTGGCTGAAACATGTTAACCACACTGGATGTGGGAGCTCATAGTCACCTCCACACACATCCGCTGCCTTGCTTTTAACACTGCCAAAGGCCTATTATTAAAATTACCCTTGTGGACACTGGGACCCTTAGAACAGTTTTTAAACCTACACTCTTAACACCATCATCACACACTCACTTAACAAAATCCGGTCCGCTTTAAGCAGACGTCTCAGCACACCGGAGGCACACTCAGTGCCCTCCCTGGGTGTGGCCTGATGATGAAGCATGCCACTAACTAGGTTGGTGGTTGAGGGCCTTCATACAAAACAAATGTTTTTTTTTAGTTCTGAAACGCACACTTTGAACTTCTAACCAATAGCTAGCTCTTTTTGATTTCTACATATACCAAGGGGAAGTGAACTAGCCTATATTTCATTCCCCTCTTTCTTATTGATACTCATAATCTACAGATACAACATTATTTCTTCTCCCCTGACTAGCACTACATGGGAGCAGCCTCCTGGCTGTCCAACTCCTCTTTAACGCATTCTGGGAAAAACAGAAATGGTGACTTGAAGAGCCATTGAGACAGATCCCCTTGAAATTTCCAAGAAACCCTGCTGCTGTGACTCGAGCAGTCCCTATGTGCCATCTGGGAACACCTGGCCAGTGCTTGTCAGAGAGATGTAGCTGTTCACCTTAATGAGAATTTTACCTCATCCACTTCATTTCCCAGGAGAAGCCTAATGACCCAGGATAGGTCTATTATTCCAGAAGAAGTTTCAAACTGGTAGGTGGACCAGCAGAGTAATTAACTGGCCCAGCACAGCAGTTCAATGTTGGAATTCTAATAAGTCTTACTCAGGGAAGTTGCCCACTTTTTTAAGTACATAAAGAAGCATGAATAGATGAATGTATGACATTACAACGCATGCTTTTACCACGCATGCTGTTACAACGCAGTTTTTACAACGCATGCTGTTACAGCGCATAGCGCTTAGGGGTGCTGGATAGTGAATAGTTTCATTTACTATTCCAACTCCAGTCCCCGTGGATAGTAGGGAAGGTGTTGGATAGTAAATTAAATCTATTCCCTATCCTAGACCGCCCCCCAGCGCAATGCATTGTAATGACATGCGTTGTAATAGTTGCGTCGTAAAGGCAATGCGTGGTAAAAGTTGCGTTGTAAAGGATGTTTACCGAATAGATCAAATATAACTCAATCATATTTGTCACCTTCTTTTCCGTTGAATTCTAACCAAGCTACGCCAGCATTATTATATTTGCAGTTTTAAGAGAATCTTAATATTTCTTAGCTGGTGTGTATCATGTTAAATTATGACCTTAAAGTGATATGAAACGTCTTTTTTTATTGAAATCTGTACTTTTATGATTTGTTTTGTCAAATCGAATAACGTTAATCTGACTGACTGACTCATCATGTGCATTTGTGAGCCAGACGTTTATATGATAATCCATGTAAATGAC
This sequence comes from Lissotriton helveticus, assembly GCF_964261635.1. Classification (NCBI taxonomy): domain Eukaryota; kingdom Metazoa; phylum Chordata; class Amphibia; order Caudata; family Salamandridae; genus Lissotriton; species Lissotriton helveticus. Next base: position 1,259,254,078 of record NC_136069.1, read on the forward strand.
TTTCCTGTGTTGTGCCAGTAAAAAGTTCAGGCATAAATTAGTTTAACACTGTAGGTTTTAAATTTCAGCCAAGAAGATTCCCTATTGAATTATGTATAAGTCTTTAACCAATGTACCCTAAGTCCCATCTTCCATTGTGCTACCTGTGTGCATACACCAGAATGAGTCACATAACAGTCTTCCTCACTGAGCCTGCACATGTGTGCAAAGACGTGTGTACATATGTTCCAGTGCTAACCTGCTTAGAGCGCCTCACCCAAGCAGCACAGCAGCAAGCCTACTTTTAACAAGTGGGCTCTGAAGGTTGCCACTTAAATCCATTTTTGACTGAAGCTTATCATTGGTGGGACTCTGTTAGTAAGGCTTACTTATAGCAAATGTCCACTAACCTGAGGTCCAAGTATCGATATCAGGTACTGTACTCACAGGGCTCTCAAAATTCAAGCGTGATTCCTTCAGACATCCAAGGTAGCTTCCTCCCTCCTACTAAACTGCTGTGCCCATCTAGTAGATCCAAATTTACACCATACCTTCCAAAACTACTGCTACTTAGCCGAGGCCCAAAGCATAAAAGGTTCATCCAGTATAAATTGTTTTTGTAATTATGTGTTGCAGTATGCAGCCTCAGAAACTTGGTCTACTTTTACAACTGTAAGTAACAACTGTAGTTTCCCTCCTATGTAAGGGGGCTCAATTTCCCACCACAGATGCTGGATTCAGATCGGATCGATAAATCCACTAGCTTATGTAAAAGGAGGCCTAACAAATGTCTGAAGATGATAAATCTGTTCACCAAAATAATTTAAGCGAACATATGGAAAAACCTATGCATAGTGTACTCCAATAGATCCATTGTACTTTGGTGCAGAGTGCATACGATGGGATTCTGTGGGCATACTATCTTACCAGACAATTACTGGAGGACAAATCTTTGTTGAAAGCGGATATATGGTATGATTTAAAGTACAGTGGAAATGCATAAACTGTTTCAATGATGTAATTCTCAGAGCCTTGCATAACAATTCAGAAATCTGCTCCCATTGGTTTGCACCAAGGTGAGAACCTCGTTCAAAGGGCCACAGGGCAAGTAGGATTTACTAAGGCTCAAAGTGGGGTGGGGGGTGAGGGGGAACGCTTTTACTCCTTATTTCCTGGGGCCCAACATACTATGGATCCTTAGCAACTGGGCCAAGTACCCCTCCAGCACTTGACTCAGTGGTAGCGTGGGTCGAGTAGTGCAAGGCTTCTCGCTTCTCGGGGGGGGGGGGGGGTTGAGGGGTGGAGGGAGACACAAGGGGGTAAACTCAGGCTCACAACTCAAAAATATGTGAAAGCAGCAATAAATATTTGTCTAGTGAAACACTTGCTGTTATAAAAATAAGTATTTATACACGACCACAAAGTAAAATATGACATTCACAAACAGTGTACATAGTCCCCTGAGGTCAGGGTCTAGTGTTTAATTGGCGGGTCTCTGAGTTCCACTCCGCTCAAGCTAGTGACAGTGGTCATTCCCCATTCACTATAGGTGATATTCAAGTTAAACCCCACTAGTAGCCTGAGTCTCTGGTGTCCCACTCTGACTTTTAATTAAAGTAAAAAGTGTTTTGTGCCAAAACACTATCTTGCAAGCAAGATACCTTAAGCCATCTGGCCCGAAAACAGTGTTATCTGCTCCAGCAGGATCGGTGTGACCCGAGTCTCTGAATGTGCCCCTTTGCCAAAGCTGAATCTGCAGCGGCTCTCTCTGGCAAGTCTTTTGCATGTGGACCTTGCAGCCTGCATTCATCTGTACATGTGTTCCTTACACCCAGTCCTGCTAGGGTTCACGGTGCTCCTTTGTTGCTGGGTAAGTTCTTTGGTTATTTGCACAGGTTGGGGTGGACAGCAGTCTTGGTACTGGTTCTCAGTCATAGCTCGGGCCCTCTGTTATGTTATGTTATTTTATTTTAATTTGTAGAGCGCACAGCTACTCGGAAGGGTCCAGGCACTTACATCAAAAAGGAGAAAAATACACAGTTATCCAATTAAAAGAGCAGTGTTTTTAAGGTTTTCTTGAAGAGCAGTGGATCCTGGATGGCTCGCAAGGCTAAGGGCAGCATATTCCAGGCCAAACCAGCTTTCCGCACAAAGGAATTTCCCCCCAGTCGCTTGCACTTAAACTTCAGAGTCTGCATCAGCAGCTGAGCAGAAGAGCGCAACTGTCTCCCTGGTATGTAGAAAGCAAATCTCTTCTGCAAATAGATAGGGCCAAGACCATAAAGGGCTCGTTGAGTAATTGACAACATTTTAAATTTCAGGTGAGATTCAACAGGAAGCCAGTGTAACGAACGTAAATGAGTCCGAACACTGTGCCTGGATGACAACCACACAAGAAGTCTGGCTGCCGAGTTTTGTACCACTTTCAATTTCTTCACAAGTAACCCAGGGCTGCCAACTAAGAGGGCGTTGGCATAATCCAAACGAGAAAGAATCAATGCATGAACCAACGTCTCTCTGGCCGTACTAGGCAAAAAAAAGAAGAAACTTCCTCAAGCTTTTCAGCAGACCGAAACAGGTGCCACCCAGTGTTTTTTACATGCGTCACAAAGTTCAGATTCTCATCGAACCAGATGCCAAGGTTTTTGGCGAAACCATTTATCTCCGCCAGGCGAGGAAAGCCCAAGGGCCGGAGTCTCTCTCCAAAGTCTAGCGCAAAGGAGCCAAACAGCAGTACTTCAGACTTTCCTATATTGCATATCAGCTGGGCATTAGCCACCCAATGAAAGACCGAAGACAAGCAATGTTGGGCTATCACGACCGAGTCATCCTCCTTGTTCCAGGTAAACAACAACTGGGTGTCGTCGGCATAGGCCATCAATTTAGCCCCCAGCGACTCCGCCAGGTAAACCAGCGGAGTCACGTAGATGTTAAATAAAAGAGGGCTAAGCGATGACCCCTGCGGCACCCCAGTGGATACCCGCATGGACACAGAGGCACTCGGAGGGAGCCAAACCTGCTGCAGCCTTCCTTCCAAGAAGGAATTAATCCATTGCAAAGCCGTCCCAGAGATTCCTATTTCCAATAGGCGATCAAGGAGCATGGCATGAGGCACCGTGTCGAACGCCGCCGAGAGATCAAGCATAACCAAAGCTGCTCTCCCACCGGCATCCAAACACTCCCGAATCGACTCTGTGACCTCTAGTAATGCAGACTCCGTGCTATAAGTAGCACGGAAGCCAGATTGAGCCGGATGAAACAAACCTGCCCCCTCAACAAAGTTGGTAAGTTGGAACGTGACTTCTTTCTCGCATACTTTACCCAAACTTGGCAAAAGCGAGATAGGGCGGTAGTTATCCGGGACCAATGGGTCGAGTAATGGAAGAATCAAGGCATGTTTCCATGCCTTTGGCACACACACTTCACGCAGTGATTTGTTAACCATGAGGTTCACCTCTAAATTAATGGTGTCTGCCACGTCAGATAATAGTCTGGCCACACAAGGATCGTTGAGAGAGCCGGACTTAAGGGCTTTAAGGATTCTGAGAGAGCTGGCATGGTCAACGGGACTAAATTCAGAGAGGACGGAGACCGGTTCAGCCCTAGGCAAATGCAGCACCAGCACAGTGCCACAGTTCCTGGGAGAAGACAAAAATGTCTCCTGGATACTAATTATTTTATCCCTGAAGAATGACGCCAAGGTGTTAGACCAGGTCTCTGTAGCAGGAGCAGCTGCCACCTGGGCGCTGGGGGGGCAAAAAACGCTGCACAATTGCAAACATTTCTTTGGAGTTTTTACTAGCCCGCTCAATGCAAGCGGCATAGTGCTGTCCTTTGGCCTCTCCTATCGCCATATAATAAAGTTTTTGTTTAGCTCTGAGGATGTTTTTGTCAGAAGGGCGATAGCCACTGGTGCGCCAAGCCCTCTCTGCAACTTTACAAGCATGTTTCAGAGTTCTCAGCTCGGGAGTGAAGCAAGGCTTAGAAGGGGACTCTCGCCTCAGCCTTGACTGACATGACGTCGACACATTAGCCACTGAGCCTGCAATCCAATCAGCAAATTGAGTTACATTATCTTCCAGACCCCCCAATAGGGAAGGCCGGGAAGCGGCAAGGGAGGCACTTAGCAGACCTGAGTCCATTTTCTTAGAAGCCGGAGGGCGACGGCAGTTGGCCTGCCGAGAAGGGTTTTTCAAAACCCATGAAAAGAATATGGGAAAATGATCTGACCAGGCCACCGGCCTCGGCTTCATCACTAATAAAGGGAAATTAGCAGAAATTATGTCCAAAGTATGCCCACCCAAATGGGTGGGGAACAGAACTCTTTGAGAGAGATTCGCTAGATGGAGGATTTCCAAGAGAGCTATGGAGTCCACCACATCAGTGTGGTCAAGCTGGATATTGACATCCCCAAGAAGCACAAACTTCGAAAAGCATAGAGGTCGCTGAGCCAACGCGTCTCCGCAAGCAGCCAGAAAGTTCCTTGCAGGCCCAGGGGGCTGATAGATCAAGGAGCCTCCCAAAGTAAAATGGGCTGATAGTTGTAGGCTAAAGTTCAGAGCCTCGCAAACACCCCAAAGGGTGGATATTTCACTACGGAAGGTCCAGTCTTCCCTATACCAAATGGCTAGGCCACCGCCTCTGCCCACCTGGCGATCAACCCGATACACTTTAAATCCGGTGGGTGTGGCCAAGGCCACTGTAGGATTAGAGAAGTCATCAAGCCAAGTCTCTGTAACAAACAATATGTCCAAACTATTATCCGTAATCAAATCAGCCACATCAACAAAATGCTTCTTCACTGATCTAGCGTTAATGAGACAAGCACTAATATTCCTCAAGCTTGATATGGCGGCAGACATACCCGATGTCAGGGGCTCCGGAGTAAAGCTAAACCCACAATCCTCACATGTGTAGTCCCTGGAAGGACCACTGGACCAGACTCTGTGAGATGGACAGGGACGGGGTTTCATAGATTTCAGCCACTCAACTGAGAAGTGAGTGGTATTGCAGTTCTCCAAGTCATGTCAGACAGAGTAACATGCCCTGTGCCCAGACTTAGCGCTGACGGGTGCAGACGGGCTTGCCTTAGGCGCGACTTTGGCGCGCCCGCTGCGCGTCCGGGCATGTATCCTATTTAAGGGGTGTGGCTGAGACCGGCGTTCAGCGTGCATCATCTGGAACGCTGACCGCGAACAATGCGAGTCGCGTCCAAGATGGCCGCTGCCCTAAAGTAACCCCCCAGAAATGCCGCCCGATAAGCAAGCTAATGGTGCACTCTTTTTAGCGAAAATCTACAGAAAATGTCGGCAGTAAAACAATGCCCCTAATGATTTTAAAAACACACCAAACAAAATCCGAAATTCCCAAATCACGCTACTGACCTCCCCCCAAAATTCCCTGAATCAAAACACAGATACAATTTAAAATTGGAGAGTGAGCAAAATGCAACCTTTTTGAAGCACCGCTCCGCCGTTCTGGCCTTGCTAAATAGAGGTTGCCTGGGACCGGCGTTCAGCGTGCGTCATCTGGAACGCTGACCGCGAACAACCCTCTAGGGTTACCACAAGGTTCCTCTGTCAAAGGTGCCATCACTACCATGATTATTGCTTGGTCCTGATGGCCCCCCAGGCATGGGGTCACTGTTCCTCTCCAGCGCATTGGCTACAACCCGATTTGCACAGCTGCAGTCTTCACATTGGCCTCACCTGCTATATGGGGTCACCGACTTGATACTGCACACGGGCTACTGCCCAATCGGCACAGCAACAATCTTCACAGCAGCCACACCTGGCTTAGTGTTACTGACTTGATACCGCACACGGGCTACAGCCTGATCGGCACGGTAGCAGTATTCATGGCAGCCCCACTTGTCTTATGGAGTTGCTGGTTTAGCACTGCATACAGAGGATGACCTGTTGCATGCAGCAACTGTCATGGCTCACTTCACCGTGGCCCTCCTCTGGCATACATGGGTTTCAGACTTTTCCTTGCACATGGGAAACGACCCAATCGGTGCAGCACCTGGTTCCTCACACCTCGCTTCAGGGATCCTCTCGCCAGGCTTCCCCCACTGGAGCTCGCTCCCTCCAATGCTCTCCTCTTCCCCACGGGGGGGGGGGGGGGGGGGTTGGTACACTGGACTTTGCTATTCTGAATTTGCAGTTTTTGCTTATTACATATCTGTAAGTTGTGTATAAATACCCTTGGTTTTGAGGGTGAGCCAGAGACTTATCGTTTTCTTGACAGTAGGACTCTGTCTGACTTTTTCCCGATGACTTTCCTATTCGTCCCGAAACTTTTTCTGTTGCTTTTATAAATGTTGTTGTTTATTGTGACTTAAAATAATTCCAATTTCTGACCTACATGCTCCGTATCTGAGACTTCATGGTATATATTTCGCATTTTCTGTGTAATGACTGTTTTGAGATTTTGTAATAAACCATTTAACTTTTCATTGATCTAGAGATCAGTTATTTAGTGGTCCCAGTTACTATTTTATTTCTCTGCGAAGTTGATTTGTGGTCTGGAAGCAGAGGTGGGGGTGACTCTTATCCTAAGACTAAGGGTGCAGAAGCCAAGCTGCATAAGGTAAATTGTGGGTTGTTATTTAAAATATTGTGGTTCAACTTCCATAGATACAGGGAGTGTCTGGTTGAGAATTAAAGAGGCATGATGAGGTGGAATGAAAACTATGCAACCTAGGTATTCAGGACACTGACATTCCACAGCAGGCTTCTACGGAAAACTTTGGGCCCAGCCCTTATTATTTTACAAATTAAGCACTGATGTATGGTGCACAGCGTACACATGTTTTACATTACACACATAGTTGCAGGATTCCCCACCTTGAAACTCCCCTTCCATCCCTTTACCACATGGTGCACTTTTATTTTGTCAAATATCAGTTTATGACTATAAATTACTTTTCTGCGTACAACACCGTTTATTTACGAGTAAAACATGTGTGTGCCTGGCCTTTATTTATTACCGGGAGATTCATTGAGACTCCGAGCTACACACAAACAACCTGTCAAGAGTAACCATGCTGATCAGCTTTAGCTCCTGGGTCGACGATAACTATGAATCATTTCTGCATCTGACCTTCCGCCATCTCAACAAATTCCGACCCGACTATTAAAATAAAGAAAGTGTTTTCAGGCTGCGTGGGCCGCCCGTTCCCCTGAGCCAAGACTCGCCGAGGCCCTGGCTGCTGCTCGGGCGTTCCCCATCACTGCCCCGGCCTGAGGAATGCACGCGGGACCGAGGTGCGCCTGGTACCTCATTTTTTTCACATTACAAGTTGCTCTGCTCTCATCTGGAATTAAGTAAAGATGTAGCTTTGGCAACATGTGAAGTAAATGCTCTCTGACTTTAATTGTAGCTGAGCAGTGGAAATGGAACGTTCTAAACAAGCAGGCAGTACATTAGTCGAGTGAAATGTGCTTATTCGAAAAACATTTCCTTTCGGTGCTGGATGTTAATTAAACAAATTGTGGTAACTTGAAAGGCGGCTGCCCTCTTAACATTTTCTTCCCCACCCACTGTATAAGAAGCCTGCTTAATGTGGCCTTCAAACCCAAATGAAGTGAATGCCATAAATTTAGCTAGGATAGCACGCATTTAATAACAAAAATATATATAAGACAGTGCTTACTCTGTAAGAAAATAAGTGCCAGGGCTCTGGTCAGTAGGCCACTGAGCTTGCACCACACATTGCCCCTGTCATACTGCCAATGATAGTAACTAACCATCACACTCCTACAAGTGTGACAATTCAGACTATTCCAGTCTCCCAAAGCTGTAAGAATGGCTTGGGCAGCATGTAATAGTCATTTTTAATACATAATTAATAATTAATTAATTATTGACTTTTGTTGTGGCCATCTCTATATTAGCCAGCTGGCGCCGCCTTATATTAGCCAGCTGGTGCCGCCTTATATTAACCAGCTGGCGCCGCCTTGTAGCAGACTGTCACAATCCCTGGTGATGACAATTAAGTACTGATTTTTGTAAGTTACATTAGGGCTCGTACCACCGCTTCCCAGCCTAGCTTTTCTTACTTGAATAGTTACTTTTGTTTGCGATGGTTTTGTTCTCTTGCAGTGTGTATACCCACAAAATGTATGATAAAATACTGAAAAAAGCAGTGATAACATACGATAGAAAAGACAACTACGCCTGTGGCAACATTTATTTTCCTGAATATTCCTTCTTTCGGTGCATGACACGTTATACAATTCAGTTAAGCACAAACTATATATAGAAGATTAATGCAAAAAACGTAATTTTATATTGCTGTATATATTCGCTTATTCTTATTGCCAAAAGGAAAACAGGGCATACATACGTGTGTCTGTGCAAAAAACTGAAAGGAATATATCCACTCAAAAGATATGGGGTTTATTGCAACGAACTAATCTAATCTCACACTTTACTGTAAACTGAGGAGTTGTGAAAATTGCAATTGGATTTGAAAAATATGTATTACAATCAATGTATTGCTGGTGGGCTTGTAAAATATTTATTTACTAGATTTACTAGAAATGGTGGGACAAACAATTTCCAGTCTACCACAATTATTTGCCAGCAGCATCTGGTACAAACTGTTCCTAATGCACCTGGTAAGTTGGAAGATCCATATATAAAAAGTTCCAATGATGAAGACTGAAATCTACTAAGGCTATCAAAACTGCTATCCTTCTACGGTAGATCAAAGCAGGAGTGATCTTTCACAAGCTCTTGAGTTGATCGTGACAACACAGTTACTGCATTCATCTAAATTGTTAAACAGTGCTTTGAACCCAGCTTAATATCCAGGTTCTAAACGATGGAACTATCTTCCACCCAGTCTCAGAGCACTGGAAAATGAACTTTCCTTCAGGAAGAAACTTAAGACATGGCTGTTTTCCCCGTTAATGTACCAGAGGCCCTACTCTCAGCACAGAACTCACCAGCGCGGGGAAGCCTTCGGGTAGCCATGCGCTTTACAAAACATAAACATGACTACCTTGAGTACAGCACAGTCCCAATTTCTGCTACCAAAGAATCGATGACCATTATTCCTCTTGGATTAATTAATACTTGTAAAATGCTATGTTCATAAGAACTTGTTTTTGCCACTAAGAATACCTGAAGGAAGGAAAGGCCTTCAAATCTGCTGTTACCTAATTGGAACACTTGTAGAGACTTCTTGAATGCAAACTGTGACACAATCCGACATATCTGAAGTGGTAGATTCTTCCAAATTTTGGACCCAATAAGCAGGAGGGAGCGCCTTCACAGCTGAACTTATAATATGTTAACCATTTAACTGCTGAGGTCATTTTCGGCCCAGTGCTGAGCCCTTTTCAGGCTATTTGAGGTACTTTCCACTTATGCCTTTTTAACTTTTTCCCACATAAGGTATCCATGCCAAACTTGTACCTTTTTTCCCAAGAGCCTGTGGATTGTTAAGGCAAAGGTATTTCCCTGGAGGGGACGGAGGAAAATCTAATATAGCTACATTTGGGGTTAGCTACATTTGGGGTTTTTGAGGAAATAAAGGGAAAAAGTCTCTGCAAAAAAAGTGTATTTTCCCTAAAAAATGACATCCACAAAAGGTTTTCTCTGCCAGTGTCACCATCTTCCCAGCTTTCATAAACATGCAAAGCTGAATTGTTTTACTATTGTTTCAGTATTTTTTCAATATTTTGTGCTTTCAACCTACTTCCTGTTTGTGGTGCAAACTAGTGTGAAACCCATTGGTGAGCTCAGAAAGCTATACATTTCTGAAAAGTAGACAACAGTCTGAATTCAGCAAGGGGTTATTTGTGTAGACCCCTCATGTTTTCCCCCAAAAAGCAAACTATTCAAATTAAAAAAATATTGGAAATGAGTAGGAAAAAACAGCAATTTGTGCTGTTTTAATCTGCAACTTCTTGTTATGATGGACGATTCACATAACCAATATGTCATTACGTCCACTAGACCCTTCTGGTTGCGACGTTATATAGAGTTTTTAGGATGTCCAAGAACCCGAGGGACTCAGAGCTAACAACTGAGCAGCACCTTACAATGTTTTTTCATTGTGTACAGATATAGAGCAAATAATATGGTAAAATATATAGAGTATAAAATGGGTATCAACCAAAACTATTTATTTCTGATGAAGCAAGATAGTACGGATTGAGGTCTCATATGGGGGATACCAATACCCCTTTTTAGGTCTCGCTGCGCAGACAGAACTATAGCTGTCGTCTCAGCCGACAACGAGTTTGAATGTGTATACAAGAACTGGCCGCGCGCGCAGCGTTGTCCCATAGGATAACGTTGCGCGCGTGAACTTCTGCTGCTTTCTGCATGGTAGAACGAATCGGATCGCGTCGCGCGCCTCGTGAGCAGTTCCTTTGGAATGCAGGGGGAGTCTGCAGAGGGGCGCGCGGCGCTGTTCACAAGGCGCGCGGCGCTGATAAGTAGGCTGGTTCTTTGTGTGAGCATTCCATGAGAATGCATGTTCTTGTTAAATATCTTCGTCAGACCAGCACTTTTTAAAATGCTTCTTTGTCTTCGTTTGGGGCTGTGCTCTTCAGAGTATATGCTCCTGTCACGTGTCATCTTTCAATGCGACAGGTGATTTTTATTTTATTTTTAGAGCCAGCTGCAGCAACAATCTTGCAAATTGCTTCATTTCGTCACAGCGGCTTCTCGTAGCTATACCTGTTGCTTCCTCACCGGTAGGCAGCCTTTGCATCCGTGATAGTACCCGTGCGTCCACCGCCAGACTGTCAACACCTCTAATCCATCCAACCAGCTTATCCGCTGCTTCCGGAGCGCGGTGTCTCGATGCAGCCACAGAAATAGCGCAGACGTCAGTATTACACAATGGAGTAACACGACCGCCCGGCCGGAGATCCGAGCACTGTGGAAGGAACAGTGAGCAAACACACAAACCTGCCGAATGCTTCCCTTCAGAGGCCTGTTCTGACTCTCCACTCTGCCCATGCTGATAAATATGTTTGTCGTAGAAAGGCAAGGAGTCCAAGTGCCCAACAACTGCACCTGAGGCCTCATAGCTCCTCCACAGAAATGGGAGGCATAAAGCGCCCCCCGCTCACCCACTTCGAGGCGCGCAGGGTTTCACACACTCACATTCCAAGAAAGCAAGGGTTTGCAGGTCTCGCAGCCGATATCATGTTATTTGGCTGCCGTTGTGTTTATCTATCCTTTGCCTGTTAGTCGCTTTGAGGATTGACGTTGTAACACAGCGGGGGTGGGCGTTCCCTTCTCTTGTTTACTGTAGTCTGTGGCCATGTGAATAGAACACGGACATTAACCTCGTTCACCTACATAATCCTTCCATTCCAGATCTGAGTGTAACTGGAGCTTGCAGTGATGTAGATGCCCACATGTGGTTTAAGACAGAAGAAGACCTTTAAAAAAATGCACCGCAATATAGGTTTTTGGTTACCATTATTTTCTGTATAATAGTTATGCCTCAGACCATGGACTCCATAGCTTGTGAAATCTCTCAGTTGAGCAGTGGGAGTTCTACAGTGACTGATGTCTCCGGGAATGTATGTGTACGGAGGTAATTTAGTGGGAGGAAAAGAGTCTGCATTATGTGGCACATTCTGGTAGTGCATACAGCGAGGGTTTGAACGCTCAAATTAATCAGCCACTGGTACTTACTATGAGCTGCATTACATCCATTCTTCTTAAATTTTGCCTACGGACAGCTTTTAGCTGCCTGTTGACGTAGAAGTATTGTGGTCAGGCCGTTGCTTACCATTGCTTGTCTCTCTTGTTCTCACTATCTCTTTCTCCATGCTTCTCGTTCTGTCTCCCTCTCTCATACTCGTACCCATTTCTCTCTTTCTCTTTCCCTCTCACTCAATCTTTCTTTCACTCTCTTCCATGCTATTTTTCTCTTTACTTCTCGCTGTATCTCTCTTATCTTATCTTAGCTTATGCTGTATTTATAAAGCGCACTGACACCGGAGGTTTCCTGGCGCTGTGATTAGGATTGAGGGTGAGGGCCATAGCTTAAATGAGGTTTGAGAAGAGCCATGTTTTTAGGCTCTTTCGGAAGCTTAGTAGGGTGCCAGAGGTTTTAATTTGAAAGGGGAGGGAGTTCCACAATTTGGGTGCTAGGTAGCTGAATCTGCGGCCGCCCAGTTTTTTTAATTTAACCATCGGGGTGGTGAGGAGGTGGAGATGGGCTGAACGGAGGTTACAAGCCGGGCAGTGAGAGTTGAGGAGGGATTCCAGGAAAGCCGGACCCTTGGTCTGCCGGGCCTTATATACCAGGCAGCCTATTTTAAAAGCAGCTCGTTGTTCAATGGGCAACCAGTGCAGCTTGGCCAAGAGGGGTCTGGCGGATTGCCATTTGGGAGTTTTGCAGCTAAGTCTAGCTGCCTGGTTCTGCACCAACTGAAGGCGATGGAGGAGGGACTTAGGTAGCCCCCAATAAATAGAGTTAGAAAAGTCCAGGCGGGAGAGGACAAGAGAAATGACGATTTGCACCAGGGATTCGTAGGAGAGTAGATGAGAGTTTTTACGAATTTTTCGTAACTGGAACATGCTGGCCGAGATGATGGTGCCAACATGAGTTTTAAGAGAAAGGTCTGTGTCGATGGTAACGCCCAGGCTTTTTACCGAGTTCGAGGGACTAGGGGGAGTGCCTAGCTCGTTTGGCCAGAAATGGGGGCCCCAATATGAAGGGCTTGTGCCGGGCAAGATGAGTTCCGTCTTCTCGGGGTTTAATTTAAGCTGGTTGGAAATCATCCATTGTTGGATGTGAAGCATTACTGCCTGAAAGTCGGATGCAGCGTCAGGGGTATCTAAAGGAAAAATAATCTGCATGTCATCAGCATAGTTGAGGACAGTGCAGTTCCAGTTGCTCAGTGAATGGATCTGTGAACGAAGATATAAATTAAACAATAATGGGGAGAGGGAGGATCCCTGGGGGACTCCGCAGGTAGTGGGGACCTGGGTAGCAGTGAAGGGGCCTAGGTGGACTGTTTGAACTCTGCCCGAGAGGAAAGACTTGATCCATTCCCAGGCAGGTCCCTGGATGCCCGCCTGTCCGACACGGTGAAGAAGGATGTCATGATCCACCGTGTCGAATGCGGCCGATAGATCCAGGAGGACCAATGCCTGTGGGGACCCTCTGTCGGCATTCTCCCGAAGGGTGTCGAAGACTTTTAAGATGACTGCTTCAGTGGAATGTGCTGGTCTGAAGCCAGCTTGGTTGGGTTCCAGGAACCCGGAGCTCTCGATGAATGCCGAGAGGCAGGTGGTCACGTAGGCCTCCAGGAGTTTAGAGGTGTAAGGCAGAAGAGAGATGGGCCTGTAGTTGGCAGGGTTGGCGGGGTCAGCTCCTGCTTTTTTCAAAAGGGGAACCAATATGGCTTCCTTGAACGCCCTGGGGACCGTGCCGGTGCTGAGGGAGGTGTTCAGGAGGGGGAGGATGCTGTCAGGCAGGGCAAAAAAAGTCGCCCTGAGAACTGGGGGGGGGACAGCAGTCCCTGGGAGATCCCGATTTGACACGAGTGATGAGCTTGGAAAGAGTGCTGAAGGTGATAGGTGGGAACTGGGTGAAAGAGCAGGGGTTGAGAGGGGGGGGAATCAGAGGGGCTAACAGGAGTGGAGAGAGGAATAGCATTCTTGATATTTACAATTTTCTGAATAAAGTAGGAGTTGAGCGCATTACAGGTTTCTTGGGTGGGGGCCTGAGTTGGAAGTACTCTATGATCGGATGAGAAATCGTTCAGAATTTTAAAAATTTCTTTAGATTTATTATAGGCTGTGTCAATTCTTTCCGTAATATGTGAGGCCTTTGCTTTGGTGATAGCGTTTTTATATTCATTGCGGGCCCTCACAAACTCAGTGCGGTCCTCCTTGGAGTAGCCCCGTCTCCAGTTGCGTTCTAAGTGGCGTAGTTTGGATTTTTGTGCTTTAAGTTCCTCTGAGAACCAGCGATGGGAGTTGCCATGTCTAGTATGAGCAAATTTAGTGAGAGGGGCGAATATATTGCTGGCTGATGACAGCCAGGTAGTTATCCCGTCCTGCATAGAATCGATGTCTGATTCTGGGTGGGTAATGGGGCGGGTGTTGATCAAGAAGTCAAGGAACCCCTGGGAGTCATAGGAATTCCATTTACGACACAATCCCCCAGGGAGGGTGGGAGCCTTGAGTTTCCCTTTAATTGAGATAGTAACCTCGATCAAGTGATGGTCTGACCAGAGGCAGGGGGAAATAATTGGACGAGACAGGACGAGATTGTGAGTCCAGATGTGGTCCAGGATATGACCCTTGATGTGGGTAGGGGAGGAAATGTGTTGGGTCAAATTGAGGTTTGTCAGAATTTCGAAGAGTTCAGTAGCATGGGGCCCGGCTTGGTCGTCATCAAACCAGTAGTTGAAGTCGCCGAATACGGCGAGTCTGGAGTGATGGGTAAGCAGGTCAGCTACCTGTTACCAGGTCAGCTACCTGCTCTCTCTCTCGTTCACCCTTCTTCTCTCTCTTTCTCATTCTATCTTTCTCCACATTTCCGGCACATTCCAATGGTCGCAGACTATGGAAAGGGATATCCTGCTGCACCGGCCTCTTCCTTCACAATATTATTATTTTTTTTAAACTTCCGACACAAAGTCACTCCGGGCCGTGTCCACAGCGGCGCTTCCTGTTCTCACACTCGCGCAGAGCAGAGGCACTTGAACTCCTCAAAACCGTGGCCTTCTATTGGCTGTCGTCTCTCGGGATGTCTGACTTCCGCAGCTCCAGGTTGTCCTAGTCTCTTAGGGTGTTTTACTCTTCCGTAGCTCCAGACTGTCCTCGTCTCTCAGGTGTCTGACTTCTGTAGCTCCAGGCTGTCCTCTTCTCTCAGGGTGTCTGACTGTTCCGTAGCTCCAGACTGTCCTTGTCTCTCAGGTGTCTCTGTCCTCCCTCTGTAGCTCCAGGCTGTCCTCGTCCCTCGGGGTGTCTGACTTTCCAAGCTCATGGCTGTCCTCGTCCCTCGGGGTGTCTGACTTCTGAAGCTCTAGACTGTCCTCGTCCCTCGGGGTGTGTGACTGCTGTAGCTTTAGGCTGTCTTCGTCTCTCAGGGTGTCTGACTTCCGTAACTCCAGGCTGTCCTTGGTTCTCAGGGTGTCTGACTTCCGTAGCTCCAGGCTGTCCTCATCCCTCGGGGTGTCTGGCTTCTGTAGCTCCTGGCTGTTTTCATCTCTAGGGGTGTTTGACGCTTCCGTAGCTCCAGACTGTCCTCGTCTCTTCCGTAGCAGGCTGTCCTTGTCTCTCGGGGTGTCTAACTTCCGTAGCTCTTTGCCCATCAAAAGTATTGTACAAATACTGAGAAGTGCTGGTTCTCTCCCATTAAACCTATTCCACTAGTATTGAAAAACTTGGGGACTTGCATTGTACCAGTACTTTGAAGTGCTGACACTCCCATTAAAAGTGTAATTCCAGTACTGGGAACCGCTAGTACACATATTGCACTGGTACTGAGAAGTGCTGATATATGTATTGCACCAGTAACTAAAAGGTTTAGAACCATCCCATTAAAAGTATTGCACTCGTGCTGTTGTACTCTCCCATTAAAAGCGTTGCACCCCTGCTGTGAAGCGCTGGTACTCTCCCATTAAAAATTTTGCACCCCTGCTGAGAAGCGCTGGTACTCTCCCATTAAAAGTATTGCACCCCTGCTGAGAAGCACAGGTACACTCCCATTAAAAGTATTACACCCATGCTGAGAAGCGTTGGTTCTCTCCCATTAAAACGTAAGTATTTTTTTTTTTTTTTTTTTAAACCTTTATTTGAGCAAGCAGAAATGTACAAGGATGGGCCTACAACCACACGGGCCAGCCGCTAAAAAGGAGTAGACACATATCACATACGCCCGCAGAGGTAACCGTCAATCAACAATGCAATACTCCACATTATATACAGGACCAAAACAGGTTTTATATATATGAAAAAACAAACATACAAAAAGGCGAGAGTGTATCACTGAAGGTCAGCCCAAGGGACACAAGGGGGGGACAGCAGCGGAGGTGCAGTAGTAATATCCTAAGCACTAAGGAGTATGGAGTGGGGGGGGGGGAGGGGGGCAGAGATCAGGAAGAAGAAGGGGGGAAGAGCCGGAGACACCAGCTCAGTCCCTATATGAAGATTCCGGGAACGCCAGCCTAAGGAGATAGGGTAATCTCGATAGTGTCCACAAGGGGAGGAGTACAAATGTCGCCACGGTATTCGTTCCATTGACCCCACACCTTCACCCATGCCCTGGGTCTACCCCTGGCCACATAGACAGTTTTCTCACGGAACATGGACCAATCCATATTATCCTCCCATTGCGAGAGGGCAGGGGGCCTGGAGGCCCCCCAAAGTTGCGCAATGTCTCGCTTCGCAATCATATAGCCCAGGGTGGCCCATCTAGTCTGTGCCACCGAATAGTCCGTGGGCTCCCAAACATTCAAAAGACAGCGACGAGGTTCCGGTCGCAAGGATATCCCTGTCACCACAGTCATCAGATCAAGCACGGCCACCCAATAAGCAGCCACCATCGGGCACTCCCAAAGAATATGCAGGAAAGTAGCACGCAAACCACATCCACGCTTACACAGTCCATCGGAGGAAAAGCCCATCACCATCAGTCGCGGTCCCGTCACGTACACCCGATGAAGGATCTTCAATTGGACCAGACGGAGTCGAGCCGGTATAGCCACCTCCTTCGGAGAGGAGAGGGCCGATTGCCAATCCTCATCATCAAGTTCCAACCCATCTCCCATCCACTGTTCCCGAAGTCGGGCCAATAAGTCAGTCCGATTGTTAATCAACTTTTTATAGATCAGGGAGATAGTGCTATCAGGAAGATGTTCGTCAAGGATACGGTCTTCAAGTGGGGAAGAGTCAGGCGGAATCTCACCAGGAGCAAACACCGAAACCAAAGCGTGCCTGATCTGTAAATAACGAAAGAATTCCCGACTACTCAGGCCATAGTCAGCCTGGAGGGCCTGAAACGGGCGCACAGAACCCTTAGAATATACATCCCCCACTTTAGAGATCCCAATCAAGTCCCAACGGTCAAAACCCTTGGAAGACCAAAGACCGCCCAGACGTTCCGAAGCATAAAGCGGCGTCGCCAACGTCAAGCGATCCTCCCAGCCCAGGCTCACATTCGCAGCACGCCACACTGTCAAAGCAGTCAAAGTAGGTCCCACAAGATGGCGCCCAGCGGAGCGAGAATAGAGCACTCTATTAAAGTCACCTCCCGGAAGCTGAAGTTTATCCATCTCAAACGCCGGATTACGACCCGGAGAGAACATAGCGTGATTAATGGCGGACAGATGGGAAGCCCAGTAGTACCTCTTAATATCGGGGAGCGCCATGCCCCCGTCGTACCACGGGATGGAAAGTTTCGCGAGAGCAATGCGCGGTCGCCCATCCCAAATAAGTTGCCTCTGAAGGCTCTCAATCTCCCGAAAATAGGTCTTGGGGATAGGATCATAATAATTCTGGAGAGCGTAGAGAAACCGCGGTAGTGACATCATCTTAAACAGGGCCGCCCGACCCAGTGGAGACAGGGGAAGCTTGCGCCAGCGGGCAACGTCCAAACGGAGCCTAAGCAACGGGGGAAGGAGATTACGATCAAAACGAAGGGACGGATCCAAGGTAACGAAGACCCCCAAGTATTTGAAACCATCCCGGACCACCTGAAGAGGAAGTCTACTCGGCAACGGAGGCAAGATACCAGATAAAACGTATACACAGGATTTAGACCAGTTGATGACGAGGCCTGAGTTAGCGCCAAAGGACGCAAGAACGTCAAATAAAACAGATAAAGACTTGCGAGGAGAAGTAAGATACAAGAGGATGTCGTCCGCGTAAAGCGAGACGCGGTCTTCGAAGTCCGGGGCCCAACGAATACCTTTATGGGATGGTTCCCAACGGAGCCAGGCCGCCAACGGTTCAAGAGCGAGCGCGAACAACAGAGGGGACAAGGGGCAACCCTGACGGGTACCCCTGCCCAAGGAGAAGGGGGCCGACACTCTACCGTTCACTACAACTTGCGCCAGAGGTTCCGCGTACAACAGCCTAACCCAGCTAATAAACTCGCACCCGAATCCAAATTTCTCAAGTGTCGCCCATAAATAGGGCCACTCCACAGTATCAAAGGCCATGGAGGCATCCAGGGACGCCAAAATGGCCGGTTCAGTCAAAAGCCCCGCCCTCGCCAGCGCGCCGTGGAGGCGACGTAAATTCAGAGCAGTGTTGCGATGCGGGATAAAGCCAGATTGATCCGGATGGACCAACTCCCCAAGAACCGAAAGGAGACGGGTCGCCAAAAGTTTAGCCAACACCTTAGGTTCCACATTTAATAGGGATATGGGCCTGTACGAGGAACAGAGGTCACGCGGTTTACCCTCTTTGGGAATGACGACGATTGTCGCCAGACGCTGATCATAAGGAAGTATGTTCCGCTCACGAGATTCTAGAAACATGGCGCGGAGATACGGCGCCACCTTATCGGGGCGTAATTTGTACAACTCAATAGGCAAACCGTTCGGGCCCAGTGCTTTGCCCGAACGGAGCGATCGAACTGCATTGGCTATCTCATCATTCGTAAAAGGGGAGTCCAAAGCAATACGGTCCAAGTCGGTGACACAGGGCAAAGTGATATCACGCAGAAGAAGGCGGGAGTCAGCAACATCCCTCACAGACACGGGAGCATACACCACACGGAAATATTCCGCAAAACGATCAACAATGGCGGTCGGATCAATCACATTCTCACCACTCGCAGACTGAATCACGGGCACCACACGATTAACTCTTTCTTTCTTGTCCAACCACGCTAGGAGTTTGCCCGCCTTGTCACCCACATCGTACAATCTGCCCTGCTGCTCACGAAACATCACCTTTGCAGCGTCAGTGACCAGAGATTTATATGCAAACTGTTTTAGACCCAGGGCATGGAGTTTCTCAGGCGTGACACCAGATTCCAGCTCGTCCTCCAAAGCAGAGATCTCCCCCTCAAGGTCCACCACCTCCTTCCTCCCTGCTCTCTTAGCTTCAACAATCAAGGAAAGGGCCTGTCCACGAATCACAGTTTTAAAAGCTTCCCACAGGGACACAGCCGAAGAGACCGACCCCTCATTTTCCAGGAAATATGCATCCATGGACTTGAGCAAGAGGGTACGAGTCACAGGGGAGGAAAGATACCAAGGGTTAATGGGAGCCACTCGGCCCGCCGCTTCTACCCCAACCTCGAAACGAAGCCAGAGCGGCGAGTGATCGGAAATACCCCTCGGCAAATGTAAAATCTCGCGAACAGCCGATGATTGGGCTGCGGGCATCAGGAAATAATCCAGCCGAGACAGACTGCCATGGGCCCCAGAATGGAAGGTGTATTGGAGCTGAGTAGGATGCAACAGTCGCCAGCAGTCCACAAGGCCAAAGGTATCTAAAAACCCTCCCAACCACTGCTGAGCCTGCGGGGTATCTCTAGGGGGATGGCGATCGTGAAGGCCGGGAAGCACCGAATTAAAATCACCGGCAAGAAAGAGAGTGCTATCAGGGAGATCTAACAAAACACGGCCCAAGTCAGTGAAAGTAGAGGCCTGCAAACCCGGGGGAACATAAACATTGAAGAGAGATAGGGTGCGGCCTTCATATCTACCCACCAGGACAGTATATCTCCCACGGTCATCATGAATCACCTCATCGATAGCCAGGGGGAGGGAGGTTCGAACAAGAATACCCACACCCCTAGATCCGGAGGTAAACCCCGAGTGCGCCACTAGGCGGTAGCCCCATCTATTCATTGCATAACAAACATTACCAATCAAATGGGTTTCTTGCATGAAAACAATGTCCGGTGACAAACGTCGTATACATTTTAAGACCACACTGCGCTTGATACGATCTCCCAGGCCATTAACGTTCCAGGAAAGAAATTTCAACCCTCTACCCCCCATCCCAACCGCCCGAGCCAAGACCCCTCGTCCATGAGCTAGACATCAGAAACAGCAGCAAACACAGGAGCAACTCGCCTTGAAAACAACACACAGAAAAGAAAAAACTTCCCAACCCCCCTCCCCCAAACTGAAGAGAAACACCCCCCACCCTGCACCCCTGCAAAAAGCTAAAGAGCCACCCCAACCTGCAGTGTGCCTGTCGCCCAAGAACCCCTATTCTACACAAAGACCCCGGAGGAGGAAAGGTCTCCGTTCCATCCACCCCCCGACCTCAGCAAGAACAAAAATAACAAACGAAAGACAGAATGATCACAATGTAGAGGGACGCCGGCCAACACTCCTGAGAATGTATTCAAAATAAGACATAAGAGCCGAACAGTTAGATCTCCACACCACCTTCGGCACCACCAGGGTGAGCGGCGGAGTCTGTCTCAGGAGGACGGTCAGGCAATGAGTCCAGCCAGTCATTAACAGCATCTGGCCGATCAAAGAAAAGGGTACGTTCATTGTATTCAACCCGGAGTCTAGTGGGAAAGAGCATGGCGTAACGTAGACCCCGATCCCGGAGACGTTTCTTGGCACCACGAAACTCCATACGTTGCCTCTGAACCTGTTGGGAAAAGTCCGGGTAAAAGTTCACCGTAGCATTCTCAAAGGCCACCGGGCCCTTCACCCGCGAGGCCTGCAGGATAGCGTCCCGGTCTCTATAATGAAAAAGCTTCGCTACAATGGGTCTCGGCGGGGCTCCCTGCTTGACTTTGCCCCCTGGAACACGATGTGCACGTTCCACCGTGAAAAATTTTGTGAGACCAGAAGGGGCCAAGTGGTTCAAGACCAGATCCTCAACCAGGAGATCCACCGAGTGGGGTTCAGGGTTTTCCGGTACACCAACCAGGCGAACATTGCAGCGACGCGCCCTATTTTCAAAGTCCTCCAGGCGACGGGTCATGAAGTCGTTCCCCCGACGGAGATTTCCAATCTCTGTTTGGAGCTCCGAGACATCATTCGTAAGGCTAGAGGATTTAATATCCAGTGATTGCACCCTCTCATTCGTCTTGCCGAGATCAGCACGAATCAGATTCACCTCAATAGCCACGGTGTCAAGTTTGTGGGCCAAGGCCTCGTACTGTAGGCCGATGGATTCCCTCACACCCGAGATGGCGCCCATGATATCCTGTAGGGAGGGCTCCGCCGACTCTTCCAAAATTCGTTCGGACGCTATACTAGAACCAGGCAGGGCAGCTCCGGGGGACCCCTTAGAATGGGTATAACGGTCCATGACATTTGATTGAACTGGAGCTCCGCGCAGAGGTGTTTTCGTCTTGCGCGTCTCTCTGTCCCCTCTGCCCGCCATTTTGAAGATGCGTCACAGGACAAGCCACCAGGTTCGACGGGCCCGACACCCAAAGTACAGGATCAAAAGTACATAAAAAGGGGGCACAACTCGGGTAGAGGTCGCCAAGCCAGCAAATAGGTCACATGAAAGCCCAACAGCCGATCTGCCTCCAAGTCTCAGCCGCAGCACGACATCCACCTCCGTGGCCCAAGTCGGAACGGAATCGAAACCGAAACTTAGGAAGGGGGGACCCACAAGGCCAGATCTCCTGCCGTTGTTGTTCAATTGCAGGACGGCTACAGTACCGCACCCCGTCCCGGGCGCACCTCAAGGGCGGAGCCCAAAAGTTCAGAGCACCATATCTCAGGAATACGAGATCCAAATCGATTTCTGAAAAGTGCCAGGGTAATCAGCCAAACGTCCCCCACACGAATTCTTGCAAGAAATCAGGATTCAGCCAGGATAAAATGTCGGGAGCGGCGAGGGTCCGGAGAGCGCTGTGCTCAAGCGGCCATCTCTGATGCCCGCCAAGCTCCTCCTAAAACGTAAGTATTAATTTTTTTTTTTTAAAAAGGTCATTGTTATTTGTAATGTCAATACATGTAACTCACGTAAATACAACACATATTGCATTACTAATGCTATAGGTGTCACATTTACGAAAATTAGAACTATTGGCATTGTAAATGACAGAGCTATTAATTTCGCTTTTTTCAAAACCAACAAATAAATAAAAAAATTGTCATTTACAATACCAATA
This sequence comes from Lissotriton helveticus, assembly GCF_964261635.1. NCBI lineage: Eukaryota > Metazoa > Chordata > Amphibia > Caudata > Salamandridae > Lissotriton > Lissotriton helveticus. The sequence continues at coordinate 1,259,276,111 of NC_136069.1, forward strand.
GCTCAAACTTTCCTAATGCGAGAGCTATTGCATTGCAAATGCTTGTTGTATTTGGATTTGTTTCAAGAGCCTGCCAGACTTGGTGTGTGACTTTGTATATGACTGACTGATTGGATACCACATATGCCCTGATGAAGTTCATTTGATTTTGAATGAAAAACGCTGACTGGATGTTTGGTTGCTGAACTTTTTGAATTGCAAAGGAATTAAATAAAGGAAGAAATTCTTTTTTCTACAAACAAACTTGAAGACTTGCCAACTTTTGTTTCTTTGGGTGTACCATTCCATTTTTGTTTTGAAACATGAACTGGTTACCTGCTCCTATGTGAAAAGTGCAGGTTATTAAATGTAATAAGGTACATCTAGTGTTGTGCTATGGGGGAGGTAAGCCTTGCAGTAGTGAAAAACAAATTAAATAGGCCAATTTATGTATAAGCAATTCTACCATATTTTAAGGAGAGAGCACAAGCACTTTAGCACTGTCAAGTCAAGTCAATATTTTATTGTTTGATTAATTAAAATCATTACAATTCCCCACCAGTGTACATAGAAATCATAATAGAAATAGCATTTCTGCAAGCCCGTCTGCGCCCGTCCGCGGCCGACCGGGGCTAGGGGCCCCGCACCCTGCCCGTTTTTATTCCTACTCCGTTGCTGAGTTATGCGCTCTTCAGGACCATTGGCCCCTTCAAGCGCTCACTTGTGCACGGATCACTGAATTCGGTTTGGCGCGACCACGCCGTCCCTCTACCTTCCCCGCTTCTGCGCCCCCCCTTCCCCCTTCTTTCCCTGTTCTCCCTTTGCTCCGCCCTGTTCCTCACTCTTCCCCTTTGTCACCACTGTTATCAGCCTTTTTACTTAACACTAGGTCGGCAGTTAAACATCAGTTGGAATTGTTTGACTTTCTGGACTCTGTTAAACCGGACCTTTTGTTTTTGACCAAGACATGGCTTCGCACTGACTCTCTCCCCAGTGTGTTAGCAGCCCTTCCCCCGCCTTATTTCATCCTTAGAGCCGACCGGCCGGAAAATCGACTAGGTGGTGGGGTTGCCCTGATCGCCCGTGCAGGCCTGCACTTTCAAGTGCTTCCCTCCCTCCCTCTAGCTGCAACAGATTGTCTGGTCATACGTTCCACCTCCCTCCAGGTTCCTTTAACTTGTATCCTTGTTTATCGCCCCCCTCAGTCCTGCCCACGTTTTCCTGCCATTTCGGACCTTTTAGGAACTCTTGTTGTTAATAATTCCTCGGTTCTGCTCCTTGGGGACTTTAATTTTTGGCCCAACGACCCAGCCGAGGATGCTACTTCTCGTGATTTTACCGAGCTCCTTCTTAGCCTGAACTTTGTTCCCCAGGTCCATTCCCCCACTCATATTGGTGGTCACACCCTAGATGAAGTTTGGACTCTCAATCCCTCAGTTCCTGCTCTTACTGTCCAACCTTGCTCATGGTCGGACCACTGATTTCTTTTTCCCTGGATCCTGGTATAAAAACTAATTCCCCCTTTTCCAAACATACTTGGGCAAGAATTTGGAGCAGAGTGGATATGCCTGCCCTCTGCTCGTCTTTGTCTTTATCTGCCCCTGATCTGGCTATGGCTGGCTCTGAACCTTCGAGGCAGTTGGATGCCCTTAACAGCTTGCTTCGAGGGGCCTGCGACCAAGTAGCCCCTCTGAAGCGCACCACGATCAAACGCGCCCATGAGGCAAATAAATGGTTCTCCCCTGCCCTTGTGGTAAAAAAACTGGCAGTGCGTCAAGCAGAGCGAGCTTGGGGGCGGGCTTATTGTCCCCTCTTCAAACTGCGCTATAACTCTATCCTTAATGAGTACAAAAGGGATATTCTCCTTGCCAAAACTTCTTACTTTTCTGGGAGAATTCTTGCTGCAGAGAGCCAGTCTAAAGAAATATTTTCTATAGTACGAGAGTTGGCCTCTTCTGACAGGGCCTCCCCCCAAAATCCCCCCCTCTCAATCCTTGTGCAACTCTCTCAATGACTTTTTCATTGAGAAAGTGGCACTTATTAAGTCCAAAATCCCGCCCCCCACCCCTGCATTTGGTGATCCCCAGCCCCCTCCTACCACGTCTAGTTTCACCCTCCTACCTCTTAACTAAAGAAACCTTTCTCTCTTTGTTGACCCGCGTCAAATCCGGATCCCCTGCGGACATAGCCCCTGCACATATCCTTCGCAAGATTTTCACTAATTGTCACCTTCCCCCTCTTACTTTTCTGAATGCTTCTCTTGAACAGGGTGTCGTGCCTATTGCCCATAAAGAGGCTATCATTATTCCCATCTTAAAAAAACTCGGGGCCGACCCTGTTCCTCCTTCCAACTACCGCCCTATCTCCCTTCTCCCTTTCCTGGCTAAAGTCCTTGAGGTTCATGTCACCCAGGTCCTTGGTACCTTTGTGGAGGAGAGCGGGGGTCTTGCCTCCCGTCAGGCTGGCTTTCGACCCCGGCATTCCACTGAGAAGGTTATCATCTCGGTGATGGATGAGCTTAGAGAGGGGCTAGATACCAACACTCCCCAGGCCCTCGTTCTTTTAGATCTTTCGGCGGCCTTTGACACGATTGATCATTCCATTCTTCTTGACCGTGTCAAGGCGGCCGTCATCGGGGGCCCAACCCTTACCTGGGTCAGCTCCTTCTTAGAAGGTCGTACCCGGGCAGTTCACCTCGCCGAATTCTCTGCCCTCCCCTGCCCGGTCCAGTGTGGTGTCCCCCAGGGTTCTTCTCTCTCTCCTTTATTATTTAATCTCTGTATCTTCCCACTCATTTTTGCACTTCAGCAGATGGAGGTCACCGTGTATAATTATGCCGATGACCTCCAACTCATCTTTCATCTTTCACACTCTCCCGTCAGCATTCACAACTTTCAATCTGTCATGCTATTCATCAGTGATTGGATGAATTGTAATCACCTCAAATTAAACCCTGACAAGACTGAGTTTGTCGTCACTGGTTGCTCCCCCGGCCCTTGGTCCCCCATTTTCTGGCCTTCCTCCCTAGGCACTCCCCCTACACCCTCCCCTTCAGTCAAAACACTTGGGATTTCACTTAACAAACACCTCACTCCTCATTCCCAGATTAGTTCAGTTGTCTCTTCTTGTTTCTTTGCCCTCCGCACAATCAGGAAAATTTCCCGGTTTTTCTCTTTCCCCGCTCTGAAATTAATTTTAATGGCAATGGTCCTTTCCCGGCTGGATTATGGGAATCTGGTGTATAACGGCTCCCCCGCATATGCCTTCCATCTTCTCCAGCTAGTCAAAAATCAGGCCGCTCGCCTGATCTACGGGCTGCCCTGATTCCATCACTCCACCCCGCTACTCAAATCCCTGCACTGGCTGCCTATTAAGGAGCGGGCGCTCTTTAAACTAGGCTGTACTACCTTTCAGGCCATAGCAGGGACTGCCCCAGCGTTTATCTCATCAGCCATTAAGGTTTATCGTCCAAACAGAGACCATCGTTCCTCCACAAAATTCCTTCTTTCTGTTCCCCGGTTCAAGAAAAGCAGATCAGGGGGTCTGAAATTTGCTGTTTTAGCCCCTATTTTTTGGAACACCCTACCCTTACAGATCAGATCTCTCCCCTGTTATCTTGAATTCCGTGGGGCCCTTAAGACTTTCCTCTTTTCGCGCGCCTTCCCTTCCCAATGATTCTTTATGCTCCAGCCCTAGATTAGGCATCCTCCAGCGCCATGAAACCGCAAGGTAAACGTGCGCTTTGCAAATGCCTGTAAATTCAAATTCAAATTCAAAAATTTCTTTTATAAAATACACCTGGTTTTAACACAATACCGCTATTATAAAAAGGTGGAGTTGCTTTTCATTAAAAACTAATTTACAAAAATTCCTACTCTCTTCGAGACATTCGCCTAGCTTAAAACCCTATTGATTCTTTAACCTATTTAGTAGAAACGCTCCCAATATTGTAGATAAAAAAGCGCAAGTAACGGGCTACCCATTTAGCGGCACATTACACTCCTGTGAGGGGTACAGTTTAAAACTAAACAGCATGAATGAAAATATAGGGACCCCTCAGAGGGACAATTATATTGATACTGCCCCAATGTTCAAGACTATGGTGCTCTTTACTGTCTGATTGCGACCAGCAACTAGCTTGCTGTCCCCTTAATTATGGTCATAGATTGACTGTAGGGTGGTGACTTTGCTCCATCTTATTTTTGTTGCTCTCCGTCGGCTTGATGTAATAGTCTTCTGACCGTTGTCATGTAATTGACCCCCCGGTAGGCAGGCACGGCCCGTGCAGGGCGTTATATCGGGGCGGTGACGTCAGGCGGGGAGGGTCAGGGTGGGGCGTTGTAAAATGCGGGATATGGACCATTACAGGTAAGTACCGAAAAAATTAATAAAACAAATTTCGCTACCTGCGCTGCATCGCCAAATGTGATGCAGCACGGGCAACAAAATTCGTTTTTTTTTCCCGGTACTTACCTGTAATGGTCCATATCCCGCATTTTACAACCCCCCACCCTGACCCTCCCCCGCCTGACGTCACCGCCCTGGTATAACGCCGTGCATGGGCCGTGCCTGCGGGCAGGCCAAGATGATGGACTTACCCTCCAGCCGGCATATCACCGCTTGCCTGCTTGAGCGAATGTTCAGGTTAGCACTGGTTAGCAGTGGTAAATTACACAGAGTCCTAAATCCAATGGGAACGAAGTCCGCAAACAGGAGGGTTGAAGGCAAAAAGTTAGGGGAGAGCCACATCCAGAATTCCAGGTCTAACACCCACTCTGATGCTTTCAGTTTAACTTTCTTTATCTTAATATCTTCTTCCCTATATATGGAGTGCCTACAGGGGTTCTTTGAGCCAAACTATCAGTATGACAAAAACAGTTGTTTTCCTATGTAGCAACACGATTACATAGAAATTTCCTCAGCCTACCATTCTAAACATCAACAACTACATTAATATATGTTGCAGACACTGATCTGTATATGCTCTTTGATGATACTACATGCTGTCCTTTTCAGGATTATCTTCAGCCAATAACTGCTTATCCCGTTACTCCTAATGTGATGACAGATCCACATCACCCCTCTTCTCCCGAATGCTCAAGTTCCTGGGTATCTTCAGCGTACATGTTAAAACCATGGCCAGGAACATAGAACAAGGCCTCAAAAGGCTAGTTAAATAAATTGACCAGGACTAGGAACTCCACATTCCACTGAAGGAAATGCCATGAAGAGATACTGCCTGTGTCAGACGGTCAGTTTGGATTGAACCCAGGTGAAGGTCAAACCTCAGAGGCTCATTTCCCTAAGCCACCACAAGTATTGTGTGGTCCATGGTGTGAAGTCAAGTGACATTCCACAATGATGTGTACTTTGTGAATGCTTAACATCCAAAATCAGAGGCACTCTTAAACCTGATCCTGTGCACCAGTTCCAACAACCAAAGTGTTTTTTTATGTCAGTAATCTTAGATCTTTATTAGCAATTCAGTAAGAATTTAATTAGCTAGTGTGATTTAATTGACTTCATCTAAATCACATGAATTTCCTGTTTCTCCTCAAAATAGTTATGAATATATTTCCCCTTAGAATAAAAAAATTAATTAACATATATTTGTACTGCATCATGTATGAAATTTAAAACGGAAAATCCCAGCAGTGTTTGAATGAATCCTCAGTATTGCCTGTTCATTCTTTCTTCTCAGTTGCTGTCTAGTGCCTTCATGTCTTCCTGTTTGACAGCCATGAAAGTACACCTGTCAACGTTTTTGTACTCATAAATCTGTAAACCCATGTGTCTATTACATAGTTTTGACCCAATCTTTTTTTTTGTTGCCCACATGAGTGCTTTTTCTTCTGTTTTGATTGCAGATCAGTCCTTGCTGCAACCAGGATTTGTTTCCAGGATGTGCATGCTGTCTGTATAGCTGACTCGGCACTTGTTTTCTATGATGTGCTAGAGTGATAGCTTTATCAAATATCTTCTTGAGTTCTTGCTCCATTTTCAATAAATTCTATTTCTCTTACATGATCTTTTGACTTTTACACTTTAAAGCTTATATTTTAAGGTATAAACTAGTTCCTCTTTAATTTGATACTTTTCTTATTCATGAGCACATTCTAACAGAAACACTCTTTAACCAAATTGTTCCCATGAGAAAGTGCTTCTTTTCATGTGTTTATAGCCATTATTTACTCACTGATATATAAATATATATATTTTTAACTGTGCACCCTGGGGCACTGCTGTCCAGATCGCAGTGCATGTGCCCCGACGCCTAAAACTTGGCAAAATCTGCTAATCACCAATTGACCTTTACAGTAAGCCCATAGTTTATGATGCAGGAAAATACACCAGTGGCATAGAAAGATAAATGGCACACGTGGACTGCAGCACTTACTATGTCATCCATTAGTGTGACAAAAACATGGCTTCAGGCTCCATGACTACCTGTGTAGCTTGTAAACCTGCAGGTGAACCTATCAAAACAACCCTTTTTGACAGGAAATAATCATATTTGTAAACAATGTTAAATCAGTCCCCCTAAGTTGTCCTTGTAGCTCTCAAGGTAGAGTGCCTGGTATGTAATCGAGATAAATGCAAGAATTTAATTACATGCAAGAATTTAATGTCGGTCTCGAACTACGGTGACTAGCCCCCAAAAACTATTTTCAGTGTTAAAGCTTTAGTTGTCCGATGTGAAACACTAAAGTTCAGATGCACATATAGGACTCCTAAATTTAGATTGGGATAATCTACATAAGTGATTACTATGTGTATCACTATTAGCATATGTATCACTATTTTTAATATTTATGAAAAATCAACTTCATTAGTGAAGTCTTGTGTTTAGTTCAAATGTAGAAAAAGGGACTGTTAAAAGGTTACATTTTACCTGCTTGAACCTCCAGTATACTAATTAGCATTCACCAAGAGCTGGACCCTTGATGAGGTGGGAAAATTGCTTCCAGAGCAGGAACAAAGGATTAGACCTTTCAACAGGAAGAATTAGGGGTTATGAATCTAACTCTTCTCAGCCCAGGAAAGACTTGTGGATGCTCCAGGAATTTCATTAACTTGAAAGAGACATAAGGCTTCTGTGAGGTTAGGGGCTGGTCCCAAATCAGTTTGGTGTAGTTGAAGAGGAGGGGACTGCTCATTTCCATAAAGGCGCCCCTGGCAGGCACACAAGCACCCTTCAGGGACAGAATGATTCTGCGATGTTGGGTTTGCCTCAGAAAAGTTCACTGTGGAATAATTTGCAGTAAGGGAAACAATATAAAAGTGAGAAGGGTTGTCCCTGTGAACTATGTTCTCATTCTTTAGAAGTGTTCATGAGTCAGCCCTACCGACTGCCTAGTGAAACCTACAAAGCAGGCAACTCATCCACAGCACAGCGGAACACTTTCTGGATCTGCTGGAGCTCAGAAGAGGACTGGACCTGCTGTTTGTTACCTGTGTGGAGACCTGAAGGGCTGGGCCTGTTTTGATGTGTTCCCGGGACTAAGAAGTAGACTCTAAACGTCAGTTAATGGCCTTCTGTGTGGAGACCGAGATACAGCAAGCTGCACGAAACCCTTTTTGTGATGTGCCCTCACTGATCAGTAGTAATTGGACTCAGCAGGAGGCCTCTGCTAGAGTAAGTCCTGGCTCAAAGTTAGAACTTTGACACTTTTTGGACTTCCAAGACTTCCATAGTGGCATTGTGACCTTTGAGTACTTAATTCTTGAAGGTTCTAGGAGGAGTTTCGTTTCTTTGCTTGATGTTCTCAATCAGTTGTTCCTTTATGCCATTCCAAATCAGAAATATATCATCTGTATAGCATGCACACACCTCGAGATTTTTTCTCTACTCTTGTTTTTTTTAAATATTGTCGGAAAATGTCATCATAAAGATGTTTGCAAATGCTGCTCCTGCACACCTTCCCATGGAAGTTCCAGGTATCTGAAGAAACAGCAACCCCGTTGTTCAGAAATAATTACAATACAAAACAGTGTAATAACTGAGTAAGGGACCGATAATGCGCATCATCAACTGCAGATTTCAACAGGTAATTTGTATTTGTATTTGTAATTGTTTGTATAGCGCTAGAATTGACCCCCGAAGGGGTATCTCTGCGCTTCAGCGGGACCGTGAAAAGATAGTAGTGCATTTAACAGAGATCAGTGCTGACAGAAAAGAAAAGTCTTGAGCATTTTCCTAAATTGCAGATGTTCAGAGCACTGTCTTAAAGGAAGAGGAAGTTTGTTCCATAACTGTGGTCCCGGTATGAAAAGGCTCTACCTCCTAATCTGGCCTTTTTTACTCGTGGAACTACCAGAAGACGTTGAACACCGGAACGTAGGGTTCTAGAGGGGACATAAGGCAGAAATTTCTCAGCAAGATAGGAAGGGCCCATATTGACCAAAGCCTTGTGAATGATACAGCATGTCCATAGGATGTTGGATTTCTTGCGGATAGGTCTGCCCTGGGCAACCTTCCATTCTCGTGGAACATATCCCTCTAAAAAGAGAGGTTGATGATATCTTGCACCACCGGGGACAGCTGATTCTCTAAAGAAGGGATGAATTTATCTGGCATGTGATCCATAGGGGATCCAGATTTTATTCTGTGAATCAAGGTTTCAACCTCTGCTAAGGTAATGGGGGTAAAGAACTCTAGCTTATGTTGATTCCTCATTTCTAAATGAGCCAAAGCCATAGGGGTCTGTGACGAGTTGCCAGCTGCTATTATTTTCTCATATATGCTTTCAATTTTCTGGGAGAAGTATGAGGCAATATCCTCACATAATATTTGAGACTGGGTTTCTAAGCTCTCGCATGCTTTTGGGTTGGTAAAGGAGTGAAGAATTTGTTACAAAATTTTAGGCGAATTTCCAGCCTGAGTCAGCTGAGACATAAGATGGGTCTTGCCAGCTGCATTTATGTTTTTGTGGTAACTGGTCAGTGAGGCGCCATACCTTTCCCTATCTAACTCGTTATGAGATCAGCGCCACACTCTTTCCAGTTTACTACATATTTGTTTCTGGCTCCGTAAAAAGGGGTAAACCATGCTGTTTGCGGGCGTTTGTGTTGGCTCAGAAATGGTTTAAGCGGTGCAATATGATCTATAGCAGTAATGACCGCCGAGTTAAACTTTGACAGGGCTTCCTCAGTGTGATCTGATGCAGAAAATTGAGGTTTCATGAATGTACTTTGAAATTTTTCTTCTGATACCTTCCGCCACTGCCTCCGTAGGTACGGTATAGCTTGATTAGAGGTCTTAGGATTATTGATGTGCTGGATATCAAATTCTATAGCTAAATGGTCTGACCAGGTAAGTTGTTGAGGAGGTTTACACTTAATCCTAGAAGAATTGGAAAAGAGAATGTCCAAAGTGTGACCAGCTATATGAGTTGGGCCTTCATTTAACTGCACCAAGCCTATGAGGGCTAGATCTGCCAGAAAAGTCTGTACATCAGGATTAGAATGGCATTCAGTATGGACATTAAAATCTCCTAATAATAGGAAGCGATTTCCTTCTTTCACATGGGGAGCGAGACACTCCACCAGTTGTAGGGAGAAGTCCAATAGCCGGCCTGGCAGGCGATAGATTAAAGCCCCCTTCCAGCTCTCCTGTAGGGGCATGTCTATTCTGAAGATTAGCATCTCTACTATTGCGTCACTATGTTGGTCTAGGACAGAGATGCTAATATCATCTTTATGTACACTGGCTAATGTTCTTATGCACCTATAACTTTTTATTGTGCAAATGATGTGTATAAGGAAGTAACAAATAAAACGTAATAGGTGTCCCTTCAGAAGAACGCCAGGCATTGCTTAAGAATCAGAAAAATGGGAGGGGAACTGAAGGGGTTATTTTTTGTAGCTGATGGTTCACTCTCTCGTGGGATGCACAGAGAGTTCCTATGTCCAATCTGTGACCAACCCGTATTTATGGGTGGAAAGGGAGGGATACCATTTTTTTTTTATAGCCCTCACTCACTTCACATGCATCACCATTGGGCTCACCCCAACTCCTAAAGGTCAGGTGGGCTCGACCATATTTCAGGGAGTACTTAGGAAAAGGTGTATGGGGGCATACATTTAAAGATAAAATTACTCACCCACTCCTAATGTATCCTTTATTAATGGAGTGGGAGGGGAGACCAAAAACACTATAGGAGGGTATTTTAGGATGTGATGGTCCGATGACACTAAACTAGGCACCAACATGTTTCAGCCCTTCCTAGTGGCCACAATGAGTCCTGGCCTTTCGTCAGGGTGGGATGTAAAGAGGTTACTTCCCCCAGAGACGTGAGTGCATTAAAAGTACACAATTAGCATAGGGCCCATTGAATAATCTTATAGGAACAATTCTAATACTAGCTGCTGGTTTCTTAAGAGGATTTTCCCCACATGAAAAGGGCGTCAGTTCTCAGGGATGCACAGGGGGAGGCCTTGTAGTCACACATTTGTCAAAGGTCCATCCCTGCCACAACCTACTTGGTTCTCTACAGCCCTGCTTGTCTTGGAATATGTATAAGGAAGTAACAGCTAGGTACATAACATATTTTCTGCAATATGTATTTCATTAAGGGTCAGAGGTACGACTGTTTTTTGCGGTCACAAATGGGAATTTGGTCAGTTTGCACCCGCAAAATAGGTCTGCCCTATGTACAAACCCTATTTTGCAAATCGGTAACCTATTACCAACTCGCAAAATAGGGTTTGCAATTTGCTATTAGAAAGGGGCGTGCCAAGGGCATCTCTTCCTAATAGCGAGTCATACTTCAATGTAAGATTGTTTTGCGGCTGCTATTGCAGCCTGCAAAACACACGCAGTATACCACCCATTTCAAATGGGTGGTAAGCCACTTGCAAACGGGATGGGGTCCCCAAGGAACCCCTTCTCAGTGACTGGCAGTGGAAATATTTTTTATAAGCGTGTTGTGATCCCACAAACCACTGTCTACTCTTAAAAAATGAAACAGAAACGTTTGTTTTTTCTTTTTGTAAAGCATCCCATTTTCCTTTAAGGAAAACTAGCTGCATTAAAAAACAAAATACTGCATTATTTAAAAAGCAGGCACAGACATGGGGGTCTGCTGACTCCACAGGCCACCATCCCTGGGAGTGTTAGCCATTTCCATTGAGGTCGCAAATTTCACCTGCCTCGTGAATATTAATGAATTAGGCAATTTGCGACCCAATTAGGAATTGCAAACAGTGTCTGAGACACTGGTGTAAATTCCAGTTTGCGAGTCGCAAAACGATGTAATTTGCTATTCGCCAGTTGGAAGGATCGTATATCTGGCCCTCAGTTTCTTTAAAAAAATCTGTAGTGTTTTTTTAAATAAGATTTCAAAGTGATTACAATTTGAAGGAATATGTCAATGTATTATCCAGTATGTTACTGTAGGGAGTCAGTTGCAAAGATAATTGGTCTCATTGAGGTATGTTCTAAATTCTTATGAATTTGAGTAGAATGTAGGACAGCATACTCTACAGTAGGAATACTTTATATGTTTCAAATACCCATTCGTTTTTTTTTAGGAATGCCATTTATTATCTCGTTAAATTAATTTGAAGCCTCATAATACAATTTCAAATGTGTTCTGATCAGCTAGATGTTCACTCATTTTATATAAATAGAATATTGTGTCCATGACTGCAGTTTCTCCACCCTTATTTGCTTTTTTTAATGATAATTTCTTTCCTAATTATTTTTGCACCTGTTGTTTTTCTATAGATTACCTTTCTTTTGGTCAGAACCATATTTGTTATAATTCATTTAATATTTTGGTCTCTCACAGATCTAAGAGCTTCTGGTCATTTGTCCTTCATATACAAATTTTGATGAAAATCCTCAATAGTTGGGGTCCTCTTGGTTCTCCATTACAACAGTTGCAAAAAATGTTTTCATCTCAATCTCTGCATGAATTTATAGAATCCTGTTGCTGTTTCTAACAAAGAAGTGAACATTTTGGGGACAGATGTTAACCCTATTTGATAACACATTTTGTTATCAGAAATGTAATATTGAGAAATAGGTACTAGTTTGCTTTCTATTGAAACCTCAACTTTCTTTTTTCTTATTCCTCTTTTCATTTTCCACTTTGTCCATTCATTATAAAGAGACTTGTTACGCCTAGGTTTTTCATTTCTGTCAATTTTGAACACTCTTTAGATGTTTGCTCACTTATATCTAGTTTTTGTTTCTGACCTTTCACTGTTATCTTATGCTTTTGTTGTACTTGATTTTTCAAAATATTGTATGTTATCCTGTCTCTTTGCATACAAATTCTGACCATTGGTAAACTAATATAACTTAGTCTTGTGTGTCCCTTCAGTACCTTCTAACTTTCCTTTGTTCAATTCTTTTTTGAGTGTGCCTCGTTTCCTATTAATGTCTTCAAGAGTATTTTTCAGTTCTCATTCTTTGAGTTGGATGTGTATTGTGTTTTGATCTCTTTAAAATCTTTCTCCAGTTCTACAAGTACGTTGGCTAGCCCTTCTATCTTTAATTGGATCATGTCTAGTGATCATTTCTTCAATGTAGCAAACCATTGTAATGAAATTCTTGTCTGTCTCGTCAAAAGGATGGTTTCAGGGTTATCCTTAATGGTCTGAGAATGCTTTCAGTTTTGTGGTATTCAGCTAGTGGTCTGACATTGGCACACTGATTTATTTCTTTTCTTATTAAATGTTATAATTTGTGGAAAGTTTGCTTCTGCTTTTTAGGAAGTCATAATGTTTTCAGTGCCATGTTTAAATACATGTGAGGGGTGCTTTTACATCGTCTTTGTCAAACATTAGAGTTTGTACTTTTTTTGTCTGTACATCTCATTAAATTACATTTTCATTTTGTGGGACAACACTTGGTAATAAAGGAGGTATTGCTATGGGCAACAGAAAAAAGACTCAATGGAACTGCATAATAGGTTGAGCTGTGCTCACAGTTATGGGGAGAAAACCAGTGAGAGATCTACTTTGATGGCGGCAGTCACCGTTGAATAATTTAAAGATGTGGGATGCGAACAGAGAGGAAAGCACAAGAACATTCAGGCTGGAATGCAGATCATAGGAGAAAAGCTGTTGGGGACTTCTTTTTTTGAACATTTCATAAATTAAACGTTAGTGATATTTTTTCTTTTTATGGGACATCGTTGTTTTACTACTCCTTGTTAGGACGTAAGAGTTTTACACATGGCGTGAAGCCCTGCCCTGCGTGCCCTAATTGTATTGATGTCTCAATCCCTAATGCTGATTTTTGTTGTCATAGGCAAACACGGATCGCGTGTGTGCACAAAGACATAGGCCTATCTCAAGGATTGCAGTCTAGTTGGACCGGGAGGGGTGCCCAAAGCACTACTGTCAGTGTTGAGAGGCTACTGCCTTTACCAAGAGATAAGCATCACATGCACTGTGGTGGCAGCATACTGTGCAGTGATCAGTTGGGGGGAACGGGTCCTTTTTACCTGGGCTACTGGAGTGAGGCCTACAGGCTCACTCATTTAAAATTCACAGTTGTGTGCTTCACTCACCCTTGGCCTACATTGGTTTTGTGTGGTGCTTTGCAGTGTATGTGTGGTGTATATGTACTGGGTGTTTTGTGCCTCAGGAATGGTACATTTCAGGGATAATGCAGTAGCAATGTGTGTATGTTGTGTGTATGTTATAGGCATGTGCTGGGTGTATGTGTGCCTGTGAATGCTACACATCATGAAAGAATTAGTGCTTCACAGTCAGTATATGTTGTGTACATGTGCTAAGTGTATGTGTGCCTGTGAATGGTACAATATAGCTATAATGCAGTACTGTAGTGCATGCATATTATATGCATGTGCTGTGTGTATGTGGGTCTGTGAGTGGTGCAATACACCAATGATGTAGTGCTGTGTAAAGTGTGTGTGTTATATGCATGTGCTGGGTGTATGTGTGCCTGTGAGTGGTTTAATACATGGCTGACTCTGGGTTCTATTTGGAAGACCCAGGGCTTTATGCTGAAACAAGGAGAGAGGAGGTAGAGGACTCCCCCCCCCCCCCAGTTAGGTTTGTGTATTACTGCATTTACGTAAGCTGTGTGGGACACAGTGGAGTGAGAGAGAGAGCCAGGATTCTCCAGGACACTTCAATGGGTGCTCTTTGATTCAGAGAGAGGTCCCAGGAATGGGGCCTGGAATGGGACCTAGGCATATCACATGGGAGATGGGGCTAATTAGAGAATCATATAGATTAGCTTGGGAACCTGAGTTAGCCTTTTGATGCACATATCACGGTGTCTGGCATCCAGGTGTGAACTCCTAGTCACTCCCATGGCCAGTGTTGTAGGGCTAACAGGTTTGGAGTTGCTCCTGGTGTGTCAGACTTCTTTCTGGAGGTAGAGACAGCAGAGTAGGCACGTCAAAAGGAAGTAAACCTCCAACTTAAACTTTCAAGATTCCGACTTTAAATCACATTTGGTGTCTGGAAATGGACTATAAGAATGGAAGCTTGAGACCCCAACAGTTGTCAACTGCCAAGCAGCCAGTTGGGCTGTGCGAGGAGAAGAAGCTCTGAAAGACCTCTGCCTGTGACCAAGACTGGGAACAAGACCTGCTAGTCTCCCTGCTGGGTGAGGAGACATAACCCAAGGAATCCAAGATCACCTGCTCTTGAGCACCTGCGTGCTTGCCTGTGTCCTGTGAAGAAGAGGAGAGCATTGGAGGGAGTAAGGTCCAATGGGGAATCTTATCAAGTGGAATCTCTCAGCGAGGTGTGAAGAGACGGATGCTGCACCAATCAGGTCATTACCCACATGCAAGGAAATTCAGCGACCCTCTTATGCCAGAGTTGGGCTGTCGTGAAGTGAGACATGACAGATGCTGTTCTGAATGCCAAACAGGCCATTGTCCGTGTGCAGTGAGGAAGTGGCAACACTGTATGCCAGGAGGGGCCGCCATAAAGCGATTGCCATTCCGACTGGGCAGTAGTCCATTAATGGTGGAAAGCCAGCAAGACCTGCATTCCAGATGGGGCTGCTGTGAAGAGAGTGCCATGCTAAGTGGGCGTTGGCCTCGTATGTTCTGGTATACCAAGAGGGGCTACCTTGAAGAAATTTGCTGTGCCAAAAGGGTCAGTGCTTGTGTGAAGTAGAGCGAGTGTGACCCCCTGTACCAGAGGAGGCCACTGAGACAAAGCAAGAAGTGTGACCTGTTTGGGATTGTCACTGAAGGATAGAGGCCGCTGTGATGAAACCTATGTGCCTACACCAGGACTGAGGACTGGGTGTGAGAAACATGGTGCAACAGCCTGCTTGAACCATGTGCTGATCACTTACTGGACAGAGGCGTGTTCAGGGACTCCGGTTGCTCCAGTCCTGCAGGTGCAAATAAGACAGAATTTAGGCCAGTCCTCTCCTGGAAAACTTGCTTGCCTGATAGCACTTTGGCAAGGGAACACTTTTGACTTTTATACAGAGTCAAAGTGAAACTTCTGAGACTCTGACTAATGTGTCTTTACCAGAATGTCACCTTTAGTAAAGTGGGGAATAACCACTACAGCTAGCACTAGAAGGAAGTGGGAACCCAGTGACCTCCTAAGAAACACTAGAGCCCTGACTTCAGGGGACTGTGGAAATTGTTTGTGAATGTCATATTTCCCTTTGTGGTGGTAGCTGTAAAATCAACACTTATTGTTTCATAAAAGCAAGTGTTTGACTGCACAATCATTTATTGTTGCTGCTGCCAGTATTTTGAATGTTGAGCCTGTGTTGATTCCGCTGCATCTACCTCCCCCCAAGAAGACTTGTACTGCTCAACCCACACTACTCTTGAGAGTCAAGTGTTGAAGGGGTGCTTGGGCCAGTTGCTCAGGACCCATAGTCAACTGGGCCGTGGGACAACAGGAGTAAAATGTCTCATCCCCCAAGGCTGTGCCAAGTAGCTCCTGCTTGACCCATGGACCTCTGAATGGGGTTCTGACGCTCCTCATGAAGGCTGATGACAAAAATGTATATAGCTATAACTAACTTGAGCAGACACACATGAAGCTGATGTCATTTAGATGAAATCATTGAAATCAGTCCAACATATTAACCCCTTCCATGCTGATGACGAGCTCAGCTCGTCATCAGCGTTACCTACCGTGTGCTGATGACGAGCTGAGCTCGTCATGTAACACGGTAAATCAAAAAATGCCGCATACCGCGGGAAAAACGGCCGCACGCATGCGGTTAAATTCTTAATCAGTTATTAGTAAATATCTAAGGTAACAAAGTAAAAATCCTTGTTTATTTTTGGAATGTGAGCGCAGGATCAGGTGTAGGAGTTCCTCTAAATTTGAATGTATTGATTGGGCCTTGGAGTTCTTCATGGGCTTCCAGGGTCTTTCGTAGACATGCCTGGTTAGCCACCTAGTGCTTGATGTAAATAGTCTTCCCAGGGCATAGCTACTGCTGGGAAACAACCTTTACAACGCAACTTTTACAACGCACTACCATTACAACGAAACTTTTACAACGCAAACATCATTACAACGCTTGCCATTACAATGCAACCATTACAACGCATGACACTACAACGCATACCACTACAACGCATGTCATTACAACACAGTCATTACAACGCATACCATTACAACGCATAACATTACCATCCAACACTTACCCTACTGTTGCACCCCCTGGAGTTAGAATAGTAATGTTTACCCCTACACTATCCAACACTTACCCTATTGTTGCACCCCCCTGGAGTTAGAATAGTAATTTTAAACCCTACGCTATCCAACACTATCCCTACTGTTGCACCCTCTGGAGGTGGAATAGTAATGTTTACCCCTACACTATCCAATACTTACCAAACATGCAATGTAATGCTAGGCGTTGTAATGGTATGCGTTGTAAAGGTATTATGCGTTGTAATGGAATGCGTTGTAAATGTAGTTTTTAAAATTTCGTTGTAATGGCATGCGTTGTAATGGAATGCGTTGTAATGGATGTTGCGTTGTAAAAAATGCATTGTAAAGGTATGCGTTGTAAAAGAGTGCGTTGTAACGTAATACATCCGCTACTGCTACCAGGGGATGTGCCAAGGCCCGAGCTTTGGGATCACCATATGCTGTTAGCATATCCGGTAGACACACTGAAAAATGTCGAAGTTTTATATGGCTTCAGTAGTGCAGACATCGCCAACAGTTCCGCTCTGAATACACATTTTATCTGAGAGGTCTAGTGAATGCCTCCATGAGGAGTGCAGCCTTGGGGAAAAATAGTATTTCTGTAACTTGTTGGGGCTGTTCACATCCTGAATTCTCAGGCCTCGAGTTCGAACCATGGCACCTACTATGGGACCTGGAGAGCTATTTCAACTTTAAGGATCTAGTCTGGCGCCTGGGAAGATTTCAGGAGGTGGAGAGTATTTAGATGGCGAGCATTCACCAGAAGCATTGTTACCGAAGGTAAGTAACCTTTTCTTCTCATGCCAATGGTTATTTGTAAATAAAGAAACTGGAAAAACAAAGGTGAGATGATGGAATGAAGTGCCACAAGTCTGAAAGATCAAAGTCAATAGTTGGGAGTGAAGACAGACAAGTGGGGAGGAGGAAAGATAATACATAGTAGAGCACATCAAAAACCTTTCAAACAGTTCACCAATCAGAACAGAGCCAAGGGAGTGACACACATTGAGGAATAAAGCATGAAATTCGCCATTCCACTAGATAAGGGGTTGTGTTTGGCAGTAACCAGTTACACTGTGATAGAGAGGTCCAGTTATGAACAGGATACCTCTGACAGTTGTGCTTGTCTGTGTGCAGTCATTGTTGTAATTATAACCAGGTGTTTGTTCTCCATCTCCATCTGGTGGTGTGCATTATTTTCATTGCAATGGTTGAATTATTCAAACAATTTGTCCCTTATTCTATGCTGTGCCACATATCATTGTTTTTGCTTAAAAAAACTTTATTTTTACTTCCAGGACTCGGATTTTGACCCCATGAAGTTCAGAAGTGTGATTGAGTGCGAGAAGCCAAACAATGATTTAACCAGATTTCGGGGTTACATGTGAGTGTTACCTTATCTTCTTTATATAAAGCACTTTTTGTTTTGTGTGTAAACTGGTTGCGATGACAGTGGCGTAACGCAAAATGATGGGGGCCCCTTGCAGAAAGTGAAAAGGGACCTCCGAGTCTCCCATATCTCACAGATATTCATTAGCTTTGGGCTGAATGGGTCAAGGGCTGAGGGTCCCCAGAAGTTTTGGGGTCCCCTCCCCAGGCCAGGCCGCCCCCTCGCTCCTCCCGCTGCTCGTTCCCGCCTCCTGTGACTCCTGTGATCTAGCCTGCCGTAGAGATCTCCAGGCGCTACCCCCATCACTTGGCGCCTCGACCGGACCACCGACAACATGACCGCCCTCAAACACGCCACCCGCAAGCACCACCAGCTTATCCGCACCACCAAGAAGAAATCCCTGAAGGAACGACTGGACAACAACACCCACAACAGCAAGGAACTCTTCGGCATCGTCAAGGAGTTCTCCAACCCCAGCACCGGCAACAACGACATCACTCCGTCACAAGACCTCTGCGACTCCCTCGCCTCATTCTTCCACCGCAAGATCACCGACATCCACAACAGCTTCGGTGCACCATCCACGCACCCAACCACAGAACCAACGCACCCCAGCGCCACCCTCCGCACCTGGACCACGGTGACCACCGAAGACACAGCCCGCATGATGAACACCATTCACTCCGGATCACCGACCGACCCCTGCCCACACCACGTCTTCAACAAGGCCGACTCCATCATCGCACCCCAACTCCGGAACATCATCAACACCTCCCTCAACACCGCCACCTTCCCGGAGAGCTGGAAGCACGCCGAGCTCAGCGCCCTCCTGAAGAAACCAACAGCGGACCCCACCGACCTCAAAAACTTCCGCCCCATCTCGCTCCTCCCCTACCCTGCTAAAGTCATCGAGAAGATCGTCAACAGACAGATGGCCGCCTTCCTCGAGACGAACGGATCCCTCGACCCCTCGCAGTCCGGCTTCAGAGCCAACCACAGCACCGAGACCGCCCTCATCGCAGCCACCGACGACATCCAGACCCTGCTCGACAAGGGGGAAACAGTGGCCCTCATCCTCCTGGACCTCTCCGCTGCTTTCGACACTGTCTGCCACCGCACCCTAGTCCAGCGCCTCAGCAATATCGGTATCCAAGAGAAGGCACTGGAGTGGATCATCTCGTTCCTCGCCGGAAGAACACAGAGCGTCCGCCTCCCCCCGTTTCGATCCGAGGCCACCGAAGTCATCTGCGGCGTCCCGCAAGGATCTTCACTCAGCCCCACCCTGTTCAACGTCTACATGAGACCTCTTGCAGCCATCGCACGCCAGCACAACCTCAACATCATCTCCTACGCCGACGACACCCAGCTGATCCTCTCCCTCACCAGAGACCCCGACACCGCCAGAACCTGCCTACACGAAGGGATGAAAGACGTCGCCGAGTGGATGAAGGACAGCCGCCTGAAACTGAACTCGGACAAAACGGAAGTCCTCATCCTGGGATCTTCGCCCTCCGCCTGGGACGACTCCTGGTGGCCCCCAGCCCTGGGCACCGCACCCAAGCCAACCGACCACGCACGCAACCTGGGCTTCATCCTGGACTCCTCCCTCTCGATGACCAGACAAGTCAACGCCGTCTCCTCATCGTGCTTCAACACCCTGCGTATGCTTCGCAAGATCTTCCGCTGGATCCCGACCGAGACCAGGAAGACAGTCACCCAGGCACTCGTCACCAGCCGACTGGACTACGGAAACGCCCTCTACGCCGGAACCACAGCCAAGCTACAGAAAAGACTCCAGCGCATCCAGAACGCCTCCGCCCGACTCATCCTGGATGTCCCCCGACGCAGCCACATCTCCAGCCACCTGAGGAACCTGCACTGGCTCCCCGTTGACAAGAGGATCACGTTCCGGCTCCTCACCCACGCACACAAGTCTCTCCACGACCTGGGCCCCAAGTACCTCAACGACCGCATGACCTTCTACACGCCCCCCGCCAACTACGGTCCACCAGCCTCGCCCTCGCAGCCGTACCACGCATTCGAAGAGCCACCGCCGGAGGAAGATCCTTCTCTTACCTGGCTGCCAAGACATGGAACTCCCTCCCCATCCACCTTCGGCTGACCCAGGACCATCTCGCCTTCAGGAGACAACTCAAGACCTGGCTGTTCGAGCAGTAGCACACCCCTTCCCCAAGCGTCTTGAGACCCACCCGGGTGAGTAGTGCGCTATACAAATTGTATGATTGATTGATTGATTGATTGGTCCCCCAGCGCCGCAGGGGCTGCAGAGCCTGTGTTAGGCCCCTGCCCCAAGGGTATTTTTTGACCTGTGAACAACACTGCTGGGCTCTGTCTGTTTTCACACTTTGCTACTGTACACACTGCTTCTTTATTTAAGCTCCATCCCAAGCAAACAAAAACCTCAACATGTTATTTTCTCTTTCCCATCCAACTTCTTAAGGAAATTGCTGTTCCGTCCAAATTCTGAGAGCATGTTTTTCCATTCAAACACATAAGCTTCAAGTTTGCTGTAAGCAGAATTAGGCGCAGGTGTTGGATTTTATAACCCTCCCTTGAAATCACCAGCGGCTGCCCCAGGGGGGAATGGCTTTGGGGTTATGATGCTTTTTTCCACGATCTTTATTATGAGGTGTTTTTCCACGATCTTTATTATGATGCGTGTTTCCACAATCTTGCCGTCATAACCTTCTTTTAAAAATACTGATGTTCCAAATAAAGAAAATGCCACAGAGTTAACTTCTAAAACAAATTGCCTTTTCACCCTTCGCAGGGGAGAAGAAGGGAAGCCTGTCTGACCAAAATACCTGTGGTCCAGATTCACCAGGTTTCCACATAAGCTTTGTCATACCTCTTAAGCAGCATGGCGGGAGAGATTTAAGAATGTGCCATGGCAACACTCACTTTAGGTGAGAGTCACGATTTCTTTTAACTGTAAATTACTTTAATTTTTCCTTTCTGATCATATTTAAAGCCCCAGGTTTAACTCACTTCTATGACACCCTTGTTTAAAGAAACACTATTTTCATCCCTGACCTCTGGCTTATGCATTTATCTCTGGATTGTCCTACTCCCTGTAGAACTGTCTGCCAGCAGGCAGTCTGATCAGAGCAATGTGGCTGTATCTAGAGTTTATAGCACAAAGAAGCAAAATAGCCCAGGCCGCTGAAGAAGATAAGCGGACTAGTCAGTGGGTGTGAGATCCACCTGGTTGTGTGCCACACACCAAAAGTGGTTGATTTGTGAGGCACAGTTTCTGTAGACCTTCACATTTTTGGGGGATTAAAAAATGTATCTATAAGAGATCCTGGATATTATTATGCAAGTTTTGTGTTTTAATGCACATTTCAACTGTAACGCCTTGCTGCTATGAATGCGTGCTGTATGTGTTTGTGTGTGTGAGAGAGAGGATGTAAACTGCTGTCCCTATTCTGATGCTGCATTGGAAACCTGCACTCCTGCTGCTTATGCTCTCTCTACTTTGTTGTGTGAGGGAAACTTGCATCTCACCTGTATTGCCACAGCTGTATGTATCTGAGGTAAGCTTCCATTGGTGCTGTGTGTGTTGCACCCATCCTCCGTGTGCTTCTCATGCTATATTTGCTCTGCATATGTGGCTAGCCTCCACTGCTTGTGCCTGAGCAATTCCTAGTTTGCGAGTGTATGTATATATAGGAATGAATAAGAGCTTGCACTCACAACCTTGCACTTAACCCAGTAAGATGGCCTACTCATGAATTCTCTTCCTCTTCTAGCGTCTTATGGGTAGTGCCTAGACGCCTCTGGGCAGTATTACGCGCTTTATAAATATAAAATCAAATAAAATTAGCATCACTCTACAGTAGTATCTGGATTGTATGTGTGTGTGTGTGAGAAGCTTGCAAAGTTGCTCTCTGTTTTGCAACTTGTTTGCGTGTGTGCATGTTCTGTGTGCACGTGTGTGTATGTTTAAATAATATATTGCTGCTGTGTCTGCTTTACCTGCTCGGCATGTGAAAGAACCTAGCATTCTGGCACCCCTTTTGTACTTTGCTATTTGTGGGGGAATCTTTCACTGCTGCATTTGATGCTGTACCTGCTTTCTGAGTGAATGGGTCGCTGCTACTACCCATGCTGTACCTGTTGTTTGTGTGTGGGAAGCTTATGCGGTTGCTGCCGAACCTGTACCTGCTGTGTGTGCTAGGGAATCTGTACAGCACCATTGCTGACCCTGCTATGCTTGTTCAGTGTGAAAGGGAAACTAGCACTTTTGCTCCCTATGCACTATTAGCTGTGAGTGTAGAAGAAGCTTGCACTGCAGCTGCCTGCCATTCAGTGTGCGTGTGTTCTTATGTATGTGCAGTCTGAACTACTACTGCCTTTGTTGTACCTCATATGTGAGTGAAACTTGCACTGCATGTGCCCATGCTGGGCATGTCCACATCCTATGACTTAAGTTTCCCATTGCTGCTGCTCCCTTTGTGTAAGACTGGTTTACCCTGTTATCAACTGTGCTGTAGTTGCTGTATATGTGAGGGAATAGGCCACCACTGCTGCTTCTGTTCAGTACATAAGGGCAACTTGTATTGATGCCGGCAAAATAGTACCTGTTCTTCGCATTAGTGAAACTTTAGTGAAACTTGAACAACATTTTCATGATATAAAAGCCAGAGGGATTTGCTTTGTCATTGCTGGTTTGTTTACTGAAATATATTTTACATAAACTCAAAGCTTTTGTTCCCTTTGATCTGTTTTAATATGTTCTCATGAGAAAAACGTGTTTTATAGTTACTCTCTGTTGTGACCTGCATGGTAAATGGGTGTGTACTCCTGCTGTGACTGCATGTGAAACAGTTATACTGACTTTTTCCTCTGCCTAGCCAGCATGCTAGCCTGGGGTTGTACGCTGAAGCATAGGCCTGCCCATGATGATTCTAAGGTTTAGAACCGGGATAGGACAGGCAGCACTAAGAATCCCCTCTGGCTCGACATTGGACTACCGTCTATGTCCTGGGTTGTTCGCATTAAGTGATGTTGGAAGCATGGTTTTAGATTATTGAACTGAACAGATATTTTTCCTGTTGGTCAGACAGAGTAGGGGTCCTAAATGACCACTTATATGTGCTTCTCAGACCATTGAGCTGACATCCTGTGTACATGTTGAATGCATGTGTGTGAAGTTTGGATGGTAGCAAGACTTCGTGGTTTTGTGAGTGTAAGGGGGTTATCCCTTGTTTTGCATAGCACAAGATGGAGGTTGGGGTACAGCTTTCCAAACAGTGGTGAATCCTCTGGTTAATCCTATCCTCAACGCTTCCCTGAGGGAGGGGAGGGTGCCTTGCACCTGGAAGAGGGCGATGGTCATCCCCCTCTTGAAAAAGCCGGGTCTTGATGCTGAGGTCCTGGCCAATTACAGGCCAATTTCACTTCTGCCGGCGTTGGCTAAGATCACCGAGAAACATGTTCATGGCGTCTTGTCGAGCTTTTTAGAAACTAACCATCTGCTCCATCCTTCCCAATCCGGATTCCGTCCTAATTTTAGCACGGAAACGGCGTTGTTGGAGGTCTCGGAGATCATCAGGGAGACTTTGGATGTTGGTGGCAAGGCCATGTTAGTCATGTTGGATCTGTCGGCGGCCTTTGACACCGTCCCTCATGCGGCGCTCCTCGCCAGGCTTCATGACATCGGCATTAGGGGGACGGTGTTCAAATGGTTTACATCTTTTTTGGAAGGCCGCCGCCAGACGATCTGGGTCTCGCTGAGCTCCGCCGAGATGCCGCCTCTGGGGGTCGGGGTTCCACAGGGCTCTGTGTTGAGCCCATCGTTGTTTAACATCTTTATGTCCCCTTTGGCGGCGGCGGTGGAGGCTTACGGGGCCCAGATCGTGTCCTACGCCGACGATACGCAACTCCTCTTCACATGTGGCAAGGATCAGCCATTTGATGGAGAGGGTGTTCGGGCCTGCTTGGCCATGGTATTCGATTGGTTCCAGCACAACAATCTGAAGGCCAACTCCAGTAAATCGGAGGTTCTATTTTTTGGATGTGCCACTGACCCTGAGTGGCGGCAATGGTGGCCGGCTGAAATGAGCCCTCCGGCACAGTCATCCTTGGTTGCCAAAAATCTCGGGGTTAAACTTGACAATAAGTTGTCATTAAGAGCCCATGTACTTGGTCTGGTGGGTACCTGCTTCGTTGTTCTGAAGATGCTCCGCAAGTTTCTTCCATTGCTCTCTGCGGAGCATAGGCGGATTACCGTGCAGGCGCTCATTGGGTCCAGGCTGGATTATGCCAATGCCCTCTTCCTTGGCCTTCCAGACTACCTGGTCCAGCGTTTACAGGTGGCGCAAAATTCTGCTGCCCGTGCGATTTTTGGCCTGCATAGGCGATCGCGAGCTTCGGGGCTGCTACAAAAGCTCCATTGGCTGCCTATCCGTAAGCGGATTATGTTTAAATCCCTTACGTTGATGCACAAGGCACTGTTTGGCTCCGGGGCCGGGTATTTATGGCGCAGGCTGATCTTTTACCGCCCTGTTCGCTCACTGCGTTCTGAATCTCTCTTTACCGCCGTGGTTCCTCGCGTGCGGAAGGCCCGCACTGGGGGCCGCTCCTTCGGCTTTAAGGCACCTCAGTTGTGGAATTCCCTACCACTGGCACTACGCAGTATTCCTAATCTGCTTCAATTTAGGAAGAGCCTGAAGACATGGCTTTTTAATGTCTAGCTGCTCTTTGGGTGGGTCTTTCTTTTCTGTATCTTGTTTCGTGTTATGTTATTACACACTGAGTTGTTTGTGGAAAGCGCCGGGACACTCTGTCGGAGTAGCCGTGCGCTATATAAATTCATTTTAACATAACATAACATAACAGTGGATGGGCGTTGCCTGCATTCTTTAATCTGAATAGAGGAACCCTAGACACTGACGTCTCGGAGACAGTGCTGTCTTTAGACATTGTATGGGAACTGTTTGGAAAGGGATTTTCAGATTAGCCCTAGCTGAGGACTGCATTTCCTAACAATAAAGGAATGGGTGTGAGTAATGAGATTTACTTGTTAAAGGAAGGAAGGTTTCTAGGTAGTATTGAGCCCTTTTGAGATAAGTGCTACTTCAGGAAGAGTGATGACAGCCAGGTTCAGCGGTTTCACACTTCATTGTGTTCATGGTTTGGGTTCTTCTGCTTGCTGTGTCTGACAGCCATCCTCCCAGAGGTGATGGGATGTCTTCTGACTTGTTGCACAGCTTGCTGGAGAGCTGTGGGTCTACCTAGTTTCTAGAAGCTTGCCTTACCTCAGAGAGATACAAGTTGTGCCTGGCTCTGCAGGAGGAGAGTGTAGGAGGAAAAGCCAAGCCATGTTACCAGAGTGTGGGGCTCTCAGAAGACCTGACTTGCTAAGGGGGGATGGTCAGAGGCTTCAACCTTACCTACGAGGGGCATCTTGGCATCCCTGCATGGTTTATGTGGCAAACTATGCGAGACATCATCAGCATATCTGTCTGGCATTACTGCAACATGACCTGAGGAACCTGTTCTGCTTTACCCTTGGTGTTCTGTGAGTCCTTCCAGATCCAATAACACCACCGAATTAGAGGACCCAAACCAGTTTGGATAACATCACTGTCAAAGATGTGTCACTACCTTAGAGGCCTGCTGTGCTGATCTGCATCCTTCATCAAGACCCAAGGCATAGAGCTGCTGCCTGCGATTCTCCTGCCTGCTGACCGAGTCACTGACCTTTGCGACTGTAAAGGATGCACCTCCACCACCTGCACCAAACCGTATAGAAACAAATTCCTCATTGAGTGATTAACGATTCACACTGACAACTCTTTTTCACCAGCATACAATACAAATCTACTGACTGAACATAGTAGTTGCTTACACAGCTAAGTTGTGAGTTCACAGCTATGCCTGAACCCTGTCTGTGATCCGTTTCATTACTGCTATAATTCTCTGGTCTGGTGTGCAAATTCCTGTTGAAGGTTGCTGGAGCCTCACAGATGTGTTTTGTTGAGGCCTGTAGCAGGACCCGTATTAATGTCTGTAAAATGTATTTTTTATGTTAGACTTAAGTACTTCATTTTTAAATCAGACAAGCACTAGGCTGGACAAGCAGATATTATCTCTTTTGTTTGACTACTTGAGTTTAGAGTCTCCACCTCCAAACTACCTCCCTGAATAGCCTTTGACTGATAGCCCTCTCTACTCTGATAGTCAAATGTGGAAGGGGTGTATTTGGCTCAGTTTGCAGAGCTATAGTTGAACGGACCCAAGGACAGCAGGGGCAACTGACCTCAACCACCATGGTTGTGGCCTAGTAGCCCCTGCTTCCCATATGGCCCCCTCCCCTAAGATCCCACTCCCTACCACCTTTAAGTTCACTACCTGCATTTACCACTCCTTGGAGCCAAAATCTTGACTAACACTGAATCAATAAAGTATATTTTAATGTAATTTACTTCTACTGCAGAAAACTGAACTGTGCATGCTTGCTTTCATTTGAACATACCGCAGATCAAGGTATGGGATTGAAGAATATCTGACAAAATGAAAAAGTGATTTGATCAGATTCTAACTACCCTG
This sequence comes from Lissotriton helveticus, assembly GCF_964261635.1. NCBI lineage: Eukaryota > Metazoa > Chordata > Amphibia > Caudata > Salamandridae > Lissotriton > Lissotriton helveticus. The sequence goes on from NC_136069.1 coordinate 1,259,302,692, forward strand.
TGCTTTTTTCCTTCATCAGCCCTACTGCTCTGAGTAAAAAAAATGAAATGAAGCTCTATATTAAACTTCAAAACAAATAAATGAATAAGTATTTCAACCTGTCCATATCGATTCTACTTCCACATCGACCCCAACCATATCCCTATTCCTTGCACTCTATACATTTTATTAATATGTACACATGTTTAATCAAATCTTTAATACTAACCCTGACACATGCACTTTATGAAATTACAATGAATTAAATTATAATAAATGTTTTTAATTTGCTTAACATGCATCTCATTAATTAAATAGTAAGCCTTTCTAAAACTCTATGCTAACCGTAACACTATTCTTAAATTATTTATAAATGTATGAAATGGAATAATACCAACTCTACACTTTTTTTTAAATTATTTGTAAATCAATTAAATAAATATAACTTGAAGTGAAGCATAATACCGCTTTAACTAATTTCAATTACATTGAATAAGTAACCGAAACATAATCCGAATGCTATGTCGATTTCCATATTAATTTCAATTGAGTTTTTTATTTTTTTGAAGCTACTCTGATATATTACAAGTGATGCCCCCAATCCTTGCCTTCAAACAAATTAATTATGTTTACTTAAATACAGTAACCTTATTCATACCCTGTCAATATGGTTCAATGTGGGAACCTGCCCTGGGAATAGTTACAAGTAGCAGGAGGGTTCTTATATTTATATTGTCATACCCTGTTACTAATCATAACAGTAAATTACATTTACTCACCTTTAAATGTAATAAAACAAGTAACCTTAACCTAACATTGACGCTGGCCCTTGTGCTTACCTAATTTGATGTAGCAGCAATTCTAATGTAGCGCCTCTGATGATGTGACTTTTCTTCTCTTTTTTTTTTCTTCAGTTCATGACATAGTTAAACCAGTTACAATTCATGTGGGCATATAAATATCGACAGCATAAAAAAAAGACACTACAATCACAGTTCCATCCTGTTCGTAAGGTGCAGAGAGATAATTGATCATATAGTAAGAGCATAAATACACAATAAATAAAGAACAACTGCATACACCTTACTTTACTCTTTCATGTGCTCTATCATTGGGCCCCAGATCCTTAAGCCCAGTTTCCGTCTACGTGGCCTTGTGAGAGAATACAGACTATGCTTGAGATAGCCAATGTAACTCTCCACATCTCGAAAGTAGGAGGTTCCTTCTGTCGTGCTCCTGGGTCTGCTTCCTTGGGATTGTGCTGATGCTCAAAGGGGGCCCACCTCTGAACCACCCCAAGTCTGGAATCGTAAAAGGCACACAGACTTTTGAGGTAATTTAGCGGGGGAAGGAAAGGGTAGGGACAGCAGGGTAGGAGATCTGTGATAGAAACAATAAAACAACGTAAGACCTCCAAACGTACTGTACTGTATGTCAACACTTGTTTTACGTAACAGATTCTTCTTCTATACCACAACCCCTACCTGAAATAAAGGACTGTAACATCGGAAGAGAGCAGAGGGTGATGGCTGAATCAGAACAATGTCTAGGCAAAAGAGAAAACAACAGGACAGACAATGTTATGGATAATACATATCCTTTGTCTTACATCACCTCGAGCCTGTAACATACATCCTATTGTAAGTATTGATCAAACACCTACCAGGGCAAACGTTCTAAGTTCCCTATAGCCTGGATCTACCCTCTTCGTAAGAGCTCTCTTCAGACGACACTTGGAAGAAAAGAAACCAAAACAAATAAAATAGGCAAAGAGTTTCTTGACTCTTAAATATGATAACTGTTATATAACAATCTTGATCAAAGAGTAGGCACTTTTCTTGTATAGTCTTGCAATGGTTGTAAGATAGTTATTATCATGCCAAATGCAATAAGCTTATACGTGTCCAGTTATTCCTTCATAACTGAACTGTTTAGGGCGCACAACTTTCCCTGCATGAAACCTAGGAAATGTAAGGTTGCTCCAACAGGGAAGTAATGCAGCCCTTGTGCCCTTCAAGGCACCTCTACTCCCCTGCAAGAGACTGCAGTCACGCACGCCTCAACCAACAGGGGAGTCTGGTCAAGACACACAAAGTACTCACCACCTTGTTGAATGGGTGGTATATGGAAGCCGAGGAAAACTACACCGGTGCTCCCGTAAGCCTCCCTGCACGAGACCGCGAGATCCGTGTGTCTCAGCCAACAGGAGAGTCCGATCCACAATGATGCAACCGGCACCGTTACAAAAGTCAAGTCAGGCGGGCGGTCAGCATGGAAGTGCGATAGCACGCTCACCGTCCCCGAAGCAACAGGAGTCTAAAACGAGGAGTCCGACATCACGTAGACTGGAAGAATAATCGGCAGTGTTTTACAGCAGCGGCCGTTGTTATCCTAACGTAATGCGACGTCAGTATCACGTGATACGTGACTCACGTGGTGTCTAGGGAAATTTAGTCTCTTGCCTTGTCATGCAGATTGTTTGTGCATGACGGCAGAGAGCGTAACCCTGCTGTAATCCTGACACCTTCTGTAGCCAGAAGGAAGTTATGCAGAGTCGGGCAACCGCCGTAGACATAAATATCAGATATTTGAATTGCAGAGTGGCCCGTCTCATCGACGGCCCGTTCCCTAGGCCCAATAACATTGTTATTGGTGTGATATCAATTTCTATACCTGTCACCTCCGCTAGAAAAGCTTCCAATCCCTAGTAGCTGTCTTAATTGAACACAGGTAAAAAACATATGAAGTATATTGTTGTATCTGTACCTTTAATTTATTTAATGTATGACATGTATTGTGTTCCTTAATGACATATACTGTATTCTATGTTCTATGATTGAGTTCTGCTGTCGTGTCATTCTGTTCCGTTACTTGGACACGACAGCATTGCTCTTTCATAGCTATTTCTTGTGGGTTTTATTTCTTACAGATTTATTCATAATAAATCTATCTTACTTAACTCCTGCCTTCTTATGTTGTTTATTATATTGAGAACCAGTCTCACTAACATGAGAATCATGTAGAGAATTCTCAACAACTACTTGATCTTGTAATGAAATTTGTTCATCAACATCCGAAGCATGAGATGGTTGCACTACATCCATGAAGTCTTTATAACACAAAAAAGAGGAATTACCCAAAATAGTTTTACGATCAAGTTTTTTCATAATTATTTCCTTTTGAAAAGGTTCAAGCTTTATAACAGCACTTTTGTTCCACCTGTATTTGGTATAATAAACAACATAAGAAGGCAGGAGTTAAGTAAGATAGATTTATTATGAATAAATCTGTAAGAAATAAAACCCACAAGAAATAGCTATGAAAGAGCGATGCTGTTGTGTCCAAGTAACGGAACAGAATGACACGACAGCAGAACTCAATCATAGAACATAGAATACAGTATATGTCATTAAGGAACACAATACATGTCATACATTAAATAAATTAAAGGTACAGATACAACATCTCCTTTCCATAAATAAAAGAAGAAAGACAAAAGCAAGAAAAATAAACATCAATATAAATATTAATCTTTAATTTTAGAAGGTACAGATACAACATTGTATTTGGTATAATAAACAACATAAGAAGGCAGGAGTTAAGTAAGATAGATTTATTATGAATAAATCTGTAAGAAATAAAACCCACAAGAAATAGCTATGAAAGAGCGATGCTGTCGTGTCCAAGTAACGGAACAGAATGACACGACAGCAAAACTCAATCATAGAACATAGAATACAGTATATGTCATTAAGGAACACAATACATGTCATACATTAAATAAATTAAAGGTACAGATACAACATATATCTGCCTGTTCCTCCACGTAGCAGAAACATTTACCGTCATTCATCCCCCCAGTTACATTTTTTAGCAGGAGTATAGTACAGATTAAATATAGTTTTAAAGTGCTGTGCTTTTAAACTGGCAGAGATCACGGTTTCTTCCGACATATCAATAGATTCCTCCAGAATTTCCCCATGTTGGCCCAACAGGTTGTTCCATTTAAGATTTTGAGCCTCTAAATCATCCTGTTGGGAATCCACCAGACAATGATATAAGCTACTGATGCGATCCCTCCATCTGATTGCCTCTACCAGAGGATTTTTCATTGCCACCACCTGTTTCTACTTCCTTTGTAGGAAATCTGGGATCTGTAAAAACTTAAAAAATTCAGTTTTAGGGAGAAGATATTTTTCAGCCAGTGCTGAAAAGGGAGAATACTATCTTCATTATAAAAGTTCCCCTCCCATCATTATCCCCTTTATGTCTCCATCTTGCCGTTATAGTATCCCAAAAGACAGAGAGCATCAGTGTTGATGCGGCAGTAGATGTGCAAAAACAGACCCCATCTATCTTAAAATATCTTTGGACATGTGTCCAATCTTTAATGGCTGCAGCAGAACATTAAAGCATGTTTTCTATTTATAGCTTGGTTCAATTATCTTGAATTGACAGCTATTAGCCTCTGAACCAAGTACCATTTGATATATGGATGGAGCCTTTGCCACATTGCCAATGCCTTCCCAGTAAGTAATATCTGCATGTTTTGCAGGAGGCAGGCATAATAATCAAAATGTAAAGTTAGGAACTTCCCACCTCCCCAGCTAGACTCATGAATTTCATTGCCCTACAAGATTTCTCCTGGCCCCACATAAATCTACCGCAAATTGACTGCAGGTGCTGGAGCTGAGTGCAGGAAAGTTCCAGTGGTAGTGATCTAAAGTAATAAAGCACCTTAGGTAATATGTTCATTTTAAGCACATTACACCTTCCTACCAGTGAAAGATGAAGACATTTAATCCTGTGCACCTGTTTTTTAATCTCAACTAACTTAGAGCCCCAATTAGCCTCTACCAGTTCATTCAGGCATGTTCTGATTTTAATACCAAAATGTATAACTTCATCCGTAACCCGAGGGTCACCAGCACAGGCTTGATTGTACAAATAATCTGCATCTTGGTAGTATTTAGTTTATATTCAGATGCCTGCCAGAACAAGTAGGCCAATCGCTCTATCTCCAGGATATCGTTGGATGGGTTAGGAGTGACAACAGCTTCATCGTTCGAATAGGCAAAAACACCTGATAGCTTTCCTGCCTATATTGGACGTTTTTTGATGATCAGACCATCCTCTAGCATAGTAAAAAATGGGTTAATGTATAGAACAAATAGCAAAGGGGAGCCTCGTCCCCCTAGAAATGATAACTGACTCTAGTTCTAAACTCATCATACAAATTCGAGCTGTGGGGGTTCTATACATAACCCGGATGGATTGATGAAACCTATCCCTATATTCAGATGCCTGCCTGAACAAGTAGGCCAGTCGCTCTATCTCCAGGATATCGTTGGATGGGTTAGGAGTGACAACGGCTTCATCGTTCGCATAGGCAAACACCTGATAGCTTTCCTGCCTGTATTGGACGTTTTTTGATGATCAGACCATCCTCTAGCATAGTAAAAAATGGGTTAATGTATAGAACAAATAGCAAAGGGGAGCCTCGTCCCCCTAGAAATGATAACTGACTCTAGTTCTAAACTCATTATACAAATTCGAGCTGTGGGGGTTCTATACATAACCCGGATGGATTGATGAAACCTATCCCAAAACCAAGCTGTCGAAGAACCCTCCACAAAAAACTCCCAAGAGACCCGGTCAAATGCCTTTTCGGCGTCCAATAGTACCAGGCCCATTGTAGCATGATATACATTAGCCAAAATAAATAAAGTCACTACCCTGTTGATATGATTAACTGTGCCTCTACCTGCGATAAAGCCATGCTGTCGGATCGATACCAATGGGAGATGAACTTGGCTAGACGCATAGCTAAGATCTTAACTTATATTTTCCCATCACAATTCAACAGGGAGATGGGTCTATATGAACCCGGTAAGGTAGATGGCTTATCTTTTTTTTAAAGTGACAATATTCGCCAGATCCCAGGATGGCTGCGCCATCCCCTTCTGTGCCTCCTGGAATGTCACCAACATATCGGTCTTGAAAAAAAAATGGATAAAATTCTAAGGGCAATTTAGCTGGGCCAGATGATTTACCCACGGCCAGTGTGTTTATTGCATCTTCTAGATCACCTAGTGTAATGGGGGCGTCGTGAAGGTCAGATTATTCATGGCCAAGTCTCTCCCCACATACAGGGTCTTCCTTTGCTGCCACTCTCAGTATAAAGGTCCTCATAAAAAGTTCTGAACACTGTAAGAATCTCAGCGGATGCTTCCACTAACCTCCCTGTTGAGTCCTTCATACCAGCTATCCTTTGATCGACTTCCTTAGACCTGACTCGTTTCGCGAGACATCTTCCTGTGGCTGCCCCATATTCATAAATCTTTTTTCTATACATCTGATATTTACATGCGATCTCTTTGGTCCACTTTAAATTGATCCTAGCCTTACAGCGGGCAACCTCAGTTTGTGCTGACATAGTTGGAGTATTATCGTACCGCTTTGTATGAGATGCTGTTCGGCCCTCCTGAGGGCCTCATATAAACTCTGCATCAGGAGCTTGAGCTGCCGCTGTTTATGGAGCCCGAAACTCAAAATCTCCCCCCTAAGCCCCGCCTTTAAAGTGTCACATACCAATGGGCATGAAGCTCTGTTATGAATAATTTCAAGAAATTGTACAATCCATTGTTTAATGTGGCTGACAAACAAGGTATCCTGCAAGAGTTTCCTATCAAAGGAAAAAGATCTTTGTTGTCGAACAACGCCTATAGCGGAATATCTAACAATAAAGGACCATGATCAGACGGGATTCTGGGACAAGATTGGATTTTAGACCCTGTTATCAATATCCTAGAGATGAAAAAGTAGTGTAGGCTGGCAAATTTGTTTTTTGGGTAAGAATTGAATGTAAAACCGAGGCCAGGGTACATCCTTATTGACTGATCCATGGTCGACTAAAAGCTGTTGTAGTGCCTTAAATACTTTAGGCACTACATCATCTCACTGTGCCTGTATGCATTGGCAAGGGACCTCCGTCAGCCCTAGCCCTGAAGTGAACGAATAGTCCCACAGGAGTGCCCCTGCATTATCTGATTCCTCTGCTCCCTCAATCAACTCCTTCCTTTTCCGCACCGTGGCTAGTCCAACATCTGAACTGCCCATGGCTTCCCTCTCGATGTGCAGGCTGCTTGATTCACCCCAGCCACTGCCTGGTGATTCTCCCCCTGAACACTGCCTTGGGACAGATGAAGTCTCATCACCTGATGAATTAGAAGGATCCGACAGAGAGAAAAATTGTCCCCCGAGTCTGTCTCTTTCAAGGCATCATGGTTACTAGGATTTCCCCTTGAATCATCCCAGCTCTGATTATTGTGATTCTCTGCTTTAGCCTCCTTTGATTTTTTCGTGGAGGCTCTACCGGTGTTGTACCATTTTTCCTGGCTGGCTCAGAAGGGTGTTAGTAACTCCCATGCCTGGAAGAGTTAAAACAGGTGCGAGCCCAGATCCCCTTTCACCAGAAGCCATCCCATTCGTTTTTTAGACTCCTTCACCCGTTAAAGTCTTACCCTGGTTACCTGAACTATCTCTGGTGGTAGGGTTGGCCAAAGCCTTCTGCCCAGATAGAGCAGCCTCCTCATGTTGGCTCTGCTGAGTGCCTGTACTGGCTTCCTGGCCATCCTTCGTGATGTCAAGATTCTCCTTGTGGGGTGGTTGAGACTTTCTGCTTTTAGCATACAGAAAGAGTGATGAGATAACTTTTTTCTGGGCTCGCGCCGCAGGCTTTTTCCAAGGCGCCCCCCAGACTGCCGGGATTACCAGCACCACCACGCTGCACACCAGTGCTTTGCTTCGTTGCCCCAGAGACGTCAAGTGGTACGCAAGATTTCGATCCGCTCGCGACCTTCGGGGCATTGCAGCAACGGGATCTAACGTAGCTGCACCCTGTTCAAGTTCAGCAAGGACAGTTCGGAGGCCAAGAGGGGCCAGGTAAGATGAAATCTTGAGCGAGAACGTAGAATTATATATTCCACTAAGGGCCCAGATCATGTCCGGAGATGTTGCTGCACAGTTAAACCTGCATAGTCCCCATGTGCATCAGAGCTTATGAGGGAGGGGTGGATCCGGAGTGAGAGCTTACGCGACTGACACAGCAAGCACCATCTTGCCTCCTGATCTCTTCACTAGAAACCTATACAATGATATTGATGTTATGACTTCTCAATGTAATGGATTTCAGGTAATAGGGCTACACCCTTTATCATATATAAAACAGTCATCACATATTTAGAAATAGAACTACTATACAATTGTGGGCCTTCTTTTGCAGTCATTACATGTGATTGACTTGTTTTGTTGTCTTTGTTTGCATGTGCCTGAAAAAGAAAACGCCTTTACCATTAACTTTTTAGCTTGTATTTCAGGACAGAGCAATGCATGCCTATGGATGCAAGTACGCACTAGATTTCTAGATGTGCATCAAGCAATTTACTCATGCATTTATCTTGCACTTCCTGCCCATGGCGAGACTTCAAAGTGCTTTTGGTGGACAGATAGTATGTTACTCTTTGTATTTAGGACCATGGGTTGGAGCATGAGTGAAATCCTATTTTGGATAAATATGGACTTTGATTCTCTGCTCCAGTCAGATAAAACAGCTAATGCAAGACTCCTATTGGGCTGAATATAGCCTACTACAGGTACATTTGTAATCCACAGAATTTCTGTGCTGAATAAATGCCCCTGTTGATTGCGAATTTGGATTCTCATCAATATCAAATTCCGAGCAGAGGCTCTCAATAAATTCTAATTCTGAATTTGATTCATACAACTTGTAAGTATCTTCATCGATTCTGGCCAGTGCGGAATCACCATACAGCAATCTGAATCTGTACAATGCAAGAAGATTCCTCTTGTGAGAACTATAAGTCATATAAATACATAGGAATGTGTGAAAAGTAACTTAGAATCTCAGGTTTTGCCTACCTATTGAAAGGTATTTGTTTCACTGGGAGTGCAATTGAAGATCAAGACTCTAGACATGTAGTCCGTCTTGTAATGATTCAGTTGCTAATCGCCTATTTATCCATTATCATACAAAAAGGGCTGTCATGTACCAAGGTCCCAGTGAGTGGTTCATTAAATCTACAACTAGTTAACATTTTGTATGGAGCTGCTAACTCAGGAAATGAGTTCAGTGTACTGTACACTCTTATAAAACGATGATACTTTTTTAACATTTAGTAATGGTGCTGCTTTTGTAGGTTTCCTTCAACCAATCATTTTCAGCAGTGCATAATTTGAGCCGGTGGTTTCCGGTGCTCAGTACCATCACTTAATTGTCAATAGCAGCGCTTAATTGTCAACACCGGCGCTTATTACAGTCTGCTACCTAGTGGCAATGTGGAGCTAATTTAGGGATGAGCACAACAACAATTGTTTATTAATTAAATATACAGTACAGTGACTAATAGCTGATGCCCAAGCCAATTATTTAGCTTTGGGGGCCTGGAATAATCTGAGCTGTCACACTTTTAGGAGTGTGATGGTTAGTAGTTGTGTACAAACTAAACACTGGTTTTCAGACAGAAAGTCTGCAGACGTATTACCTCCTACCAGTGCTTGTTTCCTTGATATAAAAAAATATGAAAACACATCAGGTTTTCCTGAATGATGTGCCAGAGTGAAACTCTCCTGCAGCAATACTATATTTGTTATCACTTCTACAAAAAAAGTTATTAAAGAGTTCACCTATTGTTTGGTTTCAGAGGAAAAATTCCTAAACGAAACTGTCAGATGGCAATTTTTGGGGAAAACATTTGTAATAAAAAAGAATTTGTTGCTGGCGAACATTAAACATATTGTTTCAGTGTACTCTTTGTAAAGGTGTACTGTTTCTGGTACTGCAATAAAAAAAAGAAAGTCCCCTATAAGAAAGTAGATAGCAATTATGAAGTTGCAAAAAAGTCAAAGATTACATGTATTTCTCCAAATTCAGTCCTAAATCGAGATTTGTTCCATTACATATTTATTGTCCTCATATTTTGTAAAGGTATTTTTACTTTTCAATTGACATCCTCTTGTTACCCATTTTTTTTTTGTTTTAGATATTAACTGGGGTATACCACTGGACCCCGTTTTCTCACTACTGCTGTCAACCTTAACCGTCTACATCCGATGTCTTTGTCCATTCAAACGTCTCCGTCAAAACGCCTTTTCATCTCTTTTTGTCTTTTGTTTGTTTGTTTGTGTTTTGCAGGACACTCATTTTGGTCTTCAGTCACATCTTTGCATCCCTTGCCCTCTCCTGTCATGCCCAGCGTGCCTCATTCCCTGCCTACCAATAGGTTCACTCACTTCTGCCAATATGTTGTGGTTTCTGTCTTCATGCACTGCTTTTCTGTCTTCCTGCCCACTACATTCCTGAAAAAAAGACCTGTAGTTCAATTATACCGCGTATAAATGCAGCCTAATAAGGAGGGAGTAAAATAACATAGACAAGAATAGTCTCTGTATCACTTAATTTTGTTTAAATGTGGGTTGTGTGTGTAAGAAATTTTTATTGCGCTTAATTGGAGTGTTAGGCGTGGAACTGAGACATCTAAGACATGCTTTCCACATTACTGAGGCAGTGGAAGGAGTTTCCTCTCTTTTGCAATACTTTCTTCACTTCGGATGCTGCTAAATGTAGAAACGACAACTTTCATAGGGGACAGAACTCGGCCGTTCTTACAATTTCCATCCTCTACAATGCAGCACTAAACAATTACTTTTCTGGTTATGACAATTTCGCTTTCTCATTTCACATCTTTGCACAGAAAAGTCCAGGCTGAGATACATAATTACAATACAAGTGCACTTAAGAGCAGAAAGATCAAGGAGTACAAGCAGGCAATCAGTTCCTTTGTTCCTAATGCTGTGGATGTTGTCATGGATTTTTGCGGTGGCCATTTCAGTGCTGTAAACCTTGGAGAATCCAGATTGATGGGAGCAAAGAGATTGTTTTTGATGATGTAAGAAGATAATTTTGGTTTAACGCATTTTTAGATGGCTGTGCCTAGCCAAAGGAAGTTAGTGATAGATTTATAGTAGGATAGTGAGTTGTGCATCATTTGTTTAAGAAGGGTTAATTTGACCCTATATTAGGCAATTGTAGAAGATGCCTTCAAGCAGGGATATACTGATTCGATGACACGTTGGGCCTGATTCACAAACTGCCTTTTGTAGTATGTAAAATAGTACAACAGTGGTACCACTTGCTTACTACAAAATGCAGTTCCCAAATCTACAGTTTTAAATCTCCACCTCTACCTCGGCTGCATTTTCTATAGTGAGATCTCTGCACATGTGCATTAACTAATTAGTACTAAATGTGAGAAAGACTAGGGGTGTGGTGGAAAATGGGGAAAATCTGCTACACTATTAAATGAGAGGGGTTTAGGGGAGATAAATAGGGATTTAGGATCGGGCAAGGAGGAGTTTAGGGAGGCAATTGCTAATATAAACAACTATCCACAAAAGAGTAAGTAAATTGCTATTCACAAGCTACACTTCTAAAGTTACTACTGCCCTAAGAGTGACAAAACAGTAATACATGTCCTACAGTCCAGCCCAGCCTTGGAGTAAGTCTAGCTCCAAACAAGGCCACTCACAGGTACTGCAAAACACTGCCACATTAAAATAAAATGGCGTCAGTGGCTGAATATAACAGCACATAGGAAATCTTTCATTAGTGTAAAATTAAATAGTTAACTTATTAAACATATAAAAAAATAAATTGTCATTTACATTAATTAAACACAACTTTTAACTAAAGTTACTAAATAAAAAGAAAATTGCTAGGTAGGGTGTTTTTATTTTATTTGGTTTAAAAATTTACATTTATAAAATGAATGACATTTAAATTATTGAATCATTTATTTTGGAGAAGTAATGTGCTTTAACGTCTATGAAAAAATACAATTATTTTCATTTATTTTACATTTATGTTTTACAATACCTAAATAATATATATATATATATTTAAATTAATGAACTTTAATCATCATTTTCCCTATTCTTTCCCAAAGGAAAACTCCACTGTGGTGGTAGAGATCTCCACCTACATATGAAATGCTTCAAGTAGTAACTTTATACTTTTATGTTTGAGTCTGTACCCTGGTTTCACAGTATAGAGAAATGTAAGCCTACACTTTGCAGTAAATTTACACTTTGAAATGGTGAATAGTCAAGAGTTGCAAATGTTTACTCTGAAGTCGAAATAAATATACACATGTAGATTTACTCATGTGTAAATTTGCCTTTGTGAATAGGCAGCCATTTTTTTACTGAAGAGTTGGGAGTTCTTTCAGATGATTTTTTCTGGGATTATGCTTGTCATGGCTTGCCAGAGGTGCTGGCAACATTGTGCTAGCCCGATTCCCAACTATCTCTGGTCCTGGACATTATTGGCCACCCAATTAGCCCCCTGCTTAGGGCATTGCTATTCAGGATGCCATTTACAGTGGTGTGACAGGAGTCATGCCACCCAGGATGTTGACTGCCATGTATATACTGTTCAGTTTGACCCCTCCCTGTCACCCCAATCACTAGCACAGCAATTTTTTACCCCATGGGGGAACCAGAAGTAATGTCATTAAGTCACTTCTCAGTTTCAGGCTACATAGGGTTTTGGGAATCTTCTGCAAGGTTTGAGGATCTTTTGCAAGATTTGTGGATTCCCTTATTCTATAAATTCCACACCCAGAGCATGGCCGGGTGCTTGGCCTTTCTGCCTGGTGATGTGCGGAAGCTCTCCTCTTCATCTGTGTTCCTCTGCTTGGGGTCTGCTCTTCATGTGTGTTCCTGACTCTCTAGCTAAGACAATCTTCAAGCTGGACACATAATTCATCTTCCCAAATGGTTTCTGCTTGTGGAGCATCTTGGAACTTCTTCTGCAATGTCACTGCAATGAATTTCCTCACATCCCTACAACTATTCAAATAATTTACTTTCATCCTTGGAGCTCTTGACCTCTTTCAGCATTGCCTTCAGATGTTTCTGGTTAGGGGTCGGCTAGGAAAAGTTAGATTTATTTGTTTGGAATGTGTAACTATTGTTGTATTCTTGAACTGCCTCTTCCAACTACGTACCTGCATTTTGATTTGCCTTCTAGGTTGTGCAGTAACAACTGTCTCTTGGGCCTTTGCAGAGTTATTTACAAACCCTGAGTGAACCTCTGCATCTCTTCAGTGCCTCCAGTTGTGGAGCTTTAATAACGGTGTATAGGACATTAGAACAGGAACAGTCGCAAGCTGATTCCCTTCTCTCTAGCAATATAAAGGGAATGTGCCAGTGATAAATTGAGTGCTTACTATAATGCAGCTGTTGCAGGAGTGATTCTTACATATTTCCGTAGATTGTTACCATTCATGTGAAATCCATATGGAAGATAAAATGGAATGCGACTGAAATTGGTGTAAGATGTGAGTAGGCTTGTGTTCTGTCAATATAAAAGATTTGTCACTCGTGAAAAACTACAAAACACCTGTGATACCCTCCATATGACAAGGGGTGTTGTGAGACCAAAACCCTTCTCTCATATCCCTAGCCCTCTTCCCCCTCTTTGCCATTAGTCTTAGTCATGTTTGACATTGTCAACAGGGAAGGAGACTGGTGTTGTTCCCCATCATTCCTACAGCATATTTGGATCTGCCTGTTAGTTCTAACCTAATATTTTATCATCATGGCACTATAGTGGTTTTAGGTTTCTGACGATCTGTAGAAGGTCATCTTCGGAGATGGAGTCAAATTCAGACCAACACGCTGAGTTAGAGGAGGGAGGAAAGCTTGTTACATGGAATTTGTTCGTGGTTTAGTTAAGGTGTTAATTGGGCAGATATTTTGTGGTTAGCTTTACAAGATAGAAAAACTCTTTTGGTTTGTTTAGGGAGTGATTGAGAGTAATTTATGTAATTCATACATCATTGTTTGTCTTTCTCAGATGTATTAAAGATAATCAGATCATCTATGGAGGCCACCAGAACAGACTCTTTGGAGCAAGGGGAAGAGAGTCCCTTTTGGTGGCGCTTGTAAATGATCTTTAGTGTCTGCCTGTTGTCAGTAGTGTCTGGGCCTGAATCACTATTAGCTGATATGGGCAATGACTTGGAAAAGTGCACCTTCTGTTGTATCAGATGAATTGGTTAGCCAGTCTTGTTCTGAAAGCAGTACGGGTTAAATGATCAGTAACAGGGGTGGCAGCTTGATGGAAGTTGATAAAGACACAAATACCCTATTATCATATTCCATTAAAAAAGAGCTATGATAGTTGGGATTCTTACATAGACATCCGGTCAGAATCCATTCCCCCGTTACCTCTTGTGCGATCTCTGGCAAATTTCCCAGTGCTCAAAAGTGATCCAAGCCAGAACAGGTGTGTACCGGGAATCAGTATAGGGATCCGAGACAGCTGAAGTACATTGCTGTCATCAATCCCAAGCCCCCATGTTTGTAATTCACATGGTAAGGGAATGCCAATACTGTATCAGTAAACCAAGTGTCATGTGTAGGGTGCGCCCCCAGTTCTTGATAGACATTAAACAAGTTACAAATATTCTCCTAGCTACAATAAAATGAAATCTCACATTATGTATATATCACTTTTTTTTTTTAAACAAAAGTCTAACACAGGAAAAATAAGAAATATTAAAAACATTACTGTACAATATCATTTGTACAGTAATGTTACTGTTGTAACCATTTTTCTCTTCCTTCATTCTTCCATTTCTCCCATTCTCTCTCTTGTTCTGGCTCAAAGTCTTATGTTGAAAAATAACTCCTGGTCCCCAAAAATGAGTGCCGGTGGGCCCCAACAGCACCCACCAGCTCAAATTAAGCACTGACCTCTAACCTTCTCGAGTCGGAGCAGAACGGATGGTTGTGGGAAATGAGTAAGTTTTAGTAAAAAACAGTGTACAAAGCTAATTGATGCCCACAAAAACATGACAAAACATTGGAGGTAGGGTGGAAACCCTTTAATTTGCAACTCAATGCTTAAGTAAGTCTCCATTTCTTACTATCATTTTCCGTCCCTCTCTCCTGTCTATGTAGGCCAGATGGTTAAAAATGTGCTGTGGTTGCCTGCGGATTACATTCACTGTTTATATGATTCTTATTTGACACACATGCAGATAAAAATCTTGATTTGAAAAGCAATGCAATCGCTTCATTGCACCCTCCGATATCTTTAGCTACCCAAGCAAGCTTCAGTAACTCTTTCTTAATGTGGCCAAAAATGGGCATATATAATTTATCAGATGTTGCAGGGGCTCAAAGACACAAATACTGGTGCTGTTGTTAATGATTTGAGCTGTTGTGTTTTCTAAGCAGGTGATACAGCTCTAATATTTATTAGGGGAAGTGTAACTTGTGTAATTTCGTGTAGCGTAATTACGGGAATATTACGCAAAATTGCACAAAATGCTTTTCACTGTCAGAATATTATCTGAATGCTCCATTCGGGTAAAAATTCAACTTGCCAATGTAATTTGTTTTTGATTTCTGGTTGTTCGTGTTCAAAACACTGCTCCCCTCTCTTGGATTTGGAGTTTTGCACTCGAAAGTTACCCTAACAGTCCGCTCAGGTAAACAATCTATCTAGAATGCTGTTCGCATAAGAAAAATACACGAACAGTTGACTTCGGTTTAACATTTCTCACTGAAATTCTGCGATGAGGCGTAATGGAAAAATCTTTTGAATTTTGTGTAAATCTTGCAATGTGAAATTACCCAAAATTATGCCAATTACTCCGGCATAATTACATTTTCGCTCAGTCCTAATATTTATGTGACATAACTTAAATATAAAACAGCTGAGCCGTGTTCCGGGCACCATAGAAAAAATACTTTTGAGGAAGCAAGCTTTTATACGTAGCGCGCAAATCAGCATAGTTTGGTAATTTATTTAAGTAATAGATTTCAGCAATACGGCTTGAATTTCAGAGGCAGTAGCTAGTATGATTTATAGCAGGATTGTCTGAAGCGCTATAACTATACTCAGACCATGCCAACAATGGCATTTTTCAGATTTGGTACAAAAGGGGGTGGTGATGGACGGAGCATCTGAACCAATCAAACACTCACACCCAGTCAAAAGATCTGGGTTTGATCCATCACCGTTCTTTAGCCCACTCTGCCACCCAGTTCAGACATGGCTATATGCAAATCAGTCTGACCCTGTGCCTCATGGGAACAGTCCAGCCCGAACTGCCAAGCCATGCCTTCCCTGGACCGGAAACTAGCTTCCGAGGACCGGTTTCTGGTAAGCATGGGCGTAAAATCCGTTCCGCTCGCGGATTTTTCGGATTTTCGGTAAATCCGCAATCCGCGAACTCTCGCGGATGTAGCGAAAATACGCAAATCCGCGCGCTGCGGATTTTTTGCTTGTGTTCGCACTGCTCGCGGTCCGCGGCGCGGGCAGCAACAATCTCGCACTCGCGAAATTACAAAAATTACAATTGGGGAGGGGTGAAGGAAGTGGCCCAGTCTCCAACTTCCTGTTCCTGTCCAGCAAGCTCCTCCCATTGCTTAGTCCATTTCCTGGCCACTTTGAATTCGATCTTGACTGGGAAGGATTACTTTTTGTGGATGCTGCTGGAGATTTGGTTTTGAGGCCTTTTGGATTACTTTTGGATTCGAAATTTGATTTCACAAGTAAGTTGATAAGTTGATGTTGTTTGTTTGTGGTGATTTTTGTGTGTGTTTTTCGACTTTTTGGGGTGGGGTTGGGGGCTGGCTATGTTGGTGGGAGGCCATTTTGAGGCATGGTCCTGCAGGTCCTGGCCATGTGGATGGGGTCAAGCGGCCATTTTGAAGTCAGGCAGTGTGCTTTGTGCCCTAGGCCCACCCAGTCTGCTCTGATTTCTTTCATTATGCCCAGGGGGCCTAGAACTCCCGCGGATTACCCGAAAATCGGATTTAAAAAAAAAAATGTTGCCTGTGTTCGCACTGCTCGCGTCCCGCGCAGCAACAATCTCGCACTCGCGAAATTGTAAAAATTACAATTCTGCACATGAATTGAAAACTACCAGGCTTAGTTATGGGTGCATGCATGATACAACTGTTTTGTTGAATTTTAACATGATTCTGGCCAGGGCATGGATGGCATTGGATTGTGGTGATTTTTGTGTGTTTTACGACTTTTTGGGGTGGTGTTGGGGGCTTGCTATGTGGGTGGGGGTCATTTTATTGCCTGGTCCCGTGTGGGTGGGGGTCTAGGGGCCATTTTTAAGCCAGTTTGTGTGCTTTGTGCCATAGGCCTGCACCCAGTGTGCTGAGATTTTATCATGCCCAGGGGGCCCAGAATCGGTCTGTTCGTGGATTTTGCTGGTTTTTCGCCACGTTCGCGTCGTGAAGCAGCAATCTCGCACTCGCGAAATTGCAAAAATTTGCAATTCTGCACCAGAAAACCACCAGCAGGCAGCATAAACCTTCTGAAACTTGATGGATGGCATTGGATTGTGGTGATTTGATTGGTGTTGTGTTTTTTGATTTTTTGGAGTAGGGGTTGGGGGCTGGCTATGTTGGTGGGGGCCATTTTGAGGCATGGTCCTGGCCATGTGGATGGGGGTCAAGCGGCCATTTTGAAGGCAGGCAGTGAGCTTTGTGCCATAGCCCTGCACCCATTTTGCCTTGCTTTCACCCATTGTGCCCAGGGGGAGTCAGTGGTACATGAAACTATAACCCTCTCTGTGTGTGCTCTCTTGGATCAATGTTAAATTACCGAAAAACGAGTTTTGCAAAAGCAAAACCAACGAGCAGGTGCAAAAGTTCGAGCTCATCATTTGTAATAATTTCCCTGTAGTGCTTCCTAAAGGGGCCCTCCAGAATCCGGTTGCCTACTTGCAACTATTGTGTGACCCTGCTCTGACAGTCACAGAATAGTTAGAAGTATGCCATTGCATCCTGTTAAAAAAAATTACATTGCAACAAAAAGGAAAGGGAGCAGACAAGCAGGTGCCAGCCTTCATCAATGTCAGTTGGGGCAGGGCAGGGCAGGTGTTGTTGTTTGCAAAACTTAAAGCACTTAGCAGGTGTGCTTTGCTTTGCCACAATAATGTACACTCACTGGTCAACCAGAGGGTGCAGTGATGACACCGAGGGTGGCATGGGTGTGCCAGCCAGAGGGTGGCATGGGTGAACCAGAGTGCCAGTGCTGACAGAGGATGGCAGTGCTTTGCTTTGCCCCAATAATGTACACTGGTGAACCAGAGGGTGCTGTGATGACACAGAGGGTGACATGGGTGAGCCAGAGGGTGGCATGGGTGAACAAAGAGAGTGCCAGTGGTGACAGAGGGTGGCAGTGATGAAGAAAGCCTTGCAAACAGGCTGGGCACGTAGAAACAACAAGTTCGCAAAACTGGCGACCCAACAAGTAAGTTCGCAATTTGCGAAATTGTACAAAACCCTCGCGAACTTGCAGAAACCCGTGCGAACACACACCCAAAAAAATCCGCAAAATCCGCGAGAATTCGCGGATTTTGCGGATTTTCACAATCCGAAAATTCGCAAATCCGAAAATTCGCGGATTGCGAATCCGCAAAATCCGCCCATGCTTAGTTTCTGGTATTACAACCGTCTTCAGCCCGGCTTGCTTGAATACAGTGGCAAGATGTGAGTCCCTTGCTCACTTTGCCAAAGTCCATATAGAAAGATATTGTCATGGCTAAGCCATTCCCTGAGCATGCAAGTGCTGTCAGACACATCGTAGGAACAAGAGGACATATATTGCATCAGGCGTGCACCTACAATGCAGGGGCGTCTCCTCCACTAGAGCGGAGGAGCATCGCCCCACTGCTTTCTCGCAGTGCAAGAAGCAGAAACATAAAATGGTATTAACTACCATTTCATGTTTCTGCTTCCCCCACTGCCAGAAAGCAGAAGGGTTTGGTTGTGAGTGTGCATGGCTGGTTTGGTCGGCTCTCTGGGGCCGACCAAACCAGCCATGCGCACTCTGCTCTTCTCCATGCAGTCTGCAAGGCCTCCTACAAGAAAAACATGGCCGGGCCATTAGACCCTGGCTGGGCAGCCTCCCAATCAATCATAACGCTGCTTGCAGCGCTGTGATTGGCTTAGGGGTGGGAGTCTGGCTGCCTGCTTCCTGTTCCTGCTGGAGGCAGCAGAGCAGGAGAGGAGCAGTAACGATGTGGGACCCGCCAGGCGGGAAGGTAAGTTTAATTTTTTTATTATTATTAAATTAAACCCCCTTCCCGCGCGCCCCGACCCCCCACCTGCGAGTCATGCCAGCCGCGACTGCTACAATGCATTATAAGCACAGTGTTGCATGCATTGCAAATGTGATCCTTGCAGCGGCGGCATAGCCAGAGTAAAGCTGGTGATGTATTTGAGAGAGGGTTCCTTAAGGGAGTTCCACTCCTTTCTGTGGTGCCTGTAGTTTAAAAGTCCACTCGTATGCCCTGCATAACCAGTAGAGTAGCAAGGACACAAGGGGCCCTGGTGCAAGCAAGGAAAAGGACCACTTGACTGCTGTTGGTGTAGTAAAATACAGCATTGGTCGGTGTAATATCGTGATGCAGTCTAGTGGTTGAGGTGGAGCTAGGGAGAGGAACAGGAACAGGAGGGGCTAAGGGGACGAGCTGAGTGCGGTTAGAGTAGGGACAGGGACACAGAAGGAAGTATACAATAAAGCTCCGATATAAATATGCATAGAACTGTCTGTCGTTATTTCATAGACACGACAACTGGCGACGAGGATGGGATTGGTATGCCTACCACCCACAGAACCCTGCAGGAGCGTCCCGTCCCGAGCAGCGTCCAGAAAGAAAAGAGCTGCTGTGCAAAGTGAAGCTGCCGCCTGAGGTGAGAGGCCAGCAGCAGGCGACCCTATTCCCCAGTCCAGTGACTGCGAGGGAACCAAGTGGGGCCGAAGTAACGAGCGCCGAGACGCTCGAGCAAAGAAGAACCCATTCGCGCCAAAACCGCGACTCACGCCTAATGCGTGCAAGTTGGCACGTACTGAAAGAGAAGAAGTCGGGAGTCCACTCCAACTCTGCCAGCCACCCAAAGCAATCCGGGATTGTCCCGACAGCGAGCGTTGCCCCTAGAAGCCCAGCGGTACCTGTCTGCAGCTCTGTGGCTGGAAACCACGTGGAGCGCGATCGTGAAAGCGCTGTCGAGTGCTGAGCCTGGGTGCTCGCTCCGTGATGCGTGGTCGCGCGGCGAGTGAAGTAAGGAAGTCGGGAGCCAACCCCGGTCCTACCTGCAGCAGAGTACACTCCTGGGTGAATAGCGTCGTCACCGGACGGCTGAGGGAGATTTCCAGGCCCCGCATAGTGCGCGACTACCGAGTGAGTGCCTGAGTGAAAAGTGAAACTAAAGAAGAGCCAAGTCTCGTGAATCATGAGAGTTTGGGAGTGGCGGCCATCTTGAAGTCAGGCAGTTTGCTCCAATCCCCTGTCAGGGATCCAGGGCGGCCATCTTGGGTCAGGCAAGCAGAGTTCAGCAACAAGCCTTGACAAACATAAGAAACAAGCACTGGTAGATGGAAACAAACAAACATTGATAAGTACAAAGTTGCAGCAATCCAACAAGCATTGGCAAATGCAAGAGACGGATAAAGGCAATAGTAAAGCCACAACACAACAAGCACAAGCAAGTGCAGGGGTTCACAATAAATAAGCACGAGCAAATGTAAAGGGAAGACAAGCACGAGCCAATGCAATAGGCTAAACAAGTAAATAAGCACAAGCTAGCACAAGTAACAAACAAAGACGACCTCGAGCACAATCGAGCACTGATACAAGCAACAAGGAGTGTGATGAATCGAAGTCGTTCTAGCAACAAGCACTGGCAAAGGTAAATGAACGAACATTGACAAACGTGAAGGAACAAGCATTGATGAATGTAGATGAACAAGCCGTGACAAATGTACAGGAAAGCGCATTAGCAAATGCAAGAATTGCAACAAAACAAGTACAAGCAAATGTAAGGACCAAACCAAGGCAACGATTGAGAATAAATAAACACAGGTAACTGCAAGGCCTGAAATAGACGAGCCCGAGCAGAAACAAGCGTCAGATGTAAATAAGCACAAGGAAACGTAAGGCGCGACTACAAAGAACGCAGGTAAACACAAGTCACGCATGCAACACACAAGCCAATACCAAGCGCAAATGCAACAAGCACCAGCCCAAGCCTCAGATGCAACAAGCCCGAGCAAATGCGAGCCTGGAGTGCAACAGGCACGAACGAACCCAGGTCTCAAAGTAAGTTCCAACGCTAAGTGAAAGTAAGCAATTAAAATCAAAGAGGACACAATTGTACGTAAGACCTCGACTGCAGAGAGCTATAGAATAACGCGGATAGCACAAGTGAACAGTCTTGCGACAGTAGCATACTAGGACTCTCCTCCGCCATGTCGGTGAGAAAAGGAAAACAAAAATCCAATCCCTGCATTGAAGTACCACCCCCAGTGACACAGACTGACAGTCAGACTTTGGGTCGCAAGTGGAACCGGTGGCTGGAATCACTGGACGATTTTCTTGACGCAATCGGTGAACGAAGAGATAGAAAATGTCTAATGCTACTCCTCCAACTGGTAGGTCACGAGGGCCGACGCTTAGTCAGAACATTTCCTGAAAAGGACACAGAGACCTATGAGAGACTCCAAGAGAAGCTACGTGCCCATTTCCATGCACAGGTAGGCGTGGATCATGCTCGCATCGCCTTCACCACAGCCCAGCAGGAACCAGGAGAACCATTGCCAAATTTCATTGCCCGGTTTCAAAGCTTGGTACCATGCTGCTACTTCAATACATTTACAAATGAAGAAGCAGTTCGGCTCCGGATAATCGAAGGCTGTTCAAATGCTGACACGAAGCGCAAGATTCTTCAGGGTCAGTGGTCGCTAAAGAGAATCATCAGAGGGGCTGAGGTTGGAGTGCGGGTCAAAGTAGGAGACATTTCAAAAGACGTGCACTCGAATGCAAGACACAAAGATGTCTGGAAAGAGACATCCCTCGTGTCTGGGGGCAAGGCCCAGGAAACAAACAAAACCAGAAAGAGGGAGGGTGAAGGCAGATCAGAGCCAAGACAAAACAAGGGACAAAGCGTCATGAAATACTCCGAGTCAACAACACAAAAGACCAGGATGAATCAGGTGAAGGCAGATCAGAGCCAAGACAAAACAAGGGACAAAGCGTCATGAAATACTCAGAGTCAACAACACAAAAGACCAGGATGAATCAGGATTGCGATAGCGGCACTGATACGACCTTAAGGAGTTATTCAACCTCAAGGAGTTATTCAACCTCAAGGAGTCAGTCAACAGATGGTGCAAACGGTTCTGAAGCAGATGAAGTGTCAAGTGGGACAGATCGCACCTATGGACCAGATGACAGTCTGCCCAACAAACGCGCAAGAAAGGCAAAATATAGAAGACTGAACCAATCAAGTCAACACTGGAAATCGGTGCACGACCACACACAAGCACCTCACTGTTCGAGAGACGAGTCTGAGGAGACGTCAAACAGGAGAACGCACCACACCGGTAATACAGATGTCAGTACAGCAAACAAGTGTGAAGAGGAAGTGAACTGCATAAGATGGACTGATTCACCCAGGCAACGAAAGGGGGAAGACAAACGCGTTCAGGACATCCAAAATAATGAGGAAACTGAGAGGAGGCCATTATCACTACAGGAGAGAGGCAGAGACGAAGTACCCGGGGATCAAACACAAGAAATAAACATGTGGTTATCAAACAACCTCTCCAGTGAGATGGCACCGAAGCCACTTCGAGAAAGGTACCTGGAGAAATATCCCAAAGAGAACTCCGACTCTAGGAGCAGCCCGTCACGGCCTACCTGTGTCAGAAATCTACCATTCAAGACACACCCAAAGGAACGTTCTCGAAGGAAATCAGCAAAAGACTCCTCCGAATCAGAAAGCATGTCTGTTCGATCCCTCGGGTCGACCGAGTCATGGCTCCGACAACGTCCATGGCATCAATCACCCGAATGCTTCATCAAACCAAGGAACATTCTTCCCATCAAGAGCAACAAATCTCACACCAATGTCTCTGAATACCCAATCACCCCACAAGACAACCTGTCATGTCAGTTGCAGGTATGTCAAGACATAAAGAATATACCGTCACCCCTGATGGGGTCAGCTAGGCTGACTCAAAGGACCTACCGAATGGAAACCGATGTAAGGGACATTACACACCGGATGAGAAAGGACTATCCAGTCACCCTGCAAGGAAAACCTGACGTGTTGACAGAGACAAATCATCATCAAACGAGAGGGAAACATGCACATGCTCAGATAGTCAAAGGGTTCACCAGTCCCAAACGCGAGTGGGAGTGGGTGAGACAACCAGCGGCAGCAAATGAGTCCCCGAACCAAACTAGGATGATCGTTCCAAATGGTGCATCACCGTCTGGTATGCATGACGTTGAACAGGAAGACAGTGCTGCCCTCGACTGGACAATACAAAAGGAAGTAAAAGTATATGCCGGTGCTTGGAAGAGAACCAGAACAACATCCTCTCATGAAGGAGATCAAGCGTCAATCGAACAAGAGCCACAAAGGAAGACAGACTGCCGCCATCACGCTGAGCCCTTCACGGTCACCTCACAGGGGGCAATCATGATCGCCTCGGAGACTGAGGATGAGTGGATAACCCAGAAGCCTGTTGGAAACCGCCATGAATCTGGGAACAAGAAGATCACACGAGACATTTCACAATTTCAAAGATGCACTCCTGTAGTCAAGGAGACTTTCGTCAAGATCAGAGAAAGCCACACCATGGAACTGGATATGTGTCTTTATAGCTGAAACGGGCGGCCTGCAGACCCGTGAGGCTGATTGAGGAACTATAGATATGGTGGACGCTAAGCTAATTTTGTTAACAAAGGGGAAGATGTAATATCGTGATGCAGTCTAGTGGTTGGGGTGGAGCTAGGGAGAGGAACAGGAACAGGAGGGGCTAAGGGGACGAGCTGAGTGCGGTTAGAGTAGGGACAGGGACACAGAAGGAAGTATACAATAAAGCTCCGATATAAATATGCATAGAACTGTCTGTCGTTATTTCATAGACACGACAGTCGGGTTTATTGGGAACCAGTGCCACTGCACCTTCTGCACCAACGGAAGCTACACCCCTGTGCATAACAACCATGAAATAGACTCTGTGTGTGTTGCTTACAACTCTACAGCACCTACTCTGTTCTTCACAGGCACTAGTTTGTAGCCATTTCCTGGTCCTAGATTTTTTCATGATCTTTTCTCAGAAGGGTTTATCTGTGTTCAAAGAAATGGGCACATTGAGCAGCAGAGTCACGTATGCAAAGAAAGGATCACTGCGACGTCGCCTGGATGTCTGTGTGCTTAAAGAACACTGTGCTCTGAGAAGTGCACGTGGAAATGCACAGTAACAGTGCAGATATCAACACAAAGATATAACGCTTTCTTTTCGTCAACTGCCTTCCGTTTTGTGTGCAAGCGATGGCGATCTTATTTGTGCTTTGCGCCTTTTCATAACATGTTTGTGTCTTTGAGGCTCATTGTTTTGCCGAAAAATATAAACAAAGCTGTGTGTGGAATGCACTGCACATATTGAATTAACAAACAAAACGAAATCTTTGCAACTCTGATGGGTCTTATTCAAAATATTTAATTAATATTAGACATCAAGATGCTATTTACCTATTTTATTATTACATTTTTAAACTCCTAATAATATTCTCAGAGAAGCACACTAACGGAAAATAATGTGATGATCTCACTTTGAACCACCAAAACAAACCTGTCTACCTAATAAAGACTAAATGGGTGTTTTTCTTCCTTTCCTAATCAACTTTCATCAACCCGTGTGCACAGCTGACATTGCTTATGTTATGTCACATGTGACCCCACGAACAACTTCCGGCTTTTAACCCAACAGAACTTTGCATTCTGGCCTTATGTTGTGCTTTAATATGTTAAGGATACGTTTAGAAATCCTAGTATGCTGCAATGACAGACTGTCCTCTGGTCTCTTAATGCACATCACCCTTGGATCCTCTAGTGCACACCATCCTTTTCTCCTAATAGACATTGCCCTGGTCCATTTTGTTTAACTGTCTTTCCCTTTAACTTGTGTAGCACTAATCCTCTATTTGCAAGTGCCCTATGTGTGACATGTATTGTGCTTCTGTGCCCACACACTTCACAAATTCATACCTGTTGGCTTTGCCACTCTATCCACATCTATTCTTCATTTACACATCAGTCCACTGTATGCACCCACATCCACCTAATCATCTATTCAGCCGGTACACACCCATGCTGACATCAACTCAATCATGTATCCACCCAGCAATCTCTAACAAAAGAGAGGGGCCCTGAAAACCAATGGGGTAGGGCACCGGAAGACAAAATGTCAATAAAGTTTCCCCTTTGGGTGAACTTTTAAATAAACCACAATGAACACTTGTATACAGAGACATAAACTAGGAGCAGATAATGATCAACATGAAGCAGTCATACAAAGCATGTGCATTTTATTTTAGTATAAATTAAAAACAGAGGAAATAAAACATTCTAAATACATCAGAAAATCATGTTACAACTCAAGGGACAAAAAAGTAAGGAAAATAGTTCCAATTAAAAATTGGGTAAGAGGAACACTAGAACAAATAAATTGATAATTCCTACTCAAATTTGTATACTTGATTTTTTAGTTGTAGGAAAATCATTCCTTAGTGACTTAGTGTTTCTCCACCCAAATATGTTGCATCGACGCGTTTCAGTTAAGGAGTAATAATGTTCACAGCCAAAAACCTTCTTCAGGATTAAAAATAGTGTCCCAAATAAAATACAATCTGAAAATAGAAACACACAGTATGAGATATACAATGCTGGACTAAACCATGGCAGACATTCATCATGCTAAACAGTGCTGCTCCTACATACATACAA
This sequence comes from Lissotriton helveticus, assembly GCF_964261635.1. Taxonomy (NCBI): domain Eukaryota; kingdom Metazoa; phylum Chordata; class Amphibia; order Caudata; family Salamandridae; genus Lissotriton; species Lissotriton helveticus. Next base: position 1,259,328,588 of record NC_136069.1, read on the forward strand.
CATTATTACAGACATTTGCGACGAAAATAACAATCATTCTATACTCGAGAAACTAAAACATGGACTAGGATTTTTTAGTACACCTAGTGATGAATGGTAATCGGGGCAGTTACTCGCACCCAACCATGACAGCTAACACCCAAATTCGTCATGTTAGGTATCTATTGATTGCTCGAGGCTATAAAAGGCAGGACATTGACCACCTAACCCAAATGGTATATATCAGGTGTTTTACCTTATTAGATCAGCAAGTAGATATTTGCAGCGGTACTGTTGAAATTAGCCACCTACGAAACGTACCTACAATTATGAATTTATGGTTAGTCTAGACATCTATATTTTTATCGATAGTTCATATGCATAGTTATCTAAATATCTGAATGGGCTGTGTCCGTTATAATTATGGAATCACAGCTTCCACATAGACCACTGAAAGACAGACTAGTCTCTAAAAATTCTGTCAAATTGGAGGCAGCAGTCTGTACATAATACTCATGTATTACGACGATAGTCAATGTGATATACATACATTTACCACTCCATAGATCAGCGGGCATTAAATAATTCATTCCTAAGACCATTTTATATTGCGGTAAATATAACCTTTTTTAACAGACTTTATTAAAATACGCTGCTATTTTTACCTCAGAATTATCTCATGTGCGTATATACTGCCCTCTATCAGCATGGACAACACACTCCCAATCTTTATCAGGATGGCCAAAAAGAAGCTTATGCTTTCATCTTTGCCAGACCACCCATCGTCTAAGGGATGATAAAAATGCAAGAAGTTTAGGGACTAAAAAGCATATATAGTTGGTCACTCAGACCCTCCCGCCTTCCGCATCACGTAAATGGCTTCTATTATTACCTCAAGGATATGTTCTCAATGTGCGTATATAAATATACTGCACTTTGTCAAAGAAGACGGCACAGTCCCGTTCTTCGTAAGAGACGGCTAGAAGGAACTTTTAGTCTCGTCTGAGCCAGACCGCCCGCAGCCTAAGGGATACATTCAGGCAGAAAAAGGTCAGGTACCGCTAGGCATTTGTACAACGCCACCCACACCCTCCAACAATAGCACATACCTGCTAGTAAAATATATACGCCGCAACGTGGGGTTCCGTGTCCAGTGCACTCCGCTGTCTGCGAAGCGAGTGAGGACGATAGCTTTATATATGCACAAACCGCGCGAAAGAGCGCGAAAGCGCAGCTACGTGACAACGTCAGTTTCTGTAGCAAAGAGAATTTCCGGGTCATGTTTCCATGGTAAACAACGGAAGATAAACAACGGACTCGCGGTAAACCATAGCGATGACCCGTTTTTTATTTTTGTGCCGGTTTGACCTACTAGTCACGTGTGGTCATCATGAATACATGGCATCATCTCTCAAATACTGACATTGATACATCCGGAAATATATTTATTCTATAGTTTTTGTGCTAAATTAATTTTATATTAAAATAACGAAACACTGTTGGTCTTCAGAATTCACTATATCCCTGATAAGATGACACCGCTCATCCTCAAAGAGCAATTTTTGATATGATGTTTGTCACTTCTATTATACATTTAGAAGCATATATTATGCATGCCATGCCAACAGTTTCTAAAAGTGCAATCAATTTCTGTAAGTGCACATATTCCAACATACACAAGGTTTTAGAGCACGTACTGTTTATATAAAGACTAGTTCATATTTAAGGGTCATCTTTGTGGATACACATATTGCAACATATAACAATTTTTTGCAACATATAACAATGTTTTTTAAGCAAGTCGTGTTTATATATATATCAATACACAATAGGTGTCAATCTTTGATACCAAACAAAAATTGTACAGGAATATAAACATGTATCCAATAATAAAAACATTGTACAGAAATATAAACATGTATCCAATAATAATAAAAATAAATTTAAAAGGCAACATTCATAGAAAAAAGTGAAAAAGTAAGACACCACATAGTTCTTATTACATCAAGGGTATCGTTACCATAAATGTTGTAACACATAGAGATGTACTATGATTAGAAGGTCTTGTAATTATGCTAAACATTAGTCAGTTTGGTCTAATTAAGCGCTCCCATTCTTCTTTGGAATTTAGGCCCTCTCTAACAGTATTCAGGAATGAGATGTACCATTGTTCACGCGCCTTGCGTTTAGACTGCATGTTTCCTCCTCTTTTGCCAATGACAATTTTCTCAAGGATGAACCATGTGAAATCATTTTCACCATGGCCCACCTCGAGAAAATGTTCAACTAGGGGTGCAGTTATTTTTTTCATTTTTATGGCTGACCTATGTTCTTGAAACCTGGTTCTGGCTTCTCGGCCAGTCTCCCCGACATAGCCCATACCGCAGGGACATAGCAATAGATAGACTATATTTTTAGTCTTACAGTTTGTGAAATTTTTTGCTTTAAGGACATGGTTGTTAAAATTAAGTTCCTTAGTCTGTATACACTGTGGGCACATGTTACATGTGCCACATTTATAGTTGCCTAGCGCTACGGTATTATCAAGGGTTCTCTGACTGGACTGTGGTACTTCTCTATATGTGTGCACTAAGACATCTGGTAGATTCTTGTTTTTTTTTTAAAGCAAACAGAGGTCTCTCTAACTTGTTAGGTTCATCGTGATTCAGGATATGCCAGTTCCTATTTACGCCATTTTTGATTTGGTTGCTAAGATTTGAAAACTTGCTCACAAATACAACTTTTTTAGGGGGCTCCTTCTTTTCTTTTATATTATTTACAAGAGCATCCCGATCGTAAAATCTTGCTCTTTTCATAGAATGTGTCAAAAGCCTTTTGGGGTATCCCCTATCTCTGAACTTCTCTTTCAAAATTTCAGAATGTCTGTAAAAATCTTCTAGGTCGGAACAATTTCGTCTCAATCTCAGAAACTGGCTGAAGGGGATACTCTCTCTTTGGGACTTTGGGTGGAAGCTCGAAAAGTGTAAAAGGGTATTTTTAGCTGTAGGTTTCGTATAAAGCTCCACTTCCAGAACACCCTCTACATCTTTTATAGTGATATCCAAGAAATCCACCTTGGATGTACTATACAATGATGTGAATCGTAGGTTAGGATCACCTAAATTCAACCAGTTTAGAAGTTCTTCCAGAAGATTAGTAGTGCCTTCCCATATAAAAAAGATGTCATCAATGTAGCGGTACCAGCCCGCTACATTCTCAAAAAAGGGGGCTAGTTCATTATAGATGTGTTTAGTCTCGAATACTCCTACATAAAGGCAGGCCAAGCTGGGGGCACATGTGGCCCCCATGCTGGTACCCTTCAGCTGTTTAAAAAATTCATCCCTAAACAAAAAAATATTGTTCATGAGGATGAGTTCTATACATCTTACAATGAATTCCCTGTTGGCTCCACCTAAGTCGTGGAGTTCCAGTAACTCATCAACAACATTCACAGTGTCTCTCTGTGGAATATTGGTGTAGAGAGACTCAATGTCCAGAGTGACTAGACACTGAGTCTCTCCACAAAACTCTCTTCCCTCAATCAGTGATATCATGTGGGCCGAATCTCTCACATACGATTTTAAACCACATACTATTGGCCCCAAAAAATGATCGACATATTTACTCATAGGTTCAAGGAGAGAGTCAATACTACTCACTATCGGTCTCATTGGAGGATTGACTTGATCTTTGTGAACTTTCGGAAGACCATATATTGCTGGAATTCTTGGTTCAGTGTTATTAAGGAACTTAAACTCCTCATCACAAATCCAGTTATTGCTCCTGGCTTCGTTCAGAAGATCCAAACACTCTTTAGATATTCTTGAAATGCTGCTCTCATGTATACGACTATAATGTTCTTTCACCTCGAGAAGATTATACATTTTTCTCTCATAGTCAGCGGTGTTAAAAAGGACTATGCCTCCACCCTTATCAGCAGGTTTGATCGTAAGGGATCTAGCATCTCTAAGTAAGTTCAGAGCAGATCTCTCCTGAAGGCTAATATTGTTCATATTGGGTTTCTTGGCTTTACAAACAATATTATGGATATCACTTTCAACAGCTTTTTCAAAAGCTTCAATATTTCTGCTAACCATGGACAGCGAAGGAGTGAACTGTGATTTTGGTTTCAGGCCTGAAATGTTCACACGATCTCTGGGAGCTTTATCTTCAAAGAGTCTGTTCAATCTGATTTTTCGAAAGAACAAACGCAAGTCTTTTTCTAATTGGAACTGATCTATATTAGCACAGGGAACAAAGCTAAGGCCTCTACTAAGGACACTTATTTCTGTGTCACTAAGTACTTTACCAGATAAATTAATTATAGGTATTCGGCCGGTCTCCAATAGCGTTTGCTCCACGTGCTCATATACTCCTGTTGCTGTGGAGGGGCCCGGTTGTATTGGCCCCTCCCTGAGTTCCCATTGTAGCGTTGCTCTCTCTTCGGGCGAGATCCTAAAAAAGATCCTTGATCCTTGGGGAAACTCCTACCTATCTGTTCTTCTCTTTGCGGACACTCGTCTTCGCTACTGGAGCCCGATGTTTCCGAGAAGGTAATTTGTTTTCTCCCTCCTCTATTATATGTTTGTTTATTGGGTCTGTCCCAGTAAGGTTCATTTTTCTGCTGATAATAATCTTCCTGGAGAAATGGGTACACCCTTTCAACAGAGAATTTCTCTATATCTTTCTTTAGTTTATTGGTTTTCTTATTAATTAGGTATTCACTATACCCTTCAACATCTTTGTTGATATCATCCAGCTTCTTTTTTGCCTCTTCTAACGCAGGACAGTGTTTTAATTCATTTTCCAATTTTTCAATTTCTTCTTTCTCTAAGATAATTAAACCTTGGGCTGTCTCAATAATCAGAAGCATCCAATCACGGCTGCACCTGTTGGATATCATAGTCCAAGTATCTAAGAACTTTTTGTTTTCAAAAAACAGGCCGGGCTCATTTCGTACCTGTAACCAGCAATCACCTGTATCTTCATGTTCCTGTAGGTGTTTTGTCTGACTGCACGTGTCTGTATGTTCCACTAGGTGTTGTTCATGGATATGGGTTCCTGTATGTGTGTTATTTGTTTGTGCATGTGAACAAAGCACAAACCATTGACCATTACATGAGAGATCACAAACACATGAAATATGCCAGGCCTCGTGGCTTTGCCAGTGCATGGATGTGTATGTATATATATATAAAGTGACAGTATAGTAACATTTTAAACTAAAAAACACAGAAATTCGTCATCAGGGATGGTATGGAGCATATCATGAATAGTGAAGGCATGACGTATAGTTTCTTCTAACTATAAATGGTGAAGTTCAATATGTTTATAGTTTAAATTCTTACATTTAAAAAGACATTTTCACCTAACTATAATGTCACTTTAACCTTTGCTGTTTCAGTACATTTCTAAGCCTTTTTTTTAATGTAAAGTAAGATATTATTACAAGACCTAACTAAACATCACTTTAACCTTTTTCTTGTTCAGCAAATTACCAGTAAAAAAAAAATATATATATTTTTTTACCATAGGTAACTATGCCAACCCCCCATCGTGTATGGACGTTGGCTATCGGATTGCCCCCCCTCGGCCAGCCGTGTACTGCGGGGGTGGGGATGGCTGCCCGCAGGGGTTGGTCGCAGGGCCTGGTCTGCAGCCAGGCCCTGCTCACAACACCCTCTGGGCTGCCTACTCCCACACTGCATTTTTCCCATTTCGTTTTTTTTCCATTGCACCTCAGTACTCTTGCGGTAAAGCCACTCATGCTTCATCTACATGGTACATGCAACTTTCACACATTGAAGCTTGTGCAGTCCTGTGGTTCTATGGGGGTTTCGCTTGTGTTGCAGCTCTCGCGGAAGTCCTGCTTACCTCACGGGATGGCCACGCTGAGTCCTGCGGTACCCACAGCATGACCATTTTTTTAATTTTGGCCCCTAGGGTGTCCCATCTGGATCCCATCCTCACCTCCCCCAAGAAGTGCCAGAGAGTCAGTACATCCCTTCCATACCCCCAGTGTTTTTTTTTTCAAACCTCAGTACACAGGAACCCAGTTGCCCTCCTCTGTAATGGCAGGAGTAATATTTCTGTTTAAGCTGTGGCTTGCGAAGCAGATCACTTGGTTCTGCAGGAATTGGATGACTGCCGGGGGAAAAAGCTACCCTGGCCAATACAATTGTTCTATTTTTGGATTTACAATACTGTAGAGGTCCCAAGGGACCAACCGTTCAGATATAACTTTTTTAAATAACTTTTGCAAGCCCACTCCAGCCACCTTTTAAAATGGAAATTTCTTGTAAATGATTTACACCAAAATCATGAAAAGTATATTTAGTGACTAAAGTTTTTACTTTCAGCCAAATTTGGTGCAATTTTGTTGAGCCATTTTTTCTGTATCGCTTCCCAAAATTCCCTGTAGGAATTTAAGTGGGAAATATATGGTTTGGACTCCTCTTTTTGTCATCCTCTTGCTTGACTGAGCACTCCAAAACTTTTCAAGACAGAGCTGAGGTAGGTAACTTTTTTTTCTAATCGTTGCATAAAGATTCACGAAACGGCACCAAAGTTATTAGCGAAACAAAAAAACATTCTTGCTTTGGAAACTGTGACCTAACTATAATTATACAGTGGTGACAGCCATTGTGCGATATAGATATAAGAGGAGGGAACAGGTTACTCAAGTTACGAAGGTTGGAATCGCGACACATAATTGAGAACCAAACCAAAAGACTAGGAGGTTTGAACAGCAGAGAGGAGTTAGCTGTCCATTTATGAATCTCTGTATAATTAAGTGTACCATTGTGCGCAATTGACATATTCTGGGCTAAGCCCATCCAGGGCTGAATTGTTTTGTAAATGTATATATTTTTAATAGCTTGCATTGTTATTGTGTTAGCCCATCCAGGGCGTAATATCAGACAGTGAATTCTAACTGCATTTGTACCACTTAGTAATGGTGCAAGAAATGTGTCCTTTCTTTATGTTCATGAACGGATGTATTTAAACTCTACCTAATGGTGGCGCCAGCCTCTAATTGACGAAGGCGGTTGCCGAAACGCATCTTAGAAGTGTGTTAGCCCAATAAAGAATATTGGACTCGTCCCTGCGAGTGCTGTGTAATTTCTGTACTAATAGCTTTGGTCTGCAAGGGACCAGCGTGGTGTCCGTCACCCCGACTGAGCAGCACCCGGTCGCGAGTGAAGGGGAGTTGACGGAGAACAAGCCTACAATATATATATATATATATATATATATATATATATATATATTACCTACTGGCGGTCGCCAGTAGGTATATATAGTTAGGATTTTTTCTCTATGGGATTTTTGAAAATTCTATGTCTAATAACTTTGGCGTTTGTGGACGGAATTGGCTGAAATTTTCAGGAAAATGGAACATTTTGTTTCTGAGCAGCCCCTGAAAATTTGGGGGGGGGTTCGTCAAGGGGGGGGCCGAGAAAAAAGGGGGGTCCCAAAACGTGTTTTTAACATTGAGTTTTCCATAGGGCGGTTGGCCTCACTTTTAGCCCGAACGGCTGAATGGATTTCCACAAAACTTGGCAAAATTGTAGGGACTGGTAGCCCGATGTGCCTTTGCTAGGTCTCAATATATGTGCTTCAGTGGATTTTGAGAAATTAACGTTCAAAAAAAGATATATATCTGTAACAGCGGACCGGGCAGCGCTCCGGTTCGCGGACTTTTCGCGGTACGGAGCTTTGTGAAGCGAAGCTGATTGGTTCTCCGGCGTCTGTGAAGATTCCAAACAGTCCGTAGCGGCCGCCATCTTGTCTCTCGGTAGGATCGAGAGACAAGAGGAGGCCAAAGCGAAGGGGCAAATGACCATAAGGGGGCATAGTAGATCCTCGCTGACCCCCTAGGTTTGATGTGGAGGTTTTAAAAGGGCCCCGCGGGGCAAAAAAAAAAAATAATAATAATAATCGAACGGCTGAATGGATTTGCACGAAACTTGGCAAAATATTAGGGACTGGTAGCCCGATGTGCCTTTGCTAGGTCTCAATATATGTGCTCCAGTAGATTTTGAGAAATTAACGTTCAAAAAAAGATATATATCTGTAACAGCGCTCCGCTTCGCGTACTTTTCGCGTTACGGAGCTTTGCGAAGCTGATTGGTTCTCCGGCGTCTGTAAACATTCCAAACAGTCCGTAGCGGCCGCCATCTTGTCTCTCGGTAGGATCGAGAGACAAGAGGAGGCCAAAGCGAAGGGGCAAATGACCATAAGGGGGCATAGTAGATCCTCCCTGACCCCCTAGGTTTGATGTGGAGGTTTTAAAAGGGCCCCGCGGGGCAAAAAAAATAATAATAATAATAATCGAACGGCTGAATGGATTTGCACGAAACTTGGCAAAATTGTAGGGACTGGTAGCTCGATGTGCCTTTGCTAGGTCTCAATATATGTGCTTCAGTGGATTTTGAGAAATTAACGTTCAAAAAAAGATATATATCTGTAACAGCGCTCCGCTTCGCGGAGATAAAATTATCTCTGTATTACCTAGCTGTTGCTAACACCAGTTAGCGACCGCTAGTAGGAGATAGCGACCATCTTGGGCCCCACTTTGCATGTCAGTGATATTTATCACTAATGACATGCAAAGTGGGCATGCCAAGATGTTAGCGACTGGAAACAATCGCTAACATCGCTATCTCCTATTACCAACTTTTGGAGATATTCGCGCTAAGCGCGAATATCTCCAAAAGCTACCACCTGCCCTGAGCAGTTCTTAGCCATGTTATCCAATGGGAGGTGGATAACATGGCTAAGAGCATTAGCTCGGTAATGCATGAATATCGCTGAGTTTTCAGCGATATTAATGCATTGCGGTCGTTTTTTATGGCATTTGCGATAAACCTTGATAATAGCAAGGTTTATCTGCGATAATTTCTGACGATGCTTAGCGGTAAAAAATTCGTTGCTAAGCATCGTTAGGGATAAATATCGCTTAACTTTGGTAATATGCCCCAACGTCTGTTAACGTTCGATTCTAAGGAAATCAGGAAGTGTTGAAAAACATTGTCTGCGCCATCTTGCCTTTTTTCAAATGCCACACTTTTGTCGTGCACGGCAGCCATTTTAGATGACTTGACCAGACCCACTCTCTGCACGCTGTCGATCCTTAGCATGGCTCCCCACCCTCGTAAGCATCTCCCCCAGGCACTGGTCACCCCCGCTCTCTGTCTTATGCATGGGTAATAAACCTCCCCCCATCTGCGCTGTTCTTCCCTGAGAATCACACCCTGCCCGACACCTCCCTTTCGCCCTATTCACTACCGCACCCTCTGACACTCCTTTTCCTCTGTGTCCGATTGTCCAGGCCGGTCCTAGGCTATCAGCTAGCCCTGCAGATGTAGTTTATGGCCCCAGCTGTAAAGAATCACCCCTCTTCAAAGGAGTTATAGTAGATCAAGGCCCACACTCGATGAGATCCGTCACAGCACACGCGTTCCTACTATCTGAAAACCATCCTGTATTGTGATTGGGGAGGGGACCGAGCCTGAAGCGGAAGATTCCAGGGATGACTCTTTGTACATCAAAGTTTTTACAAGTATGTGTCACATTAAAAATATATAGCACTCCAACAAAGTAGTAAGATTATAAAACTTTAATAACTTATAAATATATACAACAAAACAAAAACAGTAAAAACATATAAACATTTTTAGGGAAAAACAACGAAGTAGCGGTCGGCTGTGCGAATAGTCCCAACGCAGCACAACGTCCAGATTTCTGGACGGCACCCAGGTGATGTTGCCTGGGTGCCGCACTGATTTCGGCATCCGGCGTGGGGCGTCGCGGGGGGTGGGTCATCAGTAGCAAACTGTTGTGCGAATAGTTCCAAGGCAGCAGAACGATGGCACCAAGGTGATGTCCAGTAAGTTGCCGCACTGGTTTTGGTATCCTACAATGCTGCTCCGAATAACGGCGTGGGGCGCCGCGGGGGGGGGGGGAGGCGGCGTGAACGGGCCTCTCCAGGTGGAGTCTCGTCTGTTGTAGTGGGGCGCCCCTTTACCGTTTCAGTTGCCATTCCGTCCGCTTTTGGTCCACTGTGTCAAAAGCCGCAATTCAGCTGAGTTGCGCCCACTCTTGCGGTGCAGCGATAGGCGGCTGCCACAGGACTCTCAAAATGGCGGCAGGCTCTTTCCTTTTTGGGCCTGGTCCACTGAAATGGCCCTGGGACACCTTGGAAATCGGACGACTGTCTGCTAGGTCTTGGACCCCATTCTCGAAAGCGTCCCCTCCGCCTTGAGGATTCAACAAAAGTTTTGGAGGCCCCCGACTCCTGCAGGCTTCTGGTGGGGAGCGGCTGCCATGATTGCTCGCGGAATGACCACGACGGAGCCACGAGATGGTGGTGCTTTCATGCTGACGCCAGCTTCAGTCTGAAACACCCAGAAACAAGGTGGGGCTTTCATCGTTTGGGAAAAAAAAAAGTTTTCATCCAATGAAAAGTGTTATTTTTAGGTCATATGATCAAGCCTTCCATCATTAGGAAACCAAAAGTAAAATGAACCAATGAAAAGTTTTATAAACAAGTCACATGACCTGTTATGCGGCATAGGGTATAAAATGCGGAGAAAATACGTTGGCACGTGAGGCGGCGTCAGTAGCGGACCGATGTGCGAATAGGCTGAAGGCAACACAACGCGCCAAGATCCGGATGGCACCGAGGTGGTGTCCAGCAAGTTGCAGCACTGGTGTGGCCATCCTACAATGCTGAAAGTCGGCGTGGGGCGCCCCGTTGGCCTGTGAGTTCGCGTCAGTAGCGGACCGATGTGCGAATAGGCCGAAGGCAGCACAACGCGCCAAGATCCGGATGGCACCGAGGTGGTGTCTAGTAAGTTGCCGCACTGGTGTGACCATCCTATAATGTTGAAAGTCGGCGTGGGGCGCCCCGTTTTGGCACGTGAGGCGGTGTCAGTAGCGGACCGATGTGCGAATAGGCCGAAGGCAACACAACGCGCCAAGATCCGGATGGCACCGAGGTGGTGTCCAGCAAGTTGCAGCACTGGTGTGGCCATCCTACAATGCTGAAAGTCGGCGTGGGGCGCCCCGTTGGCCTGTGAGTTCGCGTCAGTAGCGGACCGATGTGCGAATAGGCCGAAGGCAGCACAACGCGCCAAGATCCGGATGGCACCGAGGTGGTGTCTAGTAAGTTGCCGCACTGGTGTGGCCACCCTACAATGTTGAAAGTCGGCGTGGGGCGCCCCGTTGGCCTGTGAGATGGCGTCAGTAGCGGACCGATGTGCGAATGGGGCCAAAGGCAGCGCAACAATATTTTCGGAATAGAAGACACCACAAGGCGCTGAGATGCCAACATCCGGATGGCACCGAGGTGGTGTCTAGCAAGTTGTGGCACTGGTGTGGCCATCCTACAATGGTAAAAGTCGGCGTGGGGCGCCCTGTTGGCCTGTGAGATGGTGTCAGTAGCGGACCGATGTGCGAATGGGGCCAAAGGCAGCGCAACAATATTTTCTGACTAGAAGACACCACAAGGCGCTGAGATGCCAAGATCCGGATGGCACCGAGGTGATGTCTAGCAAGTTGCTGTACTGGTGTGGCCATCCTACAATGCTGAAACTCGGCGTGGGGCGCCCCATTAGCCTGTGAGATGGCGTCAGTAGCGGACCGATGTGCGAATGGGGCCAAAGGCAGCGCAACAATATTTTCTGAATAGAAGACACCACAAGGCGCTGAGATGCCAAGATCCGGATGGCACCGAGGTGGTGTCTAGTAAGGTGCACTGGTGTGGCCATCCTACAATGCTGAAAGTCGGCGTGGGGCGCCCCGTTGGCCTGTGAGATGGCGGCAGTAGCGGACCGATGTGCGAATGGGGCCAAAGGCAGCGCAACAATATTTTTGGAATAGAAGACACCAGAAGGCGCTGAGATTCGGTTAGCACCGAGGTGGTGTCTAGCAAGCTATGCAGCTGAGTTGCGTGTGCACTTGCGGCGAATAGGTCGAAGGCAGCACAACAATGTTTTCTGAATAGAAGACACCACAAGGCGCTGAGATTCGGTTACCACCGAGGTGGTGTCTAGCAAGTTGCTGCACTGGTGTGGCCATCCTACAATACTGCTCCGAATAACGGCGTGGGCTGCCCGAAGGGGGGTGGGGGAGGCGGCGTGAACGGGCCTTCCTAGGTGGAGGCTCGTCTGCTTTAGTGGGGCGCCCCTTTACCGTTTCATTTGTCATTCAGCTGAGTTTTGGCCGCTCTTGATGCTACAGCGACAGGCGGCTGCAACAGGACTCTCAAAATGGCGGCCTGTTCTTTGGATTTGGGCCTGGTCCACTAAAATGGCCCTGGGACACCTTAGAACTCGGACGCTCGATTTTTTTTTCCTTTCCTCTACATGCAAAAAAAGGTAAATGCCCGGTACGTTATACGCTTCATCTGCCACGATGTACTCTCCAGAGGAACCGAAAAAAAATATAGTTATGCATTGTATTGTCACATGAATGATATCATCAGTGATGTGGTCATTGATGTCAAATGAGATGTCATCAGTGATGTCATCAGTGATGTCATTTGAGATGTCATCAGTGATGTCATCAGTGATGTCACTGACCATGACATGAATGATGTAATATGTGACATCATCAGCAGTGGATTGCGGGTGCGCGATATATAGTTAGTGCAACTAACTATATATGGAATTTCAATGGTTTTGTGTGGGTAAAATAAGGTTTTTTAAATGCTAATTCCTAACGATATATGGTCTATAACCTATGGTTTTTTCAGTGAATTTTCAAGGTTTTGTAAATGCTAATTCCTAACTATATATGGTCTATAACCTATGGTTTTTTCAGTGAATTTTCAAGGTTTTGTAAATGCTAATTCCTAACTATATATGGTCTATAACCTATGGTTTTTTCAGTGAATATATATATATATACATATATATATATATATAATATATCCTATATTGCTTTCTTACCTAATGGCATTCACCAACCTCCACCTTAAGTGGCAGAACCATAGACACATGACACATCATTTGGTGAAATATCTTGGGTTGACTTTCTAGCATATTAGCAGATAAGATTTCTATGTAATCGATGTCTAGTATCACATCTAAACAGTTTGCCATTGTTTCATGTCAGCAGCTGACGTGATATGGTACTTTCCGGCATGGGTTTATGTCCTGCACCGGTAACATTAATCAGGTAACTTACCTGTAGATTTGCACTATTGTGCATGCTACTGTCAACAATTATAATTTTCCTTTGGCCAGAGGGCGGACTTAGTTCATTATTAGGGGCAGTTCCTTGCTGCCTGAGGACCAGTAACCTTTTCAGAGAATGCCTTTGAGAGGATTTAAGAAACAACATTCAACATATTAAGGAGGATAGAAACTGCACCTGTGATATTTACAGATCCATTTTGGACGCCTGCCTGCCCAAGATAGTTATGATGGTTGTTAGAGAATGTGTTTTGGAATCAACCATTGTTACAAATGAATAGACTTTACTTGAAGCAGTGGCATTTTTGACCCTAATGGTACAGTAGGTTCCACGTCTAGGGTTGTTGAGAAAGCATTCTCCTATAGTTCCGCAATTAGATGGTTTATCTAGCTCTGGAGTACAATCCGTCTGCACCATACAATTCAGCTGATTCTTTTTATTATTTGGCATATTTAATATTGAGCTCTGTGAAGAATCTCACATTTTAATTGCACCACTGCTCACAGCAATTCTTCATTCGGCTCAGTAATCAGTATTGTGATAAAAGAACTACTTCAAAATGAACTTAGACCTCCTCTATTAGTGTAGGTGTCTCTGAAGTGAATGAGTTTATAGCTACAGACAAGTCAGTACACAATCCATTTCTGTTTCAACAGTACCAAAAAAAAGAGGAATCTATTTGTTGATCCCTAGAAAAGACAATATTCTTAGCTCTTCAGGCAAGAGCAGCATTGATTGTAATTTTGGAGCAATAGCCCTACTTCTGATGTCTACAATAATAGTAGTGAGACATAGATAAGAGTTAAATATTACACTATATAAGTCAGTTGTAGGACAACATACTGGGCATCTTGCTAAATGTGCTGCCATACAAAAACATACAAAGGTTCTTAGAAAGATCCTTCCCCCTTTCAACCGGGGAACTGGACTGCCAGCTCTGTAGCGCACTGGTAGAGAATTTGCTTTAGTGATGCTGCCGCTCCAGTATATGCTCCATGTAAACGCTCAGTATCGTCTTTTGTAGGCCTTTGGGGCCTTAGGTGCTTGTAGTAAAGTGCAGTACTTCCAACAACAAGTTTCAGCAGCTGGTTCCAAAGCCGCACCACCCCCAGCCAAAGTCTCCAGTGCTGATCCCACAATCAGCTGGCTCCACAGCCGGAAAAGGTACAGAGTCCGCCCAGAGTGTGGAAATTAGCCCTTTGCGCCTTGTTTTGTAGCCACTTAGACATTAGCGACTAGCAACAAAGTACAGTACTTATTGAAATAAGTGCCAGTAGCCGCTTACGTTTCTTATTGCCCACCAGTCACGATGCAGATCCCAAAATTAGTTGAGTCTACCATCATAAAGTGCGAAGAGTCAGGGTAGTATCTGTGGTTTTCAGATTGTCCGATCTGAATTATTTTTGTCAAGCTCTCCCTTTCCAGAAGTCTGCTCTTCATGTAGTCTACTTTTCATAAGGCATCCGCTCCATACATGTTTTGCTGGGGTGTGATTTGCCTCAATTTGCATTCACTAAGGTCTTTTCTACATGTTTTGCCTTATAGTACAAAAGATCATACTGTAGCATCTTTCCTATTTCATTCGAACTCACATGGGCAATTTGTATTTACCATTATCATCCAAAACCTCTAATCACCAATATTTAAGAATTGGATAATTCGGCCGCAATGCAAGTATCCTGCAGATACTTGTGTGGGCCACATGGCGTCCAACAACTGCTCTTTTTAGATTACAATTCAGCCATCAAATGGTAAGGGTTTCGGTTCTACAAAACACTTTCATTGCATTGTGGCAATCTTAACAAATTGTTCAATCCATTCATTGGAAGTGGGTCAGGGCTACTGCACACAGAAAACAACGTGAATATAAACGTTCTCTTATATTATTATTTCCACGCTGAATATCACAGGTCCAGATCCTTTTCCCTTGTTTACTCGCGCTATTCCAATGTGTCTCTTTTAAAGTGAACGCTACTTAAGGAGAATATAATTTCATTTCAATGTCCTTCTGTGAAGACTAGCAGATGATTGCACACAGGTGTTAATCAGGTCAGAGCACAGCTGATCGCAACAGAAATGTTTGTGCTGGGGTGTTTTTGCACCCCGTTAACACTGCAAGGGTTTAAATGTCAGTGTGTGTGGTGGTAGAAGCCTGGAAGGCGTTCTTCTCTGCCCTTGAAATGTCCTTGCTCGCAGTGCTACATGTGACACCTTTGTTTCTGAAGGCTGAGGCGCAACATCGTTTCTTTTGTACTATCTCTTCATATTGGCTGTGGTTCTGTTTATAACTCTGTTAGTCACACCTTAGCTTACTAAGTGTGCACTATTTGAGCAGTACTCGTTTCCCTCTTAAAAATATTAACCAGACGAACTTACACAAACTAGAGGTTTGTTGTATAATCCTCCGCGGAAATGCATGAGGTTTCACACAAAGTTATGAAAGAGTAGGTTCCATTACAGGAGGGAAAATGGAAGGGAGTACTCACGTATTTAAAGGAGATTTCGAAGGATTTATTGTTTGTCACCCCCATGAGTACTTTTTGCAATTCTTGAGTACTTCCGAAAGGGATCTCCAATACACAATAACATTATTATAAACGTTTGAGTTACCCCCCAGGAGTACATTTCCAATTTTTGGAGCCAGCTCTTTGGCCCAGATGCATCAAGCTAAAATCCGCTCGCAAAGGGGCAGATTCTCAGAATCTGCCCCTTTGCGACCGGTATTTTTGCATTTGGGATGCATCATCCCAAATGCAAAAATCGCAATTTAAGAAATCGCAAAATTGAGATTACTTAAATTGCTATTGCATTTAAGGAATCTCAAATTGAGATTCCTCAAATGCAATGCATTAAAGTAAAAAAAATAGCGATTTCGCTAATAGGGGGCGCAAATTACCATGAAGTTGAACTTCATGGTAATTTTCAAAAACTTTGAAAAATGCTCTAAAGTGCATTTTTCAAAGTTCCATTTTACACACAGACATGCCCTTAGGGCATGTGTGTGTGCAAGATGTACCCATATGCAGATTTCAGGGGTGCAACAGGGTGTCCTTTTGACACCCTGGCACCCTTGAAATTGCAATCTCAATTTGCGATTCTCTAATTGAGAATCGCAAATTTAGATTGTCTTCCCATTCATTCCTATGGGCCTCTCTAATGAATGGGGAGGTATTCCTTAATTGCGATTCGCAATTTGCGAATCGCAATTAAGGAATTTTAAGAAATCGCTAATTTTAAAGCGAGTTCTTCATGCATGGCATTTTGCTATTCCTTATTAGCGAATCCTTATTTTTCGCTAATAAGGAATCGCAAAATGGATGCTTGATGCATCTGGGGGTTTGTGTATCAAACCCATTCAATTATGATGACATGCATGATAAGTGCATAGACATCTTATTAGAATTTAACATGCTTTTTCCAACCAGTAATAACTTATATAACAATTCCACATGTTATTGTTTGTTAGTTTAAAACATTACCATTTTTTTATCAGAGTACAAACATAATACATAATAGAGCGGAATTCGTTGTTGAAAGAAGCTTAAGAGTGTTAGATCCATGTGTGGGAGTGGACCAGACATTGTGCATTTTTAAGGACGTTATTTGACTTGAGGCACATTTTAGCTGTGACCACAAACTTCATTCTTAAAAAAATGTAAATTATAAAAAATAACTTATATAATGCTTCATCATACTACCTTCAATTACATACCCAGGGTAACCTGATCCAACACTGCACTGCTGCTTTTTTTAAACTTATGTGTAACATTTAAAATGTCATAGTTACTCAATTTACTTACCTTGGCTCATAGGTTTTTATGTTGCCAGAATTTCAACTCTTGACCTGCAGATTAAAGCAAACTTTTAACTCACTCACTTACTACAGTATATATTCACATTATTTTCCTGAAGCTAAAGCTGCCCACACAGTACTGTCCCCTGGTATTTACCATCAAGCTTCAAAAAAGAAATATATACCACATTTTAGGTAGTTCATCGTTTTAAGCGTCAGCCTGTCCATCATGTTATGTGTTGGTGCTGTTTGCATTTATCACCTTTAATTGCTTATTTTAGGAGAAACAGCGAGTTCCTTTTTAGTATGTAAATGTCCTTTTTAGGTCTCGCCTGCGTAGGCTGCGCATGCGCAGTCTCGCTGGCGAGATTTTATGATTTAGAGGGGCTTTTACTAGCGGGCTTTAAGCCCCGCCCCTCTTTCCCATTGGCTGGCGTCACCGTTTATGCTAACGGTGGCCAGCCATTGGGAAAGAGCTTATGCTGACATAGACTTTTCTCTTTTTCTGCCGTCCCACTTGGACGTCCTGGCCTGCCTTCCTTCTGGCGTAAAAGGTTTCTTATCTTTATGGGGCCAAACAGATGGCCCCATAAAGATAATAAACCTTTTACTTCAGAAGGAAAGCAGGCCGCGGCCGTCCAAGTGGGACGACAGGAAAACAGAAAACTCTACGTCATGGCGAGCGCCTGTTTGTTCCTATGTTCTATATATTCATTTAATGAACCCATGACTCTTGATAATCTCGGTGTTCTACGACATATGTACAGTGATTATGGTGCGATCATGTTGCCTTGGGATGTGCAAATTGTACGCATAAACGGTGCTGTGATGTAACAAAATGAAACAAAGGTGGTTAAAAAACACATAACATCTCTTCAGTAAGATGTCCTCCAGAAATTGTAATAAGTATTTTAGCAAACATTTTGCGAGGAATTCACCTATAAGTACAAAGTAATAAAGAACTGGGTGGGCTGAGGAGAAATGTGTCAATGATGTGTCGAGGAACAAAGAAACACAAGGCGGACATTGCTCGGTCCCGTTGGAAATAAATGTAAGAATGATAGCTTTGATGCCACGGGCCAGCCCGGGCCCCTGCTCCTCATCTCCTCCTCTCCCGCCTCTAACAGCGCAGACATGACGGGCCTGTGCCGGGAGCAGAGACGTCGGCCATGTTCAGGCACTTGCTCCAGAGGCTGAAGATAAGATAGCCCGGGGCTGAGAAAGAGATGGGGCAGCCCGTCCCGGGTTCTGTACTGAGACAGGTTGGCACGGCGAAATCCCGTCCTCCCGAGATGGGCATGCTTATCTCGCCGCCGAGGGCGAGGCAGGCCTTGCTGACATGCCGGAGTAGCAGTAGGCTCATCTCTGCACTTAGCGCTTAGACAGGATAATCTAGGAGCTCTTCACTCACAGCTCGACGGCTAGGGAGTGGCATTCCTGCTGGTGGGAACTGAGTGGGGGCAACCCCCTGACACGCACAGGGCTAGCAGCCAAGAATGGCGGCCATGCCTTGCGTCTGTCGAAGGTGACCTGGTAGCGTGGAAGAGGCCATCTGCAAATCTGTATAGTCCACACATGGGAACCCCGCTGGGAGTTAGGACTGACATGTCCCAATTGCTACCAGTAACAAGGAGCTCGAGCTTGGCATGCATTGCCCCTGGGAATCATGAACGTACGGGACCCGTTCTAATCTGAACTAGCCACTGAGAGTAGGTGTTGGACATGCCTCCGCCGGCCACTGGGACCCGCGACCGCCCTTGTCCCCTGCAGCTGCTGGCATCCACGACTGCACTTGTCCTCAGCAGCTGCTCGGAGCCGCGACTGCACTTGTCCTCAACAGCTGCTAGGAGCTGCGACTGTACATGTCCCCTGCAGCTGCTGGGAGCGGCGATTGCACTTGTCCCAGCAGCTGGTCGGACCCGCGACTGCACTTGTCCCCAGCAGCTGCTGGGAGCCACAACCTCATTTTTCCCCAGCAGCTACGGGGAGCCGCGACTGCCCTTGTCCCCAGCAGCTACTGGGAGTCGCAACTGCACTTGTCCCCAGCAGCTGCTGGGAGCCGCGACTGCACTTGTCCCCAGCAGCTACTAGGACCAGCAACTGCACTTGTCCCCCGCAGCTGCTGGGAGCCGCGACTGCACTTGTCCCCTGCAGCTACGGGAAGGCGCGACTGCACCTGTCACCAGGGGCCCAACAGCTGCTGGGAGCCGCAACTGCACTTGTCCCCAGCAGCCACTGGGAGCCGCGACTGCACTTGTCCCCTGCAGCTGATGTTGAGGAATGTAATCATCCCCAACAGACACTGGCTGACAGGATTGGACAGGCATGCCCAAATATAACAAAACACAATAAGCACTGGGTGTGCTCTCGTCTCTGCCAGTCTACATGAGTCCAGGTAAGAGAATGCCCCAACCCCCGACAGCTTCCAACAGGCTGACTTAACATACTCTAACCTCAGTGAACCGAATGGCATTGACTTACCAAGCCACTGTGGGTCGGTGTTACCCCAGTACCAACCACAGCCAGCAAACTGAAGTCCATTTGTGCCACGCCATGAACTTAAACAGCTAATATAAACATAGGACTGCACATAACACAATTTCAAACCAGCATTGGATAGCCAATAGGTTTCACATTTGGGACCTTATAAGTGTTTAGCCATGCAACCGTTGGTGTTGTTGCACCAATGATATTCTGCTGGATAACTAAATACTTGTAGGGTCCAAAAAGCGAGTGTTCACGTCCTACCAGCCAGGGCTTAATTTGTGCCGATGGGAGGCACCGGCACTCATTTTTAGAGAATGGGACTTATTTATCATCATCATGCTTTGTGCCAGCGCAAAAGAAAGAAAGGCAGAACATAGATAAAGGAGAAGGAAGAGAAAGACAGGAAAGCAGTGACTAAGGAAGAAAGAGTGATGAGAAAGAGCTTGAATAAATGGACAGAAAGTGTAGGGTGTTTTAAGAAAGAGGCACGAGTGAGAATCAAGACGGGAGCCGGACTCCTTGCGTTTGGCAACCTTGGCATTTTGGGAGCAGCAGCGTTGGGTCCTTAACCCCTTCACTGCGGCGGCTATTCCGCCGCAGTGCTAATGGGGCGGGGCGGCCGCACGGCACTCCCGTGCTCGTGACGGAACCGCTCCGTCACGAGCTTCGGGCGCGCTGTGCTTATAGCCGCCGCAGTGCTAATGGGGCGGGGCGGCCGCACGGCACTCCCGTGCTCGTGACGGAACCGCTCCGTCACGAGCTTCGGGCGCGCTGTGCTTGTGACGGAACGGTGCGTCACGGCCCCGCCCGCCCAATAGAACGCTCAGCGCAGGCGCGGCGAGCGGACCGTTCCGTCACAAGCACAGCACACCCGAGGCTTGTGACGGAACGATTCCGTCACAAGCATGCCAGGGGTTAAAACGACTGAGGCTGTTAATAAGTTGTCTGAAAAATAATAATGTAATAGCTAACGCTCCAGCAAATTACAGAAAGCAATAATTATCCGGTGGCATATTTTTCCTCTTAGCCTGATTAATTACTTGCAGCACTTACCGCCGTTGTTAAGATGAAGGGACACTTTTCCAAGTTAAAGTCCAGGGCTTAGAGTAATAATAGTAACATCTGTTATCTTAATCTTTGTGCGATTGCAAATCTGCAGGGGCACGCACCACACCTGCAGCTCCCTCATTCTTACTACATGACGAGATTCCAATGGAAGTTAGTTTCAGAAGTCTTAAAACGTAAAAGCCAATATAAACAGATCGAAAGGATCTACGATTCAATACTCATGGCAGGATGTGCTATACACAAGTGCTAACTTACTCTGCAAAGAATATTTCGCATCTGTTATCGCCTCTGTTTTTATTCTGTTTTGGCATAAACTGCTTCATTCCCTGGTCGTAGAACGTTTCTGGTGAAACACAAGTGCTGCGCTTTTTTGGCCTCCCCATCTTATTATTTCTAAAGATTGCTCCTAGTGAGCCAAAAAAGTTAGCACATTACCCACAGCGGTCACCACTAAATGTAAAATAACCATAGCACGTTGCTTGTTACACAAAACATTTATTGATGAATCTTGTATCTTCCCATACCGGCCTGTTACCATGATCTTTGCCCCCATCACCTGGCCTACTAAAGTAAGGTTTAGATCCCTGTGCCAGGGTATTCTGATTAACATGAAACCCCACAGCCTCATGCCCACACCCTGCCAAGGTGTGTCTGTGCTCTGATAAATGGCAGATCCGCCACTGCCAATATGACAGCCATCTTCACTTTACTCACTGATCTAGACACCCCTGTCCAGGCAAGCTGGTTTTATGTCATCCCCAAACCAGTACCCAACCTAATCTTTCCCAGAGAAGTATAAGTTTACTATACATTAATAACTGGATGCATAAACTGGGAGGTCTCTTGAAAATCTTTAAACTGCGACATTTTCCAAGTTCAGCCCACAGAAATGTGCAGCTCATCACAACATGCTTCAGACTTCACGAGTTCTACCACCCTCCTGAGAAAAGCAATGTCTATGTTGAATATTCATAGACTATATTTCTAATCACCTGCTTTCTTCTTGAGGAGGGCCATTTGTGATTCATTCTGGATGTAACCATTCTCAAGGAGATTTGAGCTCTAAAGTGCTCTCTGCCTAGTGATATCAGCAGTGAGACGCCATCCTTCTGTGTCAGATTGCTGCAAGAAGTAACACGCATTAAAAATGCAATAGGTCTCGCCTTTCATTAAGTTAAAGCCATTTGCTTTGCTATACAATACCATTAGCAAAGCAAATGGCTTTAACTTAATCAAAGGCGAGACCTATTGCATTTTCAATGCTTGTTTCCTGTGCACACGAGGTAGTGGAACCTGACTTTTTTATCGTATTGCCTAATACTCAATTGAATAGTATCTGAAGAGCCAAGGACTTGATTTTGCGTCCTGCATTTAACATTTTAAATAGAAACATCTAGCAAAGAAACAAAGAAAAGGTTGAATAAATGTTGAAGTTCTGGTATAAAATGTTCATGTCTTAACGAAATGTCAAGACTCAGAAGCAGGGTTTCTCTTGGGGTTTGAATGTCAGAACTAAGAATTGAATTATTATCTAAAGGCAAATATTAAATGCTCAAATTCAGACTTGCATGTGTCAGCACATTAAAACCAGACTATGAGAAATTGAGTTGTTGGTTGATGGGGGGGAAACCATACCCAAGCTACAGCCAAGATCCTTGTTTCAGGGTGAACCACCAAAATCCCCTAAATTAACCTGTTCCTAACCCTCTGGTAGCTTGGCACAAAATCAGCCGAGGTTAACTAAGAACCAATGTGTAAAGTATTTATGCAGCCTACTAACAGCAATGAAGTGAAACCACAACGAAAATAAAATCCCACACCATTGTGGAATATTGAGTAACATTTAATACATTATTGACACCAAAACAACAAAAATATGATCAGTAAAATTTGAGATATGCAATTTTAAAGATTCAAGATAAGTGCCACTTACTTTTATCTGGTCATGCGAGACCAGGTGAAAGTCACAAGTTCCAGCCGACTGCGATAGAGGGAAGGATACAGGGAACAGGTTAGTCCCACACAAAGAGTTACCTTCTAAAGTCTAGCTGAAAAGTCCTGTTTGGGGTGTTGGAGGCCGCAATGAGCAGGAAGAGCTTTGCAGATGGTTGTTGCTGTAGTGCGAGGAGAAGACCGCGCACCGTGGACGGTCGTCCCTGTAGGCTAAAGATTCTGTCAGGTGTCATGGACAGTCATTGCTGGAGATGCGCATTGGCGGTCACTGCGGGAGGTCGATGTTGTACCGCGAACTACAGATCTCGCATTGCCAGTCGTCGCTGGTGGTCGCTGTAGTGCGAAGAGCCGGCTGGTGCGACTGCAAATCTTGGCTTTAACGGGCCTGTTCGCAGTCGGAAAGAGCCCAAAACTTCAGGATTTCTTATTTCCTCATGGAAGAGCTCAACTGATGCCACACCAAGGATCCAGTAACTTTGGGACACCTCTTGGGGATCAGGAACTCACTCCAGCAGAGTCCAGAAGGGCTCAGGCAGTTTCAGTTGTAGGTCAAGTTGTAGGTCAGCTGGACAGACGCAGGGAGATCTCTGGAGATTGTTATGTTCCTGTAGCGCAGAACAGCAGTTCAGTCAGCAGGCCCTTGCATCACTTCAGCCTGGGATGAAGGGGCAGGACCAGTCTTCCGAGCCTGTGGGTCGACTCAGTCTGTGAGAGCAGCCCCACTGGACAGCAGGACCTGCCCTGCCAGCTCTCCTGGCCCACAGGGATCTCTCATCTGCGACCAGAGGGGTCCCTCTATTCAGTACTCAGTTCTCCTGCCCCTTCCTCCAGGTGCTCTTCTGCCTCTGGCTGCCCACGTGGCGCTTGGATGTCCCCCCGACCCCGGAGTTGGGACGCCTTCAATCTGCCGTACCTTCCCACATGCTGGGGAACACTCGCCGCTGGCACTCCTCTAAAGGAGATGACAACTCGTCGTGTTGTGCTTTCTTCCAAGGGGCTCAATTACGCCACCTGCGGTTACGTCACAGACGGCGGACAATATCTTTTGACTGTAAATTGCAACCCCACCAACCCGCTTTCCCTCCTCTCCTACAATACTCACTGAGCACCCGTAGGTCTGCTTTACAAACTGAATCCGGGCTAGCGCTCTTTGCAGTACATGGCTCCCTTTGTGCCCCTCACATCCCTTTATGTGCTATTGCTATCCCCTTCCATTTCTGTTGAAATATGCGACGTATTGATCGCCCCTCGGACCAAAGTTCACTACACTTTTTGGCTCCTGTTAATTTGCCCTTCTGTATTACATAGACCTGCCTCTGCATTAATGGACTCTCACTTTTACTGCCTTCACATGAGGTCTCGCCTTACTGCGCCCCTTGCTGCACCCACCAAGTTTCCCTCCCTACACTAATAACATGGTTTCAGTCAGTTTGGACAAGGTGCAGTTTGCACCCTGCCCATGGTATTTGCAACCCAGTTCCCAGCTTTAGGCCGCACATTGCTATCAACACACAGACATACCTGTACTATCTGTTCAACCTCTGTTGCCTCCATGGCAACAGGCACCACCCTGACGCCGCAACCTGGCATCTTCTACGCAAGGCGTTACTGTAATCACATGGAACATCATGGGGGTGCACACCCACGCTAGGCGATACTCTCTTTATTCTTACCTGTGCCTGCACAATACACACATAGCGTTCCAATAAGAGAAATCACTCAAGCTGAGTCCATGCATCTTTTCAAGCACTGAAGAGGGCCACAGTTAACTGCTCAGGAGGGTATCTACCCATAACTCGGAGGAACCTGCCTTTCTAGGCAGACTCTTGGGGATGCTAGGACAAGGGGATGTGAATCTCTGGCTTCTAGACATGGATTTCAATAGCTTCTTGGATACCCTGCTGGACAGGTCCTACCCTCCACTTCCTCAGTCTCCAACACACTCCAAAGCCAAACACCTGAGCAATTGGCTCCATCATTGGGCACTAGTAGACATACGACTTCAGCGCAGCGTGGGGGAAACAGTTTACTCCTTTTGTTCTCACCCGCATGACCTACTCATACACCTCGACCGCATCGTCTGTTGAACCAAACTAGCCACGTTAGTGACACACACTGACTATTTGGGGTGAGTGCACGGGGACCACAGCCCTCAATGTGTCCAGCTCTGCTCGGGCAATGACGCTCCCCATACTGACATATCGTCTTCGCCCTGAGGCGCTGTAAGATGCGGTGGTTTGCATGACCTTGAACGTGTCTTGCCTAGAATTCCTTGAGGTACGTGCGGGAACTGCATTATCCTGCCTTGTAGAATCAGACACATTTAATGTTACTATCAGGGGCCACTGAATGAGCTCAGTGATAGCCCTGAGGAAGCAGCTGGACCAAGACATTACGAGGGCACAATAGGGTCTCCTCCATCTCGAGAAGCGGGCTATTTCCTTGTTGGAGGGTAGGTGCTGGCTCACCAGCACGCGCCACGAACACACAGCTCTGTTGCAGCGCCTACACTGTCTCAATTATTTATTTATAAAGTTTTATATAGCGCGAACAAGATCCCGAAGGATATCCGAGCGCTTTACAAAAGGATGGAGGCAGGTAATAAATGTAATATCCGCATTCGATAATAACAAAACAGAACAAATGCTGCACACTCCACCAGGACTCACTTGAGGCAGATAAATCTGGTGCTTTACTGGCAATGTTAATTAAGCAGGACAGTCCGCAATGCCCTATTCTGTCCACCACTGTATCTCTGGCTTCACAGCTGCATTCAAAGCACGAGTTCTGCGCAGCTTAAAAGCAATACTGAGCGCGCCTCTATAAGCCGGTGGTGGAGATTGCTGGCTCGGCTATCAAAGGTTTATTGTCAGACATGGCACTCCGCCGGGTCCCTCCTGACTTAATGCTAGAACTCAACGAAGCATCCATTCCTTTCGAGATCAATGAGGCTATCCAGTCGCGGGCATTGGAGAGAACTCTGAGCCGAGAAGGGATCCCTCAGGAGTTTTACTAAACGTACACTACGCTGCTGGTCCTCCACCTAAAAACTTTATATGACTAGGTGCTCTCACACCCCTGTCTCTCCCAGTCGTTCCAGGAACCTTCATTGTTTTAATCTTCAAACCAGGGCAGGACCCTTCCATCCCCAGTTCATACAGACCCATAGCGATGCTCAACACAAACAATAAAATACTTGGTAAAATTGTGGCGGACAGACCAACGCCAGTGATCCTGCCATTAGTACACAAGGACCGGAATGGCTTTGTATCGGGTCCAAGCACCTCTCCCCTACCTCTTCCAAGTTCTGGAGCGGGCGTTGGGCTGCTAACTATGATCTCCCTGTCTGGTACTGAACCTGGAGAAGGCCTTTAACTTGCTGGAGTGGGGCTACCTCTTCGCGGTTTACCAATTTGATCCGGGTCCCAACATGCTTTAGCTCATCAAACTCCTATAGATGGCACAGCTGGCCTGAGTTAAGACTGGTAGCTACATCTGCAAACCAATATGCATAGGCCGAGGCACCCACCAAGGCTGCCCCCTCTCCCCTGTTTTCTTCTCCCTGGCCAGGAAGCCCCTGGCGCATAAACTGAGGGAACAGGGGCCGGTCTGGGGGAACCTGCAAGGAGATGGCATTCATACCGTCTCGCTTTACGCTGACGACATGCTGCTCTATGTGCGGGACATCGCTGAGCCATTGCCTGCAG
Organism: Lissotriton helveticus; assembly: GCF_964261635.1. Taxonomy (NCBI): domain Eukaryota; kingdom Metazoa; phylum Chordata; class Amphibia; order Caudata; family Salamandridae; genus Lissotriton; species Lissotriton helveticus. The sequence goes on from NC_136069.1 coordinate 1,259,354,778, forward strand.
TCGAGTGCCTGCTTACCTTCTTTGCCAATATCTCGGGTCTGCCTGCAAGGGGATTCCCTAATCTCCGTTAACTGGGGAAAATCTTGCCTCTTCCCACTGGCCGTCGCGGTGGCCGACCCTGCATCCAGGCTGGGTGAGGAGTTGGTGCAATGGCGGCCTGACACGATCCACTACCTGGGCATCCGGATTTACCACTGATGCAGCAGCGATGAAGGATTGCAATGTACGCCAGTTATTCCCCTCCCTCTGTGGGCAAGTAACATTCTGGAAGACCCTGCTGCCTTCAGTGGCAGGGCCTATTACTCTAGGCAAAATAATTGTACTCCTGCGGTTACTATATCAAGCGCATGCCTCGCGACTTTATCTGGCATGGCAATTGCTACCGAGTGGCACTGGCATAACTGTATCTGTCAACTGATAGGGGTGGGCTATGGGCTCCCATCTTTGAACACTACTACCTTGCTGCCCAGCTGCAATGACTGACGTGGTGGTTTGCTGAACGCAACCTAGATGACACAGCAATACTGACATCTTATCTGTGGACTATAGAGTGCTTGCTGCGCCTCTTTCACTCACTTGCCTGTTCACCCATTCAAGCCAGGTGCCTATTGTCCATGGCACTGCAGTGTTTTCACCGTTGCTTACGCCTTGCAAACACATCATTGCTGTATGCCCCTTTGTTGCTGTTACTTGGCACGCCCGGAGGGCTCAAACAGATCGCGGCGATGGCTATGTCCCTTGGCATGAGGCAGGACTCCATACCCTAGGCTACCGTTTCTATGTTTACCAACCTGCAAGACCGAACTGGGCTTCCCCTTAGGCAGTTCCTTACAAGCAACTCGATCTGCAGCCAGAGACCCATCAGTTGCTCCAATATCTGCATTTGCTGAGTACACAGTGCCACCTGGTCACATGGTTTACCAAAGTGCTGCATGAACACACCTACAAGTCCCTCCAGACAATCCTTGACCCGTGGAATGAGGATTTGGGCAGGGTGTGCAGCAACGCGGAGTGGACACTGATTCTGGCCTACTCCGGCACTGGGCTTGCGGAATCTGCACTTCAAGCGAATACAGTTCTTTATCTTGAATAGATCGTATCTCAACCCTGCGAACATAAATCAGCACTTCTGTCATGCAGACACTTCCTGTCCATGTTTTGCTCAAGGTTGCGGATTTCAGGCACATGTTCTGGTCATGCCCTCAGTTGGAACATTTCAACTCTTAGCCTGTTTAAACACACACAGAAAAAACCTAGCATTCATTTTGGATAAGAGGGGATCACACATAATTGGAAATCATAATTGGAAATCAAGAACCCTGCCTTACCACTTGCATGGGCCCGGTCGGTGGAGATATGGGCAGCGGCCGAGGGCACAGCCCTACAGCCGGAGGAACTATGAGGTCTCTGGAAATATCCCATCTGGCAACACTGGGACACACTACTTCAAGCCTTTAAAACCAGGGGTAGATGTAACCCTGGGCGTAGTCCTCATAGTAGTGCTACGCGTAGCTACGCGAAGTGCAGTTCGCACTACTCAAACTACGCGTAGCTATGCGAACTGAGTAGTGCTGTAGGGAAAATGCTGTTTGCACTGATTGCACAGTGACCGATGCTTGTCCGCACTGTGCAATCATTACAAACAACATCTTGCACAGTGCAAGTGGTCGTTTTCTGCCGCTGGAGTAGATTTGTACTCGAGCGCCAGCTTTCTCAACACGGACTGGTAGTTTCTCATCGCATGCGGTCGTGAGCATACGCTACCACTCGCAATAAGAAACCTGACCCTGCCCGCCTTGAGAATCTCGCCGGGAGGTATATTTTCCACTCTCGCAATCGGCAACTTGATGTTACTGATCGTGAAGAAGGAAAAAGTCTTGTAGATATGTTGATTTTGCTCGCTCGCAGTCGCCAACTTCAAAAAGCTACCCCTGACCATTGTGGCAGTCGACGCCGCTAAGGCTTTCGATCAGGTAGATTGGGAATACCTTTGGATGGCTATGGCCAAATTTGGACTCCCAAATAACTTTATTACAGCCACCAAGTCACTATACTCTGTTCCAACAGCAAAAATCCTAGTAAACGGCTCCCTCACGGATCAGATCTTTAGTGCACGAGGCACTCGACAGGGCTGTCCCCTGTCGCCCCTTTTGTTTAATTTATATATTGAGCCTTTTGTTTGCATGCTAAGATCAGATCCCCTAATTAAACCTTTTAAGATCGCGGACTTAGAGCTGAAATTTGCATTATATGCAGATGATCTGTTGAAGTATACCTCAAATCCGGAAGAAGCCATACCTAGACTTATACATCTTGCAGAAGGCTTTGGCGGGATCTCCGGGTATACAATCAACAAAGAGAAAACAGAAATAATGGAATGGAATCAGCATGTAGACACGTTAGGGAGTAAAAATAAAATGAGGTACTTAGGAGTTCATCTAGCCAAAAAAATAGAAGAAATCCCAAAAATGTATTTAGACAGAGTTATCAAGGACACAAACGCCTTACTACAACGATGGTCCTCTCTCCCTTTAAATATCTATGGGAGGGTGAACCTTCTGAAGATGATTATCCTCCCCAAAATTACATTCTTATTTAATTCTATTCCTCTATCATTTCCATTATCTTTAATCAAAAAGCTGCAAGGGAAATTGGGATCATTTATTTGGAATTCTAAAGCCCTGCGAATTTCCTGGAAAAAACTAAGAAGAAGCCTAAAAACAGGAGGGCTGGCTTTTCCAGACTTACTTCATTACTGCCAGGCGTTCCATTTCAAACATTTCAGACTAATGGCTGGCCAAATGGATCAATCATCGATGGGTCTGCTATTTTCCGCCTTATTACAGGACGTCCCACAGGGATTAGACTATTTTCTTTTTAAGTTTGGGGACCCGAAATTTTTTTAACAAGTAAGGCTGAAGATTCTGGGGACAGCCCTGAAAAATGGGGTATTTGTGAGGAACAAGTTGAATATCCCTTACTATGCGTCACAGGCCCCTATATGCGATTCACCAGGCCTTCCAGCATGCCTAAATGACCACTTGTCACTGCCATTAAAACAGGCTGGGTTGAACTGTTGGGGGGATTTCCAGGAGGAAGGACGGCTTTTGAGTTGGGATTGGTTTTTCAATCTGACAAGGGGAACCCTCACCAGATTCAAATACTATCAATTATCTGGGTGGTGGGCAACTAGGCAAACAAGACCCACAGATAGTAAAATCCCAAATCCTAAATTTGATGAGGTGATGAGAGGCGGCAGGTGGAAGAGCCAAATATCGTTTTGGTACTCAGCGCTGCTAGAGGGCGAGGAAGTGACAGAAGCGGAGGTAAACAAATTGTGGTGCGACGCTTTAACATTGGACAGTGGGACCTTTATGGGTCTTTGGTACGACTCTTTCAGCATTTTACGCGCAATAATAAAGCCAGCAGCATTAAAAAGAAATCATTTGTATACAATGTATAGGGTGTATATAACTCCAAAGAAACTGGCTAAATATTCCAACTTAGCTTACCACTGCCAGAGATGTGGCCATCTAAAAGCAGATGACGTCCACATGTTTGCCGAATGTCCCGAACTAAAAGAATATTGGGGAAAGATTATTGAATTTCTGGAAGAAGTTCTTTCCATGCCCATCACAATCTCTACTCTCATTATATTAACAGGGCTTATTTCGGGTTATAAGGTAAACGATCTCCCCACAAAATTTGTTTTTTATGTTAATTTACTCGCAAGGCGTGAGATCTGTAGAGCCTGGAAGGACCCAATTCCCCCCACTTTCCCAAGTTGCTTACGGCAAATTATGATAACTAGTAAGTCAGACATGGCTTGTGATTCCGCGAGCCAGGTCAATGTTTGGGCGGCCCTGGAGACATGGCAACTTCGATGATTGGTTTTCCAATGATTTATCTGGAGCCCTGATGGTTCCCTGGACTCCTAAGTAGCTGGGCGCACACAGGTTGGTGAAAAGGAGTGTGGATGGGAAGGTAGTGGCTACTTGAGGGTGCAGGCTTACCACCTTGCTTTTGGCCGCTTACAACAAGGGCCGGATCAGTATGACCAAAGTGCATTGAGGCGCCAGTTTCCCATCAAGAGTTCCAATCAATGGTATATGAGGATTACCAAATAGGATATGCTCAACCTTTAGTATCCCAGTGTTTTTTTTGCGGTTCAATTAATCTATAGGGCATCATGGTCTGTAACGCAGGTCACAATAGAGGCAAATTTGACCCTGAATAACAGTGTGTATGTTGCTTGGAAAAAAATCTATTTGGGTACTGGTCTGGTGGGCAGAGGACATCATTTTATAATTTCTTTCATTTAGATGCATAATGCTCCAGGAACCTGTCAATGCAAAGCCATACATTGAATCTTTGAGTAGATACCATTCTTTAGGATCGGTTAGACTGTAGTGATCTGACTTATCCAGAAGCGGGTCCTGCGCTAAATTTCAGTCACCCCCTATCATGACATTTCATAGATGGAGAGATAACAGTATTCTATTGATAACCCTGTAGAATGAGCGTATATTTCCTACAGGGATATAATGGAGCGGAGTATCACTATCTGCTGTTGTATGTGCATTTTAATGGAAATATAGTAATCAATCCAGTTGGGAGGGAATCGTACAGGAAGCCCTTTCCTAACTAGGATCGCCACCTTTCCTTTCCGATAGACCTTGTCTGGTATTCCTGCTTCATGTCTTTTACTAGAGTGGAGTACCTTTCTCCCCCATTCCCTCAGAAGATTTTCGTATTTAAAGCTTGAGGTGAGTTTCTTGTAATAGTACAATATCCGGGCTGACCGATTTGAGGTAGAGCATTTTTTTTCTGCTTGATGTAGTGAGATAGCCCATTAACATTCAGTAAGACAGTCAACAGATGGAGAGCCATTGAGAGCCTTATCATTTGGGGACATTTTGACCCTCTACTGTCCCACTCACCTCGAAAGTAGGGGTTCGGGCAGATGGTGGGCTCTGGGCCAATGATAGGACGCTTGTTCTAAGGCTGAAGGTGTATTATACCTTCTGGTGGTGTGCGTGGATCATATTGTTTACCAAGGCATTCGATAAAATAGAGCTCCAGCCAGCTGCAAGTACGGGTGTTTGTCTCGTGTACATAGAAAAACAGAGGCCAGCCATAGAAGAGCAGTCTCGAAGACTACTGCTGCTGTGGGTAAACATAGAGACATATGACGGCTTACTGTGATCATCATCATTGTTCTCATTAATCTTTAGGTTGGTCGGGTATCACCTAGGTTCCATACCTTCCATCGCAAATTTTAAAAAGTCTGTAAAGTTTACAACCTATAGACAGGCTGCCCACCCACGTGCTGATTTGAGAGGGAATCTTGACTTGTCTCTCTGGGGTTGGGTTGGTGTTGACGGTGGTGGTGTTTCCAATCTTGATTCCAAGTGCCTCATAACTTCCTCAAGTCTTTTTCATCGTTCTGTTTCTTCAGTGTCCAGCTGGGATATTTGAGTAGCTGGGGAGAGGCCATATCAGGGTTTTGCTGTGTTGTATCCATTGCTGATGAGCCCAAGGCCTCTAAGAACCTGTCCAGTTTGTCTGGTTCAGTGAACTCTCTCATGTGGCCGTCGTGGGTTATTAACATAGTGGCGGACTCTGGAGGTCACTACGGATCTCTGTGTTTAAGTCGTGGTCGCAGGACAGGAAATTGTTTCTGTTTCTAGGGCCTCATCTGAGAAATCCTGGAATACGAACATCTTTAGGTTGCCATGTGTAAATGCCCCTTGTGTTTTGCTGCCTGGAGCACTTGCTGTGCTTGATGTCAAAGGAAGCATGCTATGATTTGTCTTGGGGTATTGGACTTACCCGTAGTCTGTGTACGGACCCTGGGCACTCTATCAGATTCCAGTGGGGGAGTCAAATGTGATGCATGTTATTTCAAGCAAAAAGCTTTAAAAAAGATTTTCATAGTATCTTTTTCAGATTTTAGGGAGAAGCCTGAAAAGCGCAGATTGCCTCTTTGATTTCTGTCCTCCAGCTAGGTGAGTTTAGCTTACATATCCCAATTGTTCCCACTCCCATTCAACTGCTGTGACAATCGGTTGTTCTACTTTTGCCAGTCTGTCCTCTGTTTCTACAGACAGGAGTTAAACGTAGCTATGTCCTTCCTGAAAGAGGACATTTGGGACTAAGTCTGTGATTTGTTTCCCTCTTTGGTCATGAGTTCTTGTGTGCTGTGTGCTCCATCAGGATAGTGTCCAGAGCCGAGTCTTGTGTTATGTGTCAAGAGTTTTCACAGGTTTGAGCGGGATGCCTGTTACCTGCTTCCATAAACAGTATTTATCTCACGGGTTTCAACATCAGTGGCGTTCTGGAGAAAGATCAACCCCCAGATTCATCATTGTCCTCTTTTGCGAGTCCTTAATAGCGATTATTAAGGAATCGCTATTAAAGACTCGCAAAACAGGATGCATGTAGAAATCGCAAATAATTTTGCGATTTCTACTGCTTCCTTATTTGCGATTCGCTAATTGCTAATTGCAAATAAGGAATGGCTTTCCCATTCATTCCTATGGGCCTCAAGGACCATAGGAATGAATGGGGAGTCATTCCTTATTTGCGATTAGCAATTAGCGAATCGCAAATAAGGAAGCGATTTCAAGGGTGCCAGGGTGACACCCTGTAGCACCCCTGAAATGCAAATGTACACTGGTGTTGCGCACACACATGTCCAAAGGACATGTGTGTGTGTAACATACAACTTAGAAAAATGCACTAAAGTGCATTTTTCTAGGTTTTCGCCATTTACCACGAAGTTACACTTCGCGGTAAATAGCGGCCCAATATTGCGAATTCGCAATTTTAAAAAGGTTCATGAATAGCATTTAAGGAATCTCTAATTGAGATTCCTTAAATGCGATTCTTCGCAATATAGCGATTCCTAGTATAGCGATTTTTGCATTTGGGATGATGAATCCCAAATGCAAAAATAGCGCTCGCAAAGGGCCAGATTCTCAGAATCTGGCCCTTTGCGAGCCATTTTCAGCTTGATGAATCTGGCTGAATATCTCAAGTTTGTTTGCCTGAGATGATGAAAGTTTGTGTTAAAATCCCAAATGGTTTAGGGCAATGGTTCTTAACTTTTTGACTTCTGTGGACCCCCTCTTAATAATTACTGAAACCCGGGGACCTCCACTGAAGAATTATTGGAATCCAGGGACCCCTACTCCACGGAGTCATTACTGGAAGCCAGGGAATGCGGCCTAAGCAATTTTGATGAATTGTGCCACAAAACAATACACAAATAATGACCTATTTTATTTAATTAAAAAATAAATATTAAAAAATCAAATGTTTTATTTTGATAGGAAGGCTGGTGTTTTGCTAAATTCAATTAAGGCAACCTACCGTCCATGCTATATTTTGTTTGATCCACTTGCACTCTCCCACGAATCAATCTGAGTATACCAACTTAATCTTTAGCCTCCTGTGTCATATTGTTTCACATTTACAGATCGTTTTAAAATTACAAATGTTGCTTCTTCATTTATATACCTTTAATCTGTTAATATTATTTAATTATTTAAACAGTTGTGAACCCCATGAGTAGGCTTCGCAGATCCCCATTGCTCCTCGGACCACAGGTTAAGTACCTGTGGACTAGGGTGATATTGCCAACGATTGACCATGTTGGGGTATTCTTCTTCTAGATTCTGCACTATTCATTGGGCTGTGGACCTCTCTGTCTTCAGCCATCTCATCCAGCCAAGCAAGTATGTAATGTCGACTGTATTTATATACAGTAATACAGGTGGCACCTCTAAGTCATTCCTATCATGTCGCTAGTAATTGCCAATTGAGGCTCGGATTTTTATGACATTTACGCATTCCTGCGTCCTTTGTAATCAGTGTAGTTGTAAACTTATCTTGGGAGTACCACCTCCCATTCAGGGTTACGGCCTTGTGTCTTTAAAAGCCCTAGTGTTAAAGTGCTCTAATGTTGCCCTTCAATAGTTGTTACCAGCATTTTGTTCTCATTAGATTGTGTGCAGGGGATGTGTTAATTTGTGGGCTCACCACATCACCTTCGGAGAGCCCTACTCCCAATCAGACTGCTGTGCACCTCAGTCAGTCAGTCAAAGGACAACTTTATTTGGTTTATCACAACCATAAAGCACACAATAACATTTATCGAGGATTAAAAACGTCATATTATCAGTACAAACTTTTAAATATTTACTGCTGTGCACCTCAGTCCTCTTTCTGTTTTTCTCAATTCACCACTTGTCAGCATGGCAGTCTTCTTGAAGTCCCTGTCATCCGGTGAACTTTGCCTTATCATCGGCCTTCTTGTTCGATCCTCACAACATCGCTGCCTCCAGAGAATGGCGAGTACTATGCCTTTCTGAGCCTGTGGGTCTCCCGTAGAATGGCTGTGGAATCCAGCTATGCCACTGCACGAGACTTGACATTCCCCATGGGTTTCTGGACACACAAGGTTCTGTTGATGCTCAGGTGCTGAAATGGCCAGCGCCGTGCCCATCTCCGCTTCCACTTGACAGTCCTTGGACCATTATGCAGTCTGTGCTTCTGTGTTGGTGGGCCGTGGTTGGCCACCAACACGGAGTTCAGGGAAACTTCACCATCTTCCTTGGGCTCCAGGCTACGCCGTCCTGTATGTTGGTTTGGGTATGGCATGGAAAATTGTATATGTCTTATGTTTAATGGGAGATTGGGCAGGGTCATTTATTATTTGAAAGCCCTGCTGATTCCATTGCCCTGCCTTGCTAAGAGTCCGTTGCTGCTGCTTGCTGAACCTTTCTCTCAGCTCAGCCACCTCCCTTAACCACCTTCTATCAAACCAAAGAGGTGACCCTATTGCTTTTCTGATCAGCAACATTTTAAAGTAGTGTATATTCTATTAGTGTATGAATGTTTTGTGCTTGCATTTGGTTGGATAAACATAATGACTGCTCGTAAAGTAACTTAGTGAGTTGGCACGGGAGATGTAGACTAACTGAGTAAACTCACTTCTTCATCCAAAAAGTTAAATAAATAGATTGCGTTTGAGATTGTTATTAAAACATCTATTGCTTTCAATAGTGCCAAGTACCGTAAAGACTAGCCAGAGTTGTTTAAAAAACATTATTGTCTATGGCATTCACAGGAATCTATTATTGCAGACTAGATTCATAACAAGAAATCGCTTGATTTCTTCATTTACCGCAATCCCAATTTTAATGTTTGCTGATGACACGCTAATCATATCAAAAACCCTAGCGGTCTACAGTGAGCTTTACTTCTTTTTGTAAAGTTTTGCACTTTACGGGGCTTGGAAATTATTTTAGCGAAAACAAAGTTTATGACCTTCAGTCAACATAGAACATTCAAAGGAGGCATACTCCTGGATAGGTGTCCACTGGAACAAGTCTGCATTTACTGACCTGGGGGTTATCCTGCAAAAAGACATGAGATGGGGTTGTCAGATTGATACTGCACTCTGAAACATCGGCAGCTATCAGGCGTACTTTACACTGAGTTTAATGCATCCCTGACCAAGCCAGTTTGCCCGGTCCTACAAATTTACAATATGAAAGTAGTGAGCTCGGTGTTATATGGGGCGGAACTCTGGGAGTTTGAGAACTTGTGCCAGTTAACTATGACTGAAAAAAGCTGTTTGCGAAACATCACTAGCCTTCCCCAAAGTACCCCCGTACTACCAATGTTGCAAGACCTAGGTAGGAAAGCATTGGCTGATCTCCCCAGGCTATGCCCCATCTTGTACTGGTGTAGAATCTGGTGTACACCAGAACTGTCAACATATGCTGCAGGTCTTGGGTACATAATCAAGGCAGATCGCTTCCACAAGATAAATTGGTTACGTGAGGTAAGAGTTTCCCTACTCAATATTGGCATGTTAAATTTGTGGGAAAACCCAATGAGCTCCCAATTTCCCTCCAAAGAGACTATAAAGGAAAGATATTGGGAATTGGTGTACCATAACAGGCACAGAAAAATGATAGTTCAACGCTAACGGGGGCTTTTCTAACAGTTAAACCATGGCCAAGCTTGGAACAGTATTGGGACATTATATTCAAACCCTTTGACCGGAAGTTGTACTTCCAATTTAGAGTGGGAGCTATGCTTTTAAGAACATTTACAGCAACATGGGCTAAATCATGTAACAGCAAATGCCCCTTATCTGAGATATTGGAAGAGTCTTATACCCACATCCTGTTTGTCTGCCCTGCTTACGCTGGCCCTCGTAAAACATGGCTTACACCAATTTGCAGGAATCTGGGCACTAGAATGAGTAGCGATGCACTGAGAATATTGTGCACTGACAAATTGCCATGTATTACATTTGCAGTAGCTAAGTTCTTGAGCTGGATGTGGGTATTTAGATCACCCACTTTATCTGCAACCTCAAACACCCCCAATAGCCCACTCGTGCCAGAGTCTCAGATCCCTGAAACACGGTGTGTGGTTTATTTTATTTAATTTTTTACATATATCTAAGCTGCTTGAAAGGTTGTTTTAAAACAAGCTCCCGTAGTTATTTAAACGCGCCATTGTTTTAACACCTACCATGATATATTCTTTGTCTTTTTAATCTTATAAATGTGTCTTAATTCTGATCATGCCTGTGGTGTATATTTTTTTTAATATGTTTTACTCTTCTCATAGCTATTGTATTTTACGGCTGGAAATCACTTCATGTTATGTTAATCTGCTTTTATGACATGAGTTGTCAAAGCTTTGGGGAAACAGGATTTATTCTGTATCTTCACATTCTTTAAAATCTTTTTAAAGGAAAGCTTCTAAAATACTCTGTCTATAGTAGGCATGTCAAATAACTCTGATACAAAGGTAATGCTCACTTAATGTTTTTAGTGGTGACAAATACCAGATAATGTTTAAAATGTTCCACAAAAGTTTAGTAACAGATCAATGACTTAATCGTTTTTTTCCAAATCTATGGTAGTCAACAGTTTTAAATCAAAGGGCCTCTCAAGGAATTGGCTTTAAATGAAATAAACATTGGGAATGCCAATCGATCTTGCTTACCTTTCCTTAGAAGCAAGTCTGATTGGCATTGCCAGTGCATTTTTAGGGCTCGCAAGAGAGCCCTCTTGAAGGGGGTTTAAAAATAGGCCTGCAAATTCCACACACTCATGCGTGTGATTTTCTTTTTGTGGCCTGCTATTGGCCTTTCACTGCTTGCTGTTTTGTAAGGTAGACACCAATAGGCCAGAGGCGGGCACATAGCTCCACCCCTGGCCTATTGGTGTCTATTACACGCATTTCCTGACATATGCTTTCAATTAATTCAAAGCACACCACTCACAAGCTTCTTTTTTTTTTATCCATTTCACGGCGAAGCAACTAAACGCTGACGTCTTGTTCTTTTCTGTTTAGTCTCTGTGCGTGCACGTCTTGTCTTCAGTCCCTTTTTATCTTCTCAGCGCATTCCTATCTCCTCATAACTCATGATCTCTGACCTTGTCTGCCTACTGGGCCACCTCTTCTCTACAGGCCTGGGTCCTCTCGTTTCACCCTCCCTCGGCATGCGTGCCCCCTGTATTACTCACCTCCCTATGTCTCCTTTCGTTTCATCCTCTCTGTGCAGTGTGCACGCACGCCTTGTCTTTTGTATTTCTCTTCTCTGTGCATGCCTGCCTCCTTTACATTCACCCTCTCCTACCCGAGCATGGCGGACTCCTCTTTCTCTTGACCTCACTGTGGTGGATGCCTGTCTCCTGCACTCCGCTCCTCCAGGCGAATGACTGTTTGCTCTCGTTTCACTCTAGCCTTGTGAACGTACATCTCCTGTGCCTCTCTCTTTCACTGTCTCTCTCACCCCCTTATCTCTCTCCCTTTCACTTTCTGCCTGTCTCTTGCGCACCTCGTCTCCCTGTGCACCCCTCCCTTCCTTCGGTCTGCTCTTGGCCCCCCTGCCTGCCCCCCCCCCCCCCACAGCATCTCTGTACGCTTCCGGTCTCCCATGCTTCCCCCATCTACCAATGCCCACCCCTCTTTGGAGCCCAGGTTTGATCTTATACATTTTTACAGCTGCGCAGCGCCGCTGAAACAAGGATGAAAAGCGACACAAAATGTTACCTTTAATATTCATTTCAGGCAGCGGAAGAACCAGAAAACTGCTTATTATCCACGAGAACAAGGGCAATTTGGCCGATTCTCTGTGAGACGTAAAACAAAGGAGAGTAGAGGTAGCAGAAATGTTCCCGAGCTGGACTGGTGCATCTTTCGGGAGAAAACAGTATACATTGCAAGAGGCAAGCCCAAAAAATGGGGGAAGATTTGGAATCCGTGGAACTCATATCGTGGAGATATTTGTACACCCCCACTCACCGCTATCCAGAGTTCTTCCCAGTCGCCCTGACCTATATCCCTTCCGGCTATGGTATATCGTATTGTTCATATGCAATTCTGCCTCCGTCTCCCTCCCCTCATCTGTATTCAATAGACTTTTTTCTCCTGCTATCATGTATCTCCCGTCCACCGTGAGCACAGGCCTCATGATTGTATTATACTGTACTGCCTTGCTTGTTTGTTTGATGTTTTGTTTTTTATGTGTTTTGAATAATAAAAAGTAAAAAAAAAAAAAAAAAACATTCCCGAGCAAGGGGGAGGGATATAGCACCGCCCCCTCACCCACACACCGCACCCCACATCCCTACAGTGCACATAACTTGGATGGGGAGGGCGGTCCCTAGAGTTGCGATTTTATTTTGTGCTTTGCGCGGGGGGCATCATTTAGTTAACATTTTGAGTAGGGCCTTCTCAAGACTAACCAGTAGTTTAATTAAGGGGCGAACATTGAGCCACCTGAAAGATAATGCACACACTGGACCACATGCTGTCATCAAATTCCGACAAAACATTGAAGATTGAAATAATTTCAGACGTTCAGTTCGCGGGTGCTTCCGGACCAGCCTGTATGCTGAATGTAGGAGTTTCAACACAATTTCCCCTGCAACATGAGTTGTGGGCATTGGAATATCTGACAGCAGGGCACAAGTCCTAAACAAGCATTGCCATAGCCAATAGGTCTCACCTTTAGAACCTTTTAAGTGTTTAGCCAGGCAACAGGTTATACTGGGTGCTAGAACATCTACTCTTACTGCACAAGTAGTAGGCTAAAATGACTGCACCTAGCCAACACACTAAATAAAATTAGCAATTTCCAGGCAAGTGCAGTAGCTCACCGCATAGGGGTAGAAACGTTGCAATACAATAGTCAAGATAAGAACCAATGATGGTATGTGATAACTTGATTCTCTCCCACACCTTCCAGCTATGTATAAAAACAGCCACAACTCTGCCACAAAATACTTAAATATACATAACTCCTAAATTCACAAGTGACAGCAAATCCCTTCTCAAAATGGCCACAATACAAAACACACAGCTTACCAACCACGCAGAAGAGAGTGGCCGCTTACGGTCTCACCTGGAAAGCAATTGAGGTCTCATGCATGGTAAAAATGAACTAAAGAAAATAATATGATATGACATATTACCTCAAGTGGTAGGTTGTATTATGGGAAATACCAATGAGCACTTGCCAGACAACCTCAGGCCCAGACTATTGAAACCATTAATTTAGAAAAGCTGTGTCACCCTCACACCCTCACACCCCCTCACCTCCTCACCTTCACACCCCCTCACCCTCACACTCCCTCTCACCCTCACCCTCACACACACCATCACCCTCACACCCCACCCCCCCCCTCACCCTCACACCCCCTCACCCTCACACCCCCTCACCCTCAGACCCCCTCACCCTCAGACCCCCTCACCCTCTCACCCTCCCTCACCCTCTCACCCACCCTCACCCACCCTCACATCCCCTCACCCTCCCTCACCCTCACACAACCCCTCACCCCCCTCACCCTCACCCTCTCACACCCCCAACACCCCCTCACACCCCACACCCCCTCACACACTCACACACACCCTCACATCCCCTCACTCTCACACCCCCTCACAGCCCCTCACACCCCCTCACCCACCTCCTCACCCCCACACCCCTCACACCCTCACACACCCCCTCACTCTCACACCCCCTCACCCTCACACCCCATCACCCTCACACCCCCTCATCCTCACCCTCACACACCCTCACCCCCTCTTACCCTCACACACCCTCTCACCTCCTCTCACCCCCTCACCCCCCTCACCCTCACATCCCCTCACATCCCCTCACCCTCCCTCACACCCTCACCCTCAACCTCACACCCCCTCACCCTCACCCCCCCTCACTCTCATTCACCCTCTCACCCACCCTCTCACCCTCACCAACCCTCTCACCCTCACACCCCTCACCCTCACACCCCCTCCCTCACACATCCTCCCTCACACACCCTCTCACCCACCCTCACACCCTCACCCTCACCCTAACACCCCCTCACACCCTCACCCCCACACACCCCCTCACCTTCACACACCCTCACCCACCCTCACACACCCTCATCCTCACACACCCTCACCCTCACAACCCCACACCCTCACCCTCACAACCCCACACTCTCCCCTCACACCCCTTCACACCTCCTCACCCTCACACCCTCGCACCCCTCACCCTCACACACCCCCTCCCCCTCACACCCCCTCCTCCTCACTCCCTCTCACCCTCACACACCCTCACACCTTCTCACCCTCACCCCCCCTCACCCTAACACCCCTCACACCTTCTCACCCTCACACCCCCTCACCCTCAAACCCCCTCACCCTCCCTCACCCTCACCCCCCTCACCCTCACACACCCTCACTCACCCTCACACCCTCACCCACCCTCACCCCCACCCCCCTCACCCTCACACACCCTCTCACACCCTCACCCACCCTCACCCTCACACCCCCTCACCCTCACCCTCACCCTCACACCCTCTCACCCTCACACACCCTCTCACCCTCTCACCCTCACACACCCTCTCACCCTCACACACCCTCACCCTCACACACCCTCACCCTCACACCCCCTCTCCCTCACACCCCCTCACATACCCTCACACCCCCACACCCTCACACCCCCTCACCCTCACACACACACTCACACATCCTCACCAGCATAGCATAACAAAACATAGCCTAGCATAACAAAACAAATCAGGATAGCAAAATAAAACATAGCATAACAAAACAAAACATAGCATAGCATAACAAAACACAACAAAACATAGCATAGCATAACAAAATATAGCATAGCATAACAAAATATAGCATAACAAAACAAAGCATAGCATAACATAAATCATAGCAAAACAAAACATAGCATAGTAGAACAAAACAAAGCAGAACAAAACATAGCATAACATAACAAAACAAAGCATAGGATAGCTAAACAAAACATATAATAGCATAGCAAAACATAGCATACCAAACACAACAAAACATAGCATAGCATAGGATAACAAAACATAGCATAGCAAAACAAAGCATAGCATAATAAAACACAACAAAACATAGCATATCATAACAAAACATAGCATAGCATATCAAAGCATAGCATAGCAAAACATAGCATAGCATAACAAAGCATAGCATAACAAAACACAGCATAGCATGACATAACAAATCAAAGCATAGGATAGCAAAGCATAGCATAACCAAACATAGGATAGCAAAACAAAACGGCATAGTATACAGCATCACTCCGCACCACCACAGCATCACTCAGGGGCACCACAACATCACTATGTGCTACAACAGCATCACTGAACGCCACAGTATCACTCATTCGCCATCACAACATCACTCAGCGCCACCACAGCATCAATCTGTGCAACCATTCAACAACACCTGGTTCAAATATGTTCTCTCAATGTTTCAAGCTTTATTACAAATGTAACAAAAACATTTAATATTTCACTTCTGTTCTTGGATTTTCGTCACAATAAAATACACTGAACATAATCTTCACAAATGTTATTTACAAAACGTTAAGCTGTTGCCATTCTAAATTACAATAACTTTTATTTAAGTATTAATTATTGAAAAAAATAATAAGCCATTGTTATTTGTAATATCAATACATGTAAGTCACGTAAATACAACACATATTGCATTACAAATGCTATAGGTGTCACATTTGCGAAAGTTATAACTATTGGCATTGTAAATGACAGAGCAATTAATTTCGCTATTTTCAAACACAAAACATAAAATTTCATTTACAATACCAATAGCTCAAACGTTCCTAATGCGAGACCTATTGCGTTGCAAATGCTTGTTATAGTAGTCTTGATTGTCTGCCAATACATTGTTGCGTTTCAGTTTCACATAGTGACAGACAAACTGTTGTGTTTAAAAGTGGCTCTGTTTTCTTTCTGTCTTTCGACCAGGGTGAATGAGTCCACCAAGGCAAAGCCAAAAGGCACCAGTTGAGGGGTATGGGAAGTGGTAGCTGTAAAATACAGCCAATCAGAGTGCTGCTTGCGTTCGAGTTCATGCATGAAAAACATAAAGCAAAAAAGATCCTCTAAGCTCTGGTAACAGAAGCTACCATAGAGCGTTCCAAGATCGGAGCACGCATTCAACACTTTTATGTACAAGCCCATAACAACTCACACACAAAAACTGCATTCCACAGTAAACATTTTAAAATGTCTTACAGAACGCTTGGTGTTGCCCAGGTAACTCCACATTGACCAATGCTTAGTGGACAACCGCTAGGAAACGCTAGCTAGTTACCAATGGCTGCTAAACCTCATCTGCACTTATGTGACATGAAAAAACAGGCCCTTGTCTTGTGTTGTCAGAGGAATGTTTTCAAGCACACCAGCGCGGATGAACATCACTCTTTCTTTGACCTCATTGTGTTCAGAGCTAGAGAGAGCTCTCCGGAGAAATCCAAGTGCAAAACGTTTCCAATTAGTACCCATTTTTCTCTGCCTCCTTCAGCAGGCTTGAGGAGAACCCAATCAAATATAAACAGACAAATTGCAAAGAAATTGAGCTCTGGGGAAATAAATATTGTGTAGGTGTAGCACAATATTTTTATGAGCGCTATTAAGAATAGATTGAACGGAGCCGGCTTATGTTCTACGTTGTCTCTTGGGCTACTAAAGAAGTTTAGATGGCAGGTTTTGCAGATTGGTCTATTTTGTGAAAATTGCACTGAATTTGGGCAGCCATGGTAATTCCATTTAGCAGTTTGTATATTGGAAGATGAACTGGCTTGTCTTTGCCCTCGAGGACTGGCGTGGAACACCACTGACAAGATGTCGTATCGCGAGGAGAAAAATATGTATTAACTGCACTGTCTGAGACTGTGCAAGATTCTACAACTAGGATTTTATGGCTACGGTTATAGCTGATGTAGGGAACTATGGTGTTCCTTACCTCAGGATTGTTGCTGTCAGCCCAAGAATTGATGCACAGCGCTCAGCCAGGGGCTGGAGGGGTGGGCATGTTCTCCACACAGGCTGTAATGCAGTCTGCATGGAGAACAGGGAAGTGCGCATGACTGTTTAGGGTGGCCCTAGAGGGCAGACCAAACAGTCATTGAGCACTTAAGAGTGGGCAAACAACTCCTACCCTGCTTTGCAGCCTCGCCCTGCCCCTTCACGCAAAGCTTCCGCAGCAAGAGGACAAAATAAAATGATAATAACATTACGTTATTTTCATTTTATTTTTTCCTTTAACTGCTGAAGAGTAGTGGGGCGACGCTCCTCTGCCTTAGTGGAGGAGCCGCCACTGTCTCAATAAGGACTTAAAAAACGTAGGTGCTAACCTTATGAAGTAATTTACTATCCTCATTTTCCTATAATCTTCACTGCAGTCTTAAGTTTTTTAATGCCAGTTGTGAGGCACTTCCCATGATGGCTTGTGGCATTGCTTTCACAGATGTTGTCAGGCTGAGAGTGATGGGGGCTGAGCTCCTCAGAGCTGGCAGCGCGACAAGAAGTCAGATAGAAAGCGACAGGACAAGATGGCCGCTATATCACTGGAGGAAAATAATCTGGCCTTAGACTGACAATAATTAGACCTGCGAAAATGGCATGGCGCCACCTAAAGTACCAAAGCACCTTATTTGATTATCTATATTTCCTTTTTTGCAATCCATTTACACATCCATCCTTCTCAGTCATCTGTTTGGCTTTTTTTCTAAATAATCTTTTCGGGTGTATATGATCTCCATCGGGAAAGACCACAATGCCAAAAGTGTTTGATATAAAAAATATATATAAATTAGATTGTCTCCAAATCTTGGGCAGAGTGGTTTTGAAACTAAGATTTCCTTTTTTGGCTTTCATTGGGTAAATAGTAACATCCAGATGTGAAGTTTATGTGAGAAAGTAGTGACTGGACAGCAAAGAATAATATTTTGAAACAATCTACAACTCACAAAAGTTGTAGTCGAGAAGGATTCTGGCCAGATACAGCCTCTAGACATTGTAGTAGGTTTGAAATTGAGAGGAATGCTTGGGCCGGGCATTCTTCTGCAGTTATCCTTTGTACTTTCTTTGTATTTATGAATGTCGGAGCCAGCCGTGTTGGCTCCTTTGCTTTGCTTTATTGTCCTCAGAGGTTTTCCATTTTGTGCCACATCCCCTGCTCCACATCATTTTAATGATGTTTTACACTTGGCTGTGGAGATATAGTGCAGGAATGTATCTTACAAAAGGTTGACTGCTCCAAAGTTCAACTAAATATTACACTGGGGCATGGTGCAGCTACAATATGGAAAGCAAGGATCATTTGCCCCCCCCCCCCCCCCCCCCCCCCCCCAGCAGGCAGAGACCCGGGGTGTGGATGAGTTGGTGCAGGAAGAGAGCACTTTGGTGTAGGAGAAGAAATATTTCACAAACATTTTTCTACATTGATGTGAAAGAAACATTTCTAGACGGAAACAGTGCTTTCAGATAAGTCATGAGCTTAATCGGCAGCAAATGAAAAGCTTTTTAGCAGCTCCGGCCTGTGCAGGTAAGAGCAGTGGGGCGGGGTGGGGGGGGGGGGGTGATTTCGACAGATGCCGACAAGGGAACATTCATTATATATTTAATTTCCCCTCCTGGTCTGTCGAAATACCTCCTCCACCCGGCCCCACCGCTCTTAACTGAACGGGCCGTAGCTGCTTTTTAGGTGTCACAAACAGCCCGCTTTTAGCGGTTTGTTGTCAAAGTCCTATTTTTGTATAATATCAATACTTATAGTGGGCTTTGGGTGAGCCCATTGCTTAACATGTGTTGGATTTTTTGTCACTCTCATATCCTTGCTTTTTATTCAGTGGCTTTCCTACCTCTTCATGTGTTGGTACCTCCGCTGGAGCGTAACATATACCTCTGTCAAGCACTTTCCACCATGACGGAGCCCTCTACCGCACAACTCTGCTGGTTTGGGGGGAAGCCGATGTAGTCTATCCTCATTTATGGAGTATAGCGGAGTGAAGAAAGCCGGTAGAGTAAGACTGTCCGAATTCAAAGAGTGAAATTACTTTTGGCAGGAAGGCAGCCAGAGTCCTCAACACTAATTTGTCTGGAAATATGTAGTGTAGGAATGTTGCACCAACAGCACTTGTAGTTCATTTACACAATGTGCTCAAGTGATTGCAATGAGAAAGACTGGTTCGAGGCATGTGGGCTGCTGAATTCATATCTATAGCATAGATCGCCGCCTATTGTTGGGTCCGGATGATTGCACATTGTTGTCCTGGAAGAGTCTTCGAAGTATCACGAGATAGGTGGCTCCTCCCCTGGACTACAGTGCGCATGGGCATCGACTCCATCCTCAGATTGTTTTTTTCCGCCATTGGGTTCGGATGTAATTTCGTTATCTCCAGTCGGAATCGACATAAAACTTTTTCGAGGCCAGAAGGCCTTTTTCGAACCGTCGGTATTGTTTGCGTTGGGTGCACGTTCAGTTCCAACTCTTTAGAGTCGGATATCCTGGGAGTCGTGTGACTCTTCGGTGATCGAGGCCCAGTCGACGCAGCAAGACTTTTGACGGCATGGAATGGAGTCCGTTCAAGAAATGTCCCGTGTGTGGATCAAAGTATCCACACATTGATGTCCATCCAGTGTGCAACAAGTGCCTGTCGCAGACGATTCGCCTTTGGCGCGTGGCGCGCCTCGAGGCCCAGCGCTCGGCCCCGGCACCAGTGGACATCTTCGACGACGAAGACGCAGACGGACGACAAGTTCAAATGCAGATTTCACCTCCAACGGTGGACATCGAATGCGACTATCATGCGGATGTCGAAGGCCAAGACGTAGAAGTCGTCGACGAGGTAGGGGACGACGACGAGGCCTATGGGGCCATGGAAGATAGCTCAGAGGACGAGCTATGCCCCGTTCGAACAATTAGAAAGGCTCAGGTCGAGGGATCGCCACATGGCCTTACCCAGGACCTTATACCAATATCCACGGCCCCGCCTTCCGGCCCGGATACGGACACTTCGGCGGAGCCGCCATTGTCGAAAACGAAACCGAAACTGAAACCATCGGTGTCGACAAAAACAAAGATGGCCGAGGCGCCATCGAAACCAAAGACGTCTGCTCCATCGACGCCATCGACTCCCGAGGTATCGGGGCAATCGAAGCCAAAGAAAACCATCGACCCTATCAAGGTGCCGACATTGGTCAAGGTCGTCGAGCCGAAACCCACGAAGGCCGTCGACTCGGAGTCCAGCGCAACCGTCGAGCCGAAGACTAAGAAGGCCGTCGCATCAGAGTCAGGCAAGGTCGTCGAGCCGAAGCCCAAGAAGGCCGTCGAGCCCAAGCTGGGCAAGGCCGTCCAGCCGAAGGCTGGGACCCCGACGCCAGTAGTCAAGGCTGCAGATCCGAAACCGGCGGCGTCGACATCAACGGCCGCGGACAGAGATCGTAGCGCCCCTGAGAAGGACGCTCCTACGGCTCGACCACAAAAGCCAAAGTCAACGATGCTCGGGTCTCCCTCGAAGAGTGGCCCGAGGTCTACTGTTGGGTCGATGAAACCGTCCGCTTCCTTTACGAAGCAGGTCTCGGACTCCCTCAAGCGGATTAGGGACAAGGCTTCAGCGCCGGAAGCGTAGACACCTTCCACCCCGAAGCAGGCTGTCCCAACGCCAAAGACTTCGACGCCGATACTCTTCACGTTGCCGCCGAAGGCCTTCGCACTGCGGTCGCTGCCCCGGGACTCTGTGGTGCCAAAGCACACTCGCCAGCCCGAGGGTTTGGAGCATCGACCTCCTTTACTGGAAGAGCAGTCGGAGCATTTCATCGATGCCGACACCGGGAAGCTTATGATTTACAGGAGGAAAATCACGGCATCACAGCCTTTGGAGTCCTATGTCATACCTCTAAAGCGCAAAAGACCTGCTTCAGAGACACCAGTGCTGGTCGAACCAATAGTTCCTCAGACTCAAATAATTGCAACACCCTCACCCACTTACTCTGATGGAGAGGATGCAGGGGAGCAGGACGAGGAATACAATTTTCCTGCCAACACAGACCCTGATGAACAACAGGACTCATGGGTAGAGGCAGGTGAACAAGGGGATCAGCACACCGTCCTTGACCCTCAGGTCTACAACATCAAGACCTCTCCCACTGAGGATTCTGCGGCGTTTAATGCTTTAATTGAAAGGGCAGCTAAAAACCACGACGTTGAAATGCATGCTGACCCTGTGGAGGTGGACTTCCTCTTTGACACTTTCTCCACTGCAGAAAAAACTGTTAAAACTCTTCCAATGTTGAAGGGGGTCCTTAAGCATGCTGCGGACATTTTTAAGGAACCCACACGCTCAAGGGTCGTCAACCCTAGGATTGAGAAAAAATACAGACCGGCACCTGGCGACCTAACCTACATCAAGGGCCAGTTGCCGTTAGACTCTCTGGTGGTCTCTAATGCTCGCAAGAGGGCGAATTCACAAACCACCGGTGAAGCTCCTCCCCCAGACAAAGAATCTAAAGTGCTGGAGGCATCAGGAAAGAGGGTAGCAGCTCAGGCCGCCAATATCTGGCATATCTCAAACACGCAAGCACTATTGGCTAGATACGACAGGGCACACTACGACACCCTAGAGACCCTGTTGCAGCATCTGCCCGATCAATATAAGGAGGCAGGGGAGATGCTTATCCAGGAGGGGAAGCTCATCTCCAACGCTTCCATCAAATGTGCACTTGATGTTGCGGACACTGCAGCTAGGGCGATTAACACCAGTGTGATGCTAAGACGTCAGGCATAGCTCAGGATCTCTGGGTTTAAACCGGAGATACAAACTACCATCCTTAATCAGCCGGTAAACCCTGACAGATTATTTGGTCCTGAGGTGGATACCACCCTGGAAAAAATAAAAAAGGATACCGAGACTGCCAAGTCCATGGGGGCACTCCAATCCCAACAGTTTCGGGGGAACACTTTTCGTCGCTCAGGCAATAGGGGTGTTTCCAGGGGCCAAATGTCGCAAAAAACACAATTCAACAAAGGTGGGGCGCAATCCTCTTACACCAAGCAGAGTAGAGGAGGATATCGCGGCAACAGCACCAAGGGCAGAGGCAGGGGCAACAACAACTCCTGTTCCTCCGCCACCAGCAAACAGTGACTCCCTGTCACTGCCCCCCGACCATACAACACCTGTCGGGGGGAGACTCCAGCAGTTCCTGCCAGTCTGGAAGAACATCACTACAGACAGGTGGGTCAGGAAACTTATCCAGTTCGGTTATTGTTTGGAGCTCACATCCACTCCACCCAACATACCACCAAGACAACGTCCTATGTCCACAGAGCATTTGCACTTATTGCAGCAGGAGGTTCTTGTCATGCTGCAAAAAGGAGCAATCGAGCTCGTACCAGTGGAGGAAGAAGGCACAGGGGTTTATTCCCTGTACTTCTTAATCCCAAAAAAGGACGGGTCCCTCAGACCTATTCTGGATCTACGGTCCCTAAACCAGTACATTCTCTCAGAACACTTCCACATGCTAACACTGCAGCAGGTTCTTCCATTGCTAAATCAGGGAGACTTCCTCGCAACCTTGGATCTCAAGGATGCTTACTTTCACATCCCACTCCATCCATCCCACAGGAAATACCTCAGGTTCACTATTCAGAACAGGCATTACCAATTCAAGGTCCTTCCTTTCGGGGTGACCACAGTCCCCAGAGTGTTCACGAAATGTCTGGCGACAGTGGCGGCGCACCTCAGGAGACAAAACGTCCATGTCTATCCTTATCTGGACGACTGGCTGGTTCAGGCAAAGTCAGCCCGGCAGTGCGCCGCCGACATGTCCCACACCATTCACCTTCTTCACAGTCTGGGTTTTTCACTGAACTATCCAAAGTCGCACCTTCAGCCGGCCCATGTGCGGCAGTATTTGGGCGCGACTATAGATACTCTAGCGGCCACGGCTCAGCCGACCTCAGTGAGGATCGACAACATCCAGTCGCTAATCCAGAAGTTCAGACCGCAACACTCCCTTCCAGCGAGAGTGTTCATGCAGTTGATAGGCATGATGGCCTCCTGCATCTTCATAGTACCGCACGCGAGGCTACATATGCGTCCGCTCCAAGAATGCTTGGCTCATCAGTGGACTCAGGCTCAAGGGCAGTTGGAAGACCTAGTGTTGGTGACCGGTCGGGCATTCAACTCTCTGCATTGGTGGACTCCACACAACGTTTGCAAGGGCCGACCGTTCCAAGAGCCTGTGCCACAGATTACCCTGACGACGGACGCATCTCTCCAGGGATGGGGAGCTCATGTGCTCCACTACACGGTGCAGGGACTATGGACGACGCAACAAAAGAGGATGCACATCAACTACCTAGAACTGATGGCAATCTTCTTGGCGCTCAAGTCCTTCAAAGTACATCTGTGCAACAAAGTCGTGTTAATCCGGACAACAACATGACAGCCATGTACTACATCCAAAAACAGGGAGGTACACACTCTCCACAGTTGTCTCATCTGGCTCAGAGCATGTGGAAGTGGGCCATTCAGAGGAACATCTTCCTCATGGCGGAACACCTCCCGGGCAAGGACAATCAGATGGCGAATCTGCTCAGCAGGTACAGCCACCAGATACACGAGTGGGAGTTACATCCATCAGTACTCCGCCCGTACTTCCAGCAGTGGGGTCATCCAGAGATAGACCTGTTTGCCACAAGGGAAAACGCCAAATGCCAAAGCTTTGCTGCCAGGTTCCCGCACCCACAGTCGCAGGGCAATGCGATATGGATGAACTGGTCAGGCAGATTTGCGTACGCTTTTCCCCCAGCATCTCTCATACCGCTGGTGGCAAGAAAGCTAAAGCAGCACTCGATGACACTCATCCTGGTTGCTCCGACGTGGGCACGCCAACCATGGTACACCACGTTTCTAGAACTCTCCGTGGTACCGCATCAAAGACTGCACCTCACACCCAGGCTTTTGACGCAGAACCGTGGCGACATTCAGCATCCAGATCCGCAACAGCTCAATCTGGCGATTTGGCTCCTGAGGTCTTAGAGTTTGGCTGCCTTGACTTGCCTCCTGAATGCATGGACATCATCCGGGAGGCAAGGAAGCCCACTACCAGAGCTTGCTATGCAGCGAAATGGAAGCGGTTTGTCATTTACTGTACAGAACACAAGATCAACCCGCTGGATGCATCCATCCCTAACATCATCTGCTATTTGTTACATCTTTACAAATGCAATCTAGCATATGCTTCCATTCGGATACACTTATCCGCCATAGCGGCTTATCTCCAAAACAGGCAGCATCTCTCTGTTTTTAGGGTGCCTGCCATTAAAGCCTTCCTGGAAGGGCTAAAGCGGGTCATCCCTCCCAGGACCCCGCCAGCTCCTGTATGGAACCTCAATGTGGTCCTCACCAGGTTGATGGGCCCACCCTTTGAGCCTCTACATTCATGTGAGATTCAATTCTTAACGTGGAAAGTGGCTTTTCTCATTGCCATTACGTCTCTGCGACATGTTAGTGAGCTGCAGGCGCTCACTGTACAAGAGCCATTTATTCAGATTCATTCCAACAGGGTGGTGCTGCGCACTAACCCCAAATTCCTTCCTAAGGTGGTTTCGCAGTTTCATGTCAATCAAACCATCGAACTGCCCGCATTCTTTCAGAACCCTGAGACAGTAGCAGAAGGAATGCTCCACACTCTTGATGTCAAAAGAGCGTTGATGTACTACATTGATAGAACAAACGATTTTAGAAAAACACAACAGCTCTTGGTTGCCTTCTCAGCCCAGCACAAAGGCAACCCCATTTCAAAAGCAGGGATAGCCAAGTGGATCGTTAAGTGTATTCAGATTTGCTATCACAAGGCTAAGCGCACCTTAACGGTCCCCCCCAGAGCCCACTCCACCCGCAAGTTGGGGGCCTCCTTGGCGTTCCTGGGTAATATTCCTTTAGAAGATATTTGTAGAGCAGCCACATGGTCTACACCACATACATTTACAAAGCATTACTGCGTAGATGTACACTCCAAACAGCAGGCAGCTGTAGGACAGGCTGTTCTTAAAACACTATATCAGACTTCTGCAGCTGGCACGGGCGGCCGCCGTTAATGGAGGGACTGCTATGTATTCTATGCTACAGATATGAATTCAGCAGCCCACATGCCTCGAACTGAATATGCTACTTACCAGTATGCATCTGTTCTTGGCATGTAGGGCTGCTGACATTCATATCGCCCGCCCTCCTCCCCGGCGCCTGTAGCGGCTGCAGACTTTCTTGCATTTACTCTTAAGCATGGCCATCGCTTACACTATTACACTCCATCTTTGCCACAATGGCTAAAAACAATCTGAGGGTGGAGTCGATGCCCATGCGCACTGTAGTCCAGGGGAGGAGCCACCTATCTCGTGATACTTCGAAGACTCTTCCAGGACAACAATGTGCAATCATCCGGACCCAACACTAGGCGGCGATCTATGCTATAGATATGAATGTCAGCAGCCCTACATGCCAAGAACAGATGCATACTGGTAAGTAGCATATTCATTTTGATTATCAGGAGCCCTACGGAGCAACTACGAGCAACTACAATTATGTGCACACAAAGAATGTGAAGACCAAACTAAGGTCCCTGTGTGGCAGAAGTAAAAGATGTGAGTCAGAACTTTCAAAAAGCACATCGCAACAGGTAACTTAAAAAGGGAATGCTGATTTTGTACACAGAAAAAGCAGACATGGGTGATAAGTAGCCCATAACTGTGCCCACTACAACCCCCTGCTGGGCCAACGGCGCAGCAAGCAACAATACACAAAAGAAATTGCCCTACAGAGGATCTAGATGGCAGGTACCACACCAGGACACAAACTTCTTTCCACATAAGTGGATTTAGTTGAAGGACATCTGGCTGCAAGGATGATAGTCACTACTTCAGACAGCAAATCAAAGGAACTTAGCTGTCAGTCTTGCACATGGAGATGTGGGTTGCAGAGAAGTAGTCATGTCACAAGGGCAATGTTCAGGATCCAGAGATTGTGGTACCACACTCTCCTGAACCAGTACAGGGTTGTTAGACCTGACATCCTTGACGTGGTACTCCACCATACTTTTTGCACTCACCCCTATTTTGGCGGAACTTCATTTTGTTGGTATTCGGACTCTGCCCTTTACTCCTGCTAACCAGTGGTAAAGTGCTTGTGTTCTCTCCATTACACATTGTAAAATTAGTCCAGACCTAACTGACACATTTAATTTAGTTTTAAGTTCCTAATAAATTGTATTATAGGTACCGAGGGCCTGTAAATGAAATGGGACTAGTGGGCTGCACTACCCGTTGTGCCATCCACTAAAGTAGCACTGTAAAACAGATCTCAGGCCTGCCACTGCAGCCTGTAGTGTAATTTTAAACTGTCATTTCGACCTGGCAAAATAAAAACTTTTGCCGGGCTTGAATCTTATTTTTACACATAGGTCAGCCCTAAGGTATGCTATAGGGCAGGGTGCATGTTGTTTAAAAAGTAGGACGTGTGTACTTATGTTTTACATGTTCTGGCGGCGAAAAACTCACCTCAGGAAAACCAGTCACAGTCGTTTTTTTACTGTTAAAAGGCTATCTCTCCCATGGACATACCTGATTACACTTAATAAGTGATAACTGCAGTTTGAGGACAGATAGAGTAATGCTTCGTCCCCTCTTTTAAATTGTAATTTAAAATCCTCTGTATTTTTAGAGGTGGATTTTAAGTTACTATTCTGAAAATACCACTGGCATTTTTGTACCTAAACCAGCTGCACCTATCTGCCAATGTCCAGGATCAAGTGACTTTGAATGGCTCTCCTGAGGTGTGTTGTGTATTCTTTCCAGACATGGGGACAATTGAGATCCTGGGTGTAGAAGGAGTGGGTCTTCCTGGGAAGATGGCTCAGAAGGAGCTGTACCCCGCTCTGATTACACTTAAAAGCACCCTGCCTGCAACACACAGAAAGAAACCTGAACCAGGTCTTCCCCTACTGAGACAGTTTGGAACCAAATCCAGAGAAGAAAACAGAAGAACTGCCCAGAACCAATTTGTGAGTAGGACAGGGTTTTTCTCCCACACAAAGGCTGGCACTGGGTATACATGTAGCATCTCAGAACCTCTCATCACAACACTCCTGAACCTGAAAATTAAGAAGGATTGCACAACTGTTTGAAAAAGGAAGATTGGACCTGCTTGCCTTGAACCCATGCTCCCCAGAAGTGACTCCAAGGGCCAGCTAACTGACCTCATGTTTGAGCTACAGGGACTCAATAAGATTCCAGAGGCCTCCCTGCAACATGCTAGCTAACCAGAACCAATTGGACCTCCTTGAAAGCTTCTGTTGACCTCTGATGGGGTGCTTTGTGATCCCTTCAAGGTGCCCCCAGGGCCTAGATCCATGGCTGGCATGAGAGTGTACTCCTCCTGAACTGCTGTTGAAAACCCTAAAGCTTTTGGCTCTTCACACTAGCCACAGCAGTCCACGTTAGCATTAAAAGTATGCATCAAACGCTAATGCAAAGCTCCAGCGATGGCGGCTCTTCTTGCTGACAACCTCCTCCTTGCACCCCCAAAACTTCACCTTGCGTGGACTTGGAATTTAGTAGGTAAAGTTTTCAGCAGGACAGTTCTGGTTTCTTTATTCGACCCACACTCCATTGCTGTTGGCCTGAACTTGAGACTTTTTTCGCAGTCCATCATAACCAGAAACCTGTTAGTAACACTTTTTGCTTTTTGGGCCCTGTTTTCACCATAAACTTTTTAAACTAATAACTCCAGTTCTACCTATTGCATCATTGTCTTTGTGGCGTCATTTTATTTATTACAATTAACACTGTTTTTCTAAATTAATTTGAGATCTTTCTCATGTTGTGTTCTAACTTTATTACTTTTATAGCTCTGAATAAATACTTCACACATTGCCTCTAAATAAATCCTGATTGCTTTTGTGCTAACCTACCAGAAAGGTAAGCACATGTTTATTTAATGACTTTTGTGGTTCACCCTGTCAAGTATTCTGGTCATTGTTTGAATGGGGCTTCAAGCCTTCTCAGCTAATAACCCAATTTATTACATGGACTATCAAGATGACTTAGGCCTAGGCAGTTCTGATGTTCTTCAGAACTCGAAGCAAGAGAGATAATGTGGGAATAGGTGCAGAAGACCTATGTCCCATGGAAGACTGAGCACTTCTCCCTGTGAGTCTCTCCAAAGTATCTCTAGCACACAAAAGTTTTGACACGGTGTGTTCTCGGCGGTGTCAAACAGGTCTAGCCATGGCAGGTTTCACTATTCGAAGATGACTAGCATCACCTTCGTGGTCCGGCAGCCAATGACTGCTTAGCTTGCCAACTTTGTGTTGAGATACCCTTCCAGTTGCTTTGTTATTAGAAAGATGTGCTTTATTTCTTGAAAAACATTCCAATGCTTTAATTATTTATTACTGGTAATATGTTACTGTAATAACTTTTATTTTCCTCTTGCTTTTTGGTTCTCCTACTTTGTTTCATTCCGGTATTCCACCAATGTCTAAATGAGCAACTTGTTGGTTTGAAACAGGGTCATAGGACCATAACAGTCCACATTACCCACAAGATATGTGTTACATTTTGCATATTCCCTGTTTGCCCCTTTCCCCTTTTCCTTGCCTTTCCCTCGTGACTCGCCTCGTGCTTAGAACATGGAACCGTGTACCTGTGTTGTACATCTTTGGTTCCATGTTCCACACAACAGTTACTGCTTCCTTTGTACAATGAACAGATGTACTGTGCTGCATCTACAATAAATTTGGATTTTGCCTAAATTCCTGGATCATCTCATCTTTACAAGTGGCGACAAGGAAAAGAAAATTTCGCCATTTACATCTCCATAGCGGCACAGGTGCAGCGAAATTTTCCGAACTTTTCTGCGTGCTACTGTTAGATTTGACGTCTTCTGGAATTTCGTTTCTGATGGTTGATGATTTTCCTGCCCTTTCTGTGAAAACCGCGACTTCATAGCCTCTCCGGTGTCTACTTTCTCTTTTTTTGTGCATTTTCGTCTTCTTCTGGACCAACGGATTCCCTTCAAGCTGAACTGTGACGTCGTCGAGTCTCCTTTCTGCTGTTGCCTGGACAACGTCACAGAGTCTCCTTCTGTTGCTTGGATACCGATCTGTTTGTAATTCTTTTCCTGCAAACTCCACGGTTGCGTCCTTCATGTCATCGTGCTCCTCACGCAGACCACGTGAAGCGTCATCACACCAGTGGCCATTTTGGAGCGACTTTATCAACAGTATATTCATCGCATTTGCCGCCTCTCCTCGATGAATATTTAATGCTTGAAGACATCGTCATTTCACGGCTGAATTGCTCTGTGCAAAGTTTTGAAGCTTATTTTAGCTTCTCTTGCACTGCGGTGAGAACGTTGACTTGGAGTCAGGTAGGAAGCCTGTTCACTCTACGTGACAGGCACACCTTTTCATTTAATAATATAGAGACACTGTGACTTTCACTTACCTCATCATTGCCTGTCCACTCTTCGGTGACAGGCACACCCTGTTCATTTTTCTTATCTCGCTTCTACATTAACCCACTTTTCACGGTGATAAGCGCACCTTTACTTTTTATTGGTGCTAACCTTTTTAGTGCTTTATTTCTTGAAAAACATTCCAATGCTTTAATTATTTATTACTGGTAATATGTTATTGTAATAACTTTTATTTTCCTCTTGCTTTTTGGTTCTCCTACTTTGTTTCATTCCGGTATTGTGTAGTTTTTATATACTCTATTGCCATATTCTTATACAATGCAATTTGACCTACCCAGCAAGTATTTACAGAGCAAAGGAGAACCTCCCATTCCGTGGACAAGATGGAAAGGGGAATTCTTCACCTTTTTAAAAGCAATTGACGGAAAACGTATGTCAGCTGAAAGAAAATAATATATTTTTCTCCATTGCTTAGGGTCTGAAGGGCAAGTAGTGTACAGAACTCTTCCTCCTGTCAGGTCTGGGGTGATCACAATGTTTATGATGTAGCTGTTTTACGTATCGAAGGCCGATTTAAACCTACCACCCGTGTTGCCCTTAATAGGTTTAAGTTTTATTCTAGAGCTCATGAGGAGAGGGAAAGTGTTGACGAATTTTTGACTGTGCTCCGTGCTCTGTCTTTGCATTGCAACTTCGGTTTGATCACAGATGAGATGATCAAGGATCAAATCATCGTTCATGTAATAAGTAAAAGAGTTCAAGAGCAGCTTTGGATAATGGCCGACCCTAATTTAGAGGCTGTTATTAGCACGACCAAAGCATTAGAACAATCGGAAAAGTGGATGAAGTCTCTCGATAAAGAATTCAAATCTCCTCCTCCTAGTGAAATTAATAGTATAACCCCTGGTAATTCCAAGAACCCTCACAATTCTAATCACAAGAGTAATTCCAACACCAAACGTTTTTACTGTTACAGGTGCGGCAATCTTGTTCACTTAGCCTCTTTTCCATGTTGTTCTGTCATTGGGAAAGAGTGTAGTAAGTGCTTACGTGTTGGCCATTTCTCCAAGATGTGCAAAGGCATAAAAAAAGGCTCTACTTCTTTCTCCAATCACTCCAAAGGTAAAGTTTCATGTTTATCTCAAGATATTTCTCTATATGATGACTCACAGGACAACTTAGAGACTGGTATTGTCGTTTCCATTTGAGGTTCATTTGATATTTCCAAAACTGACAAGATTGATCCACTTAAATGTATTGTGTTTATCCTGGGGAGGAAACTCAAATTAATGGTAGACTCTGGTTCGCCCTGGACCATTATCACAAAAAGATACTGCTCGGAATCTTTTAGAAAAATTATTGATTTGAACTCTGTGCAAACTGGACATTGAGGCGAGAAATTTTGATGGTTCTAAAATTAATTTTATTGGTTTTAAGGAGGTTTTCATTGAGTTCAAAGAAAGTACTGCTCTGATCAAACTTTATATTGCCTTTAAGGGCATGAATGTTCTAGGATGGCGTGACCAAGTTAAGCTTAGCATTGTGTTAAAACCTGAGGACAAAGAACCTGTGTCTGTTCTCGCCATTACTCCTACTTCTGTTGATTTTTCTACCATGTTCCCTGCTGTGTTCTCAGAAAATCTAGGAAAATTTAAGGACTTCAGACACATGATCAAACTTAAAGAAGGTGCTGTACCTATCAAGCAAAGTCTTAGAGGAGTTCCCATCAGTATTAGAACTGAGTTAAAAAGAATGTTGGATGACATGGTTGAAAGTGGTAAAATTGAGGAAATTGAGTCATCCGAATGGGTTTCCCCCATTGTTTTGACCCAAAAGCCTAGTAAAAGTCTTAGATTGTGTGTTGACATGAGAACGTTGAATGCTAACTTAGTTACCGATTGCCACCCTCTTTCCAATATTAACTAGATGGTATGCATGTTAGATGGTGCTTGTATTTTTTCCACTCTTGACCTTCGTTCTGCGTACCACCAAGTTGAGCTCACAAAGGACTCTAAACATTTCACTGCATTTATCACACCTCATGGTATATTTCATTTTAGAAGGATGCCTTTTGGCCTAGTATCTGCAGCATCTGTGTTCCAAAGGGCCATGTACCATATTTTTAAGGATGACAGTGAGTATGTCAAATGTTTACAGGACGACATTCTTATATTTTCCAAAAATGATGATGATCATTTATGCTATGTTAAGGAAGACTACCAGAGATTGAGAAAGAGTGGGTTGACACTTATAGCTGGGAAATGTAAATGTTTCCACAAATCAGTAGAGTAGTTTGGACACACACTCTCGGGTGATGGTATTTTTCCTAAAAAGTCTTTAGTGCACGCGATTATTAAGGCCCCCTCTCCCGACCACAGAGAGAAACTACTTTCTTTTGCAGGACTCTGTGAGTACTATGGCAAATTTATACAGAACGTTGCCCCCAAAATGGAGCCTCTCAGAGAGTTGACCAGGAAGTCAACTGAATTTATTTGGTCGGATAAGCAGGAAGCTGCTTTTAAGGAAATTAAAAATGAAATTGTAAATCTTCCCACTCTCAAATGCTTTTGTTTAGGGAAAAAGTGCATCATTACTGTGGATGTCAGCCTTTATGGTTTGGGAGGAGTTTTAAGTCAGTGTTCCGGTAAGGAAGAGTGGTGTGTAGCTTTTGCTTCAAGAACTCTTTCGGCTACTGGGAGAAGGTATGCTGGTATAGAGAAGGAATTACTGGCATGCATTTGGGCCATTGAACACTTTCGAAACTACATCTGGGGTAACAGATTCCTACTTAAGACTGATCTAAAACCTCTTGTTGGAATCTTATCTCGGGGGAGGGGGGGTGGAATTCCACGGCTAGTATTGCCAGACTCGCATCTAGATTACAGGAATATGATTTTGATATTGTCTACGTTCCTGGCAAGAGTAATGTTACTGCTGATTTTTTATCAAGGCTGCCTTATTCCAGCGATTGTACTTCCCATGTTGAGCAGGATGTTGACATAGTTGCCACCATCAAAGACTTTATTTCTGACGAGTTTGTGAGTCTGTCTGAATCTGAGTGGGTCACAGAGATGGGGAGTGATGTTGTATCTCAATGCATCTTTGAATGTTTGGAAAAGGGTTGGCCCAAGGACAGGTCTGCCACTGCTGATATTGCCCCTTTTTCCAGGTGTCTGACGAAATTGAAGAAAGTGTGGTCTACTCTTTAAAGCGGGTAAGGCCATTCCCCCGGCCTCTATGCAGAACAAGATTTTATTGCTTGGTCATCAAGGACATCTTGGTATGTCCTCTATGAGACTTCTCATCAGGGCCAATTTATGGTGGCCCGGTCTTGATAAAATGGTTGATGCTTAGAGTTTCTTCTGCCCCTCTTAAACCAGTGCCTTGGCCTAAGTTTCCCTGGCAGAAGGTGGCTTTTGATATATCTGGTCCATTCAATCATTTACCTTGTAATGCGCGTTTTGTCCTGGTGATGATCGATTATTATTCGAAGTGGCCAGAGTTGAAGTTTGTAGCGAATGCTACTTCGCTAGTCATTGTCACCTTCTTCAAAGAAGTTGTTGCACTTGAGGGGTTTCCCGAGGTTCTTGTAATGGACAACGGGGTTCGACTCACGTCACAGGAGATGGAATGTTTCCTCCATAATTGTGGTATCAAGCATGTCACCACATCTCCGTACGAACCAAGGGAAAATGGACAGGTGGAACGTTTCAACCGGGTTCTTAAAGATAGTATTGAATCTGCTTGTAAATCTAGTGTACCTTGGAGAGATATGGTAAGAAAGAGATTGTGGATGTACCGCATCAGCCCCCATTCTGTTTCTGGGGTGAGTCCTTTTAGGCTCCTTAAAGACAGAGAACCTATATCTCATATCTGCCAGTGGTGGATCAAGAAAGCCAATAAAAATGTTGATAGTCTTGATCTTAACCTTGTTGCAGAGCGCATAGAGGCCAAGCAAGATAAAATGAAAACCTTGTTTGATGCTGGTATGAAAGTGAAAGTACCTGATTTTTCTATTGGAGGATAGGTTAGAATCAAGAAACCTGGTTTCTTAATGAAAGGTGTTTCCAAGTTTGGGCATCCCATTACAATTGTCAAAGTCTGCAAGAACAGTGTTGTAACCCAGGATGGGAAGGTATGGAATGTTAGGAGACTTGCCAAATGCAAGCGTTGCGAGTTTGGTGTGGACAATGAAAATACTTGGCCATCATGTGACTATTCTGTGTTAAGGGATCATCCCCAATCAGTGGCGTCAAGAGGAACAATAGACCTAGTGTTCTTCCTGCGAGATATTTATCTTAATTGTTGGTTCTTTTATTTGATTTCCTTATTATCCTTTTTGGTTGTTAGGAGTGAGATGTGTTACATTTTGCATATTCCCTGTTTGTCCCCTTTTCCTTGCCTTTCCGCCGTGACTCGCCTCGTGCTTAGAACATGGAACCGTGTACCTGCGTTGTACATCTTTGGTTCCATGTTCCACATGACAGTTACTGCTTCCTTCGTACTATGAACAGATGTACTGTGCCGCATCTACAATAAATTTGGATTTTACCTACATTCCTGGATCATCTCGTCTTTACAATATTGTTTTTACTCTCCTCACCATCTCCACTAATAAAGGGATACCTTGGAGAAGGTGAGGGATTTTTAACATCTAGTTAAACACCCTGGTCACCCTTCTAAGAAGGGCTCCCTGAAATATGGTTGAGCCCACCCTGACCTGTAGTAGTCAGGGTGAACTCGATGATGAAGCATTACGCTATTAGAGTGTGTGAGGGTTAGATATAAAAAAGGAATATTTTCCTTCCCAGCATTATTCACACAGAGCTATTGTTCACACTTGGGGTGACCCACCCCTCTATCCCTTGTCCCTCTGTATCGGAAAGGACCACCCTGATAGTCCTTGGTGGGATACTTTTGTTAAAATGGATTTATTAGGGAGCTGAGAGCACCGCCTGCCACAATGCTAAAAATGCAGGATGCGCCCGCCACAGTGGCGGGCGCATCCTAATACCCCCCACGAGACCCCCGCCCTTATGGCGGGCGTTCCCAGTCACCGATGCCGCCCGCCATCCTAATGATTTCCCTAGTATTCAACCAAACAATATCAAGAGAAAATGGTGAACATGCCACCAGTTGTGGGACACTTTTAATGTGTTGTGCAGAGTATTTGTGTGTGTAGACAAATCATACACATACCAGAAGAAACTGACTTGGCATTAGTCACTTCTTGGGAATAGAAATGGCACACTATTTTTTACAGTTGTATGTGATTTATATAATTACATATCCTTATAATTTACATATATAGTGCTGACAAACCG
This sequence comes from Lissotriton helveticus, assembly GCF_964261635.1. NCBI lineage: Eukaryota > Metazoa > Chordata > Amphibia > Caudata > Salamandridae > Lissotriton > Lissotriton helveticus. Next base: position 1,259,389,953 of record NC_136069.1, read on the forward strand.
CAAAAGCAAGATTAGAAACACTAAAATAAGTCAGGTGCATTTAATTAACTAGCAAAGTAGTTACCCGTTGCAGTAGGGCACAAACAACAGAAGAAGTATTATATTAGACTGTAATAGAACACTTAAGAATACAAGAATTGAAAATCACATGACTGAAATTTCACTGCCAAGGATCAGAAATGGATATACACATTTTCAACATATAGGAGAGGACTAACTGATGAAGTTGATTGGAACACAGTAGCTTTACAGGATTAAGTCCAGATAGTAACGTCTGGTCCATCATCAAGAACACAGTATAATAACCTGAAGAGCCCTGTGGAATGCCAAAAAGATCCAACAAGTTTTGACTGGATATTTAAATGAGTTAATAATCATTCTCAGAAAGAAGTTTATTCTGATAGTAACTACCTATTAAAATTGTTGACTTAGTAAGCAGCGTTACTACACAGCTACATCAGTGTTTTTTTTTTTTTTACCAGTCCCATAGTCACACTAATAAGTTTTAGGAGTAACTACCAAAGCATTTGTTTTTATTGAAAGAAAGACTTAATAGATTAAGCTATAAGTTCCAGTGTTCTTAGTATACTTTTACTTGGATAAATACTTAAAGTAATGTGGTGACATCACTGCAAAGTTGCATCAGTTACATGGACATGCTGCACAGTGACTCACAACAATAAATAATGGCATCACCACGTATGGCACCTGACCCATGAGTTGCTTACATGCCATGGAGAGACTCCATAGAAGAATGGGACGCTTTAATCTAACCTAACTTAGGGGCCGATTATGATGGCGGACGGACCTGAGTCCGCCATCATAATCGGGTATGTAGATGCACTGCTTAAAAAGTATGATAAATCCACTGCATTCTAACTACCAAGGCCATAATGAAACTTACTGTAAATTTGCAAAGGAATCTATTCTTGCTGTACAATAGGATAATATCACAGCTTCGAGGCGCTTCCATTCCGCTACCTGACAGTGGTGTGCAAATAAAAATAGGTGACGTGAGTGCTTGAAATCATAGAAGGACAGTTCATGCTATAATGTTTTCACTTGTGTGGGATGTGTGCAATTGTGATAGGTAAGCTAAACCTACAAAGTGGATCATACAAACTGAGAAAAATGTAGTTCAGTTTTTCGCACATTGACGTAGAGTCAGAAACACATTGACCTCATCTATGGTTAGCAATGGTCATCATAACCCTTGCCTATAAGCTCTTTGTTAATCTTGTGGTAGGAAGGGAAACAGAATAAAAATCATCATCTTAAACTACAAACAATTTATGCAGAATAAACCTCTCAGATATACAGTGCTAGCATTGACACTCCCCAATACCACAAAAATTAAACTAACTTTGGAGAGCGTGGAGACATGCCTAGCAACCGTTTTTGTTGTTGAGGAGCACTCTTATGATGAAGGTTGTCACCTAGTGTAGGTGAGGAGTTTGTATCTTTTTCTAAGGAAAACATAACTCTGAAGTCCTTCTGGAACTCTCAAATTTGCTAAATACATAACTAGTAAAGAAATGTTTTAGGCTCATGTTCCTTTTGTCCAGGGGCAGTTTCTCTATTAGGGCTCTTGGGCTGTGCCCCTCTGAAATTCCTACACATTTACCACAAAAAATATTAAATAGATCGATTTATTTAGTGATGCGATCGTATCTGCTTAAAAATAGATGTATTTTAGTCTGGCCTGCCTGTACCAGGCTGCCTGTCCCGCCTCGCTTTGAAGCAGGATATGTAAGCCTGTCAGTAAATCAACTTCCTGTAATGTAACGCACAACGCAGGGCTTACCTTTCAGAAGTCCTTCATTGCCATTGTAGTCTTTGGCAGTATCCACTGTAGCGTGAGTGGGTATGCAGTTCCTATAAGGGGATGTTTGGGTTTCTAATAGGTCAGTAAGGGAGGAGCCCAAGAAGAGGGTCATAGGGCTTTTGCTTCTCATCGAGCCAGCGCTGCAATGCTCTAAGGGTATTCTCGAGGGGGCTCTTCGGCAGAGGTCTTTTTCCAAATAAGCCATCTTTCCAATGTCATCAACCACCACTGCTTTTGTCATTCAAAAGGTTGGTTGGGTGAATGTATTTTGTGTTCTCTAGTCTCAAACTCACTCCATGGGGTCTTTTAAGTACCTGGAAGTAGTCCACTGTGTTATTTTAATGCTGGATCATGTGTAACAGGATTTTAAATTCCTGGATGAGATTTGAAAACAAATCATGCTCTTTAAAAAGGTTGGAAATATTTAATTCTACGATGTTCAGTTTTGGGTTACCTTTAGATATGTGTCTACTTTTCTGCAAGTGTTTTGATTTTTTTCTATTACTTTTTTAAGAATGCGTTACAAACACACATTGGCAAAGCCAGTAGCTTAGCACTTGCATTGTAAAGGGGAAAACTATTGACTTTGACAACACTTGTTCCCTTGGCTGCCATTATATTACTGTCAAAATGTTCACAGAAGGAGCATTCTCACACTTCTCACCCTAGATGCACAGGATTAACTGTTCCTCCCTGAAATCCGGTTTTATTTGTCCTGGGATGAAGTTAACGATGTAGGAAATCTAACAACAGATCTTTAAAAATTAATGGGAGCTTGGTGGGTTTCCTGCATTCTTGAAGGACAGACATAGTTATTCTTGTGAACACAGCAATAGTCCTTTCATTTGCGCTTTGACTCAGCAGTGGTACAATTAAAGTATAAGGCATGTAGGCAACAAAGTTAGAAAGTACAAGGTGTGAGCAGGAATTGGAGCTTGACATGTCCTCCGTTAGGCACATTAAAACTGCATTGAATGCGTACACTTGATTGTCTTTTAGATTTTCACTTTTCAGGCCTCATGCTTCCAGTATAGAATGGACTTTAGGTCAGTCATTTGCTCATACTTGGTTGACTGCTGTCTATCTCAGGGTGCCCTCTTGATTCAATGGCGTTCCTGCTTATACTTGTCTGTGTCCTGCCCAGATTATTTCACATTCTCAGTGTTCTTATTGGTTGACTTGCATCCTTCTACTGCTTACTTGAAGGGGGGTCTTTTATAATTTGCTTTAAGCATGTCATCGGAGTGCGTGCCTTCTCCTTTCTCTGCCTTTTATCTGTCTCTGGCCTCTCCTGGTGCTCTCTTCATTACCTCCTTTCCCGCTAGGCGGAGCCAAGGGCAATTAGCTTTGCACTATGTGTGCTCTCACCACAGGTTACATGCCAACACCTGGTGATACTTTACGTATTTTGAACCTATGATGTGTGGTTTAAATACTCACCTTTACTGGAGGTACATTAGCCCTCTGATATACTGCTCTTGAACACAAACTGTGATCTGCCTTTAAATCTTTGCAGTTGGTAGGTACTTCAACCCCTTTAAGGTATGCTGCCTACATTTTAGCTTGTAATATGCATAACATGTCAGTATCACCCCCAAAAGGTTCAGAACAGTTTTTCAGAAATGCTCTCTAGCCTTTTGTCTGTCTGGCTTCTCCTTCTCCAACATTTGTATATGTTTAAGAGAGAGCGAGAACACATTGAAGCTTTTCTCTAACCAAAATGTTGTCTATATTATATTACCACCTCATCCCCTTCCTCATTGCAATCCTTAGATCTGTAAATGATTTCTGCCCTCCAAAGACAGGTACCTCATTGCATATATTCAAAAAAGCTTGTGATCCCGAATCCCTCCTTTGCATCCTTTCCCTTGTCCTTCCTACACTTCCAAAGAGAACCATAAAGATGTAAAATTGTATAAAATATTTACTTGCCCCAGGAATGGGATGTTTCAGAATCCTGTGTGTCCTGAATATGAATCACTCGTCTCATTGGTCTCATACAATGAGGCCAAGTAAATAACTTGTCTCATTTGGTTTCATACAATGAGGCCAAACGGTGGCATATTTCTCCTTATATCAGAGTTCTGATAAAACTTTTGCACAATGGCTCATATTACTTCTTGATTTGGATTCTAGCAATCCTCTAGTTATGACACATTTCCAGTTATGCTAGACTTTGACCAAACCAGGTTCTGATTACGTCAAATCTGAATATTCACAGGTGCGGCTGTTTGTAGCTGTTTGTATAAAAGCTCTGTGTAGGGGGATGGTTTTCTGATCACAGTAGGTCTTTCGCTATTCTGAAGTTCTGATTATAGAAGAGTTCAGGATACACCATTGCTCCAATAGTACGTGTCCTCCCTCTCTTTAATTTCTTGGGACATGTCTTGTGAATTGCTTGGGCAATTTTCGATTAAGCATTCACTCGATTTCACAAAAGGCTCCTGTAAATCTTCCCAGATTATATTTCTGGTCCTGTGCCTGGGTTGCTAACAGAAGAGCAAGAACACTGCTTGCACTCTTCTCTACTTAACCACACAGTGTAAGTCCTGAGCAAATCACTTAATTTCACTGTGCCTTAGATCCCTTGTTTGCCATAATAGTGAGCATATACCAAACACATCTATAACTGGTGTACTTTTCACAACTGGATTACCTCTGCAAAGTCTTGTCAGAGTGTAATGTCATGGGCTTGGTTGTTTTTGCACTCATAAAAGAATGAACTCACTTGAAGATTTGTGTTTGCGCTATTTTGCCGACAGGGGCTGTAAGTAGGCTAGGAGTGATAGTTCCAGAGCTTATTGTCTCGCCCTAAGTCTACCTTTACATATAAATGTGACACACTCATCTCACTTGTATGTTTACTTTACGTCTGTATGTTTATATTCAGCTTGTAACTGGATTTATGATATCTGATTGAGGACTGAGATTTGCCAAACTGGCACCAGCCACATATGCTGCATCAAAACAACATGAGTTTGGGCCCACCCTGCCACTCCCATGGGTGTCGCCTCTTCTAGATGTTGTCAGTGCCCAAAAATCGCAATGAGACCTATACATAACATTAATAACTCACTACTTTCACGTCCGCAGTTTTAACATAGGGCAGTGTACACTCCAGTCAAGTGGTTAAGTTTGGAAACTGTGATGTAAGTTATTTCCTCTTCACAGATTTTTCTATTCGTTTATATATTTGCTGCACTGATCGTTGTCAGTGGCAGATTTTCCATTAGGGTGGAGAAGTGTTGGTCCCCTGCTGCACGTGCAGCAAAGATGAAAAATAAAATGGTAATAAAATGTATTTATCACCATTTATGTTTTTACCTCTCCCAACTCTAGCCGTGTTTGAGGGAGGACACTCCTGCTGAGGGTGCTCAATCGAGTTTAGAGTACGGATGTGACTTTGGATGGCTGTCTTGCGGCGACCTGCCTGACATGCAGACTTTAAACCTTTCTACCTAGCTGTCTTAGACCCAGCTGCGCCATGCTACTACTAAGTGTGGTTGACATAATACTGTTCACGAGAAAGTCTCACTCATAGTTGTTGAATGTCACTCATAATTACAGTAAAATTATGAAAATGTCACACATAACCAATCCAAAAACTTGGCAGCTATGTACAAGTTGAGGGCAAGTTACGATATTTCAAGCTTTGCATGTTCTCATTACTATATCTGTCTCAGCAGCTCATTACGAGGCTGAGCTCTGGGGTCTTGTGAGTTAGATAGTGATGGAAAACGGTTTTCTGGGATTTTTTTTTTAAAGTTAGAGGTGTTTTCCCCTCTTGCCTGTTTATAAAGTTTTAGGCCGTGACCGCATCCTTCTCAAGTCAGGTTTGAAACCTGTAGTCTGTTGAATAAAACTTGTAGATCAATCCGCCCACAAGGCATGTCGATAGGTCCATGAAGTGAAGAATGATTCTGGGGGTCGTACTCTGCCTGGTTTCTCTCATGTATGTTTCACATTAACTAATCTTGGCCATTCAGACCGCAGGCTGATAAATTCTCAGTAACTACACATATGGCACTGACAATGTAAGAGAAACACCCGGCATTGACATATTTCATATGACTGGATTTTGAGGATCTTAGACATAGATCCCTGTTACAATATAATAAAAGATATGTTTTGTGATTTTCGAGAGTGGCCGGCAGTCATTAGGGCACGTTTAAAAAATATATATATGTTTCTTTTTATTGATGACAAGTTTACATATAGTAGACACTTTACAAACAGTAGCAATCAAGAGTGCATCAATTGTCAATTTTCTCACATAGATCACAGAGCCTGTCAATATCACAGAGATAATACATTCAACAAGTTGTCCTGCTGGTCTACATTGGATCTTGTCCATGTCTCTGCTGCGGGGGCTCGCATATTCCTCCCCTGTAATTATTCCACTTCTCCCAGATCTGCGACCACTTCTTGGGACACCCTCTAGATTCATCTACTGTTCTCTCTCTCAGCATACACCAGTCCAGATCACTCTCCCACGTTGTTAGGGACGGCGGCTAGGGCATGGTTAATGAACAGCTGTTAGACTAGAAATTGAGGACCTCGAATATACCCTTTCTCCATTTGGGCAGGTTATTGTTCAGCAAAGACTCGCATTAGGAAAGGTTGAGTATTCTACCATTATCTTTTTCGAATGTGTATTTTCTATGCTAGTGCTGGCATTGTAGATTTTTTCGTTTTTTTTTTTTGCTGTATGCATGATAATATTGAATATTCTGAATAAATTAATACTGATTATGACCATTCTGTGCAAGTTTTAAATTGCTTGTGTGCAGGCAACGCTCGCTCACAGGTTGCACAGATGGGAGCATGCGCCTCGTCCCTTCAGAAGATGATCAGACAACTGGATAGGACACTGGTCACACTTAAGTGTACATTCGAGCCACTTATTCACTGCTGCGTTATGGAGTATGAAAGAAAGTTGAACAATTGCCTGTCTGACTTGTTTATTTTTTATTTATTTGCGGGGGGTTTGTTGGTGGTACTAAACACTGTGTTGCATTGTAAGCGACTGAACTCTACATCTTTCGAATCTGACAGAGCCTGTTAACTCTAGGCATCAGTATGTTGACCTAAGACATCTGGCCAGAAGGTAATGGAGAAACCGCTTTGCAAGATTGGTTGATGAGCAGCCATGAAGCGCCTTATGTTTTCAAGTTTTCTTTTTCTTTTACTATGAGACACTGCAGGAGTTTAACAGCCTACGTGATGTGATTGTGAAGTTTCAATCTAAACAGCAGATGAGCTGCAATGTTTTGAGCTCTGGAGTTTATGTACACTCTTGGAAGGGAGCCTAGTGCTGTGTGTAAGCTATAGAACTAAACATTACATGGCAATGAATAGAAAAGGGCTGATTTTTTAAGACCTTTGCAGCAGCGCAGAATCCCTTTTAGCAGGTCAGTATGGTGGCATGCAATTTTGAAGGCAGCGTGTAATTTAGAGGGGAAGGGTAGGTCACTGACAAAGACTACTCCCATTGGGATTGGATGTGTGCCTCATTCCTTTGGTCAAGGGATAGGTAAGAAGGTTGACTGGCGGGTACCAGGGGAACAATTGTGGTTTACTTGCCATTCAGCCAGTGCCAGTTGTCCTGCATCTATTGATGAATCTGTGGAATCCATTGAGACAAGCTAAGTAGGTTACGAGGCTCGCCATCAAGCTTGAGGAGGAACTCTGTGTCATTCGTGTACAGATAACTAGTCTTGTAGGTGTCAAAGATGCCAGCATAGACTCCATCTATGCATTGAATAGCTTGTAAGAGGGCAGAGACCTGGAGTACCCTGCCATGAGCTGTTCTGGCGAGGAATGGGCCCGGTTTGATTTAGTAAACCGATGCTTAATTAATTGCCAACGTTCTCAGTTCTTGGATTCCATCTCCATTAAAATCTTGCTCCGCCTTTTATATTATGTTTTCACTTTGGTTTTGCCCACTTGTTGGACAGGTGGCGTGGCTTTAGCCTGAATAATCTGTCTAGTTTATCTGGGCCACTTTACCAGTTCCATCAGCTCCTTGTGCTTTTCTTATTCTCATCCCCACAGAGTTATCTTCAGCGTTGGTGTCCCCTTATACAAAGATATGCTATTCTTTATTTGGCAGGATTGAAGGCATGCAGGACACCAACAGGAAGCTGAAATAGTTAGATGTCACTGGTAGACGTATCCTGATTACTAAGTTGATCCAGCAGCAAGCTCCATGAGGCACAAATGTCAGCCAATCAAGTGCCTCTTTGGCCACATTGTCATAGCACATGATAGGCCTACTACTAGGCCAGGCATGCGTTTGACGGACAGTTATATGACATCCCCTGTAAGCTCGAGTCCTACTTCCTCCAGACTGTACAGGTGTGGTTTAATGTGCCACCAAAGACACTTAAATTCCAAAGAAGGAAATGTCTTTCCATAAATGATTTGATAAGAGGTAACCCAGCATCATCATTCTCAGCATGAACATCATCTGTCAGAAATCGATCCATGACGCCTGCATAAATTGTCATTTTGTAGTGGTTCAACATTTAATAGTGTTAGCATAGTGGACAAAAAACAGTATGTTGTGGTCAGAGAGGCTTGAGTGATTGTTAACATGCACTTATAATGTTAATATTCCTACAGTAATGACAGTCCATACCCCGTTACTATAGCGTCTGATCAAGAGCATACTGAGCATAATATCAGATTAATGTATGTACAAAGCACATACCAACCAAACAAAAACGGTGCGTGCAATACACATATTGAATTCAGTGTTCAAGTGCTAGGGTGCATTGGTAGTTTATTCCTGAACAAGCATATTTAGTTAAAGATCGTTTTCTTCTCTATCTGGCTCATTCACATTATGCAGAAGATGTTAAGTCATGCGAATACCATGTAAGATATACAGGTAGAACCACTTGTCCCAGATGCTGCTGTGGCTATACTCCTCTCCCTCCGCCTGGGACGACTCCTGGTGGCCCCCCGCCCTGGGCAGCGCACCCAAACCAACAGACCACGCACGCAGCTTGGGCTTCATCTTGGACTCCTCCCTCTCCATGACCAGACAAGTCAACGCTGTCTCCTCGTCGTGCTTCAACATCCTGCGCATGCTATGTAAGATCTTCTGGTGGATCCCCACCGAGACCAGGAAGACGGTCACCCAGGCCCTCGTCACCAGCCGACTGGACTACGGCAATGCCCTCTACGCCGGAACCACCGCCAAGCTCCAGAAGAGACTCCAGCGGATCCAGAACGCCTCGGCAAGACTCATCCTCGACATCCCCCGACACAGCCACATCTCCGGACACCTGAGAGACCTGCACTGGCTCCCGGTCAACAAGAGAATCACCTTCCGTCTCCTCACCCACGCACACAAAGCCCTACACAACCAAGGCCCAAGATACCTCAACAGCCGCCTCAACTTCTACACTCCCACCCGCCAGCTTCGATCGACCAGCCACGCCCTCGCCGCCGTCCCCCGCATCCGAAGAGCCACCACAGGAGGAAGGTCCTTCTCCTACCTGGCCGCCAAGACCTGGAACTCCCTCCTGACCCACCTCCGCCTGACCCAAGACCACCTCACCTTCAGGAAGCAGCTCAAAACCTGGCTGTTCGAACAGTAGCGGACCCCCCCTCCCCAAGCGCCTTGAGACTGTGGTTCTGAAAAATCTGGATTCTTATAATAGTACTGGACTCGAGAATAAAAACTTCGTCGAAATAGGACGAATTTGGTATCAAAAGACCGAGAATGACGAGTACATCAAGTACATGTATTTTCGGCATATTCGAGTGACGATTTCACCTCGAATCGTCATTTGCCTTCTAAAAACCCTTAGCTGCATGTTGCCCTTTTCATAGGCCTTAATCCAGTTGAATTTGATTCCACAAGGACACATACTCCTTAATCGACTTCTCCCTGACCCCAGTACAAGTTAGAACCATTGCCCCAGGCCGAACTCGTTAGGTCAGTTCCCTCCCAGTGGCCGAGCAAGATAGCATCTAGGCCCAACCAGCCATAAAACCATTTCAGCGCGCACACCTGCCATATCTTGCTCACATCTTTCTCCACTCCTTTTCTTCACTTGCTTTATGATGGGGAGGTGACCATTTTTATTAGGGGTCCAGCGATATCTGATGAAACGTTGGGCCTTGCCGGATGATTTGTTATGGGAAGCACGACGTGAAATATGTACATGTCATCATGACTCTGCTTTTCTTTTGTAATCAGTAACCATAAATGAAATACCACGAATCCAAGGAATGTTTTGCCCAAGGCTGAATATTATGTATAAGAAGAGAAGCCTAACTTCGTGAAAGTGTGCAGTCTCCTGAATATACTCGTATTGTACTTCTAGGACCCTGTCACCTTGGTTGCAGCCAATAAACTAATCTTTGACTTCACCTGGAAGACTCTGAAGTTTCTGTCGGTCTGACTCAGGAGAACCCGAGGTCTCTGGGTGTTGATCCCCTGGCACCGCTGGGTTACCGGTTCTGTGCCGGTTCTTAAAAACCCAGTACCTCAGTTGGCGCCCAGCGTTTGGGGCGATTCCAGTGGTACCAATCAGCCTGAAGATCGTGAGGAGCTTCGTGTGGAAATTCCGGAGGAGGGCCCACCACCTCATCGACCCCTGCATGTCGACGTGGTCCGAAGGTCTTTGCTACGAGGTTCCCCGCTTCCCGACGGCTACAAGGACTGCTGCCCTGGCTATCGCCCTGATGTTGGACCCTTGAAATTTTCGGTAGAGCGAAACGCTGAGACGAGTCTTCTGGTGAAGCCATCGATATTTTCAGTTAAGTATAAGTGGAGCGTCTCCCAGTCCTTAGTTGGACTTACTTTGTGGTATCTTGGAGATACAAAAGGTTTTTATTGGTTCTTGCAAGCACCATAACCGAAGGACTCGTGTATTCACGAGAAATATCGTAATCGATAAATCCTTTGAAGTTTTGGAACTAGACTAGAGAGCGAGGATGCCTAGTCTTAGACTCGGGAATTGGTTTTGTCTTGGTAGTAATAATAGGGACTCCCGATTGGAGGACTCATGTCCGGTTCCTCCAGTTGGAACTCCGACTTACGAGCTATACGTTAAACATGGGGTAGGCCCCATCGTTTACAACAAGGTATGGATTAAATACACTAGGAAAGATGGTGTTTTAAAATGGCCCCAATATGGTAGCTTTGATTCTGAAATCTTAGATAACCTTGAAGTTAAACTCTTCAAAAAGAAAGCCCGGCCGGCGATGTTTGACTCTTTCCGCTTATGGCGCAAAGAAGCCAAACAAAAAGAAATTAAATTAGCTAAGAAAAATAAGAGAGAAGGGGGACTTTCAGTAATGCAAGCTGCCGTGCAGTTTAAAGATAATGAGGAAGAGCAGATAAATGAGCAGTTGCACAGGCAACGTAAAATGGCAATAGATAAGTGTTATCCAGTTTTGCCGTCTCTTCAGCAAGGGACAGCAAAAGAGCGTGAAAAAGACCCATTATTGTCGCAATTATTAACTTCACCACCCCCCTATGTGCAGAATGCTACAGCACCCCCGCAACCTTTAGTTGCACAAGCTGCGCCTCCGGCTCTTCCACAGCACCCACCAGCTGTTCTTCAGCTGGCTCCTACTTCTTCGGTGCAGCCTCCTCCAGGCCCACCGACCACTTCTGTTTCACCTGTGTTTTCATCTGTTTGTCCTTCAGTTTCACCTTCCATTCGGCAGAAAATGGCCAGCACTGTTACTAATCTTCTTTTACCTCTTTTTGGGTCGCCTGCTACGACCCCTAACATAGGACGAAGACAGTTGCGAAGTCAACTGCCTGATTATCAAGAGAGAGATTCCCTGAATAGTTTAGCTCGGAAATGGGTCATGGACACTGCAAAATATGATTTACAGTCTGTCATGGAAGTTTTCCATCAATGGGAAGCAGCGACACAGAGATATGTGTTCGAGCAGATGTGTGTCTTTCTCGGCGAGGATTTAGAAGACAATGATCAAGAATGCATCCCGCGAGAGATGTGTCGTATACGATTTAAGTTTGGAGAGGGTATGATTGTAGGTCCCGATGTGGAAAAAGCAGTTGAAATGCTATTATCATATCGAAGTAAGAGAAGCAGTTCTGGGTCACCATCGGAATCCAGTGCATCTAGTAGGAAAAAGGCACGACAATACCCTATGAGAGAAGTTCCCCCACAGTGGAGAGAGGGTGACGCGACAGCTGTCCCACCTGTCCTGCCCCACTTTCACCGCGTATGGGTACATGTTCCATGGAAGCGAGCTGAAGTTTTAGCACTCAAACAAACACTACCAGATCCGCGTAAAAATCCTGCAGGGTACTATGAAGAATTGTCGCAAACTGCTGGGTCATGTATAATGAATTTGGCCGATATCGATATGTTATTCGGGAACGTTGTTCCACAGCCTTTATGGGGAAAAATTCGCCATGTAGATCATGACCAGGAATTAGGTGACACGTGGGTTAATATTACTGCTGCAGATGCACGACAAGTTGGTGGTGCCAAGCCTGAGCCTCTGATAGCGGAACTACCTGGTAGAATAGTAGATTACATGAAAACGATAATGCCTGCAATACGCGTAAATTGGGATAAGCTATCTGCATGCAAGCAAAAGAAAGAAGAAACTGTGTCAGATTTCTTCACCAGATTTGAAGAAACATTCATTGGCCACAGCGGTCAAGATATGACCACAGAAGGTGGTCAGAGATTGTTTGTCGATAAATTTCTGCACAATCTACTTACAGACTTGTGTAGGAAATTGAAAGATTCGGAAAGTTCTTGGGCAGTCTCATCTTCAGCCCAGATATTAGCTACCGCACAGTACTACGAGAATAGAGACAAAGATGAGAAAGATAAAGTAGAGAAGAAAACTAGAGAACTCAAAACGAAGGTTTTACTACAGCAAGCCTATCCGCCACGTGGTGGTGGTAATAAAAATAATAATGGTCAGAATAACTACCAGAACACTTTTCAGCAGCCTCAACAATATCAGAGAAACTTGCAAAGATTCGATTACACTCAAAACCGCGTAGGTCCCAACCAGTGTTTATACTGCAAACAAGAGGGTCATTACAAATATGACTGTCCTGCCCTACCACAACGTGCAAATGGAATTTCTGGCGTACGAGGTCGTGGTAGTCAGCAAGCGCCTAGAGGTAGAGGGCGTGGAAACGCCCCTCAGGACGCACGTCCCCTTCCAACACAAAACTCTATGAACAGGTTTGACCAGCAAAATAACGTATCTGACAGGACAGCTCAATACTACGTTATGTTATGTTATGTTATGTTATGTTAAAATGCGTTTATATAGCGCACGGCTACTCTAAAAGAGTGTCCCGGCGCTTTCCACAACAGCTACAGTGTAAAAACATAACACAGAGAACAAATCCCAAAAGCAGGAAAAAGAAAATCCACCTAAACAGAAAGATTAAAAAGCCAAGTTTTCAAATTCCTTCTAAATTGAAGCAAATTGGGAGTGCTGCGAAGTACCAGTGGGAGCGAGTTCCACAACTGGGAGGCCTTGAGGCTAAAAGAACGCCCCCCCATACGAGCCTTCCTCACCCGTGGGACCACAACAGTAAAGAGGGATTCAGAGCGAAGAAAGCGGGCGGGGCGATAGAACACCAGTCTCTTCTGTAGATATCCCGCACCTGAGCCAAACAGAGCTTTGTGCACCAGCGTCAGGGCTTTAAACATAATCCGTTTACGGATCGGCAGCCAATGCAACGACTGCAGCAGCCCAGAAGCCCGTGTTCGTCTAACGTCTAACGTTGACGAGTATTACACAGAAAATGAGCAGTGGGAGAATAATGATTGCTAGGACAGCCTTAGACAAGGAGAGGGAGTTGTTTCAGTTCCAGTAGATCAGAGTGGACCTTACGTTGAGGTGATTACATCGGGTGTGTCAGAACCTTTTCTGTTGGATACTGGTGCTACAAAGAGTTCTATTATGCACTCCAAACTCCCTGGCGCACCTTTGTCTGGCGAAATGAACGTTTCCGTAGGTTTTTCTGGCGCCCCGGTTAGGAATCCGATTTCTGACCCTTTATCTCTTTCTGTTGGTCCTTGTGAATTCGAAGCACCCCTTATTTTGACAACAGGTTGCGGTGAAAATTTGCTAGGATTAGATTTGCTAAAAAGATTATATGCGACTTTGTACTGTTCTCCCTCAGGAGTACAACTTACTTTAGGTAAGAAAGTGGTTTCTCCCATGTATTTGTCGAGAAATACACTTCCAGCAGAATTGGCACTTCTACCAGATATTCTTTGGGCTACTGGTCCGAATGATGTAGGTCTTTTAGAAATTCCACCGTATGTTGTAACATTGAAGCCGAATGTCAAAATGCCACGAATTCCCCAATACAGGATATCCAATGAGGGCGAAAAAGCTTTGCTAGCGATTGTTTACGAGTTGATTGAAAAAGACGTAATTGAAGAAACACGAGGCAATGTTTGCAATAGTCCTGTTCTGCCTGTTTTAAAACGAACTGACCCTTCTCAGCCACCTGTGTATAGATTCGTGATCGATCTTAGGGAAGTAAATAAGATAGTGGTGCCACAATTCCCAGTTGTCCCCGACATTACAACATTATTGACTATGATTCCAGCCTCTGCATCCTGGTTTTCGGTGATTGACCTGAAGAATGCTTTCTTCAGTATCCCGATTGCTGAGGAAAGCAGGGATATTTTTTCCTTTAGTTTAGGTGGTCGCAGCTTCCGCTTTAAACGCGCCCCTCAAGGCTACTGTGAAAGCCCCTCAATATATAGTCAAGCTCTGAAAAGTCAGCTTGACACAATGGTTTTGCCCAAAGGTGCCACTCTCGTACAGTACGTGGACGATTTGCTCATAGCTGCGGATACTGAGAAAATATGTAAAATGGCCACGTTGGAATTACTGCGTCATCTATGTGATCTGCATCACAAGGTGTCACTTTCCAAGCTCCAATATTGCCGACAAGAAGTGACCTACTTAGGTCATCTCTTATCGAAGGAGGGAAGGAAACTGACCCCAGAAAGAATTCAGGCAATAGCTAAATTGAATGTGCCAAGAACGCAGAGAGAAGTACGCGCTTTCTTGGGCATTACATCGTACTGTAGACAGTGGATTCCAAATTTTTTGTTATTAGCCAAACCCTTATGGTTCACTAACGTGTACAAATACACCCAATCCCATTCCTTGGTCTGATGAGTGTCAGAAAAGTTTTCTCGAATTACGCACAGCATTATGTTCGGCCCCTGTGTTAGGTAACCCCAACTACAGTAAACCTTTCACATTATATGTCCACGAGAAGGAGGGCTGTGCATTGTCTGTACTGACTCAGTTATACGGAGATAGACAGCGGCCATGCGCCTATTTTTCGTCAACTTTGGATCCGGTAGCACGAGCATTGCCAAGTTGTTTAAGGGCCACAGCAGCAGCAGCTGTTTCTATTCGACAGTCTGCAGGTCTAGTAATGAATAATACACTAATCGTGATGGTCCCGCATGCAGTAGACACGTTGTTAAATAGGACCAAGACACAGCACTTAACTAGTGCTCGACTGTCCAGTTATGAATTGACGCTACTAGCGAGCCATGTGCACATAAAAAGGTGCAGTACCTTGAACATAGCCACATTGTTACCAATTGCAGAGGAATCGGATGCTTCAGAACAGCACGATTGTTTCCTCAGAACAGAGGAAGAGACGAAAGGGAGAGTTGATTTGTTCGACACTCCTCTTGCTGAATGTGATGGTACATTATGGGTGGATGGTTCCTGCTTTAAACTCCCAAATGGTAACGTGACTACAGCATATGCTGTCACAACTTTGCACACAATCATTGAAACTGCGCGAATACCACATGGTTCAGCTCAAGCCGCTGAACTCGTGGCACTGACGAGAGCATGTGTGCTATCTAAAGGAATGAAAGTGACTGTCTATACCGACAGTCAGTATGCTTTTGGAGTGGCTCACAGTTTTGGACGATTGTGGAGAGAACGTGGGTTCCTGACTTCGCATGGAGCTAAGATTCAGCATGGTCAGTTGGTGAATGAGCTTCTTGAATCACTGACGTTGCCCCTGAAAGTAGCGATCGTGAAATGTAGTGCACACAAGAAAGTGATTGATGATGTTGGTCGTGGAAATGCATTTGCTGATGAAACTGCTAAGGAAACTGCAAAGAATATGATGAGCCGAATATATGTTGCGAGCCCAGAAAGATGGACTGGTGATGTTGGAATATGTGAAGACACGATAGAAAGTGTGAAGTCCATCGAAGCTGAGGCCACGGAGAAAGAGTTAAGCATGTGGAGAGAAAGTACAGGGAGAATGGATGCAAATGGTTGTTGGATTGAATCGACAGAGCAACAGAGATGGTTGTTACCCGATGCATATGTGCCTGCAGTGGTTACAATGGCTCATGGGATGACCCATATCAGCGCGAAAGGGATTTGCGAGTTGTTGGCCCCAGTGTGGAAGAATTCAGGGATTCCCAAGTGTGCAGAGAATGTTGTCAAGAATTGCATGGTATGTCTGAAGCACAATCCTGGCAGGGGAACCCCAACCCCAGCTGGTCATTTTGCACCTCCTAAGTATCCGTTTGAGGTTTTGCAGCTAGATTTCATACACATGGAGAGGTGCAACAACTTAAAATACGTGCTCGTGGTTGTTTGTGCCTTCTCAAGATGGGTAGAAGCCTATCCCCTAAGGGACAATACTGCCTTGTCCACAGCGAAAGCCCTTGTGAAAGAGTTCTTCCCCAGGTTCGGAATGCCTAGAATGGTCTGGTCCGACAACGGAAGTGAATTTGTGGGTTGTGTGATGAAAAGAGTGTGTGAAGGGCTAGGCATTAGGCAGAAGTTCCACGCTGCAAATCACCCCCAATCAGCTGGATTAGTGGAATGTTACAATGGCACGCTTAAACTTAAATTGGCCAAAATCCAAGCGAGCACAGGTCTTAAATGGCCTGACGCTCTACCCTTAGCACTCCTATCCACCAGAATGACTGTGCATTCGCGAATGAAACTCAGCCCCTATGAAATAATCTTTGGTCGGCCAGCCAACATATGGGGAGTGCCTAGGCCCACGAAGTTTAGCGAGCTGCAACACCCCATTTTGCTTGACTATTTGTATGAATGGACGGCTAAATTGCGTGTTTTATATCAACAGGTCCACAACACCTTGCCTCCGGTCTCTGAGACACCGGGTCACTCCATTGACCCCGGTTCCTGGGTGCTTGTCAGAAACTTCCAAAGAACAAGAAACGACCAGCCCAGATGGACCGGGCCTCACCTCGTCCTCCTGTCTACAAGGTCGACTGTTAGGGTGGAGGGGAAGGCCAATTGGGTCCACGGGATCCATTGTAAGAAAATACCCTTCCCTCTGCCACATGACCAATGGGTCCGAAAAGGAGGCACTGACTCAGAGCGCACAACTGATGAACGTGTAAGAGAAGCCAATCCTGATTGTGAAAGTGGGAAAATTTTTCAAGAAACTGCGCCACCACCAGAACAATTGAACTTTGTGGAACCTGAGCTACTATTCCTGGACCAGACAGTACCCGGGAAAAGACGCTACAAGTTGAGACCAAGAAAAACAGACTAAAGTAAAAGTGATTTATTTTATGATCCGAGAGAAAAACCTGTGGACTAATAAAAATGTGTGTTTTTCCCCAAATCCTATTTTTGAAAGTGCAGATTCTCCCATCTAGGTAACTTGCTTATTTTTGGGGGTTTTTTCGAACCGCCATCCGGGTTCCGCTGCTAGGGTCGCGGTTGATTAAAGACTTTTGGGTGCAGCTGACGACGATAGGTCGCTGGTTCCAGTTGGTCCAAGGGAGCTGCCCTAGACTGACGGAAGCATCCTTTAGCAGAAACAACCTACCACCGCGGGCAGCACCTTAGAGAGGATGGAGTTTCCTGATGTGGAGAGGCCTGCCAAACAAATGAACTTTAAGCAGAAACTTTTGAAAACAATGACGAAGAAAATTTTATAATAATGTGTATTTTTATGCTATTTAGCGTAATGGTCTTTTTGATAAGCTATGTTTTATTCTCTTTTCATGAGACATTTGCTCCCACTACATCACCCATACCTCCTCCTACTGTTCCCTCTCATTCTTTCCACCCTTTGCCTGACCACGAATCAAATAGGAGATTAGAGTTCATTAATAACTCCTTCGTTCAGTTATTACACCAACACCAACTTGTAATGAACACAACCAACTGTTGGGTGTGTGGTCTCATGCCCCACACCACGGATAGAGGTATCCCCTATTTGGTCCTGCCATTTAGTCGCAATGGGTCAGTATGGGCATATAGGACAATGTTCATATATGCACGAGAAATCCAACCCCTACGTTCTGTAAAAGACAACCTCAAGACTAGCGCCCTAGTCAAGGGTATAGTTGACATGATCAAGGAAGTAACTTCTTACGAAGATACCCCGGATGATGAGATACTTGCATATGTAGGTTGGAATGTGACCGGATATGGCATTACATTAAGTGAGAAACAGCAAGCCAAGAGATCGTCCCCTATCTGGATCGTACCCCATCAAGGTCACCTGTGTCTGCAAGGTATTGGTAGGAATCCCAGAGCTCAGCTAGGGAAGAGTGTCTGTACAGAAACGTACGTTTTTGGATCGCAGACTTCCCCTGCCTTTTTAGCCGCTAAGGGTACTTATTTCATCTGCCATGATAGAGCCTATACATGGTTGCCCCCTGACTTCTCGGGCTCATGTTTTGTTTCATTCCTGTTACCTCCCACCTACACAACAGCGGCGGATTACCATCGGACAAGGGTAGTTAGAGGTGTCTTGAGTAAAGAAGACACTGCAGGTCAAGAATTTGGTGACTTTGCAATGGGTGTTCTGCCGTTCTGGGGAGCCATGGCTAACAGCAGAAACATAAGGCAATTGACAAGGGTAGTTGAATCCACCGTGATTGAAACTGCTGGTGCCCTTAGTAACCTGACTGCTGAGCTCCAGTCGGATCGACTGATGACCCTTCAGAACCGGGTCGCTTTGGATGTAATACTTGCGGACCGAGGTGGAGTATGCAAATTGATCCAGTCCAGTTGTTGCATTTTTATTCCAGATAATGCTCCGACAGTGTACGGGGCCATCTCCAAACTACATAAGATTTCCGAATCTATTCATGTGGATAAAGGAGATTGGTCGTTAATGGGATGGTTCTGGGAACTGATATCTGCCTGGGGATGGAAAATTCTGATGGTCATTGGGATGGTCTTAGCCATTCTTTTCCTGTTCTGTCTATGCATCCAGTGTGCTCCTGCAATATGTGGCCTCTGTGCTACATCATGTGTAAGGAAGCCTGTGTCAAGACATGAGCTCAGCACTAGAATGATGTTGCAGCAACATCTCAATGACTTTAGGAATGTAGATCTGGACTCAGATTAACATGAGGATAGATTAATTGCCTATGTAAGGGCAAAAGGAGGGTCTGTGGTTCTGAAAAATCTGGATTCTTATAATAGTACTGGACTCGAGAATAAAAACTTCGTCGAAATAGGACGAATTTGGGATCAAAAGACCGAGAATGACGAGTACATCAAGTACATGTATTTTCGGCATATTCGAGTGACGATTTCACCTCGAATCGTCATTTGCCTTCTAAAAACCCTTAGCTGCATGTTGCCCTTTTCATAGGCCTTAATCCAGTTGAATTTGATTCCACAAGGACACATACTCCTTAATCGACTTCTCCCTGACCCCAGTACAAGTTAGAACCATTGCCCCAGGCCGAACTCGTTAGGTCAGTTCCCTCCCAGTGGCCGAGCAAGATAGCATCTAGGCCCAACCAGCCATAAAACCATTTCAGCGCGCACACCTGCCATATCTCGCTCACATCTTTCTCCACTCCTTTTCTTCACTTGCTTTATGATGGGGAGGTGACCATTTTTATTAGGGGTCCAGCGATATCTGATGAAACGTTGGGCCTTGCCGGATGATTTGTTATGGGCAGCACGACGTGAAATATGTACATGTCATCATGACTCTGCTTTTCTTTTGTAATCAGTAACCATAAATGAAATACCACGAATCCAAGGAATGTTTTGCCCAAGGCTGAATATTATGTATAAGAAGAGAAGCCTAACTTCGTGAAAGTGTGCAGTCTCCTGAATATACTCGTATTGTACTTCTAGGACCCTGTCACCTTGGTTGCAGCCAATAAACTAATCTTTGACTTCACCTGGAAGACTCTGAAGTTTCTGTCGGTCTGACTCAGGAGAACCCGAGGTCTCTGGGTGTTGATCCCCTGGCACCTCTGGGTTACCGGTTCTGTGCCGGTTCTTAAAAACCCAGTACCTCAAGACCCTCCGGGTGAGTAGTGCGCTATATAAATGTTGTGATTGATTGATTGATTGAAGTATATTAAATGCCAAGTGGCCACATACTTAAGTTTATCAGTGGGCATACTTACCTTCATGCATTGATGATGAAAACATCCAGTTACTCCATTGATGATGGATGCCTGGCCAGCTGACATAGATCATTTGATGTGTTGACCTGCCCACAACTTCCAACTTGCAGTAGGTTTGGTATAAGTCTACACAACCCAGGTTTGATACATGACTTCACTAATCACCACAATCTTTGCATCAATCCGATGATTAAGAAACAGAAACTGACAAAGAGAGAATGACCAAACAAAACCACACAGTATTCAACGTATATTCTACAGTGTGGTGTCAGAACATGCAGTACTAACAAGAAATAGCAAGCTGGACCTGCTGCCATTACCTGAACAACTTTATTTCTTTATTTTAGTATTTCTAAAGCATGCGACTACTTAAAGGCGTTCTGGCACAGACAGTAATGTAGCACAAAATGTGCATTAGTTCTGGCCAGAACTTATGTCGTCATGCTCGTATACTTTTTGTCATGCATCAGTTTGGTGGGTGCCCACTAAGCAAAGGTTGTCATAGTATCAATTGAGGATCCTACATGGTGGGGGTAAAAAAAGAGGTAATAGACAAAGGACCGGTGTGGGGCCTGGGTAAAATGCCGGTGGGAACGAGGGTGTGATGAGATCATCCCCACTAGGGATGACACTAGTTGGGGCCTCGCTACAGTGGTGGCTACCATAAATAAAAAATGGTGAGGCACGTAGGCGATTGACTCACCATAAATTCAGGAGCACGACCGGTGCAGCACTTCTTTTAGGTTTCTACGAGCAGGAAAAGGGATGACTTCCTTTCTGCTTGTGGAACACAACTCCAATCAATCCTGGAGCTGCTCTCATGCCGTGAAAGCAGTTACAGAATTTGTGGAAGCAGGCTCACCCAGCACTCATTTTGAGGCTGGGGGCATGTGTCAGCAATTCCCAGGCTGTTTCACATTCTTGTATTTCTTGGTCTACTGTGCATATGTCTACCTGGCCATGGCAAGACGGCCAGCCAATCCGACATGCACACTGTAGACCAGTGCTGTTATCCTGCACAGGGCCGGTTTTAGCTCTGGTGGCGTCCAGTGTGACAATGTTAGTTGGCACCCCCTGATGACCACCTCCACCACAGATTCTCTCACTAGCAACCTTTAACAGTGACCAAGTCTCCGTTACCACTCTCTCTCAGATGCATGTAATTAGTTGGATAGCACCACTCATACCCGTAAAGGATGTCAGAGCACTTTGCATCACACACACATTACACAGAGATAATCAAACATACGTGTGTAAATCAGCTTATAGGAAACGTAACATAAACCAAAGGACTAAAAGTGTAGGAGTCACATGTCATCCATACTGGTAGGCCGTATAGTTTAGGAGTGCTTGGTGTGGAGAAGCACAAACTCAGAGTCAGAAAAAAAAGAAACAGCATAGTTGGGAGTTTTGTTTAATAATAATAATCAATTTCTACCCTAATTAACCCTTTTTGTAACATGAATCTATGCTCTAATGTATACTTTGCAGTGTGTACGCAGTTCTATGATGAAAGTTAATACCTCACTATTCTATATTAGGACTTTAAGTTATAAATTGCAAGTAACAAAAGGTTGTCTGTTTTAAAAGCAGTGACCTGCTGAACTATTTGCATTATATGCACTCTGTAATCTAGATGGTACACGTTCTTTGCAGCAGGCATATTAACCTTCTGCACTACCTTTACAAAAGTCAAAACATCAACAATACAAAACTCCAATCTCTCTCCAGGAAGAACATTAATCACAGGAATTAACTTGACATTTTTGTGAGGCCTGGTAATTGCCAGAGGAAAGGAATGTGGCAGCAGGTGCTTTAAAAACATAATAAACGTACAAATACGGTGCCCTCAGGAAGCCAGCACCCGGTGCGATGGCACCGGTTGCACTGGCCTAGAGCGGCCCTGATCCTGCATTTGCAGGATTCAGCCCCGCCCCACCCTCGCGGTGTATACAGCACAAGCCGTTGCGGTGGCAAATAAATAAAATGGCATTGACATGCCATTTTATTTATTGTCTTTGCCTGATTCGCTAGCAGCAGGCAGAGAGACACATCTCCGTTCCAGAGGAGTAGCCGCCCCTGGTTGCGTCTCTTAAAAGAGGAGTACCATAGTGTGCACATCAGGATGATGTGTCGGGATCACTGACATAATATCGACGACACAAATATCGAGATACACAAATATCGAGTCAAAAATATCGATTGACAAAATATCGACTCCCTATCTTCAAACAGGTAAGTACCAAAATATCGACTCCAAAATATCGACTTACAAAAATATAGACTGTCAAAATATCGATTTTTTAAAATGTCTTAAAATTAAGTTAAAAGTAATATAGTAATACATATATTTAATATAAACTTAGAAATAATTATTAAAAAAATATAATTTTAATAAATAATTTATATAATTAAAAAAATTATATCACCAAAAATTACACACACACATATATATATATATATATATATATATATATATATATATATATTTAAACATATTATTAAATAAACATATATAACATTTTAGAAAATGTTTAAAATTTATTGTTACAACTATAGTGAGTTCAACATTAGCAAAAGTGTTGGATAGCGTAGAGGTAAAATTTACTACTCCCACTCCAGTGGGTGCAACAGTAGGGAAAGCGCTGGATAGCGTAGAGGTTAAAATTACTATTCCCACTCCAGGGATGTATGACGTTACAACGCATACTTTTACAACGCCTACCATTACAACAAAACTTTTACAACGCAAAAACGTTTACAACGCATACATTTACAACGCAAGATTTTACAACGCATATACCTTTACAACGCATACCATTACAACATAAGTATTGGTAAGTATATAATAATTTTTTGAATATAAATTAATAAAAAATATTATAATATAATTTAATATAATTTAATTTTATTAAATAAATGTAATTTAAATGTAATTTTACTTTATTTTTACAAAGTACCCCTGTACCCCAAAAACCCAAAACTGACCCTGAACCCTAAAAATACCCCTTTACCCATAAACTGAAAACTGACCCTGAACCCTAAAAATACCCCTTTACCCGAAAACTGAAAACTGACCCTGAACCCTAAAAATACCCCTTTACCCAAAAACTGAAAACTGACCCTGAACCCTAAAAATACCCCTTTACCTACAAACTGAAAACTGACCCTGAACCCTAAAAATACCCCTTTACCCCAAAAACTGAAAACTGACCCTGAACCCTAAAAATACCCCTTTACCCAAAAACTGAAAACTGACCCTGAACCCTAAAAATACCCCTTTACCTACAAACTGAAAACTGACCCTGAACCCTAAAAATACCCCTTTACCCCAAAAACTGAAAACTGACCCTGAACCCTAAAAATACCCCTTTACCCAAAAACTGAAAACTGACCCTGAACCCTAAAAATACCCCTTTACCCAAAAACTGAAAACTGACCCTGAACCCTAAAAATACCCCTTTACCCAAAAACTGAAAACTGACCCTGAACCCTAAAAATACCCCTTTACCTACAAACAGAAAACTGACCCTGAACCCTAAAAATACCCCTTTACCCCAAAAACTGAAAACTGACCCTGAACCCTAAAAATACCCCTTTACCCAAAAACTGAAAACTGACCCTGAACCCTAAAAATACCCCTTTACCCAAAAACTGAAAACTGACCCTGAACCCTAAAATTAAAATATTTATCAATTAATCAATTATAATTAATTACCAATTATATTTTAATTAATTACCAATTAATAATTAATTAACAATTAATTTTTAAAAAATATCAATAAATAAATTAACATATTTAGTTAATTATAATTAAATTACTTCCCACCCTATTCCCCTATAAACCCACAACCCGCTACAGAAAATAAATTACTAAAATTAAAATATTTATCAATTAATCAATTATAATTAATTACCAATTATATTTTAATTAATTACCAATTAATAATTAATTAACAAATAATTCTAAATTATTATCAATAAATAAATTAACATATTTAATTAATTATAATTAAATTACTTCCCACCCTATTCCCCTATAAACCCACAACCCGCTACAGAAAATAAATTACTAAAATTAAAATATTTATCAATTAATCAATTATAATTAATTACCAATTATATTTTAATTAATTACCAATTAATAATTAATTAACAATTAATTCTAAATATATATCAATAAATAAATTAACATATTTAATTAATTAGAATTAAATTACTTCCCACCCTATTCCCCTATAAACCCACAACCCGCTACAGACTTATATTACACAAAAAATAAAAATTATTATTAACTTACCTTAAAATCGATATTTTTGTTGTCTATATTATGTCTAGTCGATATTATGTCCATTCTATATTTTTGATTCGATATTATGTCCATTCTATTCGATATTAATTTTCTCTAGTCGATATTTTTGTTGTCTATATTATGTCTAGTCGATATTATGTCCATTCTATATTTTTTACTCGATATTCTGTCCAGTCGAAATAATTGACTCGATATTATGACTGTACACCGATGTGTCGGTAGAATTCTCATGTTGTTCCTCCAGTTTACTTGGTTCGAATGATTTTTCTTCATTGATATAGATGTCATCACAGATATCGTAACCTCATCACTGCGGCGCGAATTCCGCCGCAGTGCTGAGCATTCCAATCGCGGGCGTGGTCATGACGGCTCCCGGCCGTCATCAGCACACGCCCACCGTGACTCATGACGGCCGGGAGACGTCATCAGCATCGATGAGGTTAAAGGAGGTTTGCATGGAATATAATAGTGGCAGCCAAGAAGCCTGACCAAGAACAGCTGAGGCATCACTTGGGATTGTTATGAGTTCCCTGGATGTTCCTGACATTTGAAAATGCTCACCTCTCTCAAACCTCACTACTATTTATCACATATGCAGGTTTTCTATTCTTCTTTTAGTTCTACTGTCCTTGGGGAGAGGATGTGGCCTAACGGCTAGGGCGGTCGACCTGAAATCAAGGGAACCGTGTTTGAATCTTGGCAAAGACGCTAACATCATGTGTTTTTCAGCAAATCACTTCATCTCCCTGTGCCTAACAAAAATGAATGCGTCCTCGGGTAACGCAACTGGTGCTCATGTAAAACGTTCTAATACCCGATACCTTCGGGTCAAGTTTGCGCTATTTAAAACTCTGGGAAAAAAAACCTTCACAAAAGAAGCTACCAGAATTGCTTAACCCCTTCGTTGCTTCTGTCCGCCAACGGCCGTCGCGAGCACTACCTCCGAAGTGCTGCGCTCGTCCGTTGGCTGTCGCGGCCCCCCACCTAATTAAACCGCCGCACCGCGGTAGAATATGCGCCAGCGGTTACGCGGTTAAAAGAACTTTACATTGCTTGTGTGTTATTCATTTCAAAACGTCATTATTAAAAAACATCTTTCAATACATTTATACATTTTATAACAGTAGTTCATCCTTCGTGGAATATAAAGATTTTCAAAGAAAAACCAAAGTGCTTGCATTGTTAACGCTCCGTCTTTTTTTTTTTCTCCGTCCATCATTTCCTTTGGTTTTTCTTTGTTCGCCATATAAAGATTTTCAGGCAGTTCAGATGTATTCTTTATGTTCAAGTTCAATAACGTTATGCATTGTAGTGTCTTGCAGATTGCGCTGATTGTCAAACAAAGATCATATACTGCACATCGTGTATGGTGTTGTTGCACACATTACATCTTCGTGTTTCATATGGTATTCTTTGCCATTATCTGATCACGAACTATGAAGTAATATTTTAAAAAAGACTCTGAGCTCCTTAGATTGCAATATTATCTCACGATAATGTAACTAATTAAATTTCGTTAGAGATTAACTTAATGATAAGAAAGAAGGGATCCTGTGGACAGAGGCCAGATCACTCATTAAATAATGTATTCTCATTGCACTCTTTAATAATTGTTTGAAAGAAGCTCTTGAATTCATAATCTGTAAACTATAGAATGTATGGCCCAGAAACACTTGGTTTAATTTTGAAATTACCAGAAGTAGCATCACACAATTCTCCTTGTAATAAAATACTCCAGCAACAGAGTTTGGACTTTACAAACAGGAGATATTCCACCTACATACGTGTGCATTAAGTACCTTTTAGTAGATTCCATCCAATCCTGCAAATGTATAATGCAGCATTGGATCCCTGCCCCAACTATTACAGAGCGCCTGTTTCTGCAATTCAAATTAACTTTGGATTGGTTGAAAGTGACGCACTGATTCTTGTTACTTGCATATGTAATGTAAATATGTAGGTTACAATAGTTTATCTTTCATGTGTAAGTCTGTTCGCTGTGTATGCATGAACACTTCAGTTGTTTTGAATTCATGTATGCATCTTTATGTATTCACCTACTAAATTCACATTATTTCACATTCTCTGTATTCATCTACTAAATTCACATTATTTCACATTCTTTAAGTATTTTAAGGGCAGTTTATGCTAACTTCCTTGGAAAGTGTGTAGAGTTGCTTCTGTATTGTAAAACATTTATCTTTGAAATGTTACGTTTCTAAATAAATGTAAGGAGAAATATATGTTAATAAAAGGTGCACGTACTTTAACTTCTAAAAACAAGAGCAGCCCTTTTAGATATTTCATATGTATCGCTCATATTTCATGTTTTTCTGCAATAAGGAGTCACAACCTCGATCACTTGCTTTCTCGGAAACTATTACAATGTTTCCTGTCTCCAGCTGTCTAGTCTCGAACAGCATTGCATACAATAATCTACAAAGCCAAACAACCTCGCTCAAGATTGGATTGCTTCCGTGTCACTCTCAGTTGCCTTGCTGTTATTGGTGGATCTCCACCCCCTCTGCACTTGACCTGTCCTTTGGAGTGTTTGGGGTTCCCTCCTAAGAAAATTCGTCCTGCTACAAGTGGTGCTTTGCTTTGAATATAAGAAAACAGTCACATTTAATCAATTCCTCCTTGTGGTCACTAGAAACACTGCATCAGAAACGTGGACGATACATTATCAATTTTGATAGACAACGAAGACCACTATAAACAAGCATTGTCAATGCCAATCACTCGCCTTTGCCCATAAAGGTAAGCGAGACCAATTGGAATTGCTTATGCTTGCTTAAGGAAGCTTTTTATTTCGTTAATAGTCACCACCTCATCGTTGAGGCACAGTGTCACAGCCAGCTGCTGTTACTGCCTTTGGGGTTCTTCGGAATGATGCTAGTTGGTCTTATTCTTGGTGGCCCAAGTAATTTTTCCCACACTTCAGTATAATGCCTCTTTGCACCTTTAACACCTGTTTGAATGATATGGGCATTTTGTGTTAATGCTGCTTTCATTTTTCTTCTGTAGATTACATAAAAATGGAAAAAGGATGGGACTTCACAAAGAAAACCTCTTGCTTCGTGGATGCACTATCAGAAATACGGAAGAGGTAGCTGGGATAGTTATCTATGCAGGTATGTAATGTTTCATTTTTAATACCTAGTAGGAGGAGGGTACTTAACTGCATTGCCAAACCTCTGGAGGCCTACGCATATTAAAAGCCCCTTAAATTACCTATTTATGCTTTCAGACGTTGTGTCCATCTGGAGGGTTTTCCATTAACTTTGCCAGATCCAGACGTAACTGATGATACCTAATGGGACATCGAATTTTGTTTTGTTAATTTTTAGGTCTTGCATAGGCAGCACTTGCGCTGTCTTGTCGAGAGATGCTGTATTCAGTATTCTGCCCAGGTATTTTATTGGCTCCTTTGACTGTCTTTTGGAAATGTTTCTTTTTCATTGGCTAATTTGTTCAATAGTCCATCCTTAGTACCTCCTTTTCTCCTGTTGTAACCTCCCATGAGGACTACCCCGTTACTTGTGTTGTTACTCATTATGTTTTATTTATAGTTTGTGAGCACTATTTTCATAATGACTTTCTCCTAGCTGCTGTTGCAGGCACGACATGCTCTCCCGCTTTCTAACCTGCTCTGTTTTCCTGACTCAGCGCGGCGCCTGATCATCGACACTACGCTTTAATATACGCGCCTTCCCCGCTTCATGTCCAGATCCACGTTTCATGCTTCGTTAGACTTTATTAGCTGCTTTGTCTTTAAGCGTGACGACGGTGCGGCTTTCTTTAGTTTTGCACAGCACGCCACTCCTGCACACTCTATGCCCTAATAAGTGCGGCACGCCATGCTTTATCCTTAAGCATGGTGACTGCGTGCCTTTCTTTTTTTTGCTCGGTGCAACATTCCTGCACGCGCTTTGCCCAGGTCAGCGATGCATGCCACGCTCTATCTTCAAAGCATTTATAAAGGAACAGTGGTCCCTCACAACATAAGTCATAAACCACATTGAACACAGAAATACACTGATGTCTATGTTTTTGAAATCCCAATGGAGTTTATACATTTATTGTATCAGATTAAAGCAACCATGAAAGTGGGACAGTATTCAACAAGAAAGGGAGCTTTGCTTTCGAACTCTGGCATTACAACATGTGGCCGAAGTGCGACCAGTAATTAAGCCGCAAAGATATATATAGCAATATTGCACATATCTACAATGAATAAATAGACAAGTATGCGTCAAGGTGCTGAGGTAGATGATGTTTCAATCTCTAACATAATAATGGGCTCATCATCAGAGCACAACAAGTGATGTCTGAGGAAAATGCCTGCATTTCATGACGGACAAGACTATGCCCACAGTGACTTTATTGAAAATCCAGTAAGGCTCGATCTAAATTCAGGTAGCATATGTATACCATAATAGTCCAAGTTAGCGAGTCCGGGCAATCAATAAAAGGAATTGTTGAGGTTGTTAAAAGACACTGAGGAATGGTACCAAACCAAGACCTTATTCATACAAATTAAAAGTTCAATTGGGAATCAAATTACAGAGAGGCCAGAATCAGCCCTTGAATGTTTCTGTTTAACAGAGACGCAATGAATGAATGGCTTTTAAGGATACCCTCAATGATACAATGATGGTGACTGGTCGAACCCGTGTTATAGTTCACCAGTGAATAGACAGGTGGCCAGACGTCACAGACCTGGTGACCTGGATTTCTTACAAAGCATCCAACCCTGGAGAGTCATATTTTACAGACCTCAACCAGTAAGGTAAACCCTAATTAATTTCCAATCACTCCTCCGGATAGATAATCCAAGAAGATTGATGTTTCTGACAAGTGCATGTTTTTCTCCAACAGCCTAACACTGTGATCTGTAGATGCTGTTTGTTTGTTCATCCGTTAGTCACATGCCCTTTGAGATAAGGCCAGCGGGATCTTGCTGGCAGTTCTGGAAGACATTAGTGCTTTTTTTTACAGTAGAACTAAAAAACCAAAAACAACTGATGAGCCTTGATGAGCCGGACATGGGCAGATATGGTATATGTGCAAGCCCGGATACTACAGATTGCCTGAGGAGAGCAGTAGGTGCTAGAGTTCCTTTGTCGACCCATAGATAAGTTTCATAGGATTCTCCTGCAATGCGCTGGTCTCCCTAATGTATGTGCCTTCTGATGGGTTCCACCATTTTGGTGAAAAAACAAAGTCAGCGTTAGAGCATTGTAAGGACAGCAGAGCTTCGGCATGCTCTTTGGGACTGTTGACTCCTGCCAAACAGTTTTTGCATCTCTTCGGATAGTTTAGAGTTCATTCCAGAGGACTGGGACAGCCTTACCAAACAATGCAGCCCACTCCCTAATTCTTTTGAAGCTCTGGAAGTAGGTCTGGCAGGCAGTGTGCAGGCTAGCAATGGCAACAGTCCTCCAGTTCCTCTTCCCTGGTGACAACGACCACCAAACAAATTTACCTTGCCCTTAGTGGTTCTTGCCTGCTTGTGGAGGGCACTCAGAGGGAGGAAAGGGGCCTCAGGCCTATCCTGGATGTCCGGTCTCTACATGCCTTTCTGTAGAATGATAAATTTGACATGCTCACACTGGTCCAGAACCTATTGGCTCTAGGCCAGGGTGATTGATTGGTGCCCCTGGAAGTGTATTTTCATGTACCTGTCCTACAGTTGTTATATGAGGTTTAAGGTAACTCATGAGCATTTTCAGTTTGATATGCTTCCCTTCGGCCTTGCCAGCCCTCCTCAGAAGTTCATGACAGTGATGGCACCTCCAAATGCCGCTGAACCTCATGACATCATCGGGTTCACTATGAGCAAGCCCAAATCTTACCCTTCGGGAGGCATACATACATTGTGGCAATTATGTACACGTTGGAGTTCAGGGCTTTCACTCTGCCGCAACAAGTCCAGGACTTTTGGACTCTAATCCTGATGTTTCAGGCTAAGTCATGCTAAGATCAGCTGTGAGACTTCATGGTATCCCCTTCCTTCTTTGCCAGCTATGCCAGGTGGCACCTGTGCTCCCTGCTATGAAATGTTAAGTTCCAGTGAGCACAACATCAAGCCAGTCTGGCTGATGCCATTCAGGTCTTGGAGGAGATTTGCAGTGATGGCTTCTTGAACACATCAATCCAGTAGCATGCTCCTCTGTCTTCCCTACCCAGAGCTGATGGTGGTGATGGACATGTTCCTGCTGGGCTGGAGAGGTCATCTGGTGAAGGTGGAGATAAGAGGAATTTTGAGCTGGCTCCATATCAGTCTGCTTGAGTCGCAGGCCATTCTTCTGACTCTGAAGCCTTCCTGCAGTCCATCAAGCGGAGGCTTATTCAGGTTCTCACAGACAAAACCAGTACCATGTGGTACTGCAATAATCAGGATGGAATGGGTCATAGGTCCTGTGTCTGGAGGCTGTGCACCGCTTCAGGTGGGTAGAGTGTCAGTACATCTACCTTATCACACACACCACATAGCATGAACTCTAAATGCCAGGACAGATAACCTGAGCAGGCAGTGACTGGCAGATCACAAGTGGCAACTACATCCAAAGGTGGCACAGGGAGTCTTCCAACAGAGGGGAGAACCATAGCTAAATATTCTTGCCACCTTCGGGAACGTGTAGTGTTGAAAGTTTTGTGCACTGGAGTTCTCTCATTAACAAGTGGTAGGCAATTAATTCCAGCTGGAATGGAATATGGGATTCCTGTACGCCTTCCTATCCCTGCCGTGAGTTCTGAAAAAGATTGGGAAAGACTGGGCCCAAGTCTTTCTAGTGGTTTCAGATTGGGCCAGGAGAGTGTGGTAGCCGAATCTCTCGGGCATGAGCATCTGTCCTCGGATCAGGCTGCCACTTCACAAGTGCCTCCTTTCTCAGCAACAGGACAGTGTCCTCCCCCTGAATCTACGCAATCCACACCTACATGTGTGGAGCTTGAGCGTTGGCAACTGACTGTGTTAGATCTGCCGCCTGAAGTGGTTGATGTCTTCCTTGTCACCAGGTGCCCTTCCATGATAACCATTTTTGCCAGGCGCCGGAACAAATTTGTGGCCTGGAGCATTCACAAGACTGATTTCATACAGGTAAAGATGTCAGACATCCTTGTGTTTGTTTTATCTTTGTCCCAGCAAGGTCTTTCAGTGGGCATTTGTAAAACTTATGTCTGCCTTTCTACATTTGCCAAACCAACTGACCTGCTGTGATTCTATTTATTAATGTTTTGACTTACATGTTTTCTCCCAAATCATTTGTGTTGCCTCAGTGGGACCTTAACTTGGTTTTGATGTTTCTCATGTGCACCCCTTTCTAACCCATGCATAGCTACTCACTGCGTATAATGACATTAAAGTCCATGTTCGTCATTGAGATTATGTCATCTATCTTGGCAGTCACACTGCACCGCCTTTTCCCGGACAAGTTGGTGCAGCATTTGTGCCAAAAGTTGTGGCTCCCATCCACAGTGGGCAATGTTCCTGCCCATGACATCTTCCAGACTGCAATTTGGGCATTAGTGCCTACGTTCATAAATGGCTATTGCTTTGAAAGACAGGTCCAGTGGGAAGGGCATTTTCCCCACTTAGTCTTGCAAGACCTTTTGGTCTGAGCCCACTCACAGACCTTCCACCTGATTAAATGCTGCTTTGATATCTATTCTAAGGTGAGGAATCTGCAGTTAGAAGTATCCATCAGAAGAACAAATTACTTACCTTTGATGAGCCTCTTTCTTGTGGAAACTCAATCTAACAGCAGATTCCTTACCTCCCTCCCATCTCTCCTTTCTGTGGATGATCCCCTTTTTAACATTTAAAAAGGTCCAAGTTTGTACTCAGCACACTGTTATGGTGGAGAAGTGTGGCTCACTGGTTAGAGGAGGCAGACCTGGAAGCAGAGGTCAGCCCGGGACCAGGGTTCAATTCCCGGCTCGGCGGGGTCTTGAGTCCTAAAATGTCCATGGACTCGACAATTCTCGCTCCGGTGCCTACTCGATTCACGGGTTCACACTCTGCGACTCTGGGCAATAGCTTGCTTAATCTCCACAACGGCCCCTCGCGGCGGGATGCCTGGCTTTCACCTTGCGGATACCCTGCCGGGGTTATCTCACAGGGGAATACCAGGATGGGTTCCCTAAGCAAGCGCTTAGAAACCGCTCGGTGATTTGCGTTATATAAATTCCTGTACATTTACATTTACATTTATCAAAAATTGTTCACACCCCACAAGGGTGCGTAAAGGTAAAATACAAGAAATTTCCATCAGCAGACAGGGATGTTGCACGTGGGAGCATTGCTTTGGAGAAAGATTTCTGTATCCTGTCTCGCGCCTGGGAAATATTGCAAAGTGAGAAATCTACTGTTAGATAGTGTATCCACCAGAAAGAGTATGGCCAAAGGTAATCACTTGTTTGTTTGAGCCGGGCCAGCTTCTTCCCTAAAAATAGTGATGTATTGTGTTGCTAGGGAAGGACCTAAGGGGGAGTAGCATGAGCGGGTATGCATGTGTATGACATTTTTTTACAGTGCAAACTTAACCAAAGGCAGCATAGTGCTCGCTAGGGTCAAATGCAAGCATAAAGTTAACAAGTGATATGAGAGGTGGGTGGCCTGTGGACTGTCAATGAATTGTTATGTTGCGTTCTTTAAAGATCTGCATGTGTAACTCTGTCCTAAATTGGAGCAATATTGGGGCGGTCCTGATGGCTACTGGAATGTTATTCCAAAATCTGGATGCATAAATGGAAACGGTGGGTGGACGTTGAGTTTGGTGGGGCAGCACATAGGTTTGGGCAGAACAGCATATGTGCTTGCCATGTTCACAGGTGTATTGGCAAAGTATGCACACTCCCAGTACCAGGGATGACACCCTATGCCTATTCATGATCTGCTATTTTGCTTTATTTTGTCTCTGCAGGACATGAAACCAAAGCACTTTTGAATAATAAGGGACCGCGTTATAAATGCAGCAAACTTGAAAGGCAGATGAATACTGATGTACTGTGGTGTGTACTCATACTTCTAATAATCTGCAGCTTTTCCGCAGTCGGTAAGTTTTTTTTCGCACACAAGTCTGCAACTTTTACGGCATAATTATGGATTCATCTCTTTTGCCACCTAATTTGCATGATTTGTAAATAGAAATAAAATGTTTGTCGCTCAGATGGATGAAACGAACACTACCAGAGAATGTGCTACATCATTTCCTTTTGTTCCATATAATTTAGATTACCTTCCTACATAATTTCGCCCTCCATGGTGCTGCATAATCCTTGTAGCCCTGATAGCGGTAAAAGTCTGCAGAGTGGTTTAGGGTCTGTCATTATATCATGTTGAAACCCATATTTCACAGAGAACCATGACATATTATCGATATTGAACAGTTCACTGTAAAACGTGTTTTTTTATACCAGTGCATTTTCTGAAAGAAAAGCACTCCAACATTTAACTCAAAAATATATCTCAGACACATAATTTTTGTGTGCCAGCGCTACATTTTTCCAAAGGTGTGCGTGTGCTAGGAGACATACATAGCATGCAATTAATGATCTGACGACAGCTGTTAAAGTGTTTGTTGATGACGTCAATCTCACAGCATAATTAAGCTGCAAGAAACCTGTGGGACCAGAGCAGCTAGCAGAGGAAATGTGAAATCTTTATTAAGTTCAGCGTTTCTGCAGTCACTGCCTAGTTATTATAATGTTAATATGGTCTACTGTAGGCCAATGCGGTGCCACATAGCACCTTTCTTTTCAGTTCCCACACCCCACTTTGCACCCAGACACGAGGCGACTAAAGTATAGATTTAATTAACATTTTCTACTCTAGGGAGGCTTAAAATGCAAGATAAAAATGCATATGTAATATTGATTCAGCACACGGGCTCCAGGAGAGGGCTGGAATGGGGCCCAAAAGCAACTCTGGCATTTTCTGCCAGAACAGCACTCATAATACGTGAAGCACTACAAGGGAGATTTTTGGGGATGATGGAATTCAAATCCCCCCACCCCCCAAAAAAAAAAATTGTAACACATTTTTACAACACCAATAACTGCGGAGACGTTTTTATGGAGAACACAAAAAAGGTGGCAAGCATGGGGAAAAGATGAATTTAGACCAAACGTGTTTTATTTGAAACTTCAGTGTCTGTGCTGTTCTTAACGGGCTAAGGGACTTCCAGAACCTTGCTGAGTAGAGAAGTACAGTACAGATGAAGAGGCTTTTCTGTACAGTGCAAACAGTCTGAGGATGCCATGCATGTCATTTTTTCAAAGATGCTGGGTGCATGTGCGGCCCCCAGCAACATAAGCTGAAGGATTTCCCATCTCAGTCCGTTAAAGACATACCAGTGTTTCATAGTGAAGTAATGTGGAGGATGGGTCCATTGCTGTGCTCTTAAAAGACTCTACAGCTCAGGTACACTTTGCATGGTATTCTGAATACCCCAGGGTGCATGGTTCCCCAATAGTTCCCTTTAATAGTGCTCAAAGTACTATGCACACTCAGTATGAATAGACTTCTTCAGCTAATCCAAGGCAAGCAAGCCCACCCAGTGGATTCCCCAATGGATTGCCCAGAAGCTTATGCATTTAGTCATTCACAGAGGAAGGGAAGCTTTTTAGGAAGGATGCAGACATGTGGACAGTCGCGGCGCGTCCGTATGGGCTGATGGGCTATGCCCCCTCAACTTTTTCTTGGCAGGACGAGTGTCTGTCAGGCTGAACAGAGGTCAGCCTGGCGAACACTCTTCTTGTTTGGGTCTGGCTGCCAGGAGCTAGACATACACTATATGTGCATGCTCTTGGTTGTCTGAGCTGAATTTTGGGTATTCCTACACTTTGCCAGGCTGAGGGATTCACAGCTCTGTGGGCTTGACATCTTTAGCCTGGCAAAAGTGTCTCAAGGGCCTCCCCCTTGTGACGAGGGGGACCGCCACTGATTGTCTCGGATCTGGGCGCTTCAGTTTTAAACCCCGAAGAACCCAGCGCCGAATTTCAATCAATGGCACCTCATCAAAATATGGGGTGGGGTGGAGTGTGGGATCAGCCGTCTTACTGACCCCATCCCATTCTGTGATGAGAGGAGGCAGCAGTCCAAACCCTCTTGGGACCTCCAAGGCTTCCCTCTTTACAGTGAAGGTAAGTTTAATGTGTTGTTTTATGTTTGGTGCATGTGTGTATGTATGAATGTATATTTGCGTGAGTGTTGTAAATGGGTGTGTGTGTGCGCATGTGTGAATGCATGGGTGTGAGTGAGTGTGTATGTGTGCGTGTTGCGCTCCTCCCCCTCCCTGGTGTAATTACCGGCTGCCACTGGATGTATATCTATTTTTCTGAGTGTGTAACACTTTATGAAATGTAAAGGAACAGCAGCACTGTCCTGAAGTAATGGGGAGCAGTGCAAAATGTCCACTACTGTGTGGAAGCAGCAATGAATGCATGGAAGAATCAATGTATGAACGGATTGGCAAGCAGATTAGTAGATGGATGGTAGTGTTGAGTGAATGGAGACACAAATGTATGTAGACATTAATACAGGGATGGGGAGATGAATGAATGGGTGGGTGGGTGCAGCCATGAATGCATGCATCAATGAATGGAGATTGAACACATGGCTGCTTGGCTTAATACATGAATCAATAGTTAAATGGATAAGGAGTGGGGCGATCAGTTAATTCAAGAATGGGTGACAATGAATAAAGGAATTTATGTACGTGGAGCAAATCATTTCGATGCTCTGATTAAAAGTGGGTGCCCTGGTTTTCATTTTAGATTCTGCATCACCCTCCTCTAAAACTGCCACCAACAATCCTTGTGATACATGCACAGCTTGGATTCTTGACTGAAATCCATATACGGCTGTGCAAGTCCTCCCTCTGCACACTTCACACAGCCTAGACAAGTGCACTCAGCCTGCACCATCAGCAGGCAAGTGTTATGCACATGCTGGGTGGATAACACTGAATTGTTAGCTTATCTTGCTGAGCAAAACGTAATCTTCCCTCCTCCTCTAAGTAGCTTTCTTCTCTCTTGCACCTGTTCAATACTGCAGGCTTGCAAATGAACATTCATTCTCATGGTGGGGCTCATGATTTAAATAAAAGCCTGCAGGGTTACTAAATCACAACAAACCTCAGAGTATCCCTGTGCCTTATGAGAGAAACTGGTTCATTCCACTACTAGACACCACTTCACTGAGACGTGGGAAAAAAGAATACTATTCCTTTTTTATATACAACCTTCACCCACTCTAGTAGTGGCATGCTTCATCATCGGGTTCACCCTGACTCCCAAAAGTCAGGGTAAGCTTGACCATGTTCCAGGGAGCTCTTTGTATATGAGTATGTTGGGGCAGTTACCTGTATAAAAAAATTCCTCATCCACTCCCAAAGTATCCCTTTATTAGTGGGGTGGATGGGAAATGATTAAAATAAACTATAACAAGGGCAACAAGGACACAATAGTCATATGCTCCTTATGGTGCCAACATTTGTCTGTCCTACCCTGGTGGCCTTACAAAGTCCTAGGCATTTGTCTGGGCAGATTTGCTTTACTAATACTCCCCCTTTGGCGTTTCTATACTCAGAGTTTTTTTTATTGTAGCATGCACTCTAAAATATAGGCATGAAAAGGCAGTGAATATTTGCCTAGTCAATTGGTACCTGTACATGAAGATATATAAAGAAAAACAAGAAGATATCAGTCCTAATATGGGTTCACATGTCGTGCACAAACACAGAATCTTGTGCCTATCAACTCTTATACTCAAGATCAATAGATCCTGCAACATAATTACTAGTGCTGGTATCACACAAACGTGGCATTTCTATTCCAGTAAACAACTCTGCAATCAATTGAAGATTAATTGAGCCGTTAGGTGTGGCTAGCATACATAGATTTTGACATGCGCAGGGATTGAGGACATACCTGGCAGTGGGTATTTCAAACCACTCGGGGGCAGAGGGAGGTTGGCCTTGCAGTCAAAGTCTAATAACCCCATCTGAAAATGGACCAAGGGGTAAAGAAAGTGCCAAAAATATCAGCACAGAGAAAATATACACGATGTAAGTTGATGTCGATATTATTAATGCGGAGAATGCGGCAGGCATTGGTCAAAGGAAACAAGGCTACTCGTGAAGCGCCGACCGGGTCATCCAAGTCCCAGGATTACTGATATCTTCAAGGGTCCCTTCCATCCATGTACATATTATGGTCCGCTCACTCTCTGCTTGTGGCACGAGTACCGCTCGAGGAAAGGTTTGTATGCGCTGAGGCCGACTCGGCTGGACCAGGTTAGCGGCGGTGATCAGTCAATGATGCACAGAGTGCATCCGTAATTGAGTGCCCGAAGGATGATGGGGCCTGTAGTTCGTATGGCCACAGAAGGGCATTCGAACCAAATGCCTATAGTCATGGTCTCAAATGCCAGAGAAGCTAAGAGCGCGTGTGTCATGGTGTGGCTAATGGATCATGGGAAATGAAGTTCACAATGTTCAATTTGCCCATATTGTGAAGGCACCAGTGGTGCTTGTGTCATGAGTCCCAAGGATCCAGGGACATGTGGTTTGATTCGATTTGATTTGATTTGGGGATTTGTATAGCGCCCGGCTACCCTACAGCTTCCCCGCTCTGACTATGAGAGCTGTGGTAGGAGATGGAACCCATTAGTGGTTTAGAGGAAATAGCCAGGTCTTCAGTTTTTTCTGAATGCCATTTCATTTTGCAGCCCTCTTAGGTCGAATGGTAAATCGTTCCACAGTTTTGGAATCAGGTGTGAGAAAGATCTGCCTCCCCATCTGGATTTTTAAATTCTGGTGGTGCGGAGGAGGTGTACATGAGATGACCTTAGTGGTCTGATGGGGACATGTGCCGAGATCAGATGTCTGAGTTTTTCTGGGCCTTTATTATTTACTGCCCTGTGAGCGATGCACAGGGATTTGCTACTGGTAACCAGTGTTATTGTTAACAAAGTAAACATTTCATGTGGTGTAACTAAACATCTAGTTAACTTAAATTCAACGAACTGTGATGGACCACAATCACGGTGTATCCTTGAATATGGATGGGTCAATCATACTAAATTATGAAGGAGCCAGGGCCGGACTGGCCATAGCGGGCACCGGGCAATCCCCCGGTGGGCCGCACAGGTGGGGGCCCTCTAACAAAAACGGCCGAAAACCGGCCGCGGCAAAGAGCTCGGCGGCACCTCCAACCCCCACCCCCTTGAGTTGGGGAGGAAGGGGGGGTTGGGTGTCGAGCAATTTGCCAGGGCCGGTTGTTGTTCCGAGTCCGGCCCTGGAAGGAGCAGAGCGCTCCCTAGGCTGTCAGTAGTGTTTATACACTGTGAGAAGGGAACATACCTCATCCCCTATTTTTAAGAAGAGAGTCAGACACTCTGCTATATGTGGCTCAGCGAAAGGACAGGGGACTACCCTTGCCTGCATGAATCTTTTACAGAGCAGCGAGGGAGGTAACAGTAACCTTGGGTTTCATTGCTCCTAATGAGCCTGTCTGTGTTCGTTACATGCCGGTGAGATGTGTCCCCCCTCCTCCCTTCAAGCATCTTCTGGTGAGCTGAACAGGGGATGCGTTAGCCTGCTATATTGGCCATGTGCCTCGATGCCCTGTCTTTGTTGTTCAACGGTGGTATCAGTTCCTTACACTTCTTGACTTGCACCTGTTGTTTTTCTTTAAACCTATAAAACAAGGATGGGGGTCTATGTGGGTGGGAGGGGGTATTTTAAGTAATTCTTCGCTGCTATTAAAGAAAAGCACGAGGCCCTGGCGAGTGACCTCCCTTTAGACAGGTGACAGTACCCAGGCTCGGGGCTCTGTCTGCACAAACAGCTGCCCTGGCAACGACAAGTGCCACTTCAGCAAAGTGCAGCCGCGCGTCGAGCTCCGTTCAAGTGATGTTTTACTGTAGCCTGCCCTGGCAGTGAGGCTTGGCTGGCATATCTTGTATGGCGAGTCCCCGACAAGGGGTGCGGCGCGCAGAGGCGTTCTACCTGGGTCTTTAACGCACATTCACAAGGGGCTCTTAAACTGCTTGGTTTGTGCTCGCGTGAGTTTGGGTGCACGCGCACTCACTTGCAGAGGACACTAGTATGTTCAACTCTGGACCATAGTATTTGTATTGGGTTTGAGTGTGCGGGAAGGGAACACGAAGGTGCTCGTGTGTTAAGGGCCTGAGGAAACACAGGTTCCAGCTCACCATTGCCGATTCTCATTTGTAAATTGCCCAGTACTCCCCCCCCCCCCCCCTCCCCCACCGTAAGTTCCAGTACCTGTGTTATTGGTGCTTCCGGGTTGAGAGAATACTAACGTCTTGTTCCCGCTTGAGTCATAATCGGCCCTTTTTGTAGGAACTATCACAAAAATAAACCGTATTATTGCAAAGTAAAGCAATGTTTATTTTTTGTTGTACTGAAGTAAATGAAGGCAAATAAGTCAAACTAAAATATACCAAAACTAAATACATTTCCTAAAATAAATAGAAATAAATAAATCTGCTAAAATAAATACAATGGCCAGTTAATATATGTAAAATGTAGGCATTGACCCAAGTTAATGCCCCGGCAGCTCCATTGTCTTCAGCCAAGATTCCCAATGTTAGACTAATGTTCTGATTTGTTACCTTTGCTGCAAATTGTAAAGCGCTCTGATATCCTTCGGGACCAAGTTCGCGCTATATGAAGCTTTATAAATAAAATAATTAAATCTAGCCACAGCTAGAGAGAGGCAGCTGGGACAAAACTATTTAATACAGAGTCGCTAGTTTACAATAGGTGGGGAGATAACATATAACACTCATCGATAGAATAACGTGAATATGGAGCCCTACTGTGTGTAATAGTCATTGTCGAGTGTGGGAAGCAGCCTCTCTGGGAACCTGTAATGTATACAAAATCTTGCAGTCAAACTTTCCTGTAGCGTTTTGAAAATGTGTTCATGTCAATTCTAGGTAGCGTAATAAATTTGATAGTTTTGATAATCACTATTGTAGTTTCTAGTATGTGCTTTTCTTCGGCTTTTTTCAACACACTAATTCTACTTTTGTTCATGGTCCCATGTTTTAGTATGCCTCACTTACAGCACTTACCGCTATATGTATCAAGCTATTTAGCATTCGCAAAGGCCGAAATTCTGCGAATTTCGGCCTTTGCGAATGCTAAATAGACAAATGGAATGTATCAAACAAGTTTGATGCAAAATAAGGATTAGCAAAATTTGCTAATCCTTATTTTGCGATTGCACTTAAGGAATTGCAAATTTTGCGATTCCTTAAATGCAATGTATCAAATAAATATTATGGAAAAAATGCCATTAAGGATTAGCAAATTACCACCAACTTCTAGTTGGTGGTAATTTGCGAATTCTTATCAAAAAGCTTTTTTGAAAAAAAACACAGGTGCCATATGACGCCCATACATGCCCTTAGGGCATGTATGTGCGCCATATGCCCCCAAATGTCTTTTTCAGGGGTGCAGCAGGGTGTTCTTGAGACACCCCTGCACCCTTGAAAAAATTCCTAGTTTGCGATTAGCTAATTGCTAATGCAAATTGCACTTTCATTCCTATGGGCCTCCTGGCCCATGGAAATGAATGGGTAATTTGCGATTAGCAAATTGCTAATCGCAAATTAGGAATGCTAAGGAATCGCTATTGAAAAGCGATTTTGTACATACATACCATTTTGCATTTCCTAAATAGCGATTCCTTAAAATTCGCTATTTAGGAAATGCAAAATGGTTTGTTGATACATATAGCGGATAATGGCTTGACTAATGTAGTTGTACGCCAAACTTCATCCACATTTGGGCTGCTAATTCCTCCATACAGGGACCTTAAGTCACAGGCTTAAGTACCAAGCAGCTTCAATTGTTAAATCTTGCAATATATGCAAATGATAGATCTGCCTTACATGTGATGTCACTTCCTGTCGTGATGTCACTTCCTGTCGTGATGTCACTTCCTGTCGTGATGTCACTTCCTGTGACCACGCCTACCTTGGAGAGTCCCCCCACTTCTTTTTTTAGGACTTGTGCCCTGTTTGTAGCACTGGCAGGAGCAATGGGTGCCGCATGCTGGAGTGCCCCCTTATGAATGGAGACAGCTGTGAGGGTTATGTTGTGTACAGATGGAAGGCGCTCTGCCTATAGTAAACGTTACAGTGTAGTCGGAGAATAATGTTTGTGGCGTGGTGCGTGAAGAGCGAACGGGATAACCCTAACCGTTCATAGAAAATCAAAGACCTTCAATAATGAGAAAAAAGCAAAGCTCTCGCAACCACAAGGCAGTAATTAGCATAAAAAACAGTAATGACAATAAAGTGGAGAACAACAGCAGATCTTATATTTTCAAAATTCCAAAGGACGTTTATTTGGATCCACATTCAGCCGACACGTGTTTCGTCGTGTTCAATAGTTGAGTCAACACGACTCTTCAGGGCTGGTAAAAGACCCAGGCATCTATAGGTTAATGCAAAACGTCGGTGTTGTAGAGCGATGAATCCTGTATATGAATTAAAAGGTGATCATAGTATGAGTAATCCAAAATACTAGGTTCCGGGTTGGGAATGCAACTAGTTTTCAACGTAGGCGCTCACTGAAGCGCATTGGAGAGCGAATGTAGAGACTAGACACGTGTAAGTGTCAGAAGTTACCGGGAGGGGATCCAATAGGAAGGACTGGAGTTATTTGTTTAATTTTCATTAAATATGCGGTGCGCTAAAATTTGGAATCCCTCCTCTGTGTGTTCCCGGTCGCCGTGTTCCATGGACCTTCAGTGAGCGCCTACGTTGAAAACTAGTTGCATTCCCAACCCGGAACCTAGTATTTTGCATTACTCATACTATGATCACCTTTTAATTCATATACGGGATTCATCGCTCTACAACACCGACGTTTTGCATTAACCTATAGATGCCTGGGTCTTTTACCAGCCCTGAAGAGTCGTGTTGACTCAACTATTGAACACGACGAAACACGTGTCGGCTGAATGTGGATCCAAATAAACGTCCTTTGGAATTTTGAAAATATAAGATCTGCTGTTGTTCTCCACTTTATTGTCATTACTGTTTTTTATGCTAATTACTGCCTTGTGGTTGCGAGAGCTTTGCTTTTTTGCCCCCTTATGAATGCCCTGGCGCATAATATTTTCCTAAAAATTGAGCACTGCCTTGGAGCCAGTCAAATGCTAAAAAAAATGTTCTTAAAGAGAGTGCGGTCTGACTGGGTGCCCTTCAAAACATTTATTTTTTGCATTATTAGTATTTTTAAATGCTGAAGCACAGCAGGACACCAATTACTGCCTGTTGCACTAGCTTCCATATCGTAGACAGGCAGGCAGTAATTAGAAGGCCCTGAGCTCCAACTCCTCACCCCTGTCACAGGAGCCTGCGGCCAACCTGAGAGGGTAGCAGCATGTGTCGTTTGTTGCACAATTACCCCCCGGCCATCCAATCCCCCTCTGGCTGCTGAGTGATGGCTACTGTGAGCAGGGACACTGCAGACCAGCTGACAGCCCCAGGTTCAGGGCTGTGACCTCAGCTGACTTACATAACCCCAGGAGCTGGTGAGAAAGTGGGGCCTGATGGTGGGACCACCATAGTGGACTGCCTGCCCCCCAGCAGCAAATTTGACACCTAGCAGCAAAAGATGCCCTACCTTCGGAGATTTCTTGAGGAATGCCTGGTTCCTATTAGGGCCTCTTCGGACCTGAGAGACGCCATGTTTGCTAGTACTTGTTTTCCTGGGAGAGGTGTGGCGCAGCCGCCAGAGCGGCTGACTTTGGAGCGTGGGGATTCGTGGGGAAATAAGGAAAAACTCCCCATTCATTCCTATGGGCCAAAAGGCCCATAGGAATGAATGAGGAGTATTCCTTATTTGCGATTAGCAGTTTGCTACTCGCAAATAAGATAGCGATTTGAAGGGTGCCAGGGGTGTCCAAAGGACACCCTGTAGCACCCCTTAAATGCACATTTGAACAGGTGTTGCGCACACACATGTCCAAAGGACATGTGTGTGTGTAACATGCAAAAGAAAAAAATGCACTTAAGTGCTTTTTACACTATTTTCGCAATTTACCACCAAGTCAGACTTGCTGGTAAATTGCGACCAAATATTGCAATTTCGCAATTTCTAATTGGTTGATGAATTGCATTTAAGGAATCTCTATTAGAGATTCCTTAAATCCAATTCCTCGCAAATATGCGAATTCTTAAATAGCGATTTTTGCATTTGGGTTGATGAAGCCCAAATGCAAAAATTGCACTCGCAAAAGGCAAGATTCTGAGAATCTTGCCCTTTGCGAGTGCAATTTAGCTTGATGAATCAGGCTGTAAGGTTTTTGCTTTTTTCGCAATTTAAGAAATCGCAATTTATTTGCGATTTCTTAAATTGCGATTGCATTTAAGAAATCGCAATTTTGCGATTTCTTAAATGCAATGCATGATTTTTTTTATTGCGAAATCGCAAATAGGTAGTGGTAAATTACCATGAAGTTAACCTTCATGGTAATTTGCGAAAACTTTCAGAAGTGCATTTTTGAAAGTTTCATTTTACACACACACGTGCCCTTGGGGCATGTGTGTGTGAAAAATGTACGATGTAAATTTGCGATTCCTTATTAGCGAAAAATAAGGAATCGCTAATAAGGAATAGCAAAATGGTATGCAAGAAGAAATCACTTTAAAAATAGCGATTTCTTAAAATTCCTTAATTGCGATTCGCAAATTGCGAGTCGCAAGTAAGGAATACCTCCCCATTCATTCCTATGGGCATAGAGGCCCATAGGAATGAATGGGAAGAATTTTCAATTTGCGAATCGCAATTAGCGAATCGCAAAATGAGAATGCGATTTCAAGGGTGCAGGGGTGTCCAAAGGAC
Source organism: Lissotriton helveticus (assembly GCF_964261635.1). NCBI lineage: Eukaryota > Metazoa > Chordata > Amphibia > Caudata > Salamandridae > Lissotriton > Lissotriton helveticus. The sequence goes on from NC_136069.1 coordinate 1,259,434,398, forward strand.
TCTCTGTTGCATCCCTGAAATTGATCTGTGCACATATGTTGCGCACACACATGCCCATAGGGCATGTGTGTGCGCAACATGAAACTTTGAAAAATGCACTTTAGTGCATTTTTCAAAGTTTTTGCAAATTACCATGAAGTTGTACTTCATGGTAATTTGCAAGCCCTATTAGCGAAATCGCTATTTTAAAAACTTTAATGCATTGCATTTAAGGAATCTCAATCTGAGATTCCTTAAATGTAAGTAATCGCAATTTAGCGAATTCTCAATTTGCGATTTTTGCATTTGGGATGATGAATCCCAAATGCAAAAATACCGGTCGCAAAGGGGCAGATTCTGAGAATCTGCCCCTTTGCGAGCGGTTTTTAACTTCATGCATCTGGGCCTTAGAGACCAAGATTTGATTCGTAAATATTGCTTGCTGTAGTCTACACCCAGAAGATGGCCTTCTATAACCTCACTCTAAGTGTTATTTCATATTGATTCATACCATATTTGACACAAGAGCTGGTGAGATACAATTGATTTACAGGGAGTTAGTTTGCCTCTACCATAGCTTGAGTCTGTGTGTGCATCTCATAATTATACTCCACATCTTCTGTGACTTGATCTTCTGCTACTTCCATTCCAGGCAGCCAGCCATAAGAGACTTGAACTCAAGAAAGCTGTACATCACAGCCCCTGAATCAGATGTGTAAGGATCTTAGATTGGTGTGTCAATATTGTACCAGTGACACTGCAGTCTAGGCCCCATGATGCTGTCATTGATGAGCCCTAACAATTCACACTGCAAGACCCCATCCTTACATTCATTCTCTGTTTCTGCCCAGCACCACTCCTTGAATGAAAGCTTAGAGCATGAGAGTTATATCTAATAATTATGGACTTTGCAGGCAAATATAAGTCTAGGTCTCTGTTCTTTTCACTACCAATTCATGTTCTCGTGCCAAATGACCTTCACCAGTACTCTGAAAGATTCATCTGTTGTGATGGCAACAGTTTATTATTGCCAATTCAAAATAGCATATGCTCATTATGGAGGTGTTTCAATCAGAGAATTATGAAGTACGGTCACAAAGGATATTGTCAGAGAAATTCATAGTCCTGCTATAGTATTCTCATTATCACAAAAGATTTGCAGTTTCAGAAACAGCAGTATTTATAGTCTCTCAAAGGGTACCTTGCAGGTTCTACTTCCTTATCTACTCGACCTTTGGTGCACATCCATTACAGGAATATTAGCATGGATGCGTTGCACTCAAGGTACGGCCACAGGTTCTCCTCCGCATATGGGTTTTCTCCAGCAACAAACAATGAGATCCCACAGTAGCCACCTCTTCTGGGAGTGGTACAGTCAAGAAGTGTTGTATGGATGATTGGGTGTTTATATATACTCGTACGATTGAAAAATTTCCACAAGATGACAAACTGCAAGAACTGGAACTCTACAGCAGGTGGACTTCTTGTGGGGGGAGCTTAAATGGACAATGGGTTTTCTTTTTTCGGACAATACACTCTTCACTAATGTGTATGGGAATATTGCAGTATCAGCGGAGGGTCCGGAGCAATAAAGTTAGCAGTGTTGGGCCCTTAACAAATGTGTGACTGGACGGCAATGCTCCTGCTCCCACCCTGGGTTAGGAGTTGCTAACTAGATAAATGGAAAACGCTCCTTTGTCAATTGGCCATACCAAAAGTAAGGTATTTGCATGGTGTATGGTTAACACTCTAGTTTTTGGCAGAATGCACTACTAACTCACAGGGATAGGAGCTAGAGTGATTTTATAGTCCTGACGAAGGCTGCAGACCCCGATCAAGGTTGGCCGAAACATGTTGTGACAGAAATTGGAGCGATGTTAGGATGATAATGCCCAGAGTTCATTCATTCATTATTTTTAGACTTGTCTGGAGAACCCAGAAATAAAGCAGCAGAATTGATGGGGTATCCCCAAAGCACTTTTAACTTCTAACTATTAAAAATCTAATCCCGTTTTAAAATGTAGAGCTTACAATTTTCTGAAGCTCCACCCCATTTGATGCTGACACAGGGAATGTAGTAGCATGCCTGATGATGAAGCATGCAATGAACAGTAGGTGTGGGAGAGTAGATTTGATATTTTCATAAATCTATATTTGTGAGATAATGTTGCATTGATAGCAGCTGGAGACTGAGCTATCGCTACAGTGATTACCATATGAAGTGTGCTATTTATGTTTCTCCTTAGTCTTGTTTTTGACCTCATTGGTTGTACGCAGTGTAACAAATGCCCTTCTCGGTTGGCCTGTGGACACCATATTTATGGTCATAACAACTGTTTGTATTGCCATTCACACTCTTGAGCATGACCCTGATGCCACAACAGCTGGCTCCCCGACACGCTCTGTGCTCCCAGCAGCTACTTACCTAACAAGGAGAAGCCATCCTGATCAAAATGTATATTTGTGCTGAGAAGGATTAGCCCTGATTCTTTCTATTGCCAATACTTCCCTAGGTTTTTAATACCCTGTCTCCAATGATGGGTCAGAACTTATCTTCTAGTGTTAGACAATAACATGTTTTGCTGGGAGCTATTGCTCATAGATGAACTTACAGCTGCTCTTATCCATTTCATACCCCTGATATGGTTTAAGCTCCAGAATCCCAAATGCAGAAGTTAGGAGCATGACCCTTACACATCAATTGATGTGCTTTCCTCTACAAACTGTCTCCGACATAGCCCCGAAGTACACAGGAACCTTTTCTTAGTTTGACATCAGAAATCAGCATGACATAACAATACCAACATTTTCCCATGCTGCAGTTCAAGTCTACTCTTTCTAGTAGTTTTCTAGTATTTTCATAGACGTTCACACATCTCTATTTGGGCTTACCTATCCAAAAGCTCCTCCTATCTCTACATGTATTTCCATCTTGGATCCTCGATCAGTGTTTTGAGGATTCTAAATATACTAGCCACCAAACATCTTTATCTCACAGTAGGTAGAGATGAAGGACACAAAAGCTTCCTTTTTCTGGTGACTGACATTCAGATTGAGGGATGCGTGATATACTTTATCTGCCACTACCTGAACCTCCCCTGTACTAAAAACGTTAAAAGATGTGTATATGCCTCAAAGGATTTACTTACCGGGGTCATTTGTTGGTTAAAGTGTATCAGAGGTAATGGTTAAGGAAACATACGAGATTTGGTTTGGACAGTTTAAGTACGTTATTCCCTAACTGTATTGTTGCACATCTACCACATGCATTCTCTATGAGAAATACCGTATAGCTTGTGCCAAGCTACCAAGTGTAAGCAAAGTGGGAGTTTAGTCACATAATGACTGTGATCTCTCTCTTCTGTAACCAGCCATCCAGTTCCTTATACTGATGTCTCTGTCTATGACAGAAATAGTTTCTTTTCCTTAACACATTTATTTTTCTCTGATAAGCCACGTTTCTAGCACCGTTTTACGCTACCATTTGCATGATTTATTATACACACACAGTTCACTTAGATCTTCGATAACACTCGCACTTTGCTATCCCTGTTGACTTACTACGTGTATATCACCTACTTGATGATTAACAACGCACGGTACGTTCCGGCACGCTGGCTATTCGCTTGTGTATTCTCCTCTATTTATTTAGAACCCGTTTCTTTCACCTTGACACTATGTAAGCTTCCCGTGACACTTGGGTGACCACAACCCACAAGCCTATTCCCCGCCCACTTCGAGCACTTCAACCAATATTCACTGCAGTTACAGCTCCTTTTAACTAATATGAGTTGCCCTCTGGCCCCAGAACAAAGTCCTTAGTATTTCTTAACATGTTTTTTCTAGAACATTCCCCCTGAAGAAGAGCCATCGGCTCAAAATGCATCGGAGAGAGATGTCTCACCGTACTGCCTTATCGACGAACATTTGAGTTATTTGGATGTCTACACTCATCTTGTATTACCATTGGATATTTTATCATATGACGAAATATGATTTGATCATCATTCAAATAAAGATGACACTGATCTAAGCAACTTTATTGCTTGAATTCCAAAAATGTAATTACTCATTTGGCGATCCATCGCCCCCAGGCGTGCTGTCGAATTTTTCCTTACTCAGAGTAAGGTCCCTCAAACATTTTCTATAGCACCTCTAGGACTAAGAGGTGATCATTCCCAGCACCCTAAGAACGCGAACATTAATTAACCGGATTAATTCAGAGTCCACTTTGGAGTGCAGCGGTCATCACTCTTTTTCTATGACAGAAATAGAGAACACATAATTTAAGTTGAGTGACACAAGTGGGGCATAATATTTCCTTCTCATTCTTTAATAAGTCATGATTCCGCCCCACATTCTGGTGAACATGCATTTTATACCAAGCTAATGAGGTTAAAATAGAGGATTGACTATCTTCGGAGTGCTGTCAATAGGTGTAAAATAAAATTCTTAAAGATTAAGCAAGACCAAGCAATCAAGCTTTGCAACAGAGTGTGCACCGAACTTAGCTGAGTCTACATCAGAAAGATGAAAAACTGGACATCGAAGAATTAGAGAGGTAGTTGAGACTTCCTAAAAAGAAGAGCAAAAGTAGACCAGTAGCTTGGTTTAGTTAATTAATGCTACTATTTATTCCTTATAGGGATAGAAGTAAGAAACCATCTATACATCAGTCCTCTTGGAAAGATAGGATGAAAAATCGAGGCAGAGAGCATGTTTGACCTTGATAAGGAGCTAACCCTGGAGAAAAGATCTAACCCCCAGATTCATCAAAGTCATGTTTTGCGAGTCCTTAATAGCGAATTTTAAGGATTTGCTATTAAAGACTCGCAAAACGGGATGCATGTAGAAATCTCAATATTTTTAGCGATTTCTACTGTATCCTTATTTGCGATTCGCTAATCGCAAATAAGGAATGGCTTTCCCATTCATTCCTATGGGCCTAAAGGCGCATGCTCCTCTGCCCTGTGAGCAGGAAAAATAATAATAACGTATTGTTGTTAATTTATTTTTCTGTCTTCGCTCGGCTGGTTAGGGGTGGGGCAGGCTGTCACAGAGGAGCTGGGGGGAGGAGTAGTGAGCACTCTCTTAAGTGTGCATGACGGTTTGACCAGCCATCTTGGACTGGCCAGTCATGCGTACTTTGCATGTTCCCCAACAGGCTGCATTGTAAAGACTGGGAAGAGAGCAGGCACAGCCACCCAGTCCCTCTCTGAGCACCAAACCAAGGTCCTCAGACCATTCACAATGCTGCTGTAATGCAGTGTTCTGTTGGCTAGGGGAGCATGGGAGCCTGTGGACTTCCTGCCACTGAAGTCCTTCAGTCGACTGAAGAGGATCGAGAAGAGACGGCGGCTGGCCTGCAGGTAAGTCATTTTTCACAGTTAAATATCAGTTACTGGGAGTCAATGATGAGATTTTATGTGAGTTTTAATTGTTTTAGTCAAATCTTTAAGTAAGTATTTCTTTATTTATGATCAATTAATTCTTCTGAAACAAAAATACAGAACATGAAGAATTAAACGCGTTCCATATGAAATAAATCCCTTTTCTAAATCTTAAAGATTAGACAAATATCTTGAACCCATAAAGAGGGTGAAAACTAGGGGGGAAAGTATGAAGCTTTAAGCAATTCAAATAGCACTTCTCATGAAGAGAAATTCAGGAAATTCAGTGGAGTCCCAGAAATATAGCACAGATTCTGCTCAAAGCACAAAGCTTCAGACCGTAGAGGGTCTGGGTCTTCAAAGGAAAAGAAGCTCAAAACTATAAGAGGGTACCGTGTCTCTAGTATAGGAACATGCACTAATATAACATTTTGATATCTATAACAAAAGCAAATGTTGCAGCAGATCATCTTTTCCACCAATAGGTGCACGATGTCATTGTGAGAACAGAAATCTTCCACAGTTTACGCTGTCTTGAATAAAAGACTTACAAATATTAAGTGTTATATGTAACATTACTGACAACACTGTCCCTGATGTGCAAAGCAAAACAGTTCATGGTTAGGTCTGTCATTCCACAAATAAAATCATCTCTTTCTCACATATTCTAACTTACAAATCTTATTCATGAAGAACTATTTAAGTAAATCAACAACATTATTTAATTCTCTTTTTTATTCAAAGAGAAATATGTTTATGAGAAAGTCGAAAATTATCTTTCTTTATTAAATCATGTTGGTTGAGCACATTTTATCATTGAACTCTTCACGTCATCAAATTACTAAGGATGTTGACCCACGGTCAGTAAGAATGAAAAAGAAAAGAAAACTGTGTTCATAAGCATTTCTAACTTAATATTGGCAGATAGAAGGCCTAGTGCTCAAATTTGCCTTTTAAAAATATGCCTTCTCATTTTAGGCCTAAACGTTATTTCTACAGGTTAATTGCATTTGTTTGTGTTTATAAAAAAGCTCTATCACAGACTACTGAGTTTATCCCGGGTAGAGTATGTGGGGGAGCACTTCCAATCAGTGCAGCTAGAGGTGTAGGATGTGTAATATCTCTTTCAAGGGCCAGATGTGCCATGTATGGTGGAGAATGGACCCCATGGGAAGTGTATTGTGCTTGCACACAAAGGTAGTATAGTTTAAAGTCAAGGGCTGACAGCTCTCCCTGCTCATACTGCAATGTTAAAGTCTCCCTCTTTATTCTAGGCTGCCTGCTGCCCCACGCCAAGGTAACCATTTGTGAGAGTAAGGTTTTGAAATATTTCATGTTGCGAGGGATAGGTATATTATCAAATAAATTTAAGAATTTGGGCAGAATGACCATCTTCATTAGTGCAATCCTACACATCAAAGATATAGGGAGGGAGGTCCTTCTTTCAATTTGTTATTCGAGATGAGCCATCATTACCCTGTAATTTTCTGCCACATTTACTTTATCATGACTTACACATATTCCTAGGTATTTAAGTTATGTCTGAGTCCATGGTAAAGGGAACCCAAGTTCACAAAAATGTATCCCCTATGGCACTAAGAATATGGTAGATGTATTCCAGTTGATGGAGATCCCCACTAGTGATTTATTAATGGTAAATGCATGTATTACTGGGCTTAGTTTATGCTGTTTTTTTTTTTAACAGAGGGTGATATGTTTAGCATATAAACCATTGATATGGTTGCTGGTTCTAAATTGCAGGGTTTTGTTAAGATGCTGTTGTCTATCAGCGCAGGCCTATGGCGTGAAAGCAAGAGCATAGTTTAGGGACGAAATTGGGTATCCCTGGCAAAACGCCCGTTATATGTCAAATGGTTCAGAAAATAGTCTGTTTAATCAGACCCTTCTGATCAGTTTGGTGTGAGAGGAATCCCCACTCAAGGGAGTCGCTGGCCTTGGTGGCATCTAGGTAGAGTGCAGCCGGGTCTGTCAGGGTTCAGTTGATCTATCAGGGCTTAGAGGGTGTGTAACATTGTGCCGTCAATCTACCTGGAACAAATCTGCATGGTTTGAAAGGCCCATGTTCGGGAGAAGGAGGATTAGTCTGTTAGCTACAACCTTAGCTAGTATGTTTACATCAATGTTGATTAAAGACAATGGTCCGTACAAGTTCCATTGCGTAGGGCTCTTATGTGGTTTTAGCAAAGTAACCAGCAATGTTTTGCTGAGTGAGGGGGCAGAGCACTAACAGTAAGTGTTATTGCGTACCATAAGCAGCCTGGGAGCTATGTCTTTAAAACAGGCTTTGTAGAATTCAGTAGGGATGCTGTTGATGTCGAATGCTTTACAAGTCGGCAAGCTAGAAATGACAATGGAGATTTCGTCTAAGGTGATCGGAGTAGCTAAGCATTGTTGCTGGGCTGATTTCCATCTTAAATGAACATTCTTCTGATGAAACATTTAACGGACTACAATGCCAGTGGAGCCCACCTATCCCTCGTTAATTAGAAGGAGAATTATAATTTTCTGCTGGATGTCTTGCATGAATATCTTCTCTTGGAGCGCTAGCAGTGATAAGTTCCACGTGAATAATCTGTTTTGAACTATGGGTCATTTTAGCTCAAATTTCACCAGTGAATGATCTGAGAGAGTGTGAGTTAGATGAGTAATAGACTTTACCCATGTGTAGGTGTCTCGGGTGCCCAGCCAGTAATCTTGCCATGCCAGGATCCAGGTCATGAACCAGCAGCCGAAAAACATGGGTGCCCTTCCTCAGTGAAGTAAGCTTTGTCCGCCATGTGTCCACTAATTGCTGTGTATGTACAATATGCCTTAATGGGTTTGTAACAGAATTATCTGTACAGTTTTCTGGGTTCATACTTTTATCAAATTCTAAATTAAAGCCTAGTCCATCATAGCACTGTTTCTGAAGTCAACCTTATGCATTTATGACATACGTCATAAGGGGAGGTTGTCTACACTTGGGCCATAAACATTTATGAATGTGATATGTTTGCCATGCACCTGTTCCGGTGGAAACTAGGCCCTTTTTCATATTTGATTTATTTTATGTAACTTAGCACTTCAACACTTACTTGATCCTTCAATGAATCTTGTTTTGTGCCAATGAGGGGTTGGATATTAGTTGTCCAATGTCCGGTTATCCAACAAGGATCAGGATTTGGATAGCCAATTGACAAGCTAATAATTGAGTTCATGTATATGGCTCTTCAAACCAGACTATACAAGTATAGGATTATCACTGCTAGTCTGAACCTTCTGAAGAAATTTAGTCAGACCAAAATCATGCAAACAAATAATTCTGCTAGGGGTATACAAAACAACAACATTAGTACCTGATGCTCAGAGATTTCTCTAAGCTGGTCTCTCCTTGGCATTAATTAGTAAATTCATAATGCACAATCAATTTCAAAAGGACAAGTCATGATAAACCATAGACTCATGCTTCTAGTTAAGTTTAGTTTGTCAAAGATTTCAAATAAAAGGCATTTCATTATTAGTAAGCATTTCTTGCCTAAAGAGTCCAGGATAGTCTAGTTAGTTTGGGCTTGCCATAAAGTGACAAAAGGATTAAGAGAGTTCAGCAAGGACATGAAACATGATAGCTCATAGGCAATGTCCCATCGAGAAGCAGTCCAAGTATGGTGCATATGGCGTTTGCGTCAATCCAAAGGGAGAGAGCAAGCAGAGTTTGCAAAGGAAAAGTAGTTCCCAACAGAAAGTTCCAGGAGAACCAAAAGCAGTCTCTCTTGAATCTGTCCAACTTGCACTTCATCCATCAGATCAACATATAATATAGTCTTCTAGTTCTGTGGTGACACCTCCTCCTTGGTCATCTCATCGTCTCAGACCACTCAGTCATTGGTCAGTTCATATAAGATGATTTTCATGTGGCATAAAGGTAGAAATATATTCTAGAAAAAGGTGGTGCTAATCACGTAATTTTTAGAGTCATTCTATACTTTGTAAACGTTCAAACAATGATCCTTTAGCAGCAGTCACAAGAGTTCAAGAGGACAGTTTCCCATAGCAAATGTTCCTAAAGCATCAATTTTGTTGCAAGCAGTCCTTCTGAGCCTGAGAACTCGTCTAAGAAGTAGCAGTTTCTCTTCACAGTGTAAGGCTGAGAAAACTTCTCACACGTATAAGACAATACAGATAGTAAAATGCAGGCCTAGCATAAAGTAAACTTAAGAATATATAGGCTATAAGTAGTGAAATGTATATTTCATAAAGGTAAATCAATATTAGAATAGACCATTTCAACTTATTAGAATTCAGAAATGTTAATAATCTATTTGCAAAGATTTCTTGTTACTGTCATTTTACTGCAATTTTAAAGTACCAATGTGGAAAATTATTCCAAATAATAAAATATTAATCTTGTTTCAAGTGTTTTATATTACCACATTAAGATTATTATCTGAAGGTTTCATGATATTTACATTCAATATGAGTGTGTAGCACCACTTTTTGTATTTCTCATTTGGGACACAAGTTCACATATGCAGAGGATGGAATTCAGAATGGAAACCCTCAATATCACATGCAAACTTTTCTAAATTACAATTGATTTAATTAATTATTCATACAATTTACTATTACCATAAGTATGTTAAGACTGTTATAACACATGAATACGATCACTTTACCTTTCATTTATAAGCTGAAGTAATTATGCTAAAGCTGATTAATATAATATAACCCTATATTATTCAAATGAATATGGTTTCATCTATCCTGCAATCATCTGCATGCTTTTATGATGCAGTAATTAAGTTCTGTCACTTTGATTTCTCATGTTTCTTTAACGTAAAGTTGGTGCACGTTTATGTGTTACTTAAAATATCTCAAATCAGTTTCTGTGTCACGTAAGGATTATCACAGCTTTTCAGCTGCATCACACCTATGCTTTTACTGCATTGTATGTGCCTTGCTGATCGTTGACTTCATGTAGTAGACTGGTTGAATTAATTGTCTAGCTGTTTTTCAATACCAGTGCCTCCACCTCTAGTATTTGTCAGCAGTGTAGTTATAATACTGTTGCTGTTTCAGAACCTAAACACCTACACCATTCCAATCAATTCTTTAGTCTTCAGCAGAGTAGGGAACTCTACCAGTCTCCCCATTGGTTGTCCCCTCTACTCGTTTTAAATTTACAAAAGAAAATAGGTACCTTTCCACTTGTACTATTTTTAGCGATCCAAGATACACTGCTACCTCCTCCTAGATACAGCAGACAAACCTCAACAAATCATCCCAGTACTGAAAGTGCTGAAATCAGTCTACAACTCTATCTGCTCCCGCATTGAAACCATCACTCTACACCACTACCCGTCCAGCTACTTGCAAATCACTTAGGCCCACATGCATCAACAATGCCATTTGCGATTCCTTATTAGCGAAAAATAAGGATTCGCTTTATAAGGTATAGCAAAAGGCTATGCATGAAGAAATCGCTAAAAAAAATCACGATTTCTAAATATTCCCTAATTGCAACTCGCAAATTGCGAGTCGCAATTAAGGAATACCTCCCCATTCATTCCTGTGGGCCTAGAGACCCATAGGAATGAATGGGAAGACATTCTCAATTTGCGATTCGAAATTCGCGAATCGCAAATTGAGAATGCAATTTCAAGGGTGCAGGGGTGTCCAAAGGACACCCTGTTGCACCCCTGAAATCGATCTGTGCACACATGTTGCGCACACACATGCCCTTAGGGCATGTGTGTGCGCAACATGAAACTTTGAAAAATGCACAAAAGTGCATTTTTTAAAGTTTTTGCAAATTACCATGAAGTTGAACTTTATGATAATTTGCGCCCTTTATTGGCGAAATAGCAGATTTTTTTACTTTCATGCATTGCATTTAAGGAATCGCAAAATGCGATTCCTTAAATGCAATTGCAATTTGAGAACTCACAATTAATTGCGACTTCTCAAATTGCGAGGGCCTTGACCCTTGATGCATCGCAAAAGCAAATTTTGCGATCGCAAACGGCCAATTTTTGCGAATCGCACCGTTTGCGTGTGCCCCTATGTGCCTGGGTCCACCTAAGCCCCCTTATTTACCAATTCCAGATTCAAATTCTTTGCATTCCTGGAATCGTTTCCCTGGAATGTACTTTCCCTGGGCCTTATATACGTGGTTTTGAAACAGCCCAAAAGAACCACCTTTTTACCTGGAAATCAGTGGTAGGTACAGAACCTTCAATGCTCGACGCCACACAGTGCTGCGAGCCCCTTCCGGAGAGAGATGTTGAAGCTGTTAAGTAGTGAAGGATCCCACACTTCTCTCTATATTTACTGAATGCCTGCTGTTATGGTTTATCTTGTCAGAGTGTGCATAATACCTGTGCTCAGCACCTCTGTTCGAGATTATTGTTACTTAAATACAAATAAAAGTGCCCACACCTCTAATTGTTGGCATCATCATCGGTCTATAAATGTTATTGCTAAACCTTCTTCACTATGTTGAGAATTTCAGCAGATAAGATATATAATTATCACAAGAGTCCTTTACGATAAATTATTTTACTTGTTTTGTAGGTCATGGACTTTGGACAGGTCATTATGGAGAGACGCGTCCAGTGTTTGACGTCCGTGGACCTGACGGCAACTATTTATCCCCAGGGCTGTCGGCAGTTTATTTATTTTTTACAATGATAATAGTATTTCAGGTACAGTATCTTCTTTGTACTTTCCATTAGGATTTAGACCGGGTGTGGTGTGGGTATTTATATAGCTCTTACTACCCCTGATGAGGCACTGAAATTGTATATTTACTGTGTATGAGGTTATGAATGGTTAGGAACTCAGTAACATGAGTCAAGGATATCATTGAGCGGAAGTGGTCATGTGAAATAATTAGTTGTTTTTTTTGTCGAGTGCCAGATGATTATTCTCTTCAGTGACTTTATTTGTGACTTCATCAAGAGGATCAAAAGGGGTATGTTCTTTCAGAAAAACACTGGTCTCTCCCAAAAGCTTGTTAACTTTTTGTGAAGGGAAAAACGGGAGGATTTAACAAAATTCATATTGGTCTAAGAGGTGCAAGGTATAAAGTCAGATATGAGAACTTGTGAATCTTAAGTGGGGAGTACAGTCTTGTCGGTAAAGCTTTAGATTCCATTAGAGGAGCAGTGTCAAAACTCTGAATAATACCCCCCACCTGCATAATGTGATGGAGTGTCCCTGAGTCTCACTTATTTCACAGATGATGAAATGACTTTGGGCTAAATAAGGGGCCCCCTGAAGGGTTGGGTGCCTCCCTGCAGCACTAGAGCTCCAGGGGCCTGCGCTAACACCCCTGCAGAGAGGAGAAGGATGCGCATGGCCACCACATCCAAGTAGATCAGTTAACAAACTGTGTGAGGAGGCTGTGAAAAAATACTGAGATCTTTGTGGTGCATAGAAAGAGGTCTGTGTAACCGTGGCGGCCGGCACCGATCCGAGGTGGCAGGGCAGGGTCGGGGGTGTAAAAAAATGTCAAATAAATAACTTGCCTTATCACCGCCGCGTCTCTCCTCCGAGTCAGGACTCGGCCGAACAGGAACCAGGAAGCACTCAGGCTCCCCTGACCAGTCCCAACGCTGTGTTGTGATTGGTCAGAAAGCTGTGGTTCGGTGCTCAGACGTGGACTGGGGCCTGGACATGTTCTCCACACAGGCTATAATTTAGCCTGTGAGGAGAATATGCAAAGTGTACTTGACTGTTTGGCCGGCCCCAGAAGGCCAGCCAAATAGTCATTGTGCACTTGGAGTGGGCAAACCACTCCTCCCCTTCCCTGCTCTGAGAGCAGCGCGGCCCCGCTTGCCCTGAGAGCAGAGCGGCCCCGCCCGCCCGCCCGCAAAGCAGCACAGAAACTTACAATTATAATAACTTTGAGTTATTATCATTTTATGTTTCCTTTATTTATACTGCTGAAAAGTAGTGGGGCGACGCTCCTCTGCCTTAGCGGAGGAGCCACCACTGCTGGGGAGCAAAAAATAGAAATGGTGTTTCATCTTTGTACCAATTATTGTTGAGCTTTCAGTTGGAACTTTACGTCCAATTTTAAATGACACCGTTCTAAAACGATGAAGACAGATAAGACGTACACTGTAGAGCAGAGAAATCGAGTCCTTCCCTCCAGCCAGAAGTCACGCATGAAGTTTTTTCTTCTCATTCGCACAAATCGCCATGACACCTAGCTCTACATGGGCAATTGAATCCATATTCTATTGGGACTGTGTTGCTTAGGCAAGAGAATAGTAAAGGGTCATTCTGTTCACAAAAAAACAACCACCAAGATGTTTTGCACACATTTTCCTCCCTGTGCTCGCAGCAAAAGCCGTAATTGGGCACGGAAGCGGATTCAATATCGTACAGAAACGGGTTATCAATGGCCACTTGCTACACCCCGCTGCTGCATTGACAATGATGCCATGTCACAAGATGGCCGGTGTGCTGCAGACAGAGTGATTACATTCCATGCTTTGGAGGCCTGGGTAGTGAGGAATAATGATATGAAAGCCGTAACAGAATTTATGGAAGGCTTTGGCCAGACCAAAGGTTGTGACAATAGTGTGAAACTTAATAAGGCTCCAGAGACTTCATACCCGAGTATCAGTTGATTCGTTTTACTCCTTCCTTTATTACTGCGTCAGCTGTAATGGAGATGCGTGGGCAATGCAGAAAGAAGTATTCGACGGGTTAAAGGAGGAAGGCGCAGCTCGAGCCACTTCAGGCAGGATTTTAAGGGAGTGGTGGCAATGTATAGGTAATTTAATAATTATAAAATCCTTGCAGCACCATAGGAGAACAGTGTGTTGATACTGTTTTGTTTTTCACCGTTTATGTTTCATTTGTCTTTGTCAGATTGTCAAGTTGTTGCATGACTTCAACCACTTGATGTTTTTACAGCTGTGGAGGAGTTAAATTTCCGCGAGAATGTGGTTATTTTTCTTCTTCACAATCTTAAATCACACTTAATCAGCCTTATTTGGTTAACACTTGGCCGATACCAAACTCAAAATTGCATAAGTATTTGTATTTTTTTTCTGCAGCAGTAGTATGTTGTTAAATGACAGAGTGCATCATGCCCGTTGCTTACTTAACTCTGATTGAGCACACATCATTCTTTGCCTTTATGGCGCATAAACACTACAATAAACATTAAAATCTATTTTTTAAACTGCGTTACTAGTGCAGCAGGGTTACACATGGAAAAGACCGCCATCCCGTGGTCAGAGAAAACTGTATGTGCACGGATTTTTTGTTCTACTCCTTTTTACTTTGCCAGCTTACTATGCATCATGGAAGCGGCTGATTTTGAGAAAAAAACATGAAGGCTTTAAAATACATATACAAAGATCACCCATTCAAGTCTAGGGAGAGAAACGTCCTCAAGAATTTTCAGTGACGCTGAATCAGAGTAGCAACAGCTCTATTACTGTTCGAAAGGCGCTAGCAGCGACACATTTGTCGAAGCGGGTACAGGATTGCAAAGCGTTAGCCACTGATCTACTGAACAGTTTGCCAGCAACCTACCCCCGCATTTCCAATGGAACAGTCCATCAGTTGACCATTGGGCATATTCCATTCTTGGTCTTAACAACTGCATCCGGTTTCCAACTGTATTAAATCCTACAGCCGGAAGCAACTCTCAATGCCATGCCCCGCGTGGGGGTGGGGTACCACAGCAGTCTACTTACCACAGCATGGGGCCTCTTCTAGTAAAATGTTACGACAATACTACTCTATCATTGGTACTTTTATAGGTTGTTGCTTAGGAAATGAGGAACTGCTTCTAAGATTTTGAAATTGGTTAGTGTGATGGCTATTGCAAAGAGTTTCCAGGCTAAAGGACAATTATGTCCTTTGAGCCTCATAAGAAAAAAGTTAAACAAGTTAATTTATTCTTCGTTGAATAGTTTTGTCATGTCATTGAACACTTCCAGAAGCTGAAAAGCAGGTGTGATTAACACAAACGATGCATGAAAACCAGAGTGCAATAAAACCCAATTAAAATAGATTTAACACATGAATAAATACAGTGTAGCTTAAGTTTGTTCTTACAAGGTATCAAAGTATCATTATCTGGGAAACGACTGATTTTCTGTACCTAAATCACTAAGCATTTGCAGAATTAATGAGATAATACCGATCCTTGTGTTGATTACTGTTTGTTTTGTGTTCTAGGTGCTCATTCCAGTGTCACTGTATGTGTCGATTGAAATTGTTAAAATTTGCCAAGTGTTCCTCATCCATCAAGATAAAGACTTGTATGAGGAAGAGACTGATTCCCAGCTGCAGTGCCGCGCCCTTAACATCACAGAGGACCTTGGACAGATACAATACATTTTCTCTGACAAAACAGGGACCCTCACTGAAAATAAGATGGTTTTCCGGAGGTGCACTGTATCAGGCGTGGAATACTCCCATGATGCTAATGGTAGGGTTCACAAAAAGGTTTCCATGTAGCAAAACTGCTTTAATGGGTGCGTTTAGTATATTTTAAGCATTTGATTAAGGGATAGGTCTTCGCCAGGGCTACTAACTAGAATAATGCCATTCTGCAGCGGTGGCGTTTTTCGCATAATAATGGATTTACCGCATTTGCCCAATAACCAATCATCTGCTGAATATTCTTGCAGATCTTAACAAAAAAAGGTTTTTAGCTAAAATGGATCAAAAGTCACTAAAACATTGGCGACATGTATTTTCTGCATAGTATGAGGCCCTTCGCAATGGTTTATTGGCCATCTTTCTGTTGCTTATTGATGTTTTTGGTTGTTAAGTTGGAATATGTGCCAAGACAGTGTTTCCATGTATAAACATTACAAAATAATGACGTAATGCTATCACATAAGGTGGCACAATATGCGCATAATTTGCGTGTTCTTGCCACGTAATTTGGTCAAGTTTACGGGAATGGAGTTGGCCTCATGGCTAGGGCGGTCGACCTCGAAGCAAGGGAACTGGGTTTGAGTCTCGGCAAGGACGCTCAACATACTGGGCAAATCACTTAGGGGCAAATGCATCATTGTAAATTGCATTCGCAAATAGTGCGAATTGCAAAATTCGGCCGTTTGCGAATGCAATTTCAACTTTTGGGATGCATCATCATTTTTGTACTTTACGCAATTTAAGAAATCGCAAAATTGCGACTTCTTAAATAGCGAATGCATTTAAGGAATCTCAAATTGAGATTCCTTAAATGCAATGCATCAAACTTAAATAATTAGCGATTTCGCTAATAAGGGGAGCAAATTACCATGAAGTTGACCTTCATGGTAATTTGCGAAAACTTTGAAAAATGCACTAAAGTGCATTTTTCAAAGTTCATTTTACACACACACATGCCCTTGGGGCATGTGTGTGTGCAAGATGTACTCATAGGCAGATTTCAGGGGTGCAACAGGGTGTCCTTTGGACACCCCTGCACCCTTGAAATTGCATTCTCAATTTGCGATTCTCTAATGGAGAATCGCAAATTGAGAATGTCTTCCCATTCATTCCTATGGGCCTCTAGGCCCATAGGAATGAATGGGGAGGTATTCCTTAATTGCGATTCTCAATTAGAGAATCGCAATTAAGGAATTTTAAGAAATCGCTATTTTTTTTGCGATTTCTTGATGCATTGCATTTTGCAATTCCTTAATTGTGATTCCTTATTTTTCGCAATTAAGGAATCGCAAAAAGCAATATTGATGCATGTGCCCCTTAATCTCCCGTGCCTAACAAAAATGAATTTGTACTCATTTAACACAACTGGTACTCGTGTAAAGCGCTCTGATACCTGGTACCTCTCTGATTCCTCTATATAACTTTGTAAAAAAACAACAAAAAAAACATCCCACATTATTTGTTCCTCTCCTCTACATAATTCCAGAGGCTCTTGTCTTCTATAATCGTGTTTTAGCAATCGATTAGTGGTTGTTCTGTCAGGAGTCAGTTTTATAGGATTGCAAGTCCTGCACCCAAACACACTTAATTGCTCAAAGTCTTTAAGAGTTTATACAATATACATAAACCTATTCGATCAGCGCAAAGGGACTGCTATCCTCCATTCTCGCTGCAAAACACAGGTTTGACGATTGTGGTGATTGCCAGATATACGGCATATTTTTTTAATTTTCAAAATCAGGCTTTCTGGCCTGCTGTAGATTTGTCCAGCCTTTGCTGCTGAGAGGCATTCATTTGTCATGAACCTAATGCCATCAAGGCCAGCTGAACATGTTTGATATTAACAAAATGGCACCATCTGTGAAAATAGTAGTTCAGCTGTGTTAACTTTGTTACGCTCAGCGCTGTGCCCTTGTCTGCTGGGCATCTGTTTTGCCATTCTCTTCCTGGCAGAAAATCGCCGAGGCTTATGAGAACATCTGACCATAGTTTTCTTCTCGGAAAATGAAAAGTGAACTAAATGCTGTCCCCTTGCTGCAGAGGAAATATAAGCCACTTCTTCTAGGCCATCTGTCACATTCTGATCTAATGGAAGAGACCAGGAGCGTTATTTATTTACTGTACACAACTTGCTGTTCCATTTGTTCAAGCACCCGTTTTTCATCTGGAAGTAATTCTCTGTGTGCTAGAAATGAGTTTATCGAAAAACCTTTCATTAAGTCTGACATACAGACAACTTTAACCTGTTTTGCGACAGTCGTCTAATAAAATATAAAAAAAATATATATATATAGAGAGTGAGCGAGATATTTATTTTTTTAGGGCATATGGGGATGTTTTCCACCAAGGGGTTCTGAGTGATATCAAATAGAAAACAAAAGTGAAGTGCGAGTACTCTATGATATCACTCAGAACCCGAGGCTTAAAACAACCTTGTAATTCACCCATCTATAATTTAATGTTATGTGTGGACCCCCAAAATCATCTGCCACTGCTTTTAGCTGCTACCCAGGGGCGGAGGAGTGATAAGAACGGCATACGGAACATGGTCTCTCATCCCTGGCCCAGATGTGAAAAAATCATACCTTATCTGCCATCCGTAAATAAACCCCACCACCTTCCCTGCCTTCCTTCCCCCTCCTTGAGTTGTCCTTTCAGCTTTCAGTCAAAGCAGACAAGCAGCGCTGCAATGATAGGCTTTCAGAGAGCCTTGTCAGCCTATCCTGGTAGGTCTTTAGGATGTAACTACAGTAGGAAAAATATTTATATATATATATATGTACTAATGTTTGTATGTGTATTACCTACTGGCGGTCGCCAGTAGGTAGTTATAGTTAGAACATAGTTTCCATAGGAAAAGCATTTTTTGATTCGCTAATAACTTTGGCGTCGTTTGATGGATCTTCGCAAAATTCTCCCAAAAAAAGTCTATCCAGGTCAGCTCCTATCCTGAAAGTTTGGGGGTGATTCGTCAAGCAGGGGCTGAGAAAAAACGGGGATCCCAAAACGTGTTTCCCTGGTAATTTCCATAGGACATTTTGAGAGAGGCTACAGCCTGAACTGCTGAACGGAATTACTCCAGATTTGGCAAAAAGGGAGTGCTTGGTTCAGAAAGCGACTTTTTTTAAAAAATGGTGTAAATCTGTTCAGTAGTTACTGAGAAACTAAAAAATAAATGTTTCGATATCTATGGCCGCGGTGGAGTCGCGACCCCTCCCGACCACGAGCTTTATTCTAATTGGCTGTCAACTCTCCAAACCAGGAAGTGTTGGCAGTCATCTTGTGACTCCTGAGTCACAAGAAAACAGTAAAACAAAAGTGAAAGGAGGCGGGGAGCCGGCGGGACCGTGGGGACATTGGGGCCCACCCACGGTCCCCAACGGTGAGGCCAGGCCCCGGCGAAAGGGGTCTTCGGGGCTAGAAGTGGCCCAGGAAGGGGGCCACGCGGCACCTCTCCCCCCAAAAAATAATAAATAAATAAAGGCCGGCCCGGGGGATGGGGTCCCCGGGGCCAATAAAGGCCTCAGGAGGGGGACCACGCAGCCCCCCTCCTTAAAAAAAAATATGTGGCCATGTCCCGGGGGGTGGGGTCCCCAGGGCTGGAATTGGCCACGGGAGGGGAAACACGCGGCCTCCCGTTTACATTTTTTTTTTAAAAAGGGGTCAGGCCCTGGAGGATGGGGTCCCCAGGGCCCCAAAAAGTTAAGAGAAGAGGGGCCAACAGCCCCCTTCTTAATTTTTTTTTTTTTTAAAAGCCGGCATTGCAGCTAGGCCCCGCCCTCTCCCTGCAGCACTCCCCAAACCCACCTCCTGACGTGTTGTAAGTTGGGGAATTAATTCCCCTTGAATACTAAGGGTCCCTGGGGTCCAACTAGCCCACCAGGAATGCCCAGTATGCGCCAGTGAGATGGGTTGCAGTGAGGTGTTCAGAGGCCACGCCCCTTTTTACCCCTCTCTGCAACACCGATCTTGGGCGCTTACCGGAGGTACCTGGTGGGCTAGCTGGCCCCCAGGGACCCTCAGGACTCGAGGGGAATTAATCCCACAATTTACAACGCGCCAGGGGCGCGTTTGCACAGTGGTGCAGGGAGGGGACATGGCCTGATGTGACAAGTGTGCAACGTTTTAAGTTGGGGTATTTAGTCCCCTTGAATCCCGAGGGTCGCGGGGGCCAACTAGCCCACCAGGTACCTCCAGTAAGCGCCAGGGAGCTGCGTTGCAGAGAGGTGGTCCAAGGCCACACCCCCTTTTTACACTACTCTGCAACGCAGCTTGTGGCGCTTACTGGAGGTAGCTGGTGGGCTAGTTGGCCCCCAGGGACTCCCAGGACTCAAGGGGACTTAATCCCCCAATTTACAACCCACCAGGGGGTGCGTTTGCACAGTGGTGCAGGGAGAGGGCATGGCCTGATGTGACAAGTGTGCAAACGCGCCCTCTGGTGCATTTTAGGTTGGTAAATTAAGTCCTCTTGAATCCTGAGGGTAACTGGGGGCCAATTAGCCCACCAGGTACGTCCAGTAAGTGCCACAGAGCTGCGTTGCAGAGAGGTGTAAAAAGGGGCATGGCCTCAGACCACCTCTCTGCAACGCAACTCTGGTACTTACTGGAGGTACCTGGCGGGCTAGTTGGCCCCCAGGGACCCACAGGATTCAAGGGGAATTAATCCCCCAAATTAAAACCTGGCAGGGGGCGCGTTTGCACAGTGGTGAAGGGAAGGGACAGGGCCTGATGTGACGTGTGTACTTATGCAATCACTCCGCCTAAACCCAAGAACTTATAAATTCACAATGCACTCTCCTTGCAGCGCTCTAATCATCCAGTCACTACCCATGCACTCATGCAATGACCCATGCACTAACTCATGCACTGCTACAATACCCTGAGTAGTACCCATGCAGTCCAGCAGTCACCCTGTCACTACCCATGCACTCCTCAAATCACCCAGTGAGCACCTTGTACTTATCTAATCACTCCGCCAAAACCCAGTCACTTACACATTCACCATGCACTGTCCTTGCAGTACTCTAATCATCCAATCAGTACCCATGTACTTATGCAATAACCCAGACACTAACACATGCACTGCTACAATCCTCTGAGCACTACACATGCAGTCCAGCTATCGCCCTGTCAGTACCCATGCACTCTTTCAATCACCCAGCAAGCACCATGTACTTACCCAATCACTCCACCAAAACCCAAGCACTTATACATTCACCAGGCACTCTCCTTGCAGTACTCTAATCTTCCAGTCAGTACCCATGTACTCATGGAATGACCCAGGCACTAACACATGCACTGCTACAATCCCCTGTGCACTACCCATGCAGACGTCTAACCACCTACACAGTACTGATTCACTCCTCCAATTACCCAGGTTGTACTCATGCACTCCACAAATCTCTCTGTCACTACCCATGTAATCCTCAAATGACCCATCCAGCATCATGTACTTATCCAATCACTCTGCCAAAACCCAAGCAGTTATAAAATCATCATGCACCCTCCTTGCAGCACTCTAATCATCCAGTCACTACCCATGTACTCATGCAATGACCCATGCACTAACTCATGGCAAATACAGAGGAGGTCATGCTAATTAAAGGGGTACCCTAACGCATAGTGTTCCCTAGTATATGTAGGGGTTTTCACTGTTTTCTAAGTGTCTTTTAGCATAGCACTGGCTCCAGTCCTGGCTAGTCAGTCAGTTACCACCAGTACCGTTCAAGTAAAAAGTTGGGGGCTTAGGAGGACTTTCTGCTCCTCTGTTGGTTCTTTCTGCACATCTCTTGCTTCTTCCTGTACTTTTCTTCGTCTTTCTGGACTTCTGTTGCCTCTTTCTGCATTTGTTTTGCTTCTTTCTACGCTTTTCTTCCTCTTTCTTTACATGTCCTAACTTTGTAGGCATAGTTAGAAATTAGCATTTTAAAAACCATTAAAATTCACTGAAAAAAACATAGGTTTCAGGCACGTTATAGCTAGAAATTAGCATTTAAAAAACCTTAGAAATTCACTGAAAAAAACATAAGTTTCAGGGACATTATAGTTAGTTGGACATTTCACTCGTACAAAACCATAGAAATTCCCCCGTCATAGTTAGCTGAGCTAACTATAACTCACGTCCCCGCAATGCACTGCTGATGACGTCACATATTACATCATTCATGATATGGTCAGTGACATCACTGATGGCATCACTGATGACATCTGAAATGACATCACTGATGACATCATCCACATCAAAATCTGATGCACATTCAAATATAACCTTTGATACCCCACTGTTAAATACAGACTACCATTTTTGAAACCATAGACAGACCGATACCAGTTACTACATATGCACTCACTGATTTCTAGGTCTACACACACATCCACTCATTCACCCATACAATCACTCATACATACAGTCACTCATCAATACAACACTATCATATGCACTTATAGACCTATACAGACACTCACACACCACCACTCATCCATGGAGTTACTCACACACCTAGTCAGTCATGCAAAGAATCAATCACACTCCAATTTCCTCACCTAGACAGTTATAAACACACCACCTCACTTATTCAAACATATACTAACACATACTTACTCTCTTATACAATTACTGATACAAGTACACACTCATCCATACAGCCACTCACACAATCACTGACTCTCTCGTATAGTCATTTATATACTCCAACTCTCACACACACTGCCTTTTACATATGTAGTTACTTGGACATGTACCACTGAGACATCCAATCTCTCACCAACACACCCATGCACACACTCACCCGCCCATATAGCTGTGTCCACATGCACTCTTGAACCCATACACCCAGTGAATCAACCACTCACACATCTATGCACAGAGTCACACACCTCCCACCCACACACTCAGTCTCCCATACAAATACTCTGGCAACCAATCAATAACCCATAATGACACTCATGTAGCTACTGACCAACTCATGCAGCAGCTTACACAACAAAAGAAATACTGATACACACATTCAGACAATTTAGTCACCAATCCATGCATTCAGTAAGACACATTCAATCACTCACTTTTACAGTCAGTCACGCACCTACTAAATCCTTCCTCCAGACACTTATACACCCACTAATTCTTCAATACACCCTGGCATATAAATATAAAAAATATTTAAGCTTTACAGAAATACACAGTCACTAGATGATGTCATCAGTGATGTCACTGACCATGTCATGAATGATGTAATGTGACGTCACCAGCAGTGCATTGCGGGGGCGCGACTTATAGTTAGCTGAACTAACTATAACGGGGGAATGTCTATGGTTTTGCATGAGTGAAATGTCCAACTAACTATAACGTTCCTTGAAAAACATATATAGATATGTCTACACTTGAAAATGAAAATTCAAAGTAATGAATCAAATGACTATTGATCTTGCATATTGTCCCACTGTAACATGAGCAGGTAGAGCTCACATGTTTATTATGTCTTAATATTTGACTTTTTATATTCACAGTGGAAGTTACACACTTGTGTTGAAAGGTATATTTGTATATCTTTATCTTGTTTAAACTCAGTAACATCAGTCTTTCTTTCAAGGCTCTAAGTATTGAATAAAGTCCCGCAAGGCTATTCGCTTTGCTTATTTTTGTGCTAGCTTTGTATTTAAAGGTGATAGGGCCCTACCACGATTTGTATGTTGGCTTTGAGGAAGACCAGTTAGGTCAAAACTTGTCGGCCAAACGATACATGCGCTGCTGCACAGGTGATATATATATATATATATATATATATATATATATATATATATATATATATATATATTACCTACTGGCGGTCGCCAGTAGGTATATATAGTTAGGATTTTTTCTCTATGGGATTTTTGAAAATTCTATGTCAAATAACTTTGGCGTTTGTGGACGGAATTGGCTGAAATTTTCAGGAAAATGGCACATTTTGTTTCTGAGCAGCCCCTGAAAATTGGGGGGGGGTTCGTCCAGGGGGGGTCGAGAAAAAAGGGGGGTCCCAAAACGTGTTTTTAACATTGAGTTTTCCATAGGGCGGTTGGCCTCACTTTTAGCCCGAACGGCTGAATGGATTTGCACGAAACTTGGCAAAATTGTAGGGACTGGTAGCCCGATGTGCCTTTTGTAGGTCTCAATATATGTGCTACAGTGGATTTTGAGAAATTAACGTTTAAAAAAAGATATATATCTGTAACAGCGGACCGGGCAGCGCTCCAGTACGCGTACTTTTCGCGCAACGGAGCTTTGTGAAGCGAAGCTGATTGGTTCTCCGGCGTCTGTAAACATTCCAAACAGTCCGTAGCGGCCGCCATCTTGTCTCTCGGTAGGATCGAGAGACAAGAGGAGGCCAAAGCGAAGGGGCAAATGACCATAAGGGGGCATAGTAGATCCTCGCTGACCCCCTAGGTTTGATGTGGAGGTTTTAAAAGGGCTCCGCGGGGCAAAAAAAATAATAAAAATAATAATCGAACGGCTGAATGGATTTGCACGAAACTTGGTAAAATATTAGGGACTGGTAGCCCGATGTGCCTTTGCTAGGTCTCAATATATGTGCTCCAGTGGATTTTGAGAAATTAACGTTCAAAAAAAGATATATATCTTTAACAGCGCTCCGCTTCGCGTACTTTTAGCGTTACGGAGCTTTGCGAAGCTGATTGGTTCTCCGGCGTCTGTCAACATTCCAAACAGTCCGTAGCGGCCGCCATCTTGTCTCTCGGTAGGATTGAGAGACAAGAGGAGGCCAAAGCGAAGGGGGAAATGACCATAAGGGGGCATAGTAGATCCTTCCTGACCTCTTAGGTTTGATGTACCATTTTGCCAAGTTTGGTGTAATTCCGTTCAGCCATTCAGGCTGTAGACGTATGTAAATGTCCTATGGAAAATTGCATGGGGAAAACACATTTGAAAGTGTTGAAATTTAGAACCAATTAAAATGTTACTTTGGTTTTGTATTTGTGTGTGATGAAAGTTAATTGGTTATGTATATATGTCAAATGAGAGGAAACCACAGCCATTTTGTGATACTACTGTCTGAGGTACATTTGTGAGGAATTTTTGGTGGTGAATTTCTGGTGTTTGATTTACACAGTACTAACACTTCTCCTACTTTTAAAAAGGTGAGTTGTTAATTTGTAAGGGGAACTATGTTGTACACTTGAAGATAATTTGAAAAATGTTTTCTGTTATTTATTTGCAGTCCTTCTGTTATACTAAATACTTGATAAAGTTAGTTTTATATTATGTATTACTAAAAACGATAAATGAAAGTGATTATTTTTTTCTGCAATTTACAGCAAGCAATTTCAAAATAAAATGGCTCACAATGAAGAGACCGTGGCAATTTCTTTTGAATTGTCCACTACATTGATTGAAATTGAGAGCACCAATAATGAAATATTGTCACAAGGAGGAGATGACTTGTATGATTCCATTAGATTGATTGAAATGGACAGCACCAATAATGAAATATTGTCACAAGGAGATGACTTGAATGATTCCACTACATTGATTGAAATTGAGAGCACCAATAATGAAATATTGTCACAAGGAGGAGATGGCTTGTATGATTCCATTAGATTGATTGAAATGGACAGCACCAATAATGAAATATTGTCACAAGGAGGAGATGACTTGAATGATTCCACTACATTGATTGAAATTGAGAGCACCAATAATGAAATATTGTCACGAGGAGATGACTTGAATGATTCCACTACATTGATTGAAATTGACAGCACCAATAATGAAATATTGTCACAAGGAGGAGATGACTTGAATGATTTTTTTGATCAATCTGTTGATGGCGAATTTATCGAATGTTTGGAGACCATAGAGTTACAAGAATCATCATTGCAGACTTTTCACGAGGAAATTGCTGATGAGGACATGTTACTAGTTCTTTCAAATTTAGAAAATTCTGAAGAATAAATTTATATTTAGAAATCAAAAATTGTTTGAGACATTATTCATTTTTATTTTTAATTTATGAGGTTGTAGCGAAGTGATTGTAGTATAAAATGAGACTGATAGTATAGAGTGCAACATTTTTATGTTACATGGTAAGTTTACTCATATTTACTTCCCTTCTGCCACTATATTATCTCCAATGTGTATTTGACATCTCTTCTTCATCTCCGGCCTCCTTTCTCTCACTGTGTGTCTCCGATGCATCTTATCGCTGCTATTTTGTGTAATTACAGAAGAGAGTAAAATAAAATAGTTCGGAACGTGAAAAGGGGGCAAAGTAGAGTACCCCTCACCCCCTAGGCCTTTTTAGGCGGTCCCAAAAGGATCAGTTTCTGCTTTCCTGAGAGATTATGGTATGAGTTCCATATACCACAATAATTTGCATTACAACATGCAAGATATCTATCTCCTATTACCAACTTTTGGAGATATTCGCGCTAAGCGCGAATATCTCCAAAAAGTAACACCTGCCCTGAGCAGTTCTTAGCCATGTTATCCAATGGGAGGTGGATAACATGGCTAAGAGCATTAGCTCGGTAATGCATGAATATCGCGGACTTTTTAGCGATATTCATGCATTGCGGCCGTTTATTATCGCGTTTGCGATAAACCTTGATAATAGCAAGGTTTATCTTCGATAATTTCTGATGATGCTTAGCGGTAAAAAATTCGTTGGTAAGCATCGTTAGCGATAAATATCGCTTAACTTTGGTAATATGCACCAACGTCTGTTAACGTTCGATTCGAAGGAAATGAGGAAGTGTTGAAAAACATTGTCTGCGCCATCTTGCCTTTTTTGAAATGCCACACTTTTGTCGTGCACGGCAGCCATTTTAGATGCCTTGACCAGACCCACTCTCTGCACGCTGTCGATTCGTAGCATGGCTCCCCACTCTCGCAAGCATCTTCCCCAGGCACTGGTCACCCCCGCTCTCTGTCTTATGCATCGGCAATAAACCTCCCCCCATCTGCGCTGCTCTTCCCTGAAAATCACACTCTGTGCCCGCCCGACACCTCCCTTTCGACCTATTCACTACCGCACCCTCTGACACTCCTCTTCCTCTGTGTCCGATTGTCCAGGCTATCACCTAGCCCTGCAGATGTAGTTTATGGCCCCAGCTGTAAAGAATCACCCCTCTTCAAAGGAGTTATAGTAGAACAAGGCCCACACCCGATGAGATCCGTCACACCACACGTGTTCCTACTATCTGAAAACCATCCTGTATTGTGATTGGGGAGGGGACCGAGCCTGAAGCGGAAGATTCCAGGAATGACTCTTTGTACATCAAAGTTTTTACAATTATGTGTCACATTAAAAATATATAGCACTCCAACAAAGTAGTAAGAATATAAAACTTTAATAACATATAAATATATACAACAAAACAAAAACAGTAAAAACATTTAAACAACGAAGAGACCGTGGCAATTTCTTTTGAATTCCTGATGAGGACATGTTACTAGTTCTTTCAAATTATGAAAATTCAGAAGATGTTGCCTGGGGGTGGGTCGTCAGTAGCAGTCTGTTGTGCGAATAGTTCCAAGGCAGCAGAACGCGCTGAAATCTAGATGGCACGAAAGTGATGTCTAGTAAGTTGCCGCCCAGCAAATAACGGCGTGGGGCGCCGCGGGAGTGAGTGAGTCCAGTAGGCACCACAGCTATTCTTACCGGCATTGCAGAATTACTGCTGGGGACAATGCCTGTGCTGTAGCAGGGTCACAGCAGAAACAAAAAGGATTCTGTTGAAGATGTTGTTGGTTTTCAATTTGAAAACAGTTCTGGTGTCAACTGCTATGCTAATGTAGTGGTTAATGTTTTGTTTTCTCTAGAAAATGTAAAAGAGGGGGAGGCAGTCCAAAGTTCCGTTAAAAGGGCAAAGGAAAGGATCGGTGGTTTGAACTATCAGTCAAAAAGGGGAGGGGGTGCAACAATTTTTCCTACCAGGTCACACTGTGCTTTCACCGGAACTGAGGTCTGCAGGATTCTAGTAATTCAAAGTGAGGCTGGCGCCAGCATGGGAGCGCCGACGTCCCGCGGATACAGTTTCGTCACTCCACGGGCGATCATGGCAGTCATTCCCCATCAGGGGTGTCTGCGGGGGTCGGAGACTCCCGCGGCTCCTCTAGAATCTTCAAGGTCGTGGAGGACTACGGTGGTGGAGTCAACCAGTGACCGGGCCATTTCTTTACGCTGGGCCCGCTCTTGCCAGGTCGACCGCCATTTTGAGAGTTCGGTAGCTACTGGCGATCGCGGGGTCAAATGAGCGGACGGGCTCCACCCTGCCGGGCGAGACGTTGCAGCATGGCCACAGTGGAAGAACCCTTTTCCGGGCGCCTGGAGCGCTGAGGGTGCAGCTGGGAAGCCTCCACCTGGGGAGGCGGGAGAGGCCTGTTCGCACCGTCTCTCCCTCTTCGTCTTCGGGCCGGGCTTCCGGTAGATGTCGGCCGGACGCCCCTGGCTCTGGCCCCATGAACGGGTTTCTTGGTTTATCGGCTGCAGCCGGATCCCGTCGGCCTCGGCCCCCCGACCGTTGGTGGCCGGACCGGAAGAGCATGTGGCGGGACTACCTGAAACTGTCAAGGGCCACCGCGGCCGGACTGGGAGAGAGAGGGGAGGGTCGAGGAGACATTCCCCCCCCCTGCAACTGTTCAGCGTTGTAAAGGCAATCCCCTGGCCGGGTCCCGCTGGCCTCGGCCGCTCCTCCGGCTACACCCTACGTTAGGATCTCCTGGCCGAGGCGTGGCAGCAGGACCCGCCTTATATGAGCTGCTCCCGGCTGGGCGTAGCCGCAACCCTGCCCCACCTTGGAAGTTTCCAGAGTGGGGGCGGATGTTCTACTGACTTGCATTTTCCCTAGTCTATCGATTTTTTTGGCGTGGCAGGCGGTGGGACAGCGAGGGGTGATTTGGTTTCTCTTACTGTTTTTCTGGTCTCTCACCACTGGCATATTTTAACGTTTTCTTGTTTCTAGGACATTAATAGGTTTTATCATTACGTTATGTTATCGTTTCTTTGTTCGTTGTTTAATAAAAGTTCATGTTCATCAGTGGCCTACTGATTTTCGTTTTCCTATTCTTTTCTTTCCAGGTTGTTTCATGCTAAAGTTTCTGTTAACAGGATACAGTGATCACTTCGTTATTATTGCATATGTCCTTTTCACTAGGGGTGCTCTCTGGTCGGGCCAGATGACGTATCTCTAGTAAATGGTCCGGGTGAAACAGGTGCATCAATCAGTGGGGAGTAGATAGGCATGACAGATTACAACGTGGGAGAAAGGTCCGCATTACGTACCCTTTCACTATTTGCAAAGATTTTCCTACGTATATTTGCAAACAGGGAATACCTCCAAAAAGAACCAATTCCCAAACAGTCAATGTTTGGGGAAACAATCAATCAATGAGGAACGAAATAGGCACGACGTGTTAAAGGTTTGCGTTACCTACCCTTCACTATGTGCAAAGGGAGAGAGAATATTCCTATTCTTCCTCGTTTGCAGGCAGAGAAGATTCTTAAGAGAATCAACTTCGAACAATTCAATGCTCGATTCAAACAATCAACAAGGGGTACTGTGAACACAAATGAACGCTGCTTATGTACATACACATTGGTATTATCAACAGGTTGTTCCTAATGTTTCTATTTTAGGGAGGTCAAAAAGAGATCCCATTAGTGGCCTACTGATTTTGCTCGATTCCTTTTGTTTTTTTACACGATTTTTCGCTATCTGCAAAGACTAAACAGAGTATTGCGACTCTGTGCTTGTTTGTAAATAGAGAATGAACCAAAGAGAACAATCAATCAAATGGAGAGAGAAGCAGGCACGACGGATTACAACGGGGGCAACGGGGGCAAAGGCCTGCGTTAACTACCCTTCACTATCTGCAAAGAGAGAGTACTCCTAATAGAAATGAGGGGTGGGGGGCAGCATTCAAAGCAGATCAGTGTGCATAAACACGAAAATGTTTTTACTTACCACGTACTTGACATTCGACAGCTTATGATATTTGCTATTAAAAAACCATTGAAATTCACTGAAAAAACCATAGGTTATAGACCATATATAGTTAGGAATTAGCATTTAAAAAACCTTATTTTACTCACACAAAACCATTGAAATTCCATATATAGTTAGTTGCACTAACTATATATCGCGCACCCGCAATCCACTGCTGATCATGTCACATATTACATCATTCATGACATGGTCAGTGACATCACTGATGACATCTCAAATGACATCACTGATGACATCACTGATGACATCTCAAATGACATCACTGATGACATCACTGATGACATCTCATTTGACATCATTCTTGTGCTAATACGGTAAACCTCTTCAGACTCTAATATAACCTTAGATACACTCAGTGTATACAGACACTCACACACTGCCACTCATCCATGGAGTTACTCACACACCCAGTCAGTCATGCAAAGAAACAATCTCACCTCCATTTCTTCAACTATACAGTTAAACACACCTTACTTATTGAAACATATACTAACACATATTTACTCTCTTGTACAATCCCTGATACAAGTTCACAATGATCGATACAACCACTCACTCATTCAGTGGCTCTCATGCACAGTTATTTATATATGCCAACTCTCACATGTACTGTGTTTAACATATGTACTTACTATGACATGTAGCATTGAGATATCCATTCACTCATCAATACACTCATGCACACAGTCAACTGCCCATGTAGCTGTTTCCACATGCAGTCTTGAACTCATACACCTAGTGAATAAACTGCTCACACATCTATGCATAGAGTCACACACCTTCCAGCCACCCCCACACAAACTCAATCTCCCATAGAAATACTTGGGCAACCAATTAATAACACATATAGCCTCTCGTATAGCTAATGATCAACACATGCAGCAGTTTACATCACAACAGACATAATGATGCACAAATTAAGACAGTTTAGTCACTAACCCATGCATTCAGTGAGACACATTTAATCACTCACTCATACAGTCAGTCACGCACCTACTAAATCCTTCATCCAGACACTTATACATCCACTCATTCTTCAATATGTAAGACATATTTTAACTTTACAGAAACATACAGTCACTGGATGTTGTCATCAGTGATGTCATCAGTGATGTCATTTGAGATGTCATCAGTGATGTCATCAGTGATGTCATTTGAGATGTCATCAGTGATGTCACTGACCATGTCATGAATGATGTAATATGTGACATGATCAGCAGTGGATTGCGGGTGCGCGATATATAGTTAGTGCAACTAACTATATATGGAATTTCAATGGTTTTGTGTGAGTAAAATAAGGTTTTTTAAATGCTAATTCCTAACTATATATGGTCTATAACCTATGGTTTTTTCAGTGAATATATATATATATATATATATATATTTTTTTTTTTTTATCAGCCGGAACAGCCTTTGTCCAGTTGAGCAAGCACTTCCTGGTCCAACATTAAATGCTGATAATGTAACCATAAACATAGAAGAATTACTACAACATGCAAAATGCGGTTCATGTGATTGCAATTTTTGTGCAGTGATTTCTCTACCACATATAAATGAAATTCAAAAGAAAATTGATAATAACAGTACAATACTACTCAAATCGCAAAGAAATAAAATATAGCCAATTGAGTTAGATACAAATAATCCGATGTATCCCGCAAGGTCCAACGTATAATTTCTTGCTTCTTGTATTTGGCAGGACATTAATAATAAATTCAATCGCCGCTACACATGCCTCACGTATTATTGTGTGCCCGCAAATCCGTATATTACCATTGCCATTACACTGATGGTCGCATGACCAATTCTGTAACCTGGTGCCAAAACATACGCAATGCTCGTGAGAATTGTTTGGTGGTATACAATCACCATGCCATTGGCACTCATGAGACATCGAGTGATTGATTCTATGATTCAACAGATCATCGATTAGATTAATGCATGAAAAAATAAATACCATATTAATTCATCAGTGACAACACATATCAGTATTGCTATACATTCATGTATATGCAGCAAGTGCTTCATATTGGCGCAGGTCATCGTGCTTGAAAAAGAAGAAATTGATTTTTTTTTTTTTATTAAATGTCATTTCGCCCATTAAAGTGAAAAATGTAGGAACATGTGTAAAATATGTGAAAAATATGTATTAATCTATGAGTGGGCAATGAGACATAAGACCATTCATATTATAGTGAGTGGTCAACGAAATTGTCCTAAGTGAAAACAACAGTTATGACAAATGGTTTGATATATTAATTATGGTATATCAACTATATCTTCATGTAGGGGCTGGGGCCAGTGCCCCATGATTTCTTAATACCTATCGCCCAACCTCATGATCCTATGTGTAAGTGCACCCAATTGTTTAAAAGGAAAAGGGGGTTAAGGATGAGGCACCTTACCCCTGAGAAAATAGAAATAGAAAATAATTTAGAAAAACAAGGGGGGGAGGAGAACAGCAAACAAATGGCATGTTGATTCAGAAGACATCATGTTAAAAGGACACTAGTCTATCAATTATTTCAGTACCTGGACATTGTATGAAACATTGGACCATTAAACACCTATGTGCGTGTACAGTTCTTCCTCCTGAATCAGCCCAAAAGGCATCCTTGTGTTGAGATCGATTATGTATTTCGATTCCAGAATACATAACTGTTTCTCCCTGTCACTTCCCCGGATATGTTTCAAGATTTTATCAATACCACAGATTGTGAGAAGTTTCTTATCACTGTTGTGAGAATTGTAAAAATGTCTTGCAACTGGGTAACTGAAATCCATGTTTGTGATGGCCCTTTGGTGCTCTAAAATGCGTTTTTAGGGGTAATTTTGTACCCCCTGTGTACCGTAAACCACACAGACATTTTAGTAGATACACTACAAATTCTGAGTGATAAATGTACTTATTGGCCTGTTTTTTCCTTCACACGTTTCATAGGTTTTGCAGCTGCTTGTGAATTTACAGGCTTTGCACGAATTGCATGTGTGAAAGCCTTGCCTAACCTGTAACCAGTATGTAATGAATTCTAGTCTGATAACTACGTACCAATCTGTCCTTTAGGGACTTTGGTCATCTATATGTCACTACTGGGGAGTTGCCTATTTTCTTTACCAATTATTGGATCAGCTTGAATAAGACTCCAATGCTTTCTCATAATGTCTTTGAGTTAATTTGACCTGGCATTTTAGGTGGTTATCATGCGAGGATTGTCAATAGAGTCCTTTTTCTGCCGTGTTCCTTTGCTGGTAAAGAGAACCTCAGTTTGCTTCATATTTAACAGCTTGTTGCTAGCCTCTGTCAGAATCTTTTCTGAATAGCCTTGCTGTTTGAAGAGCTGGTTCATACATTTTGCTTCATTAATATAGCCCTCATCTGTCCCGCAATTTCTACGCACACGCAGACGCTCCCCATATGGAATGCTGTTTAAAAGAGAGACAGGATGGTGACTGAGTGTGTATAGGGCGGTGTTCCCTGTAGTGTCCTTCCTGAGTAAATTAGTTACTAATTTGTTGTTTTTGACCGTGATTCTTATGTCGAGGAATTTGCATGAGAGGTCACTAATAGTGTGTGATGCTCAAATTTAGATCATTGATGTCCAGTGAGTGATTGCATTCTAGCGCTTGATCCTTTCCACCATCCCAAATGATGAAAAGATCATCTATATATCTTAGCCATAAAAGTGCATGTTCAGTACCTTTTTCATTTTTTCCAGTCCATACCACTTGCCCCTCCCACCAGCCCAGAAAAAGATTAGCCAGGCTGGGGGTGAAGCAAGTGCCCATCACTGTGCCAGACTTCTGCTTATATAATATTTTTTCAAACAGGAAGATATTTTCTTGTAAACAAAACAACATCATATGTTTGAGCATCATTATGTGGTTTAACTTGTCAATACATTGGCTTTGTAAATAGTACATGCATGCATTCACCCCCTTTAGCTGATCTATACATGTATAAAGGGAAGATACATCTAAGGAAATTATAAGATAGCCTTTCTCTATTTGATGTTATGATTTCTTTTAAGAAAATCAGAACTATCTTTGCAGTACGATCTTAGGTCTGTTACGTTAAAGGCCAGAGAGTGGAGAAGTGTGGCTCAGTGGTTAGAGGCGGCAGACCCGGAAGCTGAGATCGGCCGTGGACCAGGGTTCGATTCCCCGCCTCGGCGGGTCTCGGGCGCAAAAATTCCACGGACTTGACAATTCTCGCTCCGGTGCCTACTCGACTCACGGGGTCACACTCTGCGACTCTGGGCAATAGCTTGCTTAATCTCCACTACGGCCCCTCGCGGCGGGATGCCTGGCTTTCACCTTGTGAATACCCTGCCGGGGTATCTCTCACAGGGGAATACCAGGACGGGTTCCCTAAGCAAGCGCCTTGAGACCCCTGGGTGAATCGTGCGCTATATAAATCGAAATACATTTACATTTACATTTACATAGTGCTCTAAAAAGATTGATGTATTTTCGAGAAGGCCTCCATTTGAGGAAACAAGCGGCCTCCCAGGTGGTCTAGTTGGATGTTTATGCGCTTTCGATAAGAAATACAAACATGGTATTCTAGGATTGGTATTTTTCAAGAATTTGTACTCGTCATCATCCAAAAGTCCATTCTTCCACTATTCACTTAGTAGGTTATGGTATGTAATCACGGTTCTATCATAGATCCCCAAATTGATTATCTCATAGTACTTGGAGTCACTTAGCTGTTGCATGGCCTCCATCCTGTAGTTTTCAACATCCATCAGGACAATGTTCCCCCCTTTGTCCGAAGGTTTTATAATGATCGCGGGATCTCCCAGTAGATTGATAATTGAATCCCTTTGGCCTTTCGTGAGATTATCCTTTATACGATAACTGTGATCATCTCTTATTCGTATCAGTTCATGAATCATGACTGAGTGGAAGGCTTCAATATTATCATGTGAAACATGGAGTTGAATTTGTATTTTACTCTTACACCACTCCTACAGGGTGTATTGAATGAGAAACCTAGATTCTTCAGAGTTGATCCCACATCATTGATATTAGTACCACTACTGTCAGTTTTCAATTTGTGAATTTCTAAGATGGTTTCAATCTCGTCCACTGTGAAATTCAGTGGTGTTTGTCTTTCCGATGTATCCATTCTGATCATCCGCCGTTGTTCACCTTGTCTTGGTGTAGCATGCAATTTCATTAGTTTTAATTTCCTTACTAATAGAAACAGGCCAGTCCGTGTATTAACATAATTCCAATCCGTCGTAGGGCAAAATGATAGGTCTAATCTCAAAACCGATTCTTCCTCGGGTGTCAAAATTTGTTTGGATAAATTGACGATTGATTTATCCATAATGTTGTGATCTTGTTGATTTCTGGACCAAAATGTTGATCTCCCACCTAACCTTGTTAATCTTTCTTTTTATTTTTGTTTGCACTCCTTCCTCTTGGCCATCCTCAACCCCTTCCTGTTCCTTCCTCGGTTAAGGGTGTTCGGTCGTGGGTTGCTTGTTCTTTCTGCTGTTTCAACAATTGAAATTCGTACAGGAAGGTTAGTGGGTGCACTCCTAAAGGGACAGCCGGTGTTTATCTTTCCACAACCGAACTTAGGTCAGAACTGGAATCCGTTAATACTACGTCTCGTTTTGGTTGTTAAAAGAATTGGCGATCGTGCTGGGCCCAATCAAATCGTTTGGCATATGTCAATATTCTGCCTTCTGCATAATCATTTTTGTCTCTGAGGAATGTGTGATGTTTGTTTGCTTTTATAGCATCTTCGTATGTTTTGAGCCGGCCTTCCAAGGATTTCAAGAAGTCAATCACCAATTTGTCCTTTTGTGTTTATCCAATTCCAGACGCAATGTAACTAGTTCTTGCCTAGTTTTGTCACGATAAATTTTGGCATACTCTATTAGAATTTCTAACATTTAAGAAAATCAGAACTATCTTTGCAGTACGATCTTAGTTATGTTACATAAGGGGCCAGATATTGATCTAAAAAGTTGGATGTATTGGCCCCAGCCCCTAAGTGAACATATAGGTGATATACCATAATTAATATATCAAACCATTTAGCATAACTGTTGTTTTCACTTTGGACAATTTCTTTGACCACTCACTATAATATGAATGGTCTTGTGTCTCATCGCCCACTAGTAGATTCATACATATTTTTCACATATTATTCACGTTTCTAAATGTTTTCACTTTCATGGGGAAATGACATATATAAAAAAAAAGCCATTCCTTCTTTTCTAAGCGCTATGACCTGCACCGATATTAAGCACTTGCTGCATAAACATGAATGGATATATATATATATATATATATATATATATATATATATATACGTTCCACTACTGCTGGTGAAGGAGTCAGGCTGTCACGGGCGGTCCTGATACAGCTACCAGCCAGCTCGTAATTATTTCCAAAAGACTTCAAACAATTTTGAAGATAACAGGACACCCAAAGTTCAGATATTCCAAGATTTATTTGGCAGATGAAAAAATCACGACGCGTTTCGCCATTACGGCTTGATCACGCTCATCTCGTGGT
The DNA here is from genome assembly GCF_964261635.1 of Lissotriton helveticus. Classification (NCBI taxonomy): domain Eukaryota; kingdom Metazoa; phylum Chordata; class Amphibia; order Caudata; family Salamandridae; genus Lissotriton; species Lissotriton helveticus. Next base: position 1,259,470,712 of record NC_136069.1, read on the forward strand.
AGTCACGGCCATTTTTTTATATGCATACCACACCCTAGTGCATAGATTCTAACATGGGGAAGTGGAAGACATCTTTAAATGGATTATACATAACAGCAACAATCAGTTATTAGCGCTAGACTGATAATCTTAGTCATTACAATACATTTAGCGTAACGTTGAACGCGCAATACAAAAATATTCATGTAATATGACAGCGTAACGTAATTTCATCTCATTATATACGTTTGTCAAATTAAAGCCTATGTGAAATCTCTAACGACCATAATATTAGTGCAAGCTTGTTACATTGATCCAAACTGCGATATATTCCTCAATTGCAATGTCAATATACAGCGCGATAGAACTTAGGCGAAAACAGCCTCCTCATTGGCTGTCCATCAACCCAACGCGCCATTGGTTGTATGTTGGTATGGCAATGTGCTGTAAGCCAAATAAGTCCATAGCGATTGTTCAATCATTGATGAATAATAGCTAGCCAAACTTATATATACATTGCAATATATGATCATGCCGATATTGTTGGCGCCACAGTTCATGATAAAAGAAATATAGTCTGCCCTAGTGGGCTGCACTCTTGAATCCAATAGAACAATGTTTTCGAAGTTCTACCCAAGTGGGCAAATAAATTCATTGACAAGATAGTGCACAAAATAGATTCCTAGCGATATAATCGGCTTCCTTCTGCTACCCCATGTTGTGAGAAATCTAAAAATAATAAAATAAAATAAAACATTAAAATCAAGGAAACTGCAGATATAATAATCAATCCAATATCATAAAGTTCTTTCATTCATATAAATGTATGGATAGTTCTTCACTCATGTTAAATCCTTTAGGAGTTAAACATTCGAAGTCTACAATATATTTAGACTCAAGCTTCCTGAGGGACAGTTCACGGTTGCCTCCCCGGATTCCCAAATCTACACAGTCAATCACAACTAGCTGCACCAGTTTTTCATCCTGCATATGTTCTGCAAAAAAATGTCTCGCTATAGGATATTGTTTGTTGTTGTTGTGTATGGCACGTAGGTGCTCCAGCACTCTTTTTTTAGCCTCATGTTTTGTGCTCCCTACGTACCATTTGTTACACAGACAGATTAGTACATATACACTGTAGGGTGTATTGCAAGTCAGATGTTTGCGTATTGTGAACTCCTTCTTAGTAGTTGGAACAATGAGTGTTTTGCAATCATGGCTAAATTTACAAGCCTTGCATCTACGACAACATTTGAAGCCCATTTCTTGGTTATTTGAGCCAGATGATGATGTCACATAGTTTTGACTCAACTCGTCTCTTAGTGACCTCCCCTTCCGAAATGTTATTTGTGGATTGTCACTCAGGTACTTCTTAAGGTGTAAGTCAGTATGCAAAACGTGCCAATGTTTACTGAAGATCTTCCGCACATCACGTGCCTGTCCTGAGAAAGTGGTTATGAATCTGACCAGATTGGTATCTTCTGTTTCAATTCTGGGATTCAATAATTCCTCTCTATCTTTCAGGGCAACCCTCTCTTTTGCAGTATTAATCATATTCTGACTATACCCCCTATTGCGAAATCTTTGACACATTGTCTTTTCTTCATCAATATAGGCTCCCTGAGTACTACAATTCCGCTTCGCGCGAAGTAATTCACCATAAGGTATACTATATACCAAATTGCGGGGATGGCAACTATTAGCATATAAAATGCTATTACCCGCAGTTTTTTTGCGAAATAGTTTGGTGATAAGTTATTTGTTACTAACTTCCACAGTTAAATCAAGGAATTTTAGCCTTTTATCACTGATATGTTCAGTGAATGTGAGATTTAAGTGATTGATGTTCAATTTGTCAATGAATAGTCTCACAGACGCTTCATCCCCATTCCAAATGAAAAAAATATCATCTATGTAACGCAGCCACAGGGCAACGTTGTCAAATTCTGCAATCTCACTGACAACCTGCTCCTCCCACCAGCCCATGAATAAATTCGCGTAGCTGGGGGCGAAGCAGGTTCCCATGGCCGTGCCCTGTGACTGTCGATACAAGATGTTGTCAAAGAAAAATAAATTGTTTCTGAGACAGAAATCAATCATAGATGAAATCATTTTAGAATGTTGCAGGTATGAGACAGAACGTGTTCTAAAGAAATGTTCTATAGCCTTTAAGCCTTGCTCGTGTAAGATGCTGGTATATAAACTTGTCACATCTAGTGTGACAAGAGTATATTGATCTTCCCAGTGTATTCCATTGATGGCTGTTAGAAAGTGGGTGGTGTCTTTAATGTATGACGGAAGAGCGACCACGAAAGGTCTTAAATAGTGGTCAATATATTTGGAAGTATGTTCCAGTAGTGATCCAATCGAAGATACGATTGGACGTCCTGGTGGTACTAGGGGATTCTTGTGTAATTTGAGTAGTAGGTACAGAATAGGGATTCTGGGATGCGCACAATATAGATATTGAAACTCTTCAGGCTCAAGCAATCCCACATCCCTCCACTCCAACAACAAGTCCCTAAACATTAGATTGGATTTCAATAGCTCTTCATGGTTGGTTTTACAATAACAATTCACATCATTGAGTTGTCGTAACCCCTCATTAAGGTATTGGATCTTATTTAACACCACAACATTCCCACCTTTGTCACTTTGTCTAATAACAATGTTGGTATCGTTTTTCAAGTCATCCATGGCTATCAGTTGATCATTCGTTAAGTTTTTCTTTCTACCTGGCACTTTCTGATAGCGTAGTTTAGTAAGATCTTTCAACACGCCTTTTTCAAACACATCTATTGCATCACATTGGATTAGGGGAAGAAAAACTGATTTTGGTTTGAATTTTGTTCCAGGATTAATCCCCAAATCAGTCCCCCACGTGTCCCAGTCAGAGGTATTGTGGACATTGTCCGGATCAGAACTCATCACATGCAATAGTTCCATATCATTAGTGTCAAAATTACTGACAGTCGATGACATACTTACAGGATCGCTGATCTTGGGTTTAGTTGCAAACCATTTCTTCAATTTAAGTTTCCTTGAAAATAAAAATAAATCGATGCGAGTTTCTGCAAAATTCATATTCATGGATGGACAGAAAGATAAACCAAAGGCCAAAACGTCTTCTTCCACCTTGGTAAGTGCCCTGTTCGATAAATTGACAACTGTCATGTTTAATTTTGTTTTCGGCTCCGTGTTGCCATTCCCATTGGAGCACTGTTGCCTCTTGCACCTCCTCTTTTTGGCTTGTTTGTTGCGGTGGTTCCTCCTCTGTTTCCCCGTCCTCGACCCCTTTGTGGTCCCACATCCTGGAACATTTCTGTCCGATTTTTGCTGATCATTTGGAACTGTAATAAAAATTCGGATTCCTTGTGATTTCAGCAGTGACATCCTGATTGGTTCCTGGATTCGAGGTATCGGAGACATTTCCGTCTGAAATATCACTTTCTGTCACGTCTTGTCTGCAGGTTGGTGCTGGCTTAATCATGGCCAATCCTGTGTTTTTATCAAATAAGTGATCATATTTCTTTTGAAAAGTGAGGGTACGTCCCGCTTGATAATCTTTGTAATCCCTAATGAATTTACGTTGTTTTTTAGCGGTGATCTCATTTTCCAGTTTGTCCATCCTCAACAATAATTTTTTGATATAATCCTCTAGTTCATCCTTAGTCATCAGTGCACTAATTTCCAGCGTTAGTTGTTCAATCTCCAACAGAAGTTTTGCTCTGTCTTTTATGGCATATTTCACCAAAATGCGCATCATCACCATTGAGCAGGCTGCTGAGTTGTCTGTCCACTCCTGCAACATTTCTGCATCAGAGTTTTCATATGTCGGGACGGTGAAAACTCTTAATCCCCGTGGTACTCTCTTGACCTCAATGTATCTTTGTAGGGATTCTGCTTCCCACCATTTGGAAACTTGTTTGTATAGCCTTTCCAACTTATTTAATTTGGATTGCAGATTCAACTCAGTTCCTATGCTGGAAGCTATGGGTGTTTCATCAGTTAAATTGTCAGTGTTCGTGAATAACAATTTATCTGCAGTTTTCTTTCGACGAGCATCTAGCTCACCTGCCATGTTAGAATCACTTCTTAGCTGAACTTTGTGCATGTACTGCCTTGTTGAGACAGTGTTTCCGCGTAGTGCTCCCTGCTCCTGAATTCCGTCGAATGCCACTAGTCCTCTGTCGGGCAACACCCGGTAATCCGGAATTCCAAACAGTGCCACCGAAGTGCTTCGTTCGTACCTTCCCTTTCCCGGTATGCCCGAATGGAGCCAGTCAGCAAAACGACCATAAAACAGAATACGCACGGAGTGTGTCCTCGTATAGATCCGAGGTCCGATGATTAAACAATGTTACTCGGCGTGCGATGTAAGCAAACACCTAATTCCGGCGTTTATGAAATTCAAGAGGTCAGCCAACTCCTTTTCGAAAAATGCACGTTCCACTACTGCTGGTGAAGGAGTCAGGCTGTCACGGGCGGTCCTGCTACAACTACCAGCCAGCTCGTAATTATTTCCAAAAGACTTCAAACAATTTTGAAGATAACAGGACACCCAAAGTTCAGATATTCCAAGATTTATTTGGCAGATGAAAAAATCACGACGCGTTTCGCCATTACGGCTTGATCACGCTCATCTCGTGGTAGTCACGGCCATTTTTTTATATGCATACCACACCCTAGTGCATAGATTCTAACATGGGGAAGTGGAAGACATCTTTAAATGGATTATACATAACAGCAACAATCAGTTATTAGCGCTAGACTGATAATCTTAGTCATTACAATACATTTAGCGTAACGTTGAACGCGCAATACAAAAATATTCATGTAATATGACAGCGTAACGTAATTTCATCTCATTATATACGTTTGTCAAATTAAAGCCTATGTGAAATCTCTAACGACCATATTATTAGTGCAAGCTTGTTACATTGATCCAAACTGCGATATATTCCTCGATTGCAATGTCAATATACAGCGCGATAGAACTTAGGCGAAAACAGCCTCCTCATTGGCTGTCCATCAACCCAACGCGCCATTGGTTGTATGTTGGTATGGCAATATGCTGTAAGCTAAATAAGTCCATAGCGATTGTTCAATCATAGATGAGTAATAGCTAGCCAAACTTATATATACATTGCAATATATGATCATGCCGATATTGTTGGCGCCACAGTTCATGATAAAAGAAATATAGTCTCCCCCAATTGAGGAATATATCGCAGTTTGGATCAATGTAACAAGCTTGCACTAATATTATGGTCGTTAGAGATTTCACATAGGCTTTAATTTGACAAACGTATATAATGAGATGAAATTACGTTACGCTGTCATATTACATGAATATTTTTGTATTGCGCGTTCAACGTTACGCTAAATGTATTGTAATGACTACGATTATCAGTCTAGCGCTAATAACTGATTGTTGCTGTTATGTATAATCCATTTAAAGATGTCTTCCACTTCCCCATGTTAGAATCTATGCACTAGGGTGTGGTATGCATATAAAAAAATGGCCGTGACTACCACGAGATGAGCGTGATCAAGCCGTAATGGCGAAACGCGTCGTGATTTTTTCATCTGCCAAATAAATCTTGGAATATCTGAACTTTGGGTGTCCTGTTATCTTCAAAATTGTTTGAAGTCTTTTGGAAATAATTACGAGCTGGCTGGTAGCTGTAGCAGGACCGCCCGTGACAGCCTGACTCCTTCACCAGCAGTAGTGGAACGTGCATTTTTCGAAAAGGAGTTGGCTGACCTCTTGAATTTCATAAACGCCGGAATTAGGTGTTTGCTTACATCGCACGCCGAGTAACATTGTTTAATCATCGGACCTCGGATCTATACGAGGACACACTCCGTGCGTATTCTGTTCTATGGTCGTTTTGCTGACTGGCTCCATTCGGGCATACCGGGAAAGGGAAGGCACGAACTACGCACTTCGGTGGCACTGTTTGGAATTCCGGATTACCGGGTGTTGCCCGACAGAGGACTAGTGGCATTCGAAGGAATTCAGGAGCAGGGAGCACTACGCGGAAACACTGTCTCAACAAGGCAGTACATGCACAAAGTTCAGGTAAGAAGTGATTCTAACATGGCAGGTGAGCTAGATGCTCGTCGAAAGAAAACTGCAGATAAATTGTTCTTCACGAACACTGACAATTTAACTGATGAAACACCCATAGCTTCCAGCATAGGAACTGAGTTGAATCTGCAATCCAAATTAAATAAGTTGGAAAGGCTATACAAACAAAAACTTTCCAAATGGTGGGAAGCAGAATCCCTACAAAGATACATTGAGGTCAAGAGAGTACCACGGGGATTAAGAGTTTTCACCGTCCCGACATATGAAAACCCTGATGCAGAAATGTTGCAGGAGTGGACAGACAACTCAGCAGCCTGCTCAATGGTGATGATGCGCATTTTGGTGAAATATGCCATAAAAGACAGAGCAAAACTTTTGTTGGAGATTGAACAACTAACGCTGGAAATTAGTGCACTGATGACTAAGGATGAACTAGAGGATTATATCAAAAAATTATTGTTGAGGATGGACAAACTGGAAAATGAGATCACCGCTAAAAAAACAACGTAAATTCATTAGGGATTACAAAGATTATCAAGCGGGACGTACCCTCACTTTTCAAAAGAAATATGATCACTTATTTGATAAAAACACAGGATTGGCCATGATTAAGCCAGCACCAACCTGCAGACAAAACGTGACAGAAAGTGATATTTCAGACGGAAATGTCTCCGATACCTCGAATCCAGGAACCAATCAGGATGTCACTGCTGAAATCACAAGGAATCCGAATTTTTTATTACAGTTCCAAATGATCAGCAAAAATCGGACAGAAATGTTCCAGGATGTGGGACCACAAAGGGGTCGAGGACGGGGAAACAGAGGAGGAACCACCGCAACAAACAAGCCAAAAAGAGGAGGTGCAAGAGGCAACAGTGCTCCAATGGGAATGGCAACACGGAGCCGCAAACAGAATTAAACATGACAGTTGTCAATTTATCGAACAGGGCACTTACCAAGGTGGAAGAAGACGTTTTGGTCTTTGGTTTATCTTTCTGTCCATCCATGAATATGAATTTCGCAGAAACTCGCATCGATTTATTTTTATTTTCAAGGAAACTTAAATTGAAGAAATGGTTTGCAACTAAACCCAAGATCAGCGAGCCTGTAAGTATGTCATCGACTGTCAGTAATTTTGACACTAATGATATGGAACTATTGCATGTGATGAGTTCTGATCCGGACAATGTCCACAATACCTCTGACTGGGACACGTGGGGGACTGATTTGGGGATTAATCCTGGAACAAAATTCAAACCAAAATCAGTTTTTCTTCCCCTAATCCAATAAGATGCAATAGATGTGTTTGAAAAAGTCGTGTTGAAAGATCTTACTAAACTACGCTATCAGAAAGTGCCAGGTAGAAAGAAAAACTTAACGAATGATCAACTGATAGCCATGGATGACTTGAAAAACGATACCAACATTGTTATTAGACAAAGTGACAAAGGTGGGAATGTTGTGGTGTTAAATAAGATCCAATACCTTAATGAGGGGTTACGACAACTCAATGATGTGAATTGTTATTGTAAAACCAACCATGAAGAGCTATTGAAATCCAATCTAATGTTTAGGGACTTGTTGTTGGAGTGGAGGGATGTGGGATTGCTTGAGCCTGAAGAGTTTCAATATCTATATTGTGCGCATCCCAGAATCCCTATTCTGTACCTACTACCCAAATTACACAAGAATCCCCTAGTACCACCAGGACGTCCAATCGTATCTTCGATTGGATCACTACTGGAACATACTTCCAAATATATTGACCACTATTTAAGACCTTTCGTGGTCGCTCTTCCGTCATACATTAAATACACCACCCACTTTCTAACAGCCATCAATGGAATACACTGGGAAGATCAATATACTCTTGTCACACTAGATGTTACAAGTTTATATACCAGCATCTTACACGAGCAAGGCTTAAAGGCTATAGAACATTTCTTTAGAACACGTTCTGTCTCATACCTGCAACATTCTAAAATGATTTCATCTATGATTGATTTCTGTCTCAGAAACAATTTTTTTTCTTTGACAACATCTTGTATTGACAGTCACAGGGCACGGCCATGGGAACCTGCTTCGCCCCCAGCTACGCGAATTTATTCATGGGCTGGTGGGAGGAGCAGGTTGTCAGTGAGATGGCAGAATTTGACAACGTCGCCCTGTGGCTGCGTTACATAGATGATATTTTTTTCATTTGGAATGGGGATGAAGCGTCTGTGAGACTATTCATTGACAAATTGAACATCAATCACTTAAATCTCACATTCACTGAACATATCAGTGATAAAAGGCTAGAATTCCTTGATGTAACTGTGGAAGTTAGTAACAAACAACTTATCACCAAACTATTTCGCAAAAAAACTGCGGGTAATAGCATTTTATATGCTAATAGTTGCCATCCCCGCAATTTGGTATATAGTATACCTTATGGTGAATTACTTCGCGCGAAGCGGAATTGTAGTACTCAGGGAGCCTATATTGATGAAGAAAAGACAATGTGTCAAAGATTTCGCAATAGGGGTATAGTCAGAATATGATTAATACTGCAAAAGAGAGGGTTGCCCTGAAAGATAGAGAGGAATTATTGAATCCCAGAATTGAAACAGAAGATACCAATCTGGTCAGATTCATAACCACTTTCTCAGGACAGGCACGTGATGTGCGGAAGATCTTCAGTAAACATTGGCACGTTTTGCATACTGACTTACACCTTAAGAAGTACCTGAGTGACAATCCACAAATAACATTTCGGAAGGGGAGGTCACTAAGAGACGAGTTGAGTCAAAACTATGTGACATCATCATCTGGCTCAAATAACCAAGAAATGGGCTTCAAATGTTGTCGTAGATGCAAGGCTTGTAAATTTAGCCATGATTGCAAAACATTCATTGTTCCAACTACTAAGAAGGAGTTCACAATACGCAAACATCTGACTTGCAATACACCCTACAGTGTATATGTACTAATCTGTCCGTGTAACAAATGGTACGTAGGGAGCACAAAACATGAGGCTAAAAAAAGAGTGCTGGAGCACCTACGTGCCATACACAACAACAACAAACAATATCCTATAGCGAGACATTTTTTTGCAGAACATATGCAGGATGAAAAACTGGTGCAGCTAGTTGTGATTGACTGTGTAGATTTGGGAATCCGGGGAGGCAACCGTGAACTGTCCCTCAGGAAGCTTGAGTCTAAATATATTGTAGACTTCGAATGTTTAACTCCTAAAGGATTTAACATGAGTGAAGAACTATCCATACATTTATATGAATGAAAGAACTTTATGATATTGGATTGATTATTATATCTGCAGTTTCCTTGGTTTTAATGTTTTTTATTTTTTTTTATTTTATTATTTTTAGATTTCTCACAACATGGGGTAGCAAAAGGAAGCGGATTATATCGCTAGGAATCTATTTTGTGCACTATCTTGTCAATGAATTTATTTGCCCACTTGGGTAGAACTTCGAAAACATTGTTCTATTGGATTCAAGAGTGCAGCCCACTAGGGCAGACTATATTTCTTTTATCATGAACTGAGGCGCCAACAATATCGGCATGATCATATATTGCAATGTATATATAAGTTTGGCTAGCTATTATTCATCTATGATTGAACAATCGCTATGGACTTATTTAGCTTACAGCATATTGCCATACCAACATACAACCAATGGCGCGTTGGGTTGATGGACAGCCAATGAGAAGGCTGTTTTCGCCTAAGTTCTATCGCGCTGTATATTGACATTGCAATTGAGGAATATGTCGCAGTTTGGATCAATGTAACAAGCTTGCACTAATATTATGGTCGTTAGAGATTTCACATAGGCTTTAATTTGACAAACGTATATAATGAGATGAAATTACATTACGCTGTCATATTACATGAATATTTTTGTATTGCGCGTTCAACGTTACGCTAAATGTATTGTAATGACTAAGATTATCAGTCTAGCGCTAATAACTGATTGTTGCTGTTATGTATAATCCATTTAAAGATGTCTTCCACTTCCCCATGTTAGAATCTATGCACTAGGGTGTGGTATGCATATAAAAAAATGGCCGTGAATACCGCGAGATGAGCGTGATCAAGCCGTAATGGCGAAACGCGTCATGATTTTTTCATCTGCCAAATAAATCTTGGAATATCTGAACTTTGGGTGTCCTGTTATCTTCAAAATTGTTTGAAGTCTTTTGGAAATAATTATATATATATATATATATATATATATATATATTACCTACTGGCGGTCGCCAGTAGGTATATATAGTTAGGATTTTTTCTCTATGGGATTTTTGAAAATTCTATGTCAAATAACTTTGGCGTTTGTGGACGGAATTGGCTGAAATTTTCAGGAAAATGGCACATTTTGTTTCTGAGCAGCCCCTGAAAATTGGGGGGGGTTCGTCCAGGGGGGGTCGAGAAAAAAGGGGGGTCCCAAAATGTGTTTTTAACATTGAGTTTTCCATAGGGCGGTTGGCCTCACTTTTAGCCCGAACGGCTGAATGGATTTGCACGAAACTTGGCAAAATTGTAGGGACTGGTAGCCCGATGTGCCTTTTGTAGGTCTCAATATATGTGCTACAGTGGATTTTGAGAAATTAACGTTTAAAAAACGATATATATCTGTAACAGCGGACCGGGCAGCGCTCCAGTACGCGTACTTTTCGCGCAACGGAGCTTTGTGAAGCGAAGCTGATTGGTTCTCCGGCGTCTGTAAACATTCCAAACAGTCCGTAGCGGCCGCCATCTTGTCTCTCGGTAGGATCAAGAGACAAGAGGAGGCCAAAGCGAAGGGGCAAATGACCATAAGGGGGCATAGTAGATCCTCGCTGACCCCCTAGGTTTGATGTGGAGGTTTTAAAAGGGCCCCGCGGGGCAAAAAAAAAAAATAATAATAATAATCGAACGGCTGAATGGATTTGCACGAAACTTGGTAAAATATTAGGGACTGGTAGCCCGATGTGCCTTTGCTAGGTCTCAATATATGTGCTCCAGTGGATTTTGAGAAATTAACGTTCAAAAAAAGATATATATCTGTAACAGCGCTCCGCTTCGCGTAACGGAGGTTTGCGAAGCTGATTGGTCATTCTGTCACTGGGCTATAGTTGGGCTACATCTGGCTGATATTTGGGCTACATTTGTTTTTTTTGTCTCTGGCGGCCATCTTTGGGCTACATTGGGCTACATTGGGCTTCATTGGGCTTCATTGGGCTACATTGGGCTACATTTGGGCTCCAACATATATATAGGCCAATGTAGCCCAATATATATTTTTCAAAGTTAATTTTCGTAAAAACCACTGGAGCATATATCTTGAGACATAGCAAAGGCACATCGGGCTACCAGTCCCTACAATTTTGCCAAGTTTCGTGGAAATCCATTCAGCCGTTCGAGCTAAAAGTGAGTCCAACCGCCCTATGGAAATGAAGGAAATGAATGGGTAATTTGTAATTAGCAAATAGCTCATCGCAAACTAGGAATCGTAAAGAATCGCTATTTATTCCTTAAAGTTCGCTATTTAGGAAATGCAAAAAACTTTGATGATACATATGGCGGTTCATCTCTAACAAGATAAGAAGCATAGGGATAGATTTATGATGACTGGCGCATCACCAGGGATGTGTTAGTCATTCTGTGCCGCTGTTCCGTCACCTATGGTGTGCTGCATTTACAATGCGGCGCATCATGGGGCAAAAACAGCACAGATGCGTGATGTATCTGTGCCGTAAAGGTGGCGCATTGCTGGAGTTGTATCGCAAGTGTGATGAAGCTCCAGCAAGGGTCTGGGGTGCCCCTGTCGCAGGGTTTCTGTTCTCACACAGAACTGTGGACAGAGGATTGGAACCTCGGCGAATTAGGGTGCCCCAAAACTCACCTTAGTAATCAAAAACCCCTTAGCAAGCTAGGTACAGTGTCACATTGGATATAACAAACTCTCAATGTTTAGACAATCCAGAATATGAACTTATAGTACCTCAGGATACGTGGAACTCATGAACAGTCGGTCGTTATATATTTCTTAGAAACCAGAACATGGAGTTAAGAAGAACACATGTGTATTTGAAATGTTTATTTACTAATGCCGTCTTCTCAGGCGTAGTATCTTAGATAATACAAGTACACATATTATCAGTAGCAAAATTACCAGCATAGTTACTAGTACATAAAAAGCGAATGGTGACAGTATGTTAACATGCTGTAAATGAATAAGAGTTAGCAACACTTATAAGCAGCCACGGGCCGTGGAGGGAGTTACGGTGGGGCAGGGAGGTGGGGAGGGGGAGGGGCAGGGTGGAGAGGGCTCCACCCTGCCCCTCCCCCTCCCCGCCTCCCTGCCCCACCGTAACTCCCTCCACGGCCCGCGCCTGCTTATATCTCACCCTCCCTAATACACATATTATATTATTTGCTAAGAAGGTTTGTTTGTGTTGGTTTAGGGCATGCCCATACTTTAGTGTCTTAGATTTGAAGGAATCACATCAGCATACACCAGCTCTCTCTTCATGTGAACCGCATCAACTGTTGTGTATGTGTGTTCGGCAAAGCAATATAAAACCCGCCTCATGCCCAGAATTGGCAGAAGCTGCACTTATGTTATGAGTATGAAGTCGTGGAGATCAGACCTCATAACAATTCTGTATCGTGTTGTTCTTGAAACTTCAGCACTCGCTGTACAGATATAGTTTAACAAGCAAAGCAGATAGTAGAGCAATAACATATTATTCTCATGTAAACCACGATGAACTACTAGGTTGAAAGCTAAAGCAACAACTAAGTGTCGTGTGCAGAAGTTGCAAAAAAGGAAAAATGGCGTTTAAACCGGTAATGAGCCCATGCTAACTTAACACGGTGTAAAGATATCCAGGACCTAGATGACACCTCCCCATGATCCGGAAACGAACTGAATAAGATAATAGAAGTGCCATCTCATGAGAGCAGATTGCAACTTTATATGTGGACGGTCCGCAAGGTAAAACATTAAAAACTAGGAAAAATTTAATGCTAAAGAAAAATAAAACAGCCAAGTACTTTATCGAGTCTTAAGCCAATAGGCAAGCTAAATAATAAAAACTTGACAAATAAGTCAATGAATTGTCAATGAAATGCTAGTACTCAGCATATCAAACATGAAAAAGGTCTATGACATAACTGAGTATGCAAAATAAGCTGCAACAGCCTCCAATAGGAAGTCACCGTCTTCATCCGAAAAGAGTTCAGCCATCCAATTTAAAAGCGGAAAAGAACATACGTGCTCTCCCAGCACCGGATCCTCTATCACCATCAGAGGACAGCTCGGTGGGTTTTCAAGAAAGCTCTGTTCCAAGAAAGACTGTGTTGCCGCCAGTAAATTCCAGGGACCAATTAGTCCATGCATCAATGCCACAGCCATAATCCTTTCGCCAGGACAAACCAACTCGTGAGTAATGATAGGAGTCATCAGCTGATTAAAGTCGACGTCAGGAGAAACCGGTCCGCAGAGACACAAATCAATGGCCCAATCGAAATCACAGGTCAGGCAGTGAAATACAGGCTGGACACAGGTGAAGTAGGAGAATCGAAAAGATAATCCATATGCCGTGCTTAATATCGCCAACGGCATTGTGCCATAATATTCTAGCATGCGATTGTGGAACAGTGTCAGCAGCTGCAGGGCGGGAGCTTGCACAGGAGGGACATCCATATTTAAAAATGTAAAAAAGCACAAGAGCGTCCGCTGGTAATGCAAGTAAAAATGGGAATCCACGAAGCACAGTGGAAAAAAATAGAATGAAAGAAAGCAGGGATGACTCCAAAGATTTTCTCAAATGAAGTCACGAGACCACTGGTAACAACTTTAAAAAAGTGTGCCAGGCCCTTTGTGGAGGACGCGTTAAAGATAGTCCGAACCATCTTGCTGAAATGGAAAGGCAAATCTGTATTTAAAAGGGTCTGCACCTCTGTACGGGTGTTCGCTATGTGAAGCACGAAAGTTTCACGGGCCGAACTCAAGGCCACCTCTCTTTGAGACAAAAGAGCTCTTATTCTTGCCATGCCGTTGAAATCTGCTCCCAAGGTTGGTATTTGTGGCCAGATTGAAAACTCCCTATGTTCATGTGTGGGAGGAAATAGAACATTTCTGCAGCAAATAACCCGTTCACTTACTGTTACGATAAAAGGAATACTTTTAATTAACCCAGAACAATCTTCATTATTGAGCATCAAATAACTACCATTTTCCAACAACTTGAACGTGGGGATGATAGCAGGAACTGGCGTGCCTTGCAACACGCAAGCCATATTTGGTCGGTGTTTGTTGCATGAACCGTGTAACTGTATGTGCCTACACATTAGTGAATGATCTGGCGTCTCAGTGCATTCCTCTCCATTCAGATAAACTTCTTGATCATCTTTGAAACATCTGTATGTGTATGGAAGCGACCAGACCTCATGAAGAAAAGCACTACCTAAAGGTTCATAACGACCTATTGGTATATATTTCATACAATTTGAAAACTTATATAAAGCAAAAGGCAGCGTTATTAAACCGTGGATAAGGCACGTTGCCAAAAAACCCGCAATCCTCTGCTGATGATGTCACTGAGCATGTCATGAATGATGTAATATGTAACATCATCAGCAGTGGATTACGGGTAATAGTATCTCTAGTTTACTCCCCTATAGCTGTCTTTCTTTTAACATAAGTGTCTGTTTCCTTCCCTTATACTTACTGTTCTTTTTAAAAAAAAAAAAATTTTGGTTCACTTCCGGTTCGCGTACCGGCGAGCGAACTGGGAAGCGAACTACGAGAAATAGAGGTTGGCACAGTTCCAAATATTGTACCAATTTTTTAATAACGGGGAGGTAGTTCTGAAAAGAACTTTTTTTTTTATTGTTTTTGTTGTTTTATATTTTTTTAATTATTTTTCTGAACATTTTTTTATATTTTTTGGGGTTTTTCTTGCAGGGGGCAATGAAAATGATTCATTGTAAAGGGCTCAACAGGAGCAACAAAACAAAAAAAAAGTATTTATTATTTGGGGCGTTTCGTACAAACTTGCATATGATAGTCAATAGCTCTGTTGATCAGAGTGATGCTTCTTTCTCCGTAGCAAATGAATCCATTGCAATGTACGCAGACGTGTTTTACTTCATGAAATCTCGTTTGAATATTTGGCACCATCTCCCTGCCCTCTGTTCCCGTTACTTCCGGTACAACAGATCTTCTGGCCATAATAGGGAGATTATCTAGGTCGTTACGAAACTGTGCAGCACTGTAGTTGTTAGGATGCCACCTAGTCATATGGCGATGCATTGTGTAGTTTCCGAAACTGTATTTTTTGTCGGTCCCTCTGGACAGTCTATCTTGACATATAAGGCAAGTTACGTATCTTGCATTTACTTTTTTCTGACCTTTGGGAATTTTAAAAAATTGCCAAATGAAGTTTTCTTTCCGGTGAGACGTCCTGGGCTCCTCAGGCAAAAAGTGCCTCTCTTCGTGCTCGTCGTCCTGTTCCTCTTCTTCCTCTTCTTGCTGAATTATAACTTGAGCAGGTGGTCCACTCTTCCTTGGATGTGGTGGAGGTGGTGGGGAAGCACCAGCTGAAGCTACTAAAGAAGCCATTGCTCACTGGTAACAAAGGGTCTTTCTCTCACAATGATGAAAGTCAGAGTGAGGAAAGAAGGAGGGATTTTCATCATTTGGGAAAAACAATAGTTCTCAACCAATGAAAAGTGTTCATTTTAGATTATATGACCTAGTCTTACATCATTAGGAAACCAAAAGTGAAATGAACCAATGAAAAGTGTTATTACCAAGTCACATGACCTGCTGTGTTTACGTTAAGCGCTTTGCAGGGCCTCCCGGTTTGCTTCCAGAAACCTGTGCTTTGCGACTCGGTAAGCGTACCAGTTCGCTAACGTAGCACGTCATATGACGTATCACGCGACAACGCGAAACGTCATGCGGACTGAAGGCGTCACGATGTTGTTTTCTAACGCGGCAGTTGCGGTAAAGAAACGTTTACCGGCTCGCGGTCTATTTCGCGGCATCAAGGTCAGCTAACGGGAAGCTTCCCGATTCGCGAAGCGGGAACGAAGAAAAAAAAATATTTTAAAAAAAAATTATTAATAAACATATAAAATATATTTTTGGATTTAAAGAAGAATACATTTTACAGCTACAGATATTAGCTATTAAAAAACCAATGAAATTCACTGAAAAAACCATAGGTTATAGACCATATATAGTTAGGAATTAGCATTTACAAAACCTTGAAAATTCACTGAAAAAACCATAGGTTATAGACCATATATAGTTAGGAATTAGCATTTAGAAAACCTTATTTTACTCACACAAAACCCCATATATAGTTAGTTGCACTAACTATATATCGCGCACCCGCAATCCACTGCTGATGATGTCACATATTACATCATTCATGACATGGTCAGTGACATCACTGATGACATCACTGATGACATCTCAAATGACATCACTGATGACATCACTGATGACATCTCAAATGACATCACTGATGACATCATGACACACCAATACCAGTTACTACATACGCACTCACTGATTCCTACGTCTACACACACATTCACTCATTCACCCATACAATCACTCATACATACAGTCACTCATTATTACAACACTATCATATGCACTCATACACCTATGCAGACAGTCACACACTGCCACTCATCCATGGAGTTACTCACACACCAAGTCAGTCCTGTAAAGAATCAATCACACTTCCATTTCTTCATCTATACAGTTAAACACAGAACACCATACTTCAGTGACATCACTGATGACATCACTAATGACATCTGAAATGACATCACTGATGACATCTCAAATGACATCACTGATGACATCATGACACACCAATACCAGTTACTACATACGCACTCACTGATTCGTACGTCTACACACACATTCATTCATTCACCCATACAATTACTCATACATACAGTCAGTTATTATTAGAACACTATCATATGCACTCATACACCTAGTCAGTCCTGTGAAGAATCAATCACACTTCGATTTCCTCATCTATAGTTAAACACAGAACACCATACTTTTCACACATATACTAACACATACTTACTCTCTTATACAATCACTGATACAAGTACACATTGATATGCACAGCGTCACACACCTCCCAGCCAGCCACACACACACTCAGTCTTCCATCCATCCAGTCATTCTTCAATATGTAAAACGTATTTAAACTTTACAAAAACACACAGACACTAGATGATGTCATCAGTGATGTCATCAGTGATGTCACTGACCATGTCATGAATGATGTAATATGTGACATCATCAGCAGTGGATTGCTGGTGCGCGATATATAGTTAGTGCAACTAACTATATATGGAATTTCAATGGTTTTGTGTGAGTAAAATAAGGTTTTCTAAATGCTAATTCCTAACTATATATGGTCTATAACCTATGGTTTTTTCAGTGAATTTTCAAGGTTTTGTAAATGCTAATTCCTAACTATATATGGTCTATAACCTATGGTTTTTTCAGTGAATATGTATATATGTATACATATTTCCAACCTTGATTTCGCTCAGCAAACCCAAGCCGCTTTCAATGGCGGGCCGCGGCGTGGTCGCGAACCCCTATTAATACAAGCCAGTATCGTGTTCAAATGTCTGAGAAAACAATACGCCACAGCCACAATGCAGTTCTTCGGCGTGATTTTATTCCGTATACCAAGTCACTATACGCGTTTCAGAGCGTCCTGCTACTTGTTCACAAGATAATATATATATGTGCAAAAAAGAAGCAGAGAACTCTGGGTAGTTCTCAAGTTTAGGTGGCAAGCAGCTCTTATTTAGAGCACCCTCAACACCAGCAACACTCTAGATCTGCTCACCTCAAATGTCTGCTTTTCTATCATTAAGCATAGGATTAGCACAGTGTCATCCACGCTGAGATAGAAAGGGACAAAGTCTTTTGCCATTTCTACAGTAAAGGTGTTAAGCATATACAGTTACAGTTTAGAAACACAGACAGTAGCACCCATCTCCTGTGGTTTAAACGGATGTGCCGGAAGCCCTACATTCTTATTTAGAAGCATGTGCCAGACTTCCTACATTCTTATAATTTAACAGCATATGCAGGAACCCCTAATTCTCGAGGCTTTAATTTATGTTCATGTCCTTGCCACTAAGCACCCACCATGTTGATAAAGCATGCAAAAGAACCTAAGCAAAATGCACACCCATACCACAATGCTAGGTTCTGTGCTACCCTGTGTAATTCCTAAGCATCAGTCTGTGGCCTTCATTTATAAACATTTAATGAAGAGGAGATTTACAAAGAAAAGGAAACATTATCATATCTATTTCGGTTTTGACTTGTTTTATGTAGCTTATTCCTTAAATGGAAGTCACAAGTGTGTCTTTATATCAGTTTCCTTGGCAAAAACAGCCTGCCTCTACAACTGAGTACTGCATTTATTAATGATCTCCCACACACCCCTTCTGACTTTTCAGCCGTCGCTCATGTTTGAATGCTTATGCCCTCTCCACCTAAATACTCATGTTCGGTCAGATAAATAGCCTAAGTGAAGCAGTGAGTAATGGAAAGGAGCATGATACTGCAGTACTACTATCTCACAAGGTTAATGCGGTACTAAGCACTGGTACCAAAGCACCCCTGCGCCAAAGTATATATTTACAATTTTCATTTAAGGACGGGGTCTTTTTGGCACCAACCACATGGACCTGGGGGTCAGGGTGTGTCCACCCTGCCCACTTATGGGGCCTTTCATTATTTTTGTCAGGACTCTGGTACCATGTCTCCAAGTCCTGTATTGGCTAGCAAAAAATATTTTCCGTGTTGTGTACAGCGAATCAACATCTGCCCCTGCATTTTGAATGGGCAAATCAGATCATATCTGGACACCAACAGTTCAGGTACCTCCAACATTTTCCTACCAGTCCCCATCCCAAACACCTTGTTAAATGCTAATTTCTCAAAAACAACTGAACAGATTTACACCAAATAACGAAAATCATGCTTTCTGAATAAAGTTCCAACTTTTTGCCATATTCGATGCAATTGCGTTCAGCTGTTTTTTTACTGTATTAGAGAGCAAACTTTCCTTTGGGAAATCATATTGGGAATAACTCTGCTGGGACCCCCATGTTTTCTACGCTCTTGCTTGACAATTCAGCGCAGAATTTTCCATGAGTGTCAAAGTGGGTGAACCTATTTTTGGAAAGTTTTTTGAGTTCGAGTGATATTCAGTCAAATGTGTTCATGAAACTGCTCCACTCCAGGATTACGCAGTGTCTCCAGAAAAACGGGTGGTGGAGGGGGTGGGGGGGGGGGCGGCTCTTAACTCTAATATATTTTGCAAAGCTATAAATGCACAACCGTAAAGGGACTCATCTTCTGTTGATCGCCTGGGAGAAGGTCCACATTGGCCACTCGGTCGTCATGTAGCTGTTATTGATTTGAAGATTGCTTTGAGTGCGGGTAGCAAAAAGAGTTTTGTTGATCGCTCCTTCTGAAACGACTTAGAGATTAGACTTCTGAAATGTGTTATGTATGGCCTTGTATAAAGACTATCATTTTTTGCAGGTGATTTTGTTGTCTTGGCAACAACAACTAATACAATAAAGAAGCTGCTTATTTAACTCAAAGCTTCTATTTTCGAAAAGATCTGCATAGCAAGGCTACTATAACAATTAGATTGCTACTTGTTTCATTTGAGAGCTTAAGTACGCCAAGAAATCTGCTTATCAATTCTGATAAATCAAAAGTTGTGATCGTGGTATGATTGTTGAAAAACGGTACCAAAATCAACGAAACTGTTGTAAACCAAATGAGCAGGAGTACATGTATTGTGGCTTTAGAGCATCGTTTTGTTTAGGGCTATACACCATTGTAATTATCATTGCCAAAATCTAGCTTTGCTCAGAATTTCACATTACACAATTTTCCATAACTGTTTGCACATGAAAGTCTCATAAATGCAAAAACATATCACTGAGAGGTATTTAAATGCCCAAAATATTCTGCTGCTGGTGTCTTGTAGCACTGCAAAATGCCCACATTTGTTAAAAAGTCATGCAAGTTATCAGAAACCACATTTCAATCTAAGAGGGTCATCATGAAATATTTTATGAATTTTTGCAAAAATTACAAGTTTTTTCGCAACACTAGTTTGTTCTCTCCAGTTTTTCATGCGTTCGGTGTATAAAAACCTCCTGTCGTCCTGTCACAATCAGATTTGACTATTTTGTCTTTCATAAATCAGTGGGATGATGTTATATTAGTTTTGCTCTTAAAATACACCTAGTCAAATCATCTGCTAATGTTGGTAACGGGGCCGATTTCTGGGCACATTGGATAAGAGACTCCTACAATACATTGTGAAATAAACGTGTACAGAGATTGTTAAGAGTTCCACTATCAACCAGCACAGACTAATAGGAGTTCGACCTCGACAAGACATTCTGGAATTGGCAGCATTGGTTCAATGGGTGAAGCTACAGGTAAAACGCGAACCTCAATTTACCATCAAACCATAGGAGAGTTTGCATCATTTTGGGAACTGTGCAAAAATGCTAAATCTGATCCGCTTTCAGAAGCCTCTGACAAGCTAAGGATTGAAGACATGGCAAGAGAAGCGTCCCTGGAATGCCAGGCTAACTCCGTGCGATCAATACAAGAGTATGAGAAAGAAGGAAAATCTAAGAAATTCCTACCCTTCATGAGCTAATAAGGATTACATTCCCTGTGAGCCTTCCAAAGTCCCATTGGGTGTTAGTTATCTGGGCCCATTTTAATAAGTGTTCTTTGCTCATAGTTTGCTGTAGGTGAAAGATTTCAACTCTGGTCCTAATTTGCCCTTTTCACTTCTTTTATGTTCCCATTGAGAGCGAGTAGATATAGATTGTTGGCCCACCTAATAAGGAAGTATCATACCACTATATACAAATTGAAACGTTGTTATTTTTTACTCTGTGAGAACCGGATTCAATTTCTAGACTTTTTAGTGATAGGTAAAGATACTTTTCTTTCTTGAAAAGTGTTTGAATCCTCATTCGTTGCCAAAGACAGCAGTAAGTTATTGTTTTGTTAGGGCCCTGAAGCGCTAGCTTACCTTTGTAGCACACTTCACCATCTAGGGTGTGAGGTTTGACGATGTCTTTATTTTAATCCTACATGGGAAGTGTTTCCGTGTCATGTGCAGTGACCACTGAGGTGTGGTTGTCATGTTATGAGACGCATTACTTAGCAGTGTGTGCAATAGAAGCGCATTTATGGTTTTGGTAAGATTGCCGCTTTGATCAGCTCTGCAGGTTTCATTATGTCCTTGGGATGATCATTGTCCAATTAGCTGATTGTGGTATAGGGTTCTCTATTTTGAGATGTATTTGTTTGTTTATGACCCTGAGCAGGCATAGGTTGGAGGGAGAGTCAGGAGACCTGCTGGGACATTACTTTATATAATTGTCACTGTGAGATATTAAGTAGTGGTCATGATATGCAGTTACTTGGGACCTACAGTGGTGAACTACATTAGAGTCTTCCCGTGGTCTATGCTATGTGGCAGATCTCTTCAGTTATTCCGTGCCTTTTCATTTGTTGCTGTGGACTAGCACTGTACTGGGTGATAGACAGGTCATGTGGTGGTTCTCTCCTAAATGAGTATAAAGGGCCAAGTATTATGAGGGGATTCTTATATAGCCTGTTTAGTAATCATAAAGCGCAGGTATGAATTTATGTTACTCTATAATACCCCAGCTAGACCCAGATCAGCCGTTTTAAATGTATCTGGACATAAAGTTGTTAAAGTGTTTGCCACCGTGGTTTGGTTGTTTCGTATCTGTGAACTGTATATTATTTTTGGAAGGAGCAGCTATTGTTCCAGGCTTTCTCTAGAGGTTATGGAATGAGGTAGTCATCTTGGAAGCAGACATTTTTTCACCTCTCATCTGAACTGTAAATGCTCCTTAGTGCTTCTATTCATGGCTGCTATTGAGTTTCAGAACTTTGCAACTTGCACTGAGAAGGTATTTTGTATAGATTTCTTATAGTAAGGTTCTATGATGATCCATGTGCAAGCTTGAAGTGCAGTGTCCTTATTTTGTTTGTATTGCATGAATGTAGTTTCTGTATATATAGTGGTCCTTTTTCTTGGGAGACTCTGTAGACGATGAAAAGTTACTCGAAACATTGCTCGTCTAGATACAGATAGCTAGAGGTGTGCTTGCAGGACTGGTATCATACATTTTCAAGGGTGGAAGGTGAAAAGATGTATTTCTGGATTGTTTTGGATTAGTTTTCTATATGATGAAATTCGGGGCTTGTGAGTAGTATGAATTGTATGTTGCTTTTTTAAAACATACATTCATCCCTATCACATTTTTGTTTACATTTGTATTTGCTGGGTCTCTAAGACCAACTCATTACACTATGAATTGTATTTATTTATGAGTTTTTTTTTTCTTTTAATGAAATGAAATGGGTGAATTTAATCGATGTAAGATTTTATGGATTTTATTTTCAAAAGAAATAACTTTTCTAGTCTTTACTACTCATCCTTGAAATTACATACAGTGCCCGAATTGAAATAAAAGTTATTAAGATTTAACTGTTAGATGATGATGCTTGTAAGATTTATAGAGAAGGTGTAAAAGTTAGGAATTCATGCTGCACTGCTACTGAGAAATATATTACAACTATTTCATCATCCCTTGCAAAGCTTGGTTATAGTATTACAAAACCTATGTTTTAAGATATGCCGCTTATGTAAGAAGAAAGATATTGTGTGAAATGAATCACTATTTCATTTCAGCTCATGATTCTGACCTGGATTTATTCAGGTACTGAAGGCTGGACCACCCCCTCATCCATTTCATAACTGATCCATGACCTTCTGGATTATATGCGTAAGACCACACCCTTTCCTCAGCCGTTCATTCACTGATGCATAACCATTCTATCACTTGCAGCCCTTTAGAGTATCAGAGTCATCGTTAAGAATAGTGGATGCTAATTTACTCCCTTATTCTCCTTCTTCAGGCTTTTAAACGAGTTCTATGTGTTGGTCAATGTCGGCCATAGCCATTTGTCCAGGTTGTTTCCTTGTCAGCCTTGAATCCACAGTTGCCTTCCCTCATTCCGAATTGTCAGCAGGTGCTTGTGGATCAGTCCATTGACCTCAGCTAAGCACACCTCTGCACTAACAGCAGAACGCCTCACTTATTGGTCATTCAACATTTAGTTGGCCACCTTGTGACTGTTTTGTGCTTTAGTACAGAGTCACCTGCAGGTTCCACCCCATGCAGCTGTCTGTAGCATCTATTTCCTAAATCTGAAGGGAACCCCAATAAAGGTACTATCAACAAAACAACATTCACTTGTTCACCGATGTTACAAATAGTTCACATGCAATACACTGTTCCATATTTATGGTTCTTCACACTTAAGCATGATTTTCACCCGATTATTTTATTCCATTCCTTTATGTCAAAATGATCCTTTCCATTTTATTATTTTACATAAATCTGAACTACACATTGGTATTCACCTTTAACTTTCGTCAATAAGAAAAAATTCAATTTACTTTTCTTGCCTTATTTTGTGCCTATAGTGTTATTGGGTAATCATGGGTACTAAAACCGCGTATAATTTAGAAAATCATGTCATGAGCCAGTGAAAGGGGTTCATGCATATACACTTACCCTGAGAGACGATACACATTACATTTCCTTCTGATTTGCCCTTCATTGAATACTGAGCGTAACTTTTTTTATCTATACCGCCAGGGATAATTGATACAAAGCAAACCAGTAATTTAGTGGACTTTTATTTAGAAAATAAATTCGAATTTTTCATAGAGAGTGCTCGGTTGCTTCCCTTCCAGGTTCATGCTATTTAAAAGCCCATATATTCCTACATTCAGCAGATACATGGGGTAGGTCAAGAACACTACAGACTAGTAGGAGAACAGCAGTTCATCGAGTTTGATTTTGCATCTCATTTAAAAAATGGTGTTATCAGAAAACCCTATTGTATTAAATTTTAAGATCAAGGCCAAATGTGGTAATGATAAATGCATCAGGTTATACTATATTCTTCCTGGTTGATAAACATCCAAACGATGTTGTAGTATGGTGGATGACCATTGACAGCTAAATAACATCTTTGCGCATCTCTGCCACTGTATATGCCTTAACTCAGTTTCGGCTTTTAGAGGCAGTACAACCACATTTGACAATTTGGCAATTGTTAGCTGCTAAAGACCATGTGACATTGGGTTAATCAAGGCTTTCAGGTGCTGGAGTTCATAGTGAGATTTGGCGCTCCTTGAATTTGGGCTTTGTAACATAACATCGTTCATACTCTGAATCCAACAAAACATGCTAATGCAGCACTCAAGAACTGCCCCAGGGCTTGCATCCTTCCAACGGAATAGAGACTCTTTTCCAAGGAATACATTGGTTTCCTCCTTGGCAATCCCATTTCTCATTCCACCAAGGTCAGAAAACATGCACCACCTTCAATCATAGATGTAGTCATGCATTCTTCTGAGGGAATGGCTGCATTCCTCCAAGAGGTTAAGAATTTTTCACCCTGGCTATCCCATATCAGATACCACTGGGGTCAGAAGATGTCCACCTCTTATTTCATTGATGTAGAGATGAAGAGGTGTATGTAGACTTTGATATGAAATCATTTGGCATGTTTTATCATCAAAGTGTCATTCTTCTCTAAAGATAAAGTAGAATACCAAATCCGAAAAACTAAAAAAAACATTATTCCAATAACAACATTTATGTGATGGATGTGCAATTCCTCCTTGATTACCAAATAGTGGCTTCGGAGAAGAACAGTACAGGCAAAACAAGAAAACTCCCTACATCAATAATTTTAATTAAAATTAATGTTTCTGCCGCATTGAATTTGCAATAGATAATTCAACTCAAAAAGTCTTATGCACGTTCATCTAACCGTTATTCAAACACTTAACCATGCTCTGATCCGAAAACTAAATCTTGGAATAACCGAATAGCGCTATCTATGATTCTTTATCTTTTCTGAATGGTAACCGTTGCTTTGCTTTGGGGAATTCTTCGTTATAGTTTTCTCATTTCTCAATTTATTTCTGTAACTGAATCCTACAGACCACACACTACCCCTGAAAGTACAAATTATGATCTCAGAGAAAAGAGAGACTGGCCAGCTATTACAATATGAGGATTGTTCAACAATAACATAGGGAGTAACACTTTTGACAGTGTTTCTTTCCACAGCAATGGGCTGTTTTTGTGTTTACACACATCTTCAGTTTTCATGTCCAGCACAGCAGTTTTATAAGAGTCCCTCTCCAACATGTCCAGCTATGTTCCTTTTGAGCTGTTAGTATAACAATTTGTTTCAACATTCTATGTATGTCATCTCCTTTTCAGGGTTTAGTCTATTCTCTTTCAACCTGCAGTGTGAACAGTCATATATGAATCGGTGTGTTTGCTGCATGTGCCGTGGTAGATCTCATGCTGTGCCATCGAGTGTTGGGCTCAGAAGGTTGCAAGTTGTTTTACTCCTCAGTTTCAAGGTGACTTGTGATACCTGCTCGAAGGCTGGAATACACCATGGTACAAACTCCACCGCGTACTGTTTTGTTTCAACATCTCCGTTACCGCTGTTCATATCGCAGGGAGTCTTTCAGTAGCGGAAGTCTTGAAAACTAATGACATCTGCATTAAGCTAAATCTTTGAACATCGACCACTTTAGTATGTTGATGCTTGAAGAGAACACGGGCAGAATGACTCGATTGAAGGGAGGGTGTAAAATATTTTTATTTAAAATTTGCCCTGTTTGCAGTAGCAAGCTTCTGTGGTCGAATGAGCATATGCACTGCAACCTCTGTTTACTTTGAGACCACAACACCAGAGTCTGTTTGGTGTGGAATGCTGTCCATTGCAAAATGTCCACATGGAACCAATGAGAAAGAAGTAGAGCATACTGCTCAGAAATGCGGTGCCAGGATTGTAGTGAGCCCCGTCTGTCACAAAGTCGTCAAACAGTCTGAGCCTGATGACAGTTTGGGGTCCCCTCCCATAGTCCAGTAGCCAAACCAAAGTTGAGCCCATATCTGTATCTCCTGAAGAATCTGACTTTGGACCAATGATCTTCAGGTCCTTCAATGAAACCCACACCAGGACTAAAGCCACAACTCACATTTTAGTACCTGACAAACAGTCCTGGACACAGCACTTCTAGTCTGGAAAGAACATGCTTTCCGCAGATCCCGGGGTTCAATTTCAAGAGGAGCCTTGGCTCTTTGGCAAGGTACGAACTTGATCTGAGCACCATGCCTTGACAGAAGAACGTCCTCTAAAAAAGGCTAACCATTCGGCTTCACCCCCGTGGCTGATACCTTTTGATCCTGAAAGGCTAGCTCGATGCTGGAAGAATCTCGAGATTAAGGTCAAGACTCGAGGAATCTGAATGACCTTCGGTACTGTAGTCGACTATGTCCTCGACACCTAGCAAACCCGGAGCCTTAGCTGGAAAACAGAGAGTTTATTTAAACACCTCAGCCTGATACTAGGGAAAGGACAATCTATATTGACCATAACACTAGTTATATTGGCATGCACCTGTATTAGTCCGCTCACCTACTGCATAAGAAATGCATGCTCACCTTTAAGAAGGTAATTTTAAAAGAAATTTGGCCTTAGCCTAGTACAAACCAGAGGAAAGCAGACATTGCCGAACTCCAAAAACTTTCTGTACATTCTGACTTGAAAGTGGACAATTCAGTAGATCCACATCCTCCATATCATGATCCAGGGTCAACAGAACAGCAGGGGACCTCCTGGAAAACTCAAGAAAACTCTTTTATAGAGCTGTACCCAGTAAGGACTTCTCTGCCTGACGAAGCCACTATGTATTGCACAGGTGTAGTGAGGGTTGTAGCACAAAATACATTTCCAGTTAAGGTTGAGGTGGGATTACAACTCAATGATGTATTGGTAAATCTGTGGGCCTTTTAGCCTGATTGGTAAGGCACCAGTTGATAGAAATAGGAGGAGTTGTTGCAACTAGTCCCAGCTGCCCAGAAAATGATGGCATGTTTGCCTCCAATGCTACCATCAGGTGTGCCTCAGATGCAGCGGCCACAACCTCCATGCAGGTCAATATCAGCATCCTCTTACACCTGGCTAAGAATCATTAATCTAATCCTATACACTTATATTTTGAAAGACCGCAACTGGTTTGATCTAAGTTCAATGAACTAGTGGAGGAAATAAAAGAAGACACCAATATGGGTGAAATATGAGTGTTCTACAGCAAAAGGCAGGCTAAACATGAGCAATACCTGCAGCTAGGCCAGCAGCAATTTAACACAGGACTATTCTTGTGATGCCCTTTCTGCTGCAACAGTTGCTGCATGGTTAGAAGTACTCAAGGTAGAAACATGTTGCCTTTCAAACAAATCCCTTCCTCTCATTTCATCTCATCATCCAGAGCCTGTAATGTGGAATGTTATTTGCATCCCAATGGGTGTCAATAACCTCAGATCAGTGGGTGTTTTCCCCCATCGCCCACAGCTCTTTACTGGAATTTCATATCACCCCTGCTAATCAACCTCCCCGATCTTGTATAATCAACAGAGGTCAGCATAAACTAGTGGTGGAAGCGGTACAACGGCTTCTTCTGAAGGGTGCAATTGGAATAGTGCCTTTGGACCAATGGGAGCAAGGGGTGTATTCTTTGTACTTTCTAATCCCCTAAAAGTACAACGTTTTGCTGTCAGGCCTCGATCTGAGAGTGCCAACTGCTACAGTACATCTAACTACTTCAAACCTAGCACACTTAAGGACATCAGGGGACCCTATGGCATCACCCAGGGCCTTATTCTGATTACAGCAATCCATGGGATTGCCGTACTCATGGTAGCGTCCAACCACTGCTACATTGGGGCAGCGTGTGTGCATTAGGCTTATTGCATTTGGACCTCCACAGAACAGCTGCCTCAGTTGGGATCCAGGAATCCCACGTCGTGGCGGTCAGGAATATGTTGGTGGTGCCACAGTGGCACCGCCGAGCATATTATGAGTTGCCGAAACCACCACCATTTTCATAGCAGTGAGCTGGCAGTGAAAATAATGGTGGTAAGGCAACTAAAGGGCCAAAATAGGGCGCCTGCCGCCTCTGGGCCTAGGGGGGCATGCTAGAGGGCACATGTAGTGCCCCTCTGGAGTTCCAATCCCAGTTTCTGTATGGTTTGGCATGTATGCAACACTGTGCAGTAAGGCGCAGTCTGCACTCTGACTGTGGTGGTCTGCATGATAGGCTCTTCTGTGAGCCTAAGAGACTGCCACTGTCAGACCACAGCAGGGCCCCTGCCAGACTACGATTTAACGCCTAATCTGGTGCCTGGGCGCAGTACAGCTTTGGCAGTCCTACTTCCACATTCCTATACTTCAAGCACATTGCCAGCACCTGACGTTTGTGGTTAGTGAAAGAAATGATCAATTTATAAATCTTACCTTTTCGGATTACCTCATGCCTACAAGTTTTATCGTGTTTCTGGCAACAGTGGCAGTGCATTTAAGGCGCAGAAAGATTTGCTTCCAAACCTTGACGATTGGTATCCATAGCAAAAATCTCACCTGCGTTTCCAACAGACAGAGACATCCCTTAAAGTAGCACTGAATTCATTAATAAGGAAGGCTTTAATCAGTGAGAAACTGTTGGCATTTAAAATGTGGCTTCTGCTTTACCAGATACATCCCGCTCTCTGACAATGAGAACGATAATGGTAATGAAATTGTTGGGAATGATGGTGTCATGAATTGCCCTAGTTTCAAATACAAGTTTACGTCTACAACCTCCACAATAATGTAAGTGACAGTGATCACAAGCGACTGAAGACTAATATTAGTAATATTAGTGTACCGCACCAACCTGCAATGGTAGAACAAGGACATCTTCTTACCGGGCAGATCATTTCTAGTTGTACAGTCACAGGTGATCATATTCTGAGGCACGTTCCGCACAGGTTGGAAAGCTCACAAAAATAGCCTCTCCGTTTTGGATCTGTGGTCCCCAGGAATGCCTCTTCCACAGCAGCTCATTGGATGTTTATGGCAGAACAGTAAGCTGTTCGGGCCTTTCAGGCCAGCCTTTGGAACAAAGTGGTTCTGATGTGGACAGACAATATGACCATCACCCAGAAATATGGAATGGTACACACTCTTTACATTTGTCGAAGCATCTCCCAAAGGTGAAAACTGATCTTGCGGATCTCCGCAAAAGACTCAATGAGACTCTCAAATCGAAGCTCAACCCCAAGTTCTACACCAATACATGTACCATTGGGGCACCCGATAGGTGAATATGTTTTCCGCTCACAAGAATGCAGAATGTCTACGCTTCACCTTCAAGTACCACAGTATTGTTCCAGAGCTATGCTGTGTGGGTTATTTGCTCAGGAATATTTACAATAGCTTTTCCCCTGTTTCCACTAATTCAGTCTGTAATGTGTAAGATGCATCAGGTGCAATGACTCTGATTCTCATTGCCCTCATGTGGTTCCTCCTGCTGTGGACTCTCTCACATTAAACATTTGCAATTACCTACACACAAACCTACAACTGGATCAGACTTTCTCAACCACCATCTACGTCATCTACTCCTCAATCTCAAGACCCGAACCTTGTGTTTGGCACTTGAGGTCTTAAAATGTGGGTATTTGTAACTACCTCAAAATGCACACAAATTCTGAAAGAGGCTAGGAAAGCAACTGTCCATGTTATACACCTAAATGGAATTACTTTGTGCATTGCTGTAATACTGACAGCATACAGCGCTTACACCTTTTCCGGTGTCTGCTACTCCTACCAGAAACAGAGCCATGTGAGTACACATAGTGGTGATAGTTGCATACTAACAAATTAGAGAGCATCATATGTTCAAACTTCCTGTTGTTAATGTGTCTGTGGTAGGTCCTAAAGGTTAATCCCTCCTAGACTGCCTCAAGTTTCTTCCTTGGATGTTAATATTGCCTTATTAGGCTTACGGTAGCATCCTTCGAGCCACTTGATTTGTGTCCACTACAGTGGCTCTTATGGAAGGTAGCTTTTCTTTTTGGTTATAGCCTCTTTTAACAGCGTAAGTGAGCTTCATGCTTTGTAAGTTGAGGTACCCTTTATGCATGTACATAAAATGGAGTTGTGCTGTGAATACATCATTCTTTCTTGCCAAAAGTCATCTCACTTTTCCTTGTCACCAGTCCATTGATTTAAAGTTAGTTTAAAAAGCACTTCACACTTTCAGATGGATGGCATTTAGAAAAGTCATCATGTACTATGTCTTGTTTTATATTAATTTCCAAGCTCACAAGGCTGGTAGAACTCCACTCCATCTTCATCAATATCTATTCTGACATGTTTCCCAATACACTATTTCACTTTATCCGAATACTCTTTATCTAGGGAAATAGTTTTTTAAGCTGTGCTTCCTTTGAAGCCAACACCACACTTTGGATTGCCTTCCTGAAAAAGTCTAGCGTGCATCGTCATCATGCCCTATGCTCTCCCTAACTCTGGAGAGCTGAGCTTAAAAAGAAGCAGTATCAAAATCCTCAAAATAAATTCATGTATAAAACAGTTAGCGCCCAAAATAGAAAGGATCATTATTACAATGGAAGAATATATTATTGGAAAAAGAATAGCAGAGAGACTAACACCCAGTTTAGAATATGTTTTAAGTTGGTTAATTAATTACCAATGCCCTTCTAAACAGTCCCACCATCCCAAAAGACGTGACTCGGCTTTCATCAGTAAAATTGATAGAATAACATAGAGCTCTCTGTGACTGCAAAGATGGCACCTTAATGTGATGCAGTGACCATCCTACGTGACCTTCCTGTTTCTTCCCATGACACCCTCATCACCTCATACAAGTACAGCAGGATTCATAGAAGCTCATCCAGGGATGCCCGGTGACTACTAAACCACTTGATGCCTTCTGAATCCAGTATCAGCATGTATCATTAGGGGTCACTCTGATAATTTGTGCCTATCATTCATGATCTTAATGTTGAGTCTTTGAAGGTCATTTGCATATTGGACTTTTGAAAAAATTGTGATTCATTTTTTCAGTATGCTTTCATTAGAATATTCCATTTATGACCTATTACTAATGCCCTTTCATTTTTAAAATCAATGGTTCTTCAGCTTTAGGTCTGTCGGGAACAATTTAAATCATATTTTCTGATCACCTCTGTGTTAAGACCAAGCATGAGACCAAAATGCCTCTGAGTATCGGATAAGACTTTGAGTAGATGGTCAACAGGGGATCATGTGCCTTACCGCACCTTGCGAATCTATTTCTAATGTCCATCCACTGAATCATCCAAGTCAGGGAGACTCCAGTTATGTGTCTCCTCGCTTAACAGTGGTTTATTTCCCTTTAACAGACAGGTCACACAGGTATGTCTCGATGCTCTTCAGAATACAATTGTGCTGGTATCCAAGTGCTTCTTTTTTGTCTCCTCATATTTTTTTAACTAAATTAGCATAGGAGAGTTCCAATTTTTCCATTTACGTCCATTCAGAGAGCTGAGGCAAGATGCAATCTTGTAACCAAGTAGGTAGACTGAAGCCTTTGCCTGTAGTAGTAATTCAGTAAAACTACTGGCATAGACTATGCTGGCCAGCCATGGCTCAGGACACATGCATCTTTCTATTGCTGTAGTACTTAGGACTATTCATTCTAAGCGTGCATATCGTGTCTTTTTAGCACCTAGAAACAGATGAGATGCAATCACTGTGACTGTGTACCTGTGTTGTGGAAAGAGGCTGGTGTACTATTTATTTAAAGTATGAACAAAGGAGAGAGTGTAGGGATTTTATCCACCGTAGTGGACGGAGAGATACTCCTGGTCCCCTGGGTTAGGTATCTAAATTAACAAAAAGAAGGAGTACCACCTGAAAAAATGCTCAGCAGAGCGATTTCGGCGGGATGATTCGGTTTCAAAAAGAAGAAAGTCCTTCTTTGTTTTTAGTAACCCCTCACTCACCGACCTGGTCGGTGACATGCTTCATCATCGGGGCCACCTCGATGGCCGAGTGCCATCAAGGTGTGCTACAACACCTGAAATACAGTGGAGCTGGTATGTGAGTGATGAATGTAGAGAAAAGAGTGGGTGTGTTAAAAATTGTCCTGGTATGACTTATTTTGGAAAAAACTTTATTCTTTAAGACTACTGGACAATATTAAAATCTATGTGTAGATACAGTAATAGGTTTAATTATGACCAAGTGTATCTGGATTATATGTGGTGGGTCTACATGTTTCAAACCGTAATGGGAGTTACCGGTTTTTCTTCAGGACCAAAGCAAAGAAATGGGTGGTCAGGGTACACTAACACCCTGCCGTGCCGTCATTCCTTTGTGCCTAGGTAACCAAATCGTGATACCAGGCAGAAAAAACAACAAAGGTATAACCCGGTGGTGGTTATCCTAACAATAAAAAGACCTGTGGAGAAAAGGAATATTGATCACAAGAAAACTCGTTACAAGCCTGCAACGTAGTGAAGTGATGAAATCTCCTGTCTTTGTGCTTCATCATTCATCCCACACCGATTAAATGCGCACTATTGTTGTGCAGTAAATCTAGGGTGCATGGTGCAGCTCAAAATTATCGGAATCGATTATTGGCGCAGATGTTGTCGACTGGACTACCTGGCACACCTATCAATTGTAGAGTGCATGGTGAAAGATCTGAGATTAATTACTCATTCATACGCTTCCAAAATCTATAGGTGCGTGACTATGCTGCAATCACGTCATTCTAGGTGATAGGCATATCGTGGTGTGTCTAATGTCTCTTGATTCCATACAGGACAATACAAACAAACACAACATAAAACACTTAGTAGAAGTGCTTACTCCTAGTGAAGAGTCATAGGGCAGCACAGGATTAGGAGGGAGGAGAGGCCTGTGGTTGAAAACATATTCTGTAATAAAAAACGAGTAAGGGTGGTGCTAAGTAGCTAACCGATAGGGTTAATCTACTCAGAGAAAGTAGAGCCGAAAATGCGTGGGACTTCGCGTTTTCGTGCGGTGCCGGGGGTCTCTACTTACAGTTCTCTCAGGTCTGGCATGGCATTATACCTATGGAGTCCCTCGTGTGCCCGTAATCTGGTCGGCCGTGTTGCCGGCATTAAGGCGGCCGCCATCGGTAATGAGGGGCGTGGCTGGCAAAGCGTCCTGACGTCACGCAACAGCCCGGGCTTTCGCTACGGAAGCCTCGGGTGTACACACAAAGTCAGTTACCATAGTAACCGCGTCGTCCTTAGGCAGTAAACACTGCGGGAATGATTTGCATGTTCCGTATGTTAATCGGAACACCGAGGTCTCATCTTTCTCGATGACTGGGGAGAGTAGAGCCCCGTGTAATTAGTAAGGAAAGGAAAAAGGGGGAGGGTATTTCTGCAGAGAGATACAAAAACTATAGTATGTCCTAAGGCTTACATGGACCTTCAGGAACAATGCGTTGGGATGTCTTTTAAGTTTGCATGAGCAATGCGTTCAGTATTAGTGTAGACTGTCATAATTCACAAGGATGGGTTGTTAAAAAACTACTAGAAGAGGGAATTAATACAACCCTAAGTATATAGGCACTATGTATACAGACGGATGGGGGAGGACATTTTATAGAACGTTCGCCCATTGAATGTTATCGTTGAGATCATTGATATGTGTGGACAGTCTATAAACCCATCTTTGTTCTTTTTCGTACAAACGTTTCTGTAGGTTTGGCCCGGCTGGTAGTTGCTCAATGATAGTCCATATCATATCGTTGGGTGTGTGGTTCTTCTCTAAAAAGTGGTCCGTCAGTTTGGTCGCACTTTTTCTGCAGCGGATAGTGCTGCGGTGTTCGCTGATTCGCTGCTTGATCTTACGGGTGGTCATCCCTACATACTGTTTTTTACAAATGCATTCAATCAAATAGTAAACATTGTTGCTATTGCAGTTCGTATGTGCAATTTGTCTCCATACTTTTCCTTCTTCAAGATCCAGTGTCTTAGTGTTTCATGTCAGATGGCAAACACAGCAGTTGCCACAGCGATAGTGTCCAGTCACATTAGGGAGCCCCCAGATTGCAGTGATGGATTGGTTAGTCGGAACAGCTTTTACTGTGGGCCTGGTTTTAACCAGGGTGTCCTTTAGACTATGCTGTTTTTTGAAGGAGAAAAGGGGTTTCTCCCAGTGTAGGTTTCCAGAATTTACAATCGCCCAGTGTTTATTTATGCTCCTCGTCACCTGATTAGATACTGCGTTGTATGTAGTTACGCAGGTTAGAGGTATGGAGTTGTTGGCATTCGTTCTTTTTTCAAGTAGTACTTCCCTCGGTTGATTTCTGGCCCTTTTCTGGCATTTATTTACAATCTTGTTTGGATAGCCACGCATTTGCAACTTTTTGGATAGATCGTTTGCTTGTTCCTTGTAGTCGGATAATTTACTGCAGTTCCTTCTAAGTCTGAGGAATTGTCCGTACGGTAAGTTTTCCCTGAGTGGGCGAATTACACGGGGCTCTACTCTCCCCAGTCATCGAGAAAGATGAGACCTCGGTGTTCCGATTAACATACGGAACATGCAAACCATTCCCGCAGTGTTTACTGCCTAAGGACGACGCGGTTACTATGGTAACTGACTTTGTGTGTACACCCGAGGCTTCCGTAGCGAAAGCCCGGGCTGTTGCGTGACGTCAGGACGCTTTGCCAGCCACGCCCCTCATTACCGATGGCGGCCGCCTTAATGCCGGCAACACGGCCGACCAGATTACGGGCACACGAGGGACTCCATAGGTATAATGCCATGCCAGACCTGCGAGAACTGTAAGTAGAGACCCCCGGCACCGCACGAAAACGCGAAGTCCCACGCATTTTCGGCTCTACTTTCTCTGAGTAGATTAACCCTATCGGTTAGCTACTTAGCACCACCCTTACTCGTTTTTTATTACAGAATATGTTTTCAACCACAGGCCTCTCCTCCCTCCTAATCCCGTGCTGCCCTATGACTCTTCACTAGGAGTAAGCACTTCTACTATGTGTTGTATGTTGTGTTTGTTTGTATTGTCCTGTATGGAATCAAGAGACATTAGACACACCACGATATGCCTATCACCTAGAATGACGTGATTGCAGCATAGTCACGCACCTATAGATTTTGGAAGCGTATGAATGAGTAATTAATCTCAGATCTTTCACCATGCACTCTACAATTGATAGGTGTGCCAGGTAGTCCAGTCGACAACATCTGCGCCAATAATCGATTCCGATAATTTTGAGCTGCACCATGCACCCTAGATTTACTGCACAACAATAGTGCGCATTTAATCGGTGTGGGATGAATGATGAAGCACAAAGACAGGAGATTTCTTCACTTCACTACGTTGCAGGCTTGTAACGAGTTTTCTTGTGATCAATATTCCTTTTCTCCACAGGTCTTTTTATTGTTAGGATAACCACCACCGGGTTATACCTTTGTTGTTTTTTCTGCCTGGTATCACGATTTGGTTACCTAGGCACAAAGGAATGACGGCACGGCAGGGTGTTAGTGTACCCTGACCACCCATTTCTTTGCTTTGGTCCTGAAGAAAAACCGGTAACTCCCATTACGGTTTGAAACATGTAGACCCACCACATATAATCCAGATACACTTGGTCATAATTAAACCTATTACTGTATCTACACATAGATTTTAATATTGTCCAGTAGTCTTAAAGAATAAAGTTTTTTCCAAAATAAGTCATACCAGGACAATTTTTAACACACCCACTCTTTTCTCTACATTCATCACTCACATACCAGCTCCACTGTATTTCAGGTGTTGTAGCACACCTTGATGGCACTCGGCCATCGAGGTGGCCCCGATGATGAAGCATGTCACCAACCAGGTCGGTGAGTGAGGGGTTACTAAAAAACAAAGAAGGACTTTCTTCTTTTTGTAACCGAATCATCCCGCCGAAATCGCTCTGCTGAGCATTTTTTCAGGTGGTACTCCTTCTTTTTGTTAATTTAGCTATTTATTTAAAGCCCTTGTTTATTTATTTGTTAGCCTTGAGGTTGGTTTCCAGGCGGTAATTTGCTTTGCTGGCTGCTAAATATTTTGAAAGATGGCTGCTAATTTGAGGATGACTAGGCTAAACAGTGATTTAACCAGTGATGCAAACTATTTTCAAGTTCGAGGATATCTCTTCAGTGAGCATTCAGTTCCTGAGTGTTACAATGTGCAAGGAGTTTGGCATGAGCTTTTTTTAATGCAAATGTCTGGTAAAGATTTAATGGTGCTGTTCAATATAGAGAGCAGTGTGCCAGTGTTCAGTAGAGAGGAATCAACTCAGTGTTTGTATGCCAGTGTCTAATGACAAATTCTTAAACAATTGTGTGGTTAATACATTTGTATTTGGTTGTCTATTTTGTTTGCCCCTGGAGGAACAGGGGATATGACATGGATACCCAAGAACACATGAACAATTGTACTTTTGTTCTCTGTTGGCATCCAATGCAAATGTCGTATTAATCGTTTTTATTTCCTCTTTTGCTCTTGGGCTTCAGACCATCAGTCAGGATGTTCCCTTTTTTATTTTCAGGTTGTTCCTGTTGCAATATAATTCATAGCTGAAAGTTTGACTTGGAAGGCATTCTGTGCCTTTGTTGGGAGTGTGGAGTCCTCCGATTGAATTAGTAGGTGAATAGGAGGACCTGGCTTGGCAGTTTGGGCAGCACTGAGCAGGGTCAAGATTGGTTTGCATATGGCTGGGTCCAAACTTAGTTGGCATGGTGTACAAAGAAACGATGGACTAGCATGCGCCCTATTAATTTCCAGTGGCTGACATTAATTCAAGCACTCCATCCAACACTTTTTGTATTCTTTAGTGTGTTTCCCTAAGTGGGATGGGTGTGCCCAGATGTTGGTTTCGTGCACAGTGTGACACCGGATCCAAGCTAAACCTGGCTACTGAGCCCTAACTAGTGTAAA
Source organism: Lissotriton helveticus (assembly GCF_964261635.1). NCBI lineage: Eukaryota > Metazoa > Chordata > Amphibia > Caudata > Salamandridae > Lissotriton > Lissotriton helveticus. Next base: position 1,259,507,835 of record NC_136069.1, read on the forward strand.
CCTGGTACTGGGTTGTTTATATTCCATCTCAGAGAAGACCTGACCTAGCACTTCAAGCTGGACTGTTCCCATTGGAGTAGGGTCAAGCAGTTCTTAATTTGTAAACAAATAAGTGCTGGGCCCTCGTGATGAGGCCACCGCAGTTTGCGCCACACAGTGCCACTGCCAGCGCTGCCAATGACAGAACTTACACAACTACTAACCATCACACTGCTAGAAGTGTGAGAATTCAGACGGCTCAAGGCCCCCAAGCTTTAAAAATGGTTTGGGTGGCTGCAATTAGTTGTTTTAAACCTGTATTAAATTAATAAATAACTGCTATCCTGCTCATTTTTAAACGAGCAGCTGTTCCTAGTGCCGGTGTCGGCAATTAAGTGCGGTACCAAGCCCCGGCAACCACCGGCTCAAATTAAGCACTCAGGTCAAGACTGACTTGCATATGTCTGGGCCCAGTCTGAAGTGGCATGGTGTGCAAAATAACGATGGGCTGGGATGTGGCCTGAGTGATTACCAGTGGCTGAGATTAATTCAAGCACTCCATCCAACACTTTTTTGTATAGTTTGGTGTGTTGCCATTTCACAGTTTGCACATCCACCCACATAGTGGTTTACTTCATTGCCTAGAAGGGTTGTATGGACATTTCTGTTTTCTAGAGACCAAAAAAGAATTCTTGACACTAGCCAATGTTTTTTTAGACTGACGAGGGCCGAGCAACTTAAACAATAAAATGTTACAAAAACCATGACATAAAAAACAAGAACTGCTTAAAACTGGAAACCAGTGCTAGATCGATTGGGTTTGCCAATATTTAGTTTTGCTTTGGAATCTGTTGGGCTTGTTTTTCATCAAGATAAAAAGATTGACTATTTTACAGTAATTTTGAAATATGTTGTTAGAAAAGCTGACTATCCGCTGCTGAACTGCTTGATTATTTACAACAAGGGGTGGTGATGGACAGAGTCTCTGAATTAAGCAGAGTACTCTCACCCAGTCAAGAGATCAGGGCTAGATCCAACACCGTTTTTTAGCTCATTGCACCATCCCAGTTTCAGAACCTGGCTGTATGCAAATTAGTCTGTCCCTGGCCCAGTGCATCATGGGAACAGGGCAGACCAGACTACAAAAGCCAATTCTTACACTGGGAAGGAAACAAGCTTCCGGGGACCGGTTTCTGGCATTACAGCCGTCTTCGGCCCGGCTTGCTTGAATCCTGATGGTGCAATGAGCAAGGGACTCACATCTGAGTATACCCTTCCACGCTTAGGGTGGACAAAATTATTTACAACAAGGGGTGGTGATGGACAGAGTCTCTGAATTAAGCAGAGTACTCTCACCCAGTCAAGAGATCAGGGCTAGATCCAACACCGAACTGCTTGAAGCATAGGAAATGAACCTTGCTGTAGCCTTTGGCATTATTCTTTAAAGCAAGACCTGTGTCTGTGCTTTTAATGACAAAACATTCTTCCATTTCTTGACTCTGCATTGCTTGAATATTTACTTTTTTAGCTAACGCTAGTAGTTTATTGTGAATTGTGCCATCTTGGGCAGCATAGTTATTCCGGACTTGCCTACCTCATTAGGAAAGATCTTATTCATTCAGAACCCTGCAATCTCCCTCTTCATGACTCCATTTATATCACACTGAGAGTTCTTCTTCTTTGTTCTCCCAAAACATTGGCTAAAGGTTTTTATGGTCGAGCCAGCAAAAGCATGTCCTAGCGCAAGCTTCTCGCTTGCGTGACCCTGTTGTTAACAAAAAGGGCTTGGATCCGTCCCGTTGCTTACCAGTTGTTGGCTTGTATAGCTCTTCTTTACAGCCTTGTAATTTGTCAAGGCAGGTCCTGGGTCTGTCGTAGACTGGTAGGGAGAGCGTTCCAGGTCTTGGCGGCGAGGTAGGAGAAGGATCTGCCGCCGGCGGAGGTTTTCCGGATACCAGGAACTGAGGCGAGGGCGAGGCTGGCAGAGCGGAGGCTGCGGGTGGGGGTGTGGAAGCTGAGTCGGTCGTTGAGGTATGTAGGTCCGGTGTTGTGTAGCGCTTTGTGTGCGTGAATGAGGAGTTTGAAGGTGATCCTCTTGTTGACGGGGAGCCAGTGTAGGCCTCTCAAATGGGGTGTGATGTGGTTGCGTCGGGGGACGTCGAGGATCAGTCGTGCCGCGGCGTTCTGGATTCGTTGTAGTCGTCTCAGGAGCTTGGTTGTCGTTCCTGAGTAGAGGGCGTTCCCGTAGTCAAGTCTGCTGGTGATGAGGGCCAGGGTGACGTTTTTTCTCGTGTCGGGAGGGATCCATTAGAAGATCCTGTGGAGCATTTGGAGGGTGTTGAAGCAGGACGCAGAGACGGCGTTGACTTGCTTGGCCATGGAGAGGGCGGAGTCGTGGATGACCCCCAGGTTGCGTGCGTGGTCGGTGGGTTCCGGGGCTGTGCCTAGCGATGTGGGCCACCAGGAGTCGTCCCAGGCTGATGGGGTGGGTCCGAGGATGAGGGCCTCCATCTTGTCTGAATTCAGCTTCAGTCTGCAGTCCTTCATCCAGTCGGCGACGGCCTTCATTCCTCTGTGGTGATTGGCTTTGGCGGTGTGGGGGTCTTCGGTGAGGGATATGATCAGCTGGGTGTCGTCAGCGTAGGAGATGATGTTGAGGTTGTGTTGTTCTGCGACGTTGGCGAGCGGTGCCATGTAGATATTGAACAGCTTCTGGCTGAGGGAGGATCCCTGAGGGACGCCGCAGATGATCTTGTCGTGTATTTCTATAGGTTCTGAATCAGTCCCCCTATTCCTGACCCTATTCTGGTTAAACTAACTATCAAGTTAACTAACAGTCAGCCCATGAGGCAAGAAAACCCCAATGATGCAGATACCGTTATCTGACGCAGTCACACTACGGCACAGGAACGTGTTATCTGATTAGGTCATAACGCTTGAGATCTAATTAGACAAGCGACATTCCTCCAGCCCCTGATAAGGCATACGACGTTCTCATAACAAATCAAACCTATGACAACCTGGAAATCCGTGCGGCCATTGTTTTGATTTCACAGAGAACTTTAGTAAAGAATGTGCTAACGAGCAAGTCGTATGACATCTTTATTGACGTATCTATGTCCATCCTTACGTCAATCTCGGCACCTTTAAGGTATAAATATTGCCGACCTTGCCCTATGCAAACACACGCGTGGTGACAAGACGGAGCAGCCATACTTGCCGAAGCCGAGAGCAGAAGCAGACCCCGCTGGCAGCAGCCCCGCCTTCCTGACGCGCTGAGAGACGCGCTGCTATCTCAAGCCGAGAGACCCAGCACCGGCGCTTTCGGGCAGCCCTCGCAGGCAGCCTGGAATATCGAGAGCAGAGAAAGAGATACCATTCCTCATTCATCCTAACTTCCAGGTACAGAACTGAATAACCCCTCACAGAGAATTCTTTAGTTATTCACTTGGCAAAAACAAACTTAACTTAAACTGTAACTTTCTATTCCCGCCCACGCATTAGACTTAGGTCAGGTACACGGGGTAGGCGTATTTAGAAACACCAGTTGAGTACGTTTAGTCAAATGTATATGTGTATGTAAATATATTTTAATCATTTTAAACATCATATGGCTCAGAAACCATATCAATGTTTTTACAGTATTATTTTATACTATTGCTTTTAATGTATGCACTTTACTTAACTATAAGTATTGCAATAATATCGATCCATTTCTCATGTATGAGAAAAGAGACTGATCAATAAATAACATCTTTTATTGAACACGCCCGTCTCTTCCTTTTCTCTACATTCTGATGAGACTAAGAATGCACGTACTGACTGAGTAAAATAATTGCCTTGTGCTCACACGACTCTCGAGATTGACTCTTGATTAGGGGAGAGCAAAGTTGTCATGTTCTATGGTTGTCAGAAACCAAATCCCTTCTTGTCTAATCAGGGGAGTTAATTCCTTCCTTGAACATTCGAGAAAGTTTCTAGCGAACTCTGAGCTTAGCTGGCAAACCCAAAAATTAAGTCTAGTATCGACAGTAGTAGACCTAGTTAACGTCTGGCCTAGGCCTTTACTGCTGTAGGTACTATTCCAATGCGCAGAGCCTATTGGGAAAATAGGAGCTACACTACAATCTCTGTGGTTTTTGAGCGGAAGGGTGGGAGGCGGACACTCTGGGTTCTGCCGGAGAGGAAGGATGTGGTCCAGGCCAGGGCCTTCTCTTGGATTCCGGCATCATGGAGGTGTGCTGATAAGGTGCGGTGGCAGACCGTGTCGAAGGCTGCTGATAGGTCCAGGAGGATGAGGGCGGCTGTTTCTCCTTTGTCCATCAGGATCCTGATGTCGTCGGTGGCGGCGATGAGGGCGGTCTCGGTGCTGTGTTTGCTGCGAAAGACGGATTGGGAAGGGTCCAGGATGTTGTTGTCTTCTAGGTAGCGGGTTAGCTGTTTGTTGACAATCTTCTCTGTCACTTTTGCCGTGAACGGGAGCAGGGAGATGGGCCGGAAGTTCTTGAGGTCCTTGGGGTCCGCCTTGGGTTTCTTCTTCTGTAGGGCGTTGATCTCGGCGTGCTTCCAGCTTTCCGGGAAGGTTGCTGTCTCGAAGGAGATGTTGATTTCTTTCCGGAGGTGGGGTGCGATGGTTGTGCTGGCTTTGTTGAAAACGTGGTGAGGGCAGGGGTCAGACGGGGATCCGGAGTGGATGGAGTTCATGGTTTTGATGGTGTCTTCGTCGCTGACGGTGGACCAGGCGGTCAGGCGGCTGGTGCGGGTGGAGGTCGCGGGGGTGGTGGTCTCGGTGGTGGGTGCGGGGGTGTCGGAGTTGAAGCGTCATGGATGTCGGTGATCTTGCGGTGAAAGAACAGGGAGTCGCACAGGTCCTGTGATGGTGGAATGTCGTTGGTGTTGGAGCTGGGGTTGGAGAGTTCATTCACGATGCTGAAGAGCTCTTTGGCGTTGTGTGCGTTGTTGTCTAGGCGGTCCTTGAAGGCGGTTCTCTTGGTGGTCCTGATGAGTTGGTGGTGTCTGCGGGTGGCGTTCTTGTGGGCTGTGTGGCTGTCTGGTGTTCGGTCGTGGAGCCATTTCTTCTCCAGCTTCCGGCAGGTGCGCCTGGATGTCCGGAGGTTTTTGGTGAACCAGGCGGCTTTCTTGTTGGTGTGGTTGGTTGTGGAGATCTTGAGAGGGGCGAGGGCGTTGGCGCAGTCGTTGATCCACTGTTTGAGGTTGGTAGCGGCAGTGTCGGGGTCGATGGGGTCGGCGGGTGGACTCAGGGTGAGGGTGGTTGTCAGTTGGTCCTTGGTGACCTTGCCCCAGTAGCGGCGTGGCAACTGTTGGGTGCGGTGGGTTTCTTGAAGGTGAAGTGGACGCATCTGTGGTCGGTCCAGTGGGGTTCGGTGGTGTGGTTGAAGGAGTCATTCATAAAAGATGAGGATTATTTTATTGCAAAGTGACATTTTTCTTTCTTAGGCATAATTTCTGAAATTATGCTTTAACGCATAATCGTGTAGTACACCCCAATCCACCCTACTCCAATACATCCCCCTACAATCCACGCCACGTCACCACAGACCAGTTCGCCCCACTCAATCCTGTCCACCCCAGACAAATCCAATCCACCCCACTCCAATCCAAACCACTCACCCCAATCCATCACACTCCTATCCTCCCAACCCACCCCACTCCAATTCGCCCCACTCCAATCCAAAACATTCTGTTCCACTCCAATCCAAACTAAATTGACCCACATCAATCTTCCACACTCCAATCTGCCTCACTCCATTCCAAATAAATCTGCCCACTCCATTCCAAATCAATCTGCCAAAACCAATCCAAAATAATCTGCCTCACTCAAATCCCAAACAATCTGCACCACTTCATTCTGGCCAACTCCAATCCAAAACAATCTGCTGCACTCCAATCTGCCTCACTCCAATCCAAAACAATCTGCCACACTACAAACTGCCCCACTCTAATCTGCCCCACCCCATTCCAAACGAATCTGCTTACCTTAATACGCTCCACGCCAATCTGTCCCGCTCCAGTCCAATCCATCTGCCCCACTCCAATTTAAAACAGTCTGCCATACTCCAGTCTGCCCCACTCCAATCCAAAACAGTTGAATCCATCCCACTTCAATCTGCCTCAGTCTAATTCAAAACAATCTGCCCATTCCAAGCCGCCCACTCCAATCTGCCACACTCCAACCCAAAACAATCGTCCCCACGCCAGGCTACCTCACTTCAATCTGCCCCACTCTAGTATCTACCCCACTCCAATCCAATCCACTTTACCCCAGTCCAGTCCAGCGAACATCTTCTCCAATCCACCTCACCCCATCCAACACAATCTTCCCCACTCCAATCCAAAACAATCTGCCCCACTCCAATCCGCCTTACTCCGCTCAAATCCACCTCACCTCATCCAAATCCACCTCACCTCACCCCAATCCAGTACAGTCCACCCGCCCCAATTCAGTTCACCCCACCCCAATCCAATCTGTTTCACTCAAACCAATCCACCTCAATCTAGTCCACCCCACTGCAATCCACCCCACTCCGCTCCAAGTCCAATCCACCCCTCTCCAATCTACCCCACTCCAGTTCTCCCCAATCCATCCAGCCCATTTCAATCCACCCCAATCTAATCCAGACCAAGTCCACTCCACTGCAATCCACCCCACTCTACTCCAATCCACCCCACTCTACCACAGTCCAATCCGCCGTACCCCAGTTGAGTCCACCTCACTCAATCCAGTCTATCCAGCCCACCACACTCAAATACACCTCACTCCAATTCAATCCACCCTACTCCAGTGCACCCCTTCCAATACAATCCACCTCGCTCCAATACAATCCACATCTCTCCAATCCAATCCATCCCAATCCAGTCCAATCCACCCCACTCCAGTCCAATCCACCCCTTCACTCCAATTCACCCACTCCAAGCCAGCCTACTTTAATCCAATCCACCCCATCCCAGACCAATCTAGTCCACCCTACTCCAATCCACCTCACCCAATTTCAGTCCACATCACTGCAACCCAACCCAGTCTACCCACTCCAATCCACCCCACTCCACTCAATCTATCCCATTCTATCCCAAACAAGTCCACCCTAAACTACTCCAATCCAATTCACCCCACTAACATGACCTAACATAACCACCCTTCTCTAATCCAATTCACCCCACCCCCACCCACTCAATACACTCCCTCCAATCCACCCAAATCCCCCTCTCCCTTTACAATCCACCCATCCTACCCCTCTCCAATCCAGTCCACCCACTCCGATTCCTCCCACTCAATCCAATCCACCCCAATTTACTCCAAACCATTCCACCTTACTACCTCAATCCACTCCACCCTATGCCATCCCACTCCACTCTATGCTACTCCACTCTATAATACTCTGTGCCACTGAACTCTACTCCGCTCTACTTAACTCTATGACACTCTACTTCCCCTACTCCACTCTATGACACTTTAGTCCAACAAATCCAGTCTACGAGACTCGACTCCCCCACTCCACTTTAGGGCCGTCCATGCCACTAACTTTTAGCAATGCTGACCATCAGCCACACCGGTGTACAACATGGCAAAAACATATTGCCTAAGTCAATAGCTTCTATATAGGCGAGACCTATTGGCTTTGCCAAAGCTTGTTTGAATTATTTTGGTCAGCAACGTTTGCGAACAGATCACCTTAATGGACGGGAAACTGCTTTTCGATGGTAGTTAATGTCAGCCGCGTCTGATGGATTTTAACAGAGACAGAGTGGAAATGTTTGGTCGCATATAGCATGCGAGCCTGAATTTAAAGAAGGGAGTGTGGAGGCTTCAATATGTTGACAATCTAGGTGGAATGACACGTTCTACCGCATAGATTTCAAAAACATACCTGAATTTCATTTTTAAAGAAAGAGGTGTAAATAGCGTATAACACTTCACAAGTTTCAAGAAAACTCATTAGAAACAAGCCAAAACACACCCCACGCATAATCCTTAATTGGTCTGTTTGCAAAATACCGTAGCTCTCATGCCACTTCTTTACTGCATTAGTCTATTAAGGCCAAGACAAGTGTTGCCAGCATACGTGCCAAACTCTGCCATCAGTTTCCCATAATCAGTAACACTCAAGCCTGTCTTACCAGCACCAATGTATTTCATCATGGGAGGATAAAATCAGAAATATGGCAGCATTGTAATGCTTTAAGTGACAAGAGAGAACGAAAAGCTCATTCACTGCACTTTTTATTCAGGACTCCCTGTTTTCCGTTTATGCATATTTTTACATGTAAATGCAGGCAGAAAACATCTTTTCTAGTCTGTATTTCCATATAGAAAATGGGAAATGTGGAAAAACAAAGTATGTTTTCTTTAACTGTTTCAGTCTCTCAGTGCCTAATACATGGGGTCGGGGGTGAGGGAAAGGATTCATTACATGAGAGACATCTGGTTTCAATATAACACGGTTACTGCTTTTGCTTATTACACCCCTTTTCATAGCACCTCTTACAAAGTTTGGGCAGGGTAGGATGAGTCTAACTTCCCAGTAACACTTCTTGAACTTGTCTCTGACGCTTTAGGAAAACCTACCCCAGATAATCCAGTTCTCTTGTGCTTGCCGTTGAAATGTTCACCTGAAGGTTACAATCTTCACTCTCAGTGAGATATCGTTTCCTGCAGTAATCCGTATGTAACATGCATGTCACAGTGTCAAAAATATAGTTCTGTGGGTAAATGCACCTTCTGCATAAATGTTTGTGCAGGTGTGTAAGCTCAAAGTCGTTTATTTTAAGTTATACACTTCATGATGTTCACATGAAGTGGAGGTCATTACAGACACAATGTCCTGCTCCTCACCACAGCGAAGATATTTTATCATTGTGTGTTTTGACTTGTGAGCCTCAAAGTCTTCACGTCACCCATCAAAATCAGGACCAATGAAAACTCACCTTACAGGAAATGTGAACTTTATGTTTAGATAAAAGTGCACATGAGCAGCTACAGCTAGTTCTTTTCACCACCCTCTGAACTCACAGATACAGCATTCATCCTGCAGGCACCCTGCACGCATACAGTGACACAGACCACCCTGCACTCACACCAGTCCCCCAGCACTCTTGCATTCACCTGCACTCTTGCATTCACCTGCACTCATACACTCACCTGCACTTATACAGGCACACCACTCACCGTGGGCTCATACACTCACCTGCACTTATATACTCACTTGAACTTATACACTCACTTGCAGTAATACACTCACCTGGACTCATACACTCGTCCTACACTTATACAGGCGCACCACTCACCCTGTACTCATACACTCACCTGCACTTATACAGGCACACCACTCACCGTGGGCTCATACACTCACCTGCACTTATATACTCACTTGAACTTATACACTCACTTGCAGTAATACACTCACCTGGACTCATACACTCACCCTACACTTATACAGGTGCACCACTCACCCTGTACTCATACACTCACACTGCACTCATACAGGCACACCGCTCACCGTGGACTCATACATTCACCTGCACTTTTACACTCACTTGCACTAATACACTCACCTGGACTCATACACTCACCCTACACTTATACAGGCGCACCACTCACCTTGTACTCATACACTCACCGTGGACTCATACACTCACCTGCACTAATGCAGGCACACCACTCACCCTGAACTCAAATACTCACCCTGTGCCCATACAGACACATCACTCATACAGACACACCACTCGCCCTACATTCGCACGTCTTGCACCCAGCATGTGCACAGGCCAAGCTGCAGCAACACAGGGTTGAGGGAGGGGACATTTTTAAACTGCAGGCCAAGAAAAGCACTGTCCAGTCTGCAGGTCCTCAAAAAGAGGCAATAAGGGAGACCCCCTGGTCAGTGCCGGTTGTGGGCAGGGCATGTGTGTTCGGTCCTCTGGCAGCGCCCTCCATCACTGCAGGAGGCAGAGCCTTTGAGAGAAAAGGGGGCTCTAAAAGCGAGTCCTCAGCCACTCGGGACCTGCCCCCTCCGCTAGGTTTAGCCTGATACCTAAATATCACTTACCATACCTAACTGAGACTGTCCCCTCTAAGCTTTCCACGTGGCAGCCAGCAGATCGGGGGCAATGACGGATTCCATCGCCAGTCCGTATTCTGTGAAGCCAAAAACATACCAGCAGTGGATGGGGCTGGGACCCGCACTTTTGTTGACACTTAGCTAGCTCTACCTGACTTTAAGGTCCATGGTGCTCTGATGGTCCCACCCCAGGTCACAGGTTAGAGCATCCCAAAACGAGAAAACACACTGACATCCAACAATGCCACGCCCACCACAGCACTGCCACACGCCTCTAAACAGTGAGAAAACCCTCACTTGGCCTAGCCTGTCACATGCTCAGTTGCGACCCCTATCCCTTCTTCCCCACCCACCAAAAAAAAAGCTTAGTTTACTTCATGAGACTAAGCAACTAGGTGCATTTTCCTTAGTTCTATTCCTCTTGACTCCCTTCTCCCCTTTGTGTTTGTTACAGCTCACGGGGAGCAGTAATAGCTCAGGCCTGGTGGTAATTCCAATGTGAAGTGACTGCTGGAAATGCCTCCTCCACGAGGAAGGAGATGGCGAGATATACCTCCCCGCCCCAACCTCAGGCTCTGAGGTCCTGTCCAGGGTGACGACAGGGCCCAAGGTTGCTGAAGCGCAATCAGGGAGACACCCCGACTTGCAGGACTTTATCAATGTTGATAGTGAGATCAGAAGAGTGTAGTATTATCCTGAGTGATATTTCCCTTTCCATCTATTGCCTGCGTTGTAATACCACAGGTATCCCACTGGGGACGCTAGAAGCTTCCAGACTCACCATTAGACCTAGTGTTGTTCAAATGTGGTCCACCTAGCTGGGTTTGAATCCCGCGGAGTGCTCAGTTGGCAGTATTTAATCTCGGGGTACCACCAACCTTAATATAATGGACGGTAGCTACTGCCTTCCAGAAACAGGAATTGCCATCTTGCAGCATGCTGTCCTCCTGTACGTATTTTATTTATTTATTTATGCATTTTTATATAGCGCGGACTTTACCCGAAGGTGTCAGAGCGCTTCACAATAGGAACAGAACTGATACATGAGAATATTACAAGTGAACAAAATACAAAAGCAAACGTTACATTAAATGAAGCAAAAATGACAATTGTGAGCCAACAAAATACAAGAGGTAGCAAACGGTGCATTACAGTAGGAAAAAGTGACGTGTGCAGGTTACAAAAGCGTACAACGTAAACATAGAGGTATAATACTGCAATATATGGAGGACACTCAAGCACAAGAACAATGAGGGTCCTGATGTATCGATCCCTTTAGAACAAATGTATAGCGCTTGTGTTTTTGAAATACGTTTACATTTCTCTTTCTTAAAGACATCAGGGACAACTGAAAAGCCCTTTCCGCTTTAGCCAAACATATTACCAAGCAAATATTTAAGAATAACCATGATTATCACTTTACGTGTCTGCACGCTCACATCCACCATCCTTTTAACATTGTTCTTCTGCCTGTCTTGCTTTGAACAGCCAGGCGTCTGGCACTGTACCAGGAAGCAGACTCCGAAGAAGAGGAGGTGGCACCCAAAGGTGGTACTTTGCCCCGACGTGACAGTGCCAGCAGCCACCAGAGTGCCAAAGTTGTCCATCGAACCCAGAGCACTAAATCCCACAGGCGCACCGGAAGCAGAGCCGAGGCAAAGAGGGCCAGCATCCTCTCCAGACACACCGCCTTCAGCAGCCCAATGGTTAGTCATATGGAAATGCCAGCATTCTCCTTTTCACACTCAGTGCTCATGCGTTCATTATGTCATCGTCTTAAAAACACTGATCTAACATGTGGGTTTATCAGGTTTTGTATGATGTAATAATACACCGAATAATGGAATGAGCATATGGAGAGGGTGTTGGAAGGTGAGTAATGTATCCAATATTGATGTATGCAATGCATTTTGCAATGTCTTTAGTCTGTGGCACTATTTGTTTCTAGTACTGTCTTTGTTAAAACGTGTAGCTTGATAAAGATGTTTATATTTAATTTAATATTGGAGTTTTATAGTGCTTTGCTGATCACTTATGCCCACTTAACTAAAGCTACGTGATCACACTCTACACGTTGCCTTCCTGCACTTTTCACATATTTGTGAAATGTCACTTTTTTATTGGATTCACTTTTCCGTTAGCAAGGAAAACTTTTTCCTTAAGTGTCTTCTTATTACCCCCCCCGTATTTTGTACATTGACTGGTGTACTAGCCCACACTATAGGTGTAAGAGGTGTAAGTTGGATATTATGGAGCTCATTACAATGACGGAAGGACCGCCGGGCCGGCGGTGTGGTCCGCCAGCCCTGCGGACCGCGATTGTCCCACTGCCAGATTACGATGGTGGTGGGATCCAGACCGCGACAGCTGAGGCGGCAAAGGCCATCCGCCATGGAACCACCACAGGCAATCGTTACGATTGCCCAGCAGAGCGGTCTGCATCCATAAAATGGTGGCGGTGCCTAGCAAGCGCTGTCCGCCAAATTATGATGAGGTCTCCAGCCAGACTTTCCACCCGCCGTTGAAAGGCATGCAGAGTTTGGTTTGGGGGCCTGTTGCGGGCCCCCCTTGTGTTGGGGTGAGGTGTGGGTGCACTGGGGGGGTACCATGAAGTATCCCCCTACATTTCACTGCACCAAGTGGCAGGCAGACTGTAGTGCCTGCCACGTAGTGCAGTGAAATGCACAACAAGCTCTTTTTGACATTGCGGTGTTGCTGCTGTCAGCAGCCACCACCACAATGTTAAAGGTGCAGAAAGCTACTGCCGCAGTCCCATCCTAATCAGGCATGCCGAATGCATGACGGACAGTTCCGGTTTACACCACCATGGCGGACGGAGCCAGTCCGTCCGCCATCGTAATGAGCCCTAAGCATGGGCGGATTTTGCGGATTGGCAATCCGCGAACTTGCGTATTTACGGATTCGCAATCCGCGATGATCCGCGAACTCTAGCGGACTTGCGGATTTTTCCGTTTTTTGTGTTGGCGCGTGTTCGCGCCGATTTTGGGACAAGTTCGCAATTGCGAACTTACTTTTCGGCTTGCAACGGCCGCGACTATGTTGTTTCTACGTCTGGTTTATCATCACAGGTTCACAGCACCCTCTGTTTCACCACTGCCACCCTCTGGGACACCCATGCCACCCTCTAGTACATCCTCACAGGCACCTATTAGGTTTATTTATTACTGTAGATTATGGTGGTTGAAAAAAGCTAGCACACCTGCCCTTCTTCAACTGCCATCAATTAATTTGTGTTTCATTAATGTGTCAGTAATTTTGAAAGTTCCAGTCTGGCTGGCACCTGCTTCCTTCCTTATCTGTAATTTGCTTTTTGTTGCAGTGAAATTTTTTTTTTACAGGACCTTTATGGTGCTATTCTATGAGCCTGCTGTTTGGGTCATAGCAGGGTCATAGAATTGTTGCAAACTCTGGAGGGGCCCATCAGGAAGCACTACCTTGAATGTTACTAATGTTAAGTTTGAACTTTTGCACCTGCTCATTGCTTTCATTTTAGCTAAAATCGTTTTTTTTGCAATTTCGCGCGTTATTTGGGGCGCGAATCCGTGCGAGATCGATTTCGGAAGCCGCGAATACGTGCGAATACAAAATTGTTTTTATTGCGACGTGTATGTTCGCGTGATCTTGCGCGTGTTCGCGAGGCGCTTCTAGCTATTCGTTTGCCAAGTTACCCTATCGGTCGTACACGGGCGCGGCCATCTTGTTGGCGTGACGTAATTCCGTTTCCGCCCGCTATGTGTAATCTCGCAAAGTGTGCTGCTCGCGAGTACAAGTTCGCGCGTACTCGCAAGGAAAATCTCGCGCGAACTTACCCACGCGGTCGTGAACGGGCGCGACCATCTTGTTTCTCATTCATTGCTATGGTTCTGGGCATGCTTTCTCTATCCTCTCTCAATCTCTGCCATCCTTTGCTTGTTTGAAGTTTTTTTGATCTAATTTTACTTATTATCTAACCCTCTATTTTTCTAGCTCTATATTTTTGTGTTTTCTGCAGCTTTTAGTTACTTTTAAACTACTTTTTTAAACTCTTTTATTTTCTTCTTCACTATTCTATTTCTTCTTTATCATTTAAGTTTATTTCTGCCCAGACCATGGTAAAGGGAGCCGGGAAGCACCCTGAGAAGGGGAAGGGTCCCGCACCCCGTGCCCGGCTCCCGTGCGGGCGTTTAAGGGGGGAGCAAGTGGTCCCGAGGGAGATCTTTAGCGCGGAGGAAGTGGCGGCACTGATCTTCCATGTCCAGCGCCGCCTCCCCAAGACGATCCTGGGAGGCGGCAAGATCGCGACCGGCTATGGCATCCGGGAGCGCCGCCAGCGGTGGGAGAAGGTGTGCCGGGCCATGTACAAGATCTCTGGGGTCCGGCGCACATATAACCAGGCCACCCACCGCTGGACCGATGTCATGGACCGGGAGCGGGACTTGCTGGACGCGCTCGGCGTAGAGGTCCCCGGGCTTGGTGAGTAGTAGTAGTAGTACATTTACTACTCTGTTTTATCCTGCTCTGTTATTTGCAAATCTTTGTTCTTTACCAAGAGCAATAATGCTGCCGATTACATTGAGGTAAATTATATTTCAAAATCTTCTATGCATTTCATTTTCAGGTGCACTGCTCTCCTTCTCAGTAGCCTTGCTTGCTACTATGCTTCTTTGTTTTGTATGTTGTGTTCAGAAGCATTTCATTGGCCTGAGAAATTATGTATCAGTGTACTGTAAAGAAAAGAACTGCGTAATGCTAGACAGTAAGGGTCATATTTTCAATTACCGGCGCATCCCTGCAAAGTAGCAGGGATGCGGCAGTAATTGTGTGCCATGCCACCACCACCCATTGGCCCAAAACGTCACAGAAGCCTTACGCATCTGTGCCGTAAAGGCAGCGCATTGCTGGAGTTGCGTGCCAACGATGGCGCAGCTCCAGCAATGCTCTGGGGTACCCTATCTCCCCAATGCTGCATCAAGCCGTACGTCGGCTTCAAGCGCGCAGGGTTTGAGTCATGCATCATTGTCATAAAAATGACTGATTGACATCTTGTAGATTTCCCTCAGCCACTTTTAGGATTCGTTCCTGCGCAGGTACGCCCTCCCTTGCGCCGGAACGCCCCCTGATGGCGCAGGGCTTTACAACGTGATGCATCGCCCATATGCCCATATGTGTTTTTTTTTTTAATATATACGCCGCACCAACACCATGGCGAGTCTTTTGTTCTGCCGCTGCGTCAGAAAAGGCACGCAACAATGGAGGAAAATCAGCCGCAACTTCCGCAAGGGACTTATAAATCAGCCCCAACAGACTGAAGTCCAGTGTCCTTCCTTTAGACAGTCACATGGCTATCAGAAGAAATAGTGGCGGTGGTGGCGGGTGGATTGATAGTTTGAGTATTCACTGATCTGCAAGCAGGATGGACTTTGTCTGTCACGTGTTGTGCACTACTGCCTGCAGTGCCAGGCCTAGGCAAACCTCTTTAGTAGTCTGTTTATTGAGTTACATAGGAACTTTCTAAGTCAACGTTCCGCAAATCAGGCAATACGAATAACGTAGTATACCACATGAGATAGATCCCGTGGAATAGTTGTCTATCTATTTGCTATTTTTCCAAAATATGTTGTTATTGTTCTTTTGAAATGTTTGATTTGGTTGAAAAATCTCATCCATGTTTTATGGTTTTTCTTTCTTTCATGTTGTACATCAGCTCCCCCCAAGGGCAAGAGGACACAGGAGGAGGGTGCTGAGGATGCAGGCCAGGATCGGGCAGGCGAGGGCTCCTTTGCTGGCCCCAGTAAGTTTACATTTTACTAAACAGTACCTATTTTTTCCTAGCGTTCCTCATTCGATTTTTTCTAAATCGTCTTTGATCTTCTTGTAGACTGGATATAAATTCTTATCCTGCCTCGAATATGATGACTCCCTGTGGTATTACTAGACTATTCTTATTAGTCTGTCTGTGTAGCTAACTAAGATTGGACATTTGGCAATTCCATTGGACTCCCATTATATTCAGCAATACCTCTATGCACTGTCTCCTTACTGACTAGATAGTGTGGCAGAGTCATTCAGCTCCCGAAGTCACCGATTATAGATCCCCAATGAT
Organism: Lissotriton helveticus; assembly: GCF_964261635.1. Classification (NCBI taxonomy): domain Eukaryota; kingdom Metazoa; phylum Chordata; class Amphibia; order Caudata; family Salamandridae; genus Lissotriton; species Lissotriton helveticus. The sequence goes on from NC_136069.1 coordinate 1,259,523,993, forward strand.
CTCTAGATTATCGTACGCAGGACAAGAGAGTAGTACGGAGTCACAGCACAGTCAAGAAGTGTCAGAGGCACTCATGCTTGCAAAAATTCCAAAACCTTTAGCTCATCCACTCTAGTCTAGAGGAACAAAAACCACAGAGTCTATTTAAGTGTAAAAGCTTTATTAAAAGTAAACACATTTATTGAAATCTACTTTGTCATAAAACTATTTAACTGTAAACGGAAAAGTGGTTAGTGCTGACGATTAATTGGACACATTTCTTGTGGTCGAGACGAACTCTCACCTACTTTGAACTTGATCCTGGTCGTGTTCTTAGGACTCAGGAGTCAAGCTTCTGTCTGTTAGGAGAAAAAGTGGTGCGTGTTAAAAATCAAAAGCAAGCATTCATCAGTTGTGCATAAAAGTGCAGCAAGACAACAGCCTTCCCTGGAAAATGGGACATTTTTACTATGGAGTAGACAGTCACAAATTATTACATTGTATTCTGTTTTTTTAACATTTCTCCTAGACCAAATATTATATAGTAGTGAGTGGTGTATTCTAACTTTCTTAAATGTACTTTGTAGGTGTAACATCTGGTGACGGGGCCAGCGCGGAGGTGGCTGATGTGTTGGACTTGGACTCGGAGGCCTCTGGGGAGGATGCGGCGGTAGAAGAGCTGGTGGCCGTTCCTGTGGGGGATCAAACGGTGGTGGCGGAAACAGGTAAGCTATATATTCCTTACTTATTGAGATTGAAGACTGCATAGTGTGCTTTCTGCACGGGTGTATTACAATTACAAATCAACCAGGTAGTAGCCTCCTCGAAATGTACTTCGACTTAGCTGTGAAGTTTTTGGTGAGAAGAATCCCAATAAGTTCTTAGACGAACGTGATGGATGGGATGAACGAAAAGCGAAAGAAGGGTGTAAGTAAGTGGGACGCGAACTTGTATGATGGCTGGCAAAGAAGAACGATATGTGTTTGCTTGGACCCAGAGGTGGCTGGGAAGGAAAGAATATGGTATGGTGCATGGCTGGGTCAATGATGAAGCAAGGATGGGTGGAAGGACAGCAGCCTGGGTGGGTGAAACAGAAACTGTATGTGTGCGTATACTTTGAATGAATGGATGCCTGGAGCATGGTATTCTCTGACTCTTACATAGCAAATGTGTATCTAGAGAGAGTAGATGGTCGCCAGGTGAAGTAAGTGTTACCTTGAAGAGCATGTACCACCGCACCCGCACGTCCGTCCCAGTGCAGGGAAGGCAAGGAAAAGAAATTGTAAATGTGTCCAATACTACCATGAATAGTAGCAGTACTTTGTATTGCGTTTGCATTCACAGCATATATCTGGTTATTACGGTGGACACTCCGTACCTCTCTTAATAACTTTAGTTTACTTGTAGTACGTCATTCATGTGTGGGTGTATCACTGTGTTCACTCAATATTAAGCAAAGCACCTAAAGTCATCTCATCTGTCATTAAATACGTCCCATGTGAAGTGATAGATAATCAAATTAGTTAGCTTCTTCAGTTTCCTTTTCTAGTACTCATTTGCACTGTAGGGTGAAAGGTAAATTAATTAAGCAGTAGCCCTTGTAACAGAGTATTCTCAGTGCCACCCGTAATAGAAAAGTAATAGCTTCACCACCTGCATGTACTGGACCGGTACAGTAACGCAAGTCTGTCTCCATCATCATGGTGTGCAACTTTTTTTCTCGGGTGCAACTTCACTGTGCTGTGTCCATGTCATTCTGCCGGCTTGCATAAGATAACGTACCCATTTCCCTAAACAAGAGAGAAGAAGAAGAATAAGACTGGTGTACTGTCATAGTCGACTGTAATGGAAGTCCATAGTGGTCGTAGAATTAGTTCATTAAACTACCACTACTGTTAGAGCAAGGATGCAGAAGTGGGAGGGTTACATAGATACTGTCCTCAATAGTTATGTACTGTGCTTTCAATTTGCTACTTGTACTCTGTGACCCAACTTTCGGCTCAATCACTTTGTGTTATTAATAAGGAGCATTGGTTACAGACTATGTCTTTCTTTCTTCATATAGTTGCTCCTTCCAAATCAACAACAAGGAGGGAGCAGGCTAGATTGGCCCGGCAACGGAGGCTGGAGGCCACAGTCGCCGAGTATCGGCGGCTGGTGGCCCTGGAGGAGGAGGAGGACACGCAGTCGAGCGGGGCAACATCTTCGACTGTCACCACTGCATCCTCCTCCGTGAGTAAACCAGCGGGACCGAGCCGGGCTAAGAAAGCCGACCGCCACCGCCAAGCACCCGAAACACCAGCTGCCCCCCACAGGAGCTGCAAGGAACGCCAACACCGCCTACGAGTCCGCATGTCCAACCTGGAGCAGGAGGTCCTGAGGTATAAGACCTTGGTTAAGGGCCTCCGCTCCGAGCTTGCCACCCTCCGCAAGGAGTTTGATGCCCATGCCGCATCATGCACCAGCACCAGCACCCTCCAGTAGTGGAGTGTCCCTTGCCCTTTTTTTATAGACTTTTGGGGGGTGGGATTTGGGAGTTGGGATCGTTTTGGGACGTTTCAGAGACAATCGTTGGGGTTAGGGTGGGTGAGGGAGATTATTTTGTTAGGGATAAATAAATATATTTTTCAACTACTTTATCTGACCATACCTGTTTTTTACTGCTTTTCAGTCTGGTGGGTGGGGGGCGGGGGTGTAACAGTAACTTTGTTTTCCTGAACAGTCGTAGGACTTTAGTAGTACAACCGTCACACTCTTGTCTACTCCGAAATAATACTCCATTATACTACCTCCCACCAAACGCTTATCTTACCTGTAATTTGTGTTAGAAATTAGGGCTAGGCCCAGGGCTGGCTCCAGGTGAAATGGGGATTAACGTTGTCATTCCTGGGCGGGTGACATTTCCTCATTGCGGTGTTACTAGTGGTGTGACACAGTGGCAGTTGCATGCCTATGGAAAAAAAGAAAACGAAACCTTGTTTGTACTCCTTACTGTAGCATTACAACGGTTACGGTACGATCGAGAAAATAGCAGGTGAAAGTACACTAGAACAGTGCCATAATGTAGCCTAACAAATGGTAAAGTATTGCAAGTATAACTAGTACTTGCGTTGAATTTATTTGACATTGGCTACTACTACTAGAAGATATAGTACTGAAGCTGAGTAAGTCTAGAAGATATCCTCGTATTCCTTCACCAGCCTGTTGCTGCTATCACCTTATCCTCCCCAGCAAGTGTGTGGAATTATTGATGTCATTTTAGTCAGACATCAAGCAAAACAACACAGCCCGGGGGAAGAGGGTTAGGGTTTGTAAAATGGATGGGAATGGGGGTTTCTTTTTGGGTAGGTTTTGTTGAGAGAAGAAAAAAAAAGCAGAGCATGGACAAACAATAATTGAAGATACAGAGTTTACAGACAATCTTTGGTTACAAAGTAAAGGTAAGCACATGCAGTCACACTCATAGAATAAAAGACAACAATGGATACTGTATCTGTATTGCGTATGTTGTTGGAGTTGTCCTGTTGAAATTGGTAAGTAAGTTGCATGCAGCAAACAATTCCTCTTATTGGCGGCACTCCTCCATTCCAGCTGACGCTTCGTCCATCAATGTGGTGGTGACCACTGACAGAAGAGACACCCTGTCCACTGCCTGCCTGGCGGATGTTGACTGAAACCCGGCCTGTAATTATTGAACGGAAAACAGGAAGTGCTATTACAATACCACTGATAAATAAATAAAAGGTATGTACGCTGTGTGGTTCAAAAAGTCACACTTTGATTTCCCTAATAGACAGTACAATATTTTTGAAATTGCGTGCTCTGTCTGAGTCACCTTTTTAAGGATCAATAAGTATGGCCAAAATATTATAGCGGATCTTTCCCCTCAAGGTGGCTGTACTACTGTGTTTTAGAACAAAATTTGACCTTCCCAGCAATGCTCCCACCAAGACCCTTACTAAAGCCAGTCGCAAAAATGTAGAAGAACCCAATCATATCTCCAAAAACGATGCCTAGCAGAAAAATGGTTACAAAACGTACTTTGAAAGTAACAGTAGACCCAAATACAGACCGTGGATTGTATTCAAACCACTTGCCTGCAAGCAAAAGTATCCATAGCCAGCATCGCTCCAACAGTGCTCTACAACAACAGAACCGCGTTGCAATAGAACCCCCCTAAACACATGCAATCCTGCTGCTAGGGCTAACCCTAACGAACCCTAACTTACAAAGTGCCAAAACTGGTGTTTCCTTATGGATTTTGTCCAACTAACTTCTAGCCGGTATTAGACCTTCCCAGGAATGCCCCAGGCAAGACCCGCCAACCCACCCGCAAAAAAACACCCGACACAACACCACCAAACAGCGAAAAAGCTAAATCTCATACTTACAATGTCTCTCGGCCTTCGGTCCAAACGCGGCGCTGTGCAGCTAGGTCGTCATCATCATCATCAATCATCATAACTCCTGTTTTCCACCACGGATTTCCTGAAAAGCAAATGCAATCAAGATTAGACTGTCGCAGCAGTGCTTCGACAGAGACCCCGGCCGCAACCCACCCACGAACAGCAGGAAGCCCCCCAAAACGCTACATTGAGCAAGATGTCTGAAGAAATGGCAAAAAAAAGGCTGTTCCTTATGGATTTTGTCCAAAACACTTGTATCCGGTATTAGACCTTCCCAGGAATGCCCCAGGCAAGACCCGCCGGCGCCAACCCACCCGCAAAAAAACACGCGACACAACACCACCAAACAGCGAAAAAGCTAAATCTCATACTTACAATGTCTCTCGGCCTTCGGTCCAAACGCGGCGCTGTGCAGCTAGGTCGTCATCATCATCAATCATCATAACTCCTGTTTTCCACCACGGATTTCCTGAAAAGCAAATGCAATCAAGATTAGACTGTCGCAGCAGTGCTTCGACAGAGACCCCGGCCGCAACCCACCCACGAACAGCAGGAAGCCCCCCAAAAGGCTACATTGAGCAAGATGTCTGAAGAAATGGCAAAAAAAAGGCTGTTCCTTATGGATTTTGTCCAAAACACTTGTATCCGGTATTAGACCTTCCCAGGAATGCCCCAGGCAAGACGCGCCAACCCACCCGCAAAAAAACACCCGACAACACCCCCAAACAGCGAAAAAGCTAAATCTCATACTTACAATATCTCTCGGCCTTCGGTCCAAAGTAACGCGCTGTGCAGCTAGGTCATCATCAATCATCATAACTCCTGTTTTCCACCACGGATTTCCTGAAAAGCAAATGCAATCAAGATTAGACTGTCGCAGCAGTGCTTCGACAGACACCAAAAATTACACACAAACCCCCGGAACCCCGCCAAAGAGCACCTCAAAGGCAAGCAAGTCAGCAAAAACGTCAAGAAATTTCCACCTCATATTTGGTCCAAAACACTTTTGTCCATTATTAGAGCTTCACAGCAATGGGCCCAAAACCGTCAACTCACCCGCAAAGAAGTACAACACCCCCACAAGTGCTGAGTCTTTCTTCATTGTGCGTAATCCAGCACTCTGCTTGGAGGGAAATCGCAGTCTGGAGGAGGAGGATAGAGGAGCATGTTCTTCAGAACTTGTGAACCTGAGGAATGTAGACTGCGGCACCTTCAAATCAATAAGCAAACAAGTGAAGACAGTTCTGATGATGGTCTTGTTTTTGGGATTAGGTGATTAAAGTTTGAATTAAATTAACTGTGCAAAACAAAGAAAGAGAGACACAAAGCACACAGGAATAAAAGTGAATAAGGACGAAAAAGAAAGTTCTTGATTGATTGTCTCATTTTCAGGGCTCGTGTCAGGGAATAAGAACAAGATTTCGTCATCATACTCTGCGAATTCAGGCTGGATGAGGTCAGTGGCACCGAACAGAGAAAAAATCCCCTCATCTACGTTGCTGTCCTCATCGTCTTCATGTGGCGTGCTTTCTCGCACTTTGTAATCTGGTGGTATGAGGTGCTGATTCATCTTGATCATTGTCAGCCGCTCCACATTTTTGGGCGATAGGCGGCTCCGTTTGGCAGTTACAATGCCACCAGCAGCACTGAAAACACGTTCAGAAGACACACTTGCGAGTGGGCAAGACAAATAGTTTATAGCCAGGTTGTAGAGCTGTGGCCACAATTGTTTTTTGCCATGCCAATACTGCAATGGCTCCTCATTAAGAAAGACCACTGTTGAGTCATTCAGATAGTCCTGCACCATCGACTCAAGGTCATCAACTGTTCCTCCACTTTGCTTACTTTTTGCTGTGCCTGTGACATTTTTTAGAGAACCATACCCCATCAAACTTAGCCAATCCTCCTCCCCAGCCACTGTTAGTGTTGTCATTGTGTGTGGTGCAGATGATCCAGTTGCCGGTGTCTTTAACGGCTGAGAGGTCACTTGTGCCCCAGCCACAGGTGCAGAAGTGGATTCTTGTGACTGCGGATGGCCTGCTGATGCTGATGCTGATGTACTGGCTTCTCCTTCAATAACCTGCCGTTCTTTTTCAAACCTCTTGGCTGACCAGGCTAACCAATGTTTGTACTTTTGAACATCTGCATCAGCGAAAGGAAAGAATGCGTTGTCTGCCAGCGCCTTTTTGTAGCGTGGATCCAGAATAGTAGCACAAATGTAATGCTGATCTGAGTTGATGTTTTTAAGACGTTCATCACCACGTAGGCGATGTAATAATTTCTCAGACAAAATGAAATGGTTTTTTTTTTTTTCATCTTTTTCAAACTCAGAAGAAACCGCCATCAGTTGGTGCTCCAGTATGCACAACAATGGGATAGCTTTTCCCAAATTACAGTCCTCCTGGCTGACTGCACGCGTGAAGAACTCAAAAGGACGAAGCATGTCTGTCAGGCTTTTAACTATGGCCCATTGCGCCTTACTCATCCGCAGGTCCTCCTTCTGAGATGTAGCCTCTGTCAAGAAATAGTGATCGAGTACCGTATACTGCTCATGCAGACGCTCAAGCATGTAGAAGGTTGAGTTCCAACGTGTTGCCACCTCCTGGATGAGTGCTTTCACTGGCATTCCACGTTGAAGTAGCAGTCTCCGCAGATGCTTCCGGGCCTTAAAAGAATGGCTGAAATGGTTGCACATTTTGCGGCAGGTGGCCATTACCTCGAACGCTGGACTCTCTTTATCACTCAAGAATTTTTGAACTACCAGGTTGATACAGTGCGCCAAACACGGCACTCTAACATGGTGACCCTGTGACATGGCCTTAACTACATTGGCGCCATTATCCGTGGAAACATAACCAATCTTGCGTTTTAGGGGGGATAGCATTGACAACACCTTTTTGTCAAACTCTTCCAAAAGGTTTTCTGCTGTGTGACTTTTCTCCAAGGCAAACATGGCTAGTGTTGCATGTTTCCGAGCAGCTTTGAAAACTTGGTCCGGGTCAACACCTGCGTTTAGCTTTGCTATAACACCTGAAAAAGAGACCCAGTGTGCAGTGATGCACATGTAATCATCGCCTGGGCCACTGGTCCACATGTCTGTTGTCAGATGTATTGTGTGAACAGCACTCTTCTGCAAAGCTGCCCCAATCGCCTGCAGCACATCTTCATGTAGTGCTGGAACCGCAACTCTGGCAAAATAGAACCGGCTCGGAACCTTCCATTTAGGGCAGAGCGTTGCAACTAATTCAAGAAAACCTACCGCTTCTACAAAAGAAAAAGGTAGAAGGTCCACAGCTAGCATTTTAGCCAGCTTAGTGTTATACAGACGCGTCAGTGGGTGGTTGCGTTCATATGGCACGTCTGAAGTAAGCATTGTTCTAATGTTGGCCTGGACCAAGCATTTACGGGCTGATAATGACTTCGTTGACCCAATTTTGCTCGCTGGTGAACTTTTGTGCGTTGGTGTCTCACTCGCTCCAACACTCTTAGTGTGCCTCACATTGGGTGTGCTGCTGAGAGGGGTACTGGGTGTAAGGGAAGTGTTTGACACGTCTTCTTCCTGCTCGTCAACATCAGATGAAACATCAACGTTTCCTTGATTTTGGCCTTTCTTGATCGCAGCTAGGTGCGCAAACCATTGGACACCGTGCTTTCTGTCAAGATGACCACTCTGGCCGCCGGTACCATAGTTGCTACCTGGCTTACCACGACTAACTGCAAGCTTACAAAGGGTACAAATGGCAAACCTTGGATTTTTGGGACAAACAGTAAAGAAGTCCCAAACTGGGGACTTGAAGTGTCTGTGGGACCTGGAGGAGGCGGCGATACTGGTGGTGGTGGTGGTCATGAAGCTAATGCCAGATGAAGTGGAGGATCTGGATTGGCCAACTTTTGTACGTTTTCCACTTTCACCGCCACTAATTAAGGTCGAGGTTGACGCAGGTCTCTTCTTGCCAGAAAGAAATATGGAAGCGGGACGAGTTGGTGTACTACTTAACTCCAATGATTGTGGTGTTTCCACTGCCTCCTCATCGACAACATCATCATCATCATCATCACGCGCAGCAGCTCTTCGGGCTAGGGTCAAAATGTCTGTTTGCTGCATGCCCGCTGGGGCTGCAGTGACCTTTATGATGACTGGGTCGTCGTTGGCAGAGTCTTCATCAGCAGCAGTATCCGCCACTTCTTGTTGAGCCTCATCACACTCCATAAGTCTGAGACTTTGGACGAGCTTCCTTTTACGCTTAAGTACCTTTGTTGGATCATGGTGTGCCTCACTCTCAGACGGCTGTGGTGCTGGTTCCCAAGTTTGATCCGTATCATCAGAAGGAGGTGTGCTTGAAGAGGATGTAGACACCACCCTTGATCTCTTCCTTGCTAGGGTTGTGGAAGACAATGAAGGATCATCAGGAGGAGTGGCTTCCTCAAATGATACCTCGCCTTGATTGTCGATTTCCTGATGTGCCCCTACTTCGGGAGGAACAACTATTGTGGGCACTTGTTGTGACCCTCCATGCACCTCTGCATGCGCATCTCCTTGCGCTGCCTCTCCTTCCACATGTACTTGGGCTTGTACTTGCACATGTGATTGTTGTTGCCGCTGTGGTTGTTCAACACTCGTCAGATGAGCTACAACAACCTGTGTTGATTGAGGGACATTGCTGCTGCTTTCTTGCGATGAGCCAACATCACTGGTCGATGGTGATTGAAGAAGTATACTGGCTGCCTCTGCAGCACTCAAGGGCTTGGACTTAAGTTGGCGTGGTGGTGGTGGTGGCACTGAGCCCAATGGAGCGGGGGTGCTGCTGCCAGCTTGGTCCCCAGCAGATCCCGCTGCAGCTGCTGCAGGCATACTTTTTTTTTTACTCACAAAAAAAGGGGCGGGCGGCACACCAGTGTCCTTGGTAACTTGCTTCTTCTGCTCCTTACTGGCACCTTTCTTGCTAGAGGAGCTACGGGTTACTTTTTTTGGGGCCATCTTCTTCAGAGCAGGTCAGCAGGCAGCAGTTGCACGAGTTGCAGAGGGTTCTGTGTCCAGACGTGACGTCGCGTGACGTTATGCTGCACACACCGCTGCAGGACTTCTTCCTGGCACTGGTGGTTCTATTGAGTCTTCTTGTGCACCTAAAAGCAATGGAAGACAGAGGAACATCAGTTCAGTTATACACCCCAAAAAATCGACAAAACACAGAAAAATGAGCACAATCCCATGCCATCCATGATGTTTACATTGAAGACACCCCACAGAAAGACTAGGGACATGCAAGTATGCAACACTCACTACCCCTGGGCATAAGGGATGAAAAGTAGGCAAAATAAGTGCAGGCCTCAGACACTGCCTCTCCTCAAAATGGCCCCCTTACACCCCAAGCACATGTTGCCTGTACCAGCCAGCACTCAAGATGGCCACCACCACCACCCACATGGCCAGTCCACATCAACAGTACACCCCCAAAAAACAGAAAAACAGCCAGAAATCACCACAATCCAATGCCATCCATGATGTTTACATCAAAGAGAGTGAGACAACACCACAGGCACACTCAGTCCATGCACCACCACCACCCCTGGGCAAGCAAAAGGCCACACCAGCAGCCCCCCAAAAACGACAAAAAACAATAAAATAAGCACAATCCCAGCCCATCCATGGCCTCAATTATGTTTAAATTCAAGAAGACACCCCACAGAAAGACTAGGCCCATGCAACACTCACCACCCCTGGGCAAAGGGCCACACCAGCAGGCCCAAAAAAACGACAAAAAACAATAAAATCTGCACAATCCCAGCCCATCCATGGCCTCAATGGTGTTTAAATTCAAGAAGACACCCCACAGAAAGACTAGGCCCATGCAACACTCACCACCCCTGGGCAAAGGGCCACACCAGCAGGCCCAAAAAAACGACAAAAACCAATAAAATCTGCACATTCCCAGTCCATCCATGACCTCAATGGTGTTTAAATTCAAGAAGACACCCCTCAGAAACACTAGGCCCATGCAACACTCACTACCCCTGGGCATAAGGGATGAAAAGTAGGCAAAATAAGTGCAGGCCTCAGACACTGCCTCTCCTCAAAATGGCCCCCTTACACCCCAAGCACATGTTGCCTGTACCAGCCAGCACTCAAGATGGCCACCACTACCACCCACATGGCCAGTCCACATCAACAGTACACCCCCAAAAAACAGAAAAACTGCCAGAAATCACCACAATCCAATGCCATCCATGATGTTTACATCAAAAAGAGTGAGACAACACCACAGGCACACTCAGTCCATGCACCACCACCACCCCTGGGCAAGCAAAAGGCCACACCACCAGCCCCCCAAAAACGACAAAAAACAATAAAATAAGCACAATCCCAGCCCATCCATGGCCTCAATTATGTTTAAATTCAAGAAGACACCCCACAGAAAGACTAGGCCCATGCAACACTCACCACCCCTGGGCAAAGGGCCACACCAGCAGGACCAAAAAAACTACAAAAAACAATAAAATCTGCACAATCCCAGCCCATCCATGGCCTCAATGGTGTTTAAATTCAAGAAGACACCCCACAGAAAGACTAGGCCCATGCAACACTCACCACCCCTGGGCAAAGGGCCACACCAGCAGGCCCAAAAAAACGACAAAAAACAATAAAATTTGCACAATCCCAGCCCATCCATGGCCTCAATGGTGTTTAAATTCAAGAAGACACCCCTCAGAAACACTAGGCCCATGCAACACTCACTACCCCTGGGCATAAGGGATGAAAAGTAGGCAAAATAAGTGCAGGCCTCAGACACTGCCTCTCCTCAAAATGGCCCCCTTACACCCCAAGCACATGTTGCCTGTACCAGCCAGCACTCAAGATGGCCACCACCACCACCCACATGGCCAGTCCACATCAACAGTACACCCCCAAAAAACAGAAAAACAGCCAGAAATCACCACAATCCAATGCCATCCATGATGTTTACATCAAAGAGAGTGAGACAACACCACAGGCACACTCAGTCCATGCACCACCACCACCCCTGGGCAAGCAAAAGGCCACACCAGCAGCCCCCCAAAAACGACAAAAAACAATAAAATAAGCACAATCCCAGCCCATCCATGGCCTCAATTATGTTTAAATTCAAGAAGACACCCCACAGAAAGACTAGGCCCATGCAACACTCACCACCCCTGGGCAAAGGGCCACACCAGCAGGACCAAAAAAACGACAAAAAACAATAAAATCTGCACAATCCCAGCCCATCCATGGCCTCAATGGTGTTTAAATTCAAGAAGACACCCCACAGAAAGACTAGGCCCATGCAACACTCACCACCCCTGGGCAAAGGGCCACACCAGCAGGCCCAAAAAAACGACAAAAAACAATAAAATCTGCACAATCCCAGCCCATCCATGGCCTCAATGGTGTTTAAATTCAAGAAGACACCCCTCAGAAACACTAGGCCCATGCAACACTCACTACCCCTGGGCATAAGGGATGAAAAGTAGGCAAAATAAGTGCAGGCCTCAGACACTGCCTCTCCTCAAAATGGCCCCCTTACACCCCAAGCACATGTTGCCTGTACCAGCCAGCACTCAAGATGGCCACCACCACCACCCACATGGCCAGACCACATCAACAGTACACCCCCAAAAAACAGAAAAACAGCCAGAAATCACCACAATCCAATGCCATCCATGATGTTTACATCAAAGAGAGTGAGACAACACCACAGGCACACTCAGTCCATGCACCACCACCACCCCTGGGCAAGCAAAAGGCCACACCAGCAGCCCCCCAAAAACGACAAAAAACAATAAAATAAGCACAATCCCAGCCCATCCATGGCCTCAATTATGTTTAAATTCAAGAAGACACCCCACAGAAAGACTAGGCCCATGCAACACTCACCACCCCTGGGCAAAGGGCCACACCAGCAGGCCCAAAAAAACGACAAAAAACAATAAAATCTGCACAATCCCAGCCCATCCATGGCCTCAATGGTGTTTAAATTCAAGAAGACACCCCACAGAAAGACTAGGCCCATGCAACACTCACCACCCCTGGGCAAAGGGCCACACCAGCAGGCCCAAAAAAACGACAAAAACCAATAAAATCTGCACATTCCCAGTCCATCCATGACCTCAATGGTGTTTAAATTCAAGAAGACACCCCTCAGAAACACTAGGCCCATGCAACACTCACTACCCCTGGGCATAAGGGATGAAAAGTAGGCAAAATAAGTGCAGGCCTCAGACACTGCCTCTCCTCAAAATGGCCCCCTTACACCCCAAGCACATGTTGCCTGTACCAGCCAGCACTCAAGATGGCCACCACCACCACCCACATGGCCAGTCCACATCAACAGTACACCCCCAAAAAACAGAAAAACTGCCAGAAATCACCACAATCCAATGCCATCCATGATGTTTACATCAAAAAGAGTGAGACAACACCACAGGCACACTCAGTCCATGCACCACCACCACCCCTGGGCAAGCAAAAGGCCACACCACCAGCCCCCCAAAAACGACAAAAAACAATAAAATAAGCACAATCCCAGCCCATCCATGGCCTCAATTATGTTTAAATTCAAGAAGACACCCCACAGAAAGACTAGGCCCATGCAACACTCACCACCCCTGGGCAAAGGGCCACACCAGCAGGACCAAAAAAACTACAAAAAACAATAAAATCTGCACAATCCCAGCCCATCCATGGCCTCAATGGTGTTTAAATTCAAGAAGACACCCCACAGAAAGACTAGGCCCATGCAACACTCACCACCCCTGGGCAAAGGGCCACACCAGCAGGCCCAAAAAAACGACAAAAAACAATAAAATCTGCACAATCCCAGCCCATCCATGGCCTCAATGGTGTTTAAATTCAAGAAGACACCCCTCAGAAACACTAGGCCCATGCAACACTCACTACCCCTGGGCATAAGGGATGAAAAGTAGGCAAAATAAGTGCAGGCCTCAGACACTGCCTCTCCTCAAAATGGCCCCCTTACACCCCAAGCACATGTTGCCTGTACCAGCCAGCACTCAAGATGGCCACCACCACCACCCACATGGCCAGTCCACATCAACAGTACACCCCCAAAAAACAGAAAAACAGCCAGAAATCACCACAATCCAATGCCATCCATGATGTTTACATCAAAGAGAGTGAGACAACACCACAGGCACACTCAGTCCATGCACCACCACCACCCCTGGGCAAGCAAAAGGCCACACCAGCAGCCCCCCAAAAACGACAAAAAACAATAAAATAAGCACAATCCCAGCCCATCCATGGCCTCAATTATGTTTAAATTCAAGAAGACACCCCACAGAAAGACTAGGCCCATGCAACACTCACCACCCCTGGGCAAAGGGCCACACCAGCAGGACCAAAAAAACGACAAAAAACAATAAAATCTGCACAATCCCAGCCCATCCATGGCCTCAATGGTGTTTAAATTCAAGAAGACACCCCACAGAAAGACTAGGCCCATGCAACACTCACCACCCCTGGGCAAAGGGCCACACCAGCAGGCCCAAAAAAACGACAAAAAACAATAAAATCTGCACAATCCCAGCCCATCCATGGCCTCAATGGTGTTTAAATTCAAGAAGACACCCCTCAGAAACACTAGGCCCATGCAACACTCACTACCCCTGGGCATAAGGGATGAAAAGTAGGCAAAATAAGTGCAGGCCTCAGACACTGCCTCTCCTCAAAATGGCCCCCTTACACCCCAAGCACATGTTGCCTGTACCAGCCAGCACTCAAGATGGCCACCACCACCACCCACATGGCCAGACCACATCAACAGTACACCCCCAAAAAACAGAAAAACAGCCAGAAATCACCACAATCCAATGCCATCCATGATGTTTACATCAAAGAGAGTGAGACAACACCACAGGCACACTCAGTCCATGCACCACCACCACCCCTGGGCAAGCAAAAGGCCACACCAGCAGCCCCCCAAAAACGACAAAAAACAATAAAATAAGCACAATCCCAGCCCATCCATGGCCTCAATTATGTTTAAATTCAAGAAGACACCCCACAGAAAGACTAGGCCCATGCAACACTCACCACCCCTGGGCAAAGGGCCACACCAGCAGGCCCAAAAAAACGACAAAAAACAATAAAATCTGCACAATCCCAGCCCATCCATGGCCTCAATGGTGTTTAAATTCAACAAAACAGTTGTATCATGCACCCATAACCAACCCTGGTCCTACTGGATACTGTGGCTACCCACAATATAATTTATTTAATTTTCTGAAAAAGTTCCAAAATTGTACTTGCAGCAACTGTAATGCCCCAAACAAACTTACTTGTGAAAGTTGATTTCTAATCCAAAAGTGATCCAAAGACAGTCAAAAAGGCCTCAAATCCAAATATCCAGCAGCACCCACAAAAAGTAATCCTTCCAGCTCCAGATCCAAATGAAAGTGACCAGGAGATGGACAAAGCACTGGGAGGAGCCTGCTGGACAGGAACAGGAAGTTGGAGACTGTGGGGCACTTCCTTCCTCCCCCCCCCCCCCAAAATGGACTCCTTGCAAAAAAAAAGGCCATGCAAATGTCAACCTGAGGAGTGATTCTGATAAAAATCATAATTTTCTGAAGGTTTATCCTGTTTGCTGGTGATTTTCTTGTGCGAAATTGCAAAATCTCTATTTCGCAAGTGCGAGATTGTTCCTTTCCGCCGCAACTACATGTTCGCAATTGCGAACTCTCGCGAGGTGTGCTGTGCAAGGTGGCAAGCCGCGAGTACGTATTCGCGGGCGACAAACTCCCGCGGGAACACGCAGCAAGATCTAAAATGGCGCGTCACTCGCAAAGAAAAACAACTCGGCAAACGCTAAAATGACGGAAAGTGAACGCCGTGCACCACGCCGCGCGCCGCAACCAAGCAAAAAATCCGCCGCGAGCGGATTCACGGATTTTCGACAAATTCGCGAGCGTTCGCGGATTGCGGATTTGCCGAAAATCCGAAAAATCCGCGAGCGGAGCGGATTTTACGCCCATGCTTAATGAGCCCCTAAGATCGGTTTTCAGATAGATGCAAGGGTCGCACTATATAAAAATATTAAAGTAAAATTAATTTATATATTTGAGATAGAAAGATTTCACACTGATACTGAATGGTTCCTGTTAGTTATTTTGTGATTTCATGTTAACACTAGATTAAAAATATGTGATGCAAAACTCCTCCTACATACAAGAAGGGGGAGGTCTGCTATTTACCGAAAGATTTAATGGGGGTGACATTGCATAAAATATGCAGTTCTGTTCAGTCAGTTGTTCTAAAGTGGATATATTACCAAAGCAAAATTGCAGCATAAACGGACACTCTGATATGATTTACTGATGCACAAATATTACATCAGCACCAGTGGAGACCAAAGCCTAACTAGATTTGGTATCAGTGGATTCAAGAGATTCTTGAGGGCATTGCGTTTCTGGTTTTTGCACTGAGGATAACAGCTTGGAATAACAACAAAATATTTAGCAGATTTCTTAAGAAATGCCAGATTATTTTCCTTTCTGTCCTGAAATGCAAAATCTAACACGGTAGTTGAGTTTGATAACATTTATGTCTATGTTTTATAAAAATATAAAAACCCGTATGCATGAATGTACAAGCATCCTGTCACAAATTCTTTCAAGCATTTTAACTTAGTACCTAGCCAGGGTATAATCAAAGGGTCCTGAAGTAAAGCATAAGGTAACAGAGACTTTTGCTGTTACCTTGCATCAGGAAAACCTTCACTTCTCGCGGAACCCGCTTCGCGGGTCCCGCATCGTCACTGCTGCTATCACTGGACTTTGGGAGCTATTCTGGGTGATTGACAGGGCTGCGAGCGCCGGGACCGGGACTCAATATCCCAGGAGTCCCGGCAACCCCAAGGCCGCCACACCTGGCCCGCTCTCCCTGACCGCCCCGCCCCACCCTTATTTCGTTTAAAGCTCTGCCTGCCGTATGGTTCATGGGACGCCAACAGAGACTTTTGCTGTTACCTTGCATCAGGAAAACCTTCACTTCTCGCGGAACCCGCTTCGCGGGTCCCGCGTCGTCACTGCTGCTATCACCGGACTTTGGGAGCTATTCTGGGTGATTGACAGGGCTGCAGGGCTGCGAGCGCCGGGACCGGGACTCAATATCCCAGGAGTCCCGGCAACCCCGAGGCCGCCACACCTGGCCCGCTCTCCCTGACCGCCCCTCCCCACCCATACTTCAACGGCCCAACGTATATAAGTATTTGAGATTCCCGCTGCGCGGGAGTGCCCGGGGCAAAGCCCGGGCAAAGGGCGGGCCCTCTGAGGCCCTCCGAGGCCAGAAGAGGCCGGGCTGGGCGTCTTACTCTCTCCTGCAGTTTTGTAAGCAAAAGAACACTTGTACCTGGTGCCCCTTTGCTTGTTTCTTCCATACCCACCTCCATTACTGCCAATACTTCTTTTTCGCATTTTCGTATGGTTAACAATGTTTCTTACTACCAGTACTTTCTTGTTTGATCTTGTTATATATCATTGAAATGTCTTCATCCACTCCTAATCAGGTTGTTGAGGGGGGATCCAAACGAGGCACGTTAGATAACTTTGTCATTAGGTCGGCCTCTACGGTCGATAGGGACCTAGCCTTACCGGAGCGACGTGCTAATAGGCGTCGCTCGATTGAACACATTAAGAATAAAAGATCTTCAGAGGGCCCCACTTTCCCAGGTTTGCCTCTGTTAACTGATAGAGCTGAAGGTCCCAAGAGCCCAGAGCCCCTGATCGTTTCTAGTATTCCCCTACTACTCCAGGAGAGGGTTACCTCCCCTGATTCTTTGGCTGTTCCCAATTCTGTTATCAATCTTTCCGCCTCGCTGGTTAGTTGTCTAGATGAGGTGGAACTTTTGACAGATACCCTCCCATTAGCGACTAAGCCATCTCCCAAGACTAATAAACGGCCAGTAGATGCGGACGTTCATCGCAGTCATGGTCCTCCGCCTAAGAAAAGGCGAAGGAAGGGACATGGCACAACTAGGAAAAAAGCCACATCCTCTCCCTGTACTAAGAAGCCTGACCACTTACCTTTAGGTTCTTTTTCTCCGCCTGTTAACACTATTCTTGCCTCAGATCAGCAGGGACTAGATTTATTGGGGAGTATCGAGAAAATGATCAGATCGTTTATATTGCCCTTGGTGGAGAGGCTCAAGAGGATAACTGTGCAGTTGGATTATCTAGAGAAAGTCATTAAGGAGTCCCACAAGAGTACCAAGGGTTCAACTGGGGCACTTTCTGCCCCTGTTTCCTGCATTGTCCCCCTGGCTCCTGTGCCCCGGATCCAGGACAATCATTCCAAACAACCTAGAAGTATCGCGTCACAGGTTACTACATCTCCTGGACACGATACTAATAGGCAGGATAAGGAAGTAACGGGGCGTGTGACACCTAGCTGTCCTTTATCCCAACCCCTAGCTGCAGATAATATTGTTAAGCCTCATATTCCTAAAAGACATAGAGTCAATCTGCCCCCTGAAGCAGCCCCTTTTGTGGTAATCTTAACGGGTGTCCCAGTTTTAGAAGTAGGCAAGAGAGAAGACCAAGCCCAACTTAAAAATAAAGCCATTCACTGGCTAAAACAGAACCGGCCTTTACCCTTACACTTAAATGGTGATATACTTATGGTTCGACGACTTGCTTGGATGGGTCCCAGCCCAAAAAGCATTACAGGGGATATTATTATAATCAGTTTTAAAGACAAAAGGGTGGTTAGCTTTATTTTGAACTGGTCCTCCCTTACAGGCAGTAGTTCGATTACCCCAAGAGATCTGCCTTATTTCTATCCCAGAAATTTGTTAAGCCCAGGGGTGAAGTCAAGATCATGGGTTCCCAATGTGGAGAGCCTAGTCAGATCATTTAGGCACCCGCAGGTTAATCGAATGAGTAGACAACGCTATCACCCTGAGGGTAACCATCACGCTCTTAGACCTCCATTTGCCCCGCCGATTCTAAATCTTGCTCATTCTGCCCATCAGGCCTATTCGGATCCTTGGAACCAGTATTTAAACACTCCACGTGTTCCACCTGATCCATGGTCATTTGATCAGTTTCAAATTCCCCTCCATAATCGATTTGATAGTTTGCGTGACCTGGAGGGTGTGGACTGACTGAGCTGTAAACTCTCAGTACCATTCCGTTCGACAAGTCTTTCATCTCCTGCACCCACTGACAGCAGCCCAGATATTCTAGCTGGGCTGCACCATGGAATTGCCCCAGTCATTGTTTCAGGGCGGTGCGATGAAACTGATTTAGTCACCACTGGTAAAATGGGCTCTGCCATCCCAGAAGCTCCGGTTACCCATACTGAAGTCATCACTCGCAATCCTGGCCTAGTCATCCCGGAAGCTTTTGATGCTAGTACAGTTAGGCAGCCTTGTGAGCTTCCTACCGGTCGTAGCAATAGTGTTACAGCCGTTAATTATAGCTTCCTATTTTGGAATATTGCAGGTATTAGGGATAGGGTCTTGGATTCTTCTTGGGTTGCGTTTGTTAGTTCATTTGGATTTTTGTGTTTTCAAGAAACCTGGACCACTGAGCCTGTTCACATAAATGGGTATAGCACTTTTCATGCTGCTGCTCTACCATCTAAACGGGGGTGGAACAGCGGGGGGCTTTGTATATTTATTTCGAATCTGCTGGGTGTTGTGAATATTAAGGTAGTCAAAGTGGGAACCTGTTATCAGATTCTATAAATTCGGTTGACCGCTAAGGTTGATATCATTTTGATTAATATTTACAACAACCTGAATAAATGTTTAGTTGCAGACCTGGTTTCTTTACTGAGTAAGGACTTACACGGGGCCATCACCCCAAAAGGGAGGGATTGTATTATTGTTTGCGGGGGGGATTTTAACCATAATCTGTGTGATTTAGTGGGGGGGGCTGTGGTCTTATTGGGGCAGGAGCGGATGTTTCATCCCCACACTTTTCTCACTTGGATGGGGGCGAATCACTGAACGAATTGTTGGCATCCTTTAACTTAGATTTTGTAAACAGACTGTGCTCCCCCTGTGTTGATTTCAGTGCAACTTTCGTGGGGAGAGGGCATGGTACCATCATAGACTATATTGTTGCCTCTGAAAGTTACGCCTCTTGGTACACAGGCTACTCTACTCACCCCGTAGGGTTTAGCGATCATCTTCCCCTCTCTTTTGTCATCAAATTACCACAGGCCCAGCATAATACACTGATTGAAAGATTGTCATGGTTAAAATTCTGTGAAATGCCCAGACAAAATGGATATGTTATCAAATGGTGTCATATCGATGCGGAGGCCATGCACAATAAGATTGTCAGGGAATCCCTTGCCTCAATCGAGAGGTGCTTAGATGTTGAGGCCTCTCATGAGGAAATCATGGCAGCTTTTGAGACCATCTCACGAAATATTCGAGACAGCCTGTCCTGAAAGGGGAAAGATTCTAATTCTAGGCCTACGACCAATTCCTGGTTCGACGCTCCCTGTTCTAAGGCACATTCCCATCTCAAGGCTGCATTACATAAAAAGAACAGGGATCCGGTTGAGGTGGCTACTTGCAGAAAAATCTATCGTTTATCCCGAAAGAATTGCAAGAATAACATCAAACAGGCGGCCTGGACTAATTTCGTTTCTGCTGCACAATCTATGCACCTTTTTTTAATACATCAAATAATGCTAGGATAGAGGTCGCCATTAGCGAAACTTCCTGGATTGACTTCTTTTCGGAAGTTTATAATCCAGGGGAGACCACTAAGCTAGTTGATATGGTGGGCATAGATAAGGAGGCTTCACGGACTTTCCAAAAAGTAAATTTGGGAATTTCAATTGGCGAAATGTCCACCGCCATAGAGCAGAGTAGGGGAGGAAAAGCCCCAGGAATTGATGGGGTTCCAATTGATTTGTTCAAATACTCAGTCGCCTTATGGTCCCCAATATTGAAGAGAGCCATGGAAGCAAGTAGTGAGCTGGGCTTTCCCAGGACCTGGTCTGATTCTATCATCATTCCCATTTTCAAGAAGGGAGATAGAGAGAGCCCCTCTTGTTATCGCCCTATCTCCCTTCTTGACTCTTTTATGAAGATTGTGGGGAGGGTTGTTTTGAATTGACTATTATCCTGGGTAGATGAAGCAGGAGTCCTATCTCCGGTGCAGTACGGATTCCGTGAAGGGATGGGTACTGTAGAACAGGTCCTGAACATCACAGTCCTCCAAGCGAAATATGTCTAGGCCAAGGCTGGAAAACTCTATGCAGCATTTGTTGACCTAAGTGCAGCATTCGACTGCGTTAGGCACGATCGATTGTGGAAGGTGCTGGAAAACCTCAAAATAGAAGAGCCTATTATTTCTTTTTTAAGGCAACTCTATGCTGGGGCAAGGGCAAGGGTGAGATTCGGAACCAGCGGCGAATGCACCAAACCCTTTTATGTGAAACGTGGAGTGAGACAAGGGTGCGTGCTTGCGCCCCTCCTTTTTAATCTATATACGAACGAATTAGAAGATGTCCTGGTGTCCAAAGTTATTGGCTCACCCAGAATCAATTCCAAACAAGTAGTGTCCCTATTATATGCGGATGACGCTGTTATTATGGCAAGGACTGAGAGAGGCTTGCAGTTAGCCTAGACGCTTATATTAATTTTATGGAATCTAGGGGCTTGACTCTAAATGTTAAAAAAACCTTCGCGATGGTATGCACTAGGGGCAAATCTAAAACCTGCAAACTGTTTGCATGCAGGTAGAAAGTGCAGACCACTAATACCTTCTCATATTTGGGAGTAGTTCTGGAGGGCGGGGGACACTGGGGTCCAGCCATTAGAAGCAGAATCCTGTTGTTCAAAAAAGCTACTGCAGCCCTCATGGCTTTTTCACGTAAGATGGGAAAAAGACCCCCAGCAATTCTACTTAAGATCTATTCGGCCAAATGTGTCAGTACAGCCATTTATGGGGCAGGTGTCTGGGGTATCTTAGACACCAGGGAATTACAAATTGTAGAAAATGCTTTTTTAAGGTTTATTTTAGCTGTTCCTTTTAGCTTATCTGTGTTTAATTGCCACGCTAAGCTGGGGGTTCGACATATCAGTGACCTGATTGCGATGCAACCAATATTACTTTGGCACAGGGTCTGGACCGCAGTCGAATTAGAATTAAACAGAGAGATCATTTGTGATGTTATGGCCCTTGACAATTCTCACAAAATAGCGTGGTTATCATACATCAAAAGGTTTTGTCTAGAAATGGGAAAACCCGAGCTTTATACCGCTCCAGAGGGGCTCTGTAGGATATCAAGGAAAGATCTAAAGAAAGATTGCTGGTTTCATCTGGAATCCCTGCGGTTAGGGATAGAGTTGAACAAGGTCACGATAGTGCGGCATCAATTGTTGCTTACATCAGGCAATATGCAACCCTATCTGAATTGGTGCATCAGGGGTTTCGATAGGTTCTTACTTACCAGATTCAGATTTGATATCTTCTTTCGTTTAGTCTCATTTCCCCATATCAACGACTGGTCAAAAAAGCTCATTAATTGCCCATGCGATGGGAGAGCTGAACAATCGACACTTCATGTGATTTGTTTTTGTGGTTTTTATCAAAATGAGAGAGCCCGATGGATTAAACCACTTTTGAAAAAATATGGCCCCTGGTATCACTGCCGCCCAGCTTTACTGTATCTCCAGCTTTTAAATGATGAATTATGTGGAAGGAAACATTTATTATGTTCTTAATTTTATTGTATTCATAGTCATTTTCCTCTTCAATGTATTGTTACATTTGTGTATTTTATGTATTGTTTTATGATGATGTTGCTTTTATGATTTTTCCTTTTTACAAAAATCGAATAAAGCTTTTTCTACTACTACTACCTAATTTAAAAGCTACCACTCAGAGCATTTATTCTTTGACCAATGTATCTATTCAAAATTGCATTAATCACCTGTAATAGATAGGATTGATATTGTGCTTAATGTATTTTTCTTTCTATTATCTAAACTTATACCCTCAACCACTTCCTGACTTCAGTCATGCCTTAAGTGTTTCCTCCTTCATTGTATGTCACAGAGTAATGGTGATCAGACTTCCCTTTATACCAAAACTACCACCCATCGCCAATTGTAATAGTGTAATTTCACTCTAGCCATCTTTCCTTTGGCCCACAAGTAGAAAAAGATATTTTTGTTCAACTGGACAGCCCTAACTTGCTCACCAATAGCAATTAATGAATGTTCATGTGAGAAAATAAAGGTTAGTATATTACTGCCCCCTGTATGGCGATTAAACTCCCCATAGGCGTTCTCGCTTTCTGTGCCATGAATTCATTAATACATCTGAGCGTCAGACAAGTGATCATGCCTGATACCTTGAGTTCTTTGGGCCATGGTATGATTTAGGTCTGCCTGAGGAGGCTGATATATAAATAGTTATATATAGGGATGGTACTCAGAATACTACTTCTCAACTATCACAGGAGGTTGATAGGATGCTGGTTGCTAGCTTTGAAGTTGGCCATTTTGTACTGGATCCTTAATTCATGTTTGTTCAGTCAGAGGTACCTGACATTCATATGCATGTAATCCTATTATACCATGGCAGAATGGCCACAAGGAGTAAGTTACTTTGGCCCATTTTTCTGAAGGAGGCATTTTTACCTGTGGTAATGTTGATGTATGCTGCTTGAGTGGAGATATTATCTGGATATGGCATCAGATGGCAAAGCATTCTTTGCTTCTTTCAAACTTTCTAGATGTATGCGTATGTCTCAATAACACTTTGAACATGTTACAATCCACATTTTGAGCTTTGTGTTTCCTTTTCTTCTTTTAAAATTAGAATTGCTTGTTTGCTCAATTTTCTATTAACGTACATTTGCATTTTACCCCTTGTTTGCTTTTCTTCGTAACATAAACAGTGGCATTCTGGTTTTATTACATTGTAAGGATTTTTAGGCATCGTTATTACCAGTACAAACCTCACATTGGAGACCTTGTGATCATTTGCTGCTCCTTGGTTTGATATTGATAGCCTTTAAAGCATAGAGAAAAACACTATTCTGTCCAAGGATGCAAAATCACTTTTAACCCAGAATGTACAATATGCATAATGTTTTGAAGCAAAGTGAAATTCAACCTTTGAATGTTAATTTAGAAAAAACTGCTTGTCCGTAAGCTAGACCTCCGGTATGTTGTTTAAAAAAATCTCTAAAAGAAAATATTTCATAGTACGTTTTAATGAAACAAAGTTTTTGCTTTGTCATTAAAATACATCATACTTTGTAGAGTTGTACGGAACCTATTTCAGGCTATGGAATTGTGCAAAATTAAAAATCCTGCTTCTGTACAAATGTGTTTATTTTGCCCTATTGCTCATTATGGAACTTTTTCTGCTGCAGGTATGTTTTTTTGCATCATTTTCTGCAATACCACATTAATCTACAGCATTAATTGCGAAGATACATTATGAACAAATACAAATAGGAAAGCGTTTTCTAAAAGTTTAGTTTCTTCATAATAACTATGCAGATTTGTTCTACCATGAAGTTCATTTCCCTTATTGCTGCAGTCGATTATTAAAAATGCGGCTTTCCCAATTTCATAAAATTGGCAAAATGCATGGTTACATTTAGTTACATACTTTTGGCAAACTAGCCCAAGTTTTTATTCTGCAGTTGAGTGGAAGAATGCACTGTATACTGTTCTGATACTGTATGTAGAAGGCCTTAGAGACTTTTTATTATTTGTTGATACAGCTCGGCGAGTAGTAGATTTTTGTTATTAAAAATTATATAGCAATACTAAATTCTATTGAAATGCAAATGTAAAATTGTCCTGCCTACTTTGTGAAGGAATTGTCAATAACACTACAGTAGAACTGCTGCACACGCATGGCAAGAATTCCGTAAGCCACGTAAAAGATTTTGCACATTGCTCATATTGTGTTTTTATGATGAACAATTTATACTGAACTAAGTCCCAAGTCATAATATAAATAAAAAATCTCACCTGTTGAGCAAATAAATTGCACAGTGTTCTAATATTACAAATAGTGCATTAAAAAAATCAGTGGGCAAAAAAGCAGACATATCGACGAGTTGAATAAGATCCGTAAGAAAAAGGATATGTGTAGTTAAAGAAATTGAGTCTTGAAAAATGTAGGGACTGTCTGATAATAAGAGACAGCTGTAAGAGAGCTTTTGTGCACAAGCAGTTTGATTTTATTTTTCTTGTTTAGTTTGGAGTTTTACGTTTTTGGAATGCACTCTCTTTCCTCCTACAAATCCATTTCACCTGCTGATTCACGAACATCAACTGTCATTTATATATAGGACATGTGATCTTTTGAGGAGACCTATTCAAGGACTCAAAGAAATATGATTCTCAAATACTCTTTGTATTTCCAGGAACACACAAATATTGCTGGTTTAACATTGCTAGGGTTACATTAGTAATGCAGGTTCTATGTTTTTAGGAAAAAGATGTTACTCCTGACCCCAAGCTGCTGGGAAAGGTAAATGAGTGTGCCAGTTACCTCCAGATCATGCGGAACCATGAGCAACCACTGTCCCGACTCACACCTGAGTTGTGTGATATTCTTGACTTCTTCATTGCATTGACCATCTGCAATACTGTTGTTGTGACCTCTCCAAATCAGCCAAGGCAAAAGGTAGGTTGGAAAAATGCCATAACAACCATTACCTTTAAAATGGGCTCCCCACACACATTTAATGGAATACAATGTTATGTTATGTGACATACTTCATTCAGTAACACATTCTAGGTTTTAAATAAAGCCTTTCATTTGAGTGTATGGATAAAGAAACCATTCATCTTTCTGTGGTGTGTGAATTGAATACCATTAAAATGAATAACTGTTATTTGTATCGTCTTGAAACACAGAAGTGCATAGTAAACACTATATAAAATGTTATCATCATTATTAGTGCTGGATATATATTAGTTATTTACAGATCCCATCGAAAAAACACATATTTTAGGTGGATCGTGCATCTTTTCATGCCACTTTTCCACAGAAACCCTCTTAGAAACTTTGGAAATTGCAGCAGCCAGCAGTATTCTGTAGAAGAAAGAGTAGGGTATTGGTCCTTCATAGCTTTCCTGCTAAAGTATATATGGCATTACACTGAGCTCTTCCACCTTATCCATGTGTTTTTTGGAGCCCCGTTGAAGCAACTTTGGTTACCTACTCAAATGATATATTACCTGTTGTAAGAAACCTATCCACCCTTGTTAATATTTAATATTTCTCTTGGATGTTTGCAAATCAAGTTCAACATTAGGCAAATAGTAAACAGGCTGCTTATTTTTTGTTCTTTAACCTTTTTAACGTGGAGCATGAGACAATCACATGCTCTGCATTAACCATGCACTGAAAAGGATACAAGCATTTTGTTATCTGTATATGTGCAAAAAATACATTCGGTGTTTGCGTCAAAAGGATTTTCTGTTTTAAAAAAATCTCTGGTTGTGAAAGTAAAGCTTACCTTATGTTGAGAGATTATTATAATTTCACACTGTGCGACAAGCACTGTCACACTGTGTAAAAATGATCACCACAGGAATGCCATCCTCAAGGAGGGCTTCAGTACTAGACCCCAGTCATGAGGGAGTTTGCATGGGCAAGTGTTCCCCCGAACCAAAATTACGTCTGCTTTTCTCCCCCCCACCCTCTGTCATCCTGGGGAGGGTGCCTCCAATCTTGCAGAAAGCCCACTAGGCAATGTGTTGTGAAAAATTCTACTGTAGTAGGGGCAGCATGTCTCGGCATCAAGCTGCATCTCCACTCCTACAGTCTTTCTGTCCTACTGGGGCGTAGAGCACCCCCATCCCCATGGCAAGCAAGAGGACATTTTTATTTGTATACACTTAGTTGTGACATTTGGGCCAACAGAGAGGGGGTAACTCATCCATTTTGCCTACCCCAGTTGGCAGAAAGATTGTGTGGTACCCACAGGTGAGGTATGCAGTGCTGTGCTGAGATAGGCAAACTCTGCACACCATTGTGTTTACAAAATACCCCTGAATCATATGATAGTATGGGTAAACCCAAATTTAAAGTTGTACAAATAAACACTGTTTTTAAACTCATTATCTTGGGCACATTTCAGAAGTGCGTAAGCTTTGTTCATACATATTTTCCTTTCCTTAAATGGTCGCTACACAATGAAAATCATTAAAAGCAAGAGTTCAGTTGTTGATCGTGTGATTTTGGACAAAAAACAAACCCTGTATATCCCTGCAACCAGAAGAGCCTGACGGACATAACAGAAAATTAGTTAATAAATTTCCCATTGAAAGAAAAAATTACAGATGAAAACAGTACTACCCATTTCAGTTTTTTTTCTACAGTTGTCATTGTTTTATTTCAACTTCCAGTCTCCATGAAGCAATGACGCAAATGACTTTATGCAGATTTTTAAATTGTATCTCTTTTTAAGTGTGTAGCTTTCTGGGCTTACCCAAGATAGGTAGAAACCACACACAATGGGAAAAAATTGGCCACTGCTTAGAAAAATGCAACCATTTTTTTTGTTGAAACTCTGCCTTTTCCTGAAAGCTTGAAAGAGGATGATCTTAACACAGCAAACATTTTCTTGATGCAATTTTGAGAAAAATATAACCTGTCGTGCACAGCATTTTTTCCAATTTGTAAAAAACAAACAAACAACATTTTGGGTATTTTCTCGATTCCCTCGAGAAGCGGCCACAATTTCTTGGTACCTTTAAAATCCTTAACATGGGGGAAAAGGAGTGCTAATTTAGAATGTATACCTTTTGGGGATAAGCAGTTATGAATGCCTTAGCCTGACGTGCCCCGACCTACAAAAATGCTTGGCGGCCTGGGGAAGTCTCAGCAGAAGGGTTACCCAAAATGACTAACTTCGTCACTTTTTAGGGCTCGGCCTACGTCCCACGAAGTGGGCGTGGCTTAAGATTCCTTTTATGAGGACTTCGAAAATCTAACCTACGAATTCCAGAAAGCTCGTGAATTTTGCAATGTATTTATGGCAGCTGCATGGCAATTGGCCTTCGCATGGCTGTCTTTTTAGAAGACAGCACGCAATAGGCCATAGGCTGTAGAGTTGCTCTGCTTCCTGCATATTCCGTGCGGACTCGCGCAGCAGAAGGCCATATTTCTTCAATTACCAGCTGTCAGGGGCCGCGGTAATTAAAGAGAGATGCTGGGCGCGCGTCCACCAGTCTGCAGTTAGTTTTTTTTCAGCTGTGTGTGTGTGCGCGCATGCTGCCTCCCGGCTAAACGTTGACTTCAGTCTTTTTGTATGAAATAGTTCAGTTTACTTTCTTGTTTTTACAATTGGATCGCTTTCGCGATCCTTTGAAGTGCCACTTGTTTACCCTCCCACCCGCCCGGTTTACGTTGCGTCTTCACGCTCTATTATTTATCTGTATGTCAGATGAGGCGGTGGAGGGAGAACCAGGAGTGAGGCGACCTCGAGGTGTGCTGCTGCTTCTCTGCGGGGGCCACTTTTGTAACATTACCCAAATTAATTTAATAGCTGAATATTTCACCAGGGAACGTGACTTTTCACGATTCTAATGTGAAAAAGCATACCAATGTGTATAAATTCTCCCTTCGAGCAAAACAGCCACGCGCACATTTCAAGATCTTTTTTAAGTTATTTTCTGCATTTAAAACGTCTCGTCAGCTGTAACTTCCCATTCAGACCTAAACTGTCAAGGTGCTTGTGTTTTTGTCAGGAACTTCAGACTTTGGAACAGGGGAACCAAGTTTGAGTGCCGGCGTCGGCTCTGCTGTGATTCTGGGCAAATCACTCAATTTCCCCGTGCCTACAAAAAAAAAAAAAAATTGATCGCCTGTGACATAACTGGGGCTTATGTAAAGCGGTCCAATATATTTGGATCGAATTTGCGCCATATAAGGGTGCAAAAATATGTTCTTCGCTACAACATACAGTAAATTAAGATTGAAATATGTTCACCCCATAAAGGTTGCTCTGCAGAGTCCCAGCACAAATGACAGTTTATAACAATACGTGTTCTGGAAATAGCGCCTAACACCTCAAGCGCAGTAAATCCATTACTCAGAACGATGTACCGACCTGTGGAGACGGAAAGGATGGGTTGCCATTTCCAGCATTGTATCACCAGATGCCAGCACCAACGAGGGGGTAGCCCACGAGCTTGTATGTGTCTTCCCTGTAGTGCCCGCATTTTGCACACATGGTGTCACTCAATACCACTATGGGGTTTGCACGCCCTGCTTTTGTGCTGCACTGTGGAGAGAGCCCATCTGACAAATCTTCAGGGCAATTCAAGTATGCCTGTGACTTCATTGTGCAGCTTTGTGGGCTTGTGTTTTTTTTTTTTATATTTATATTTTTATTAATTATAACACAAGAGTAGAAATGTACATATCGGGTATCATTTGGAGGAACATACAGTAGTGGTGGACGGGCATATGAGTTGAGGAAATATACAACAATAATAGGCATCTGAAAGTTAACAATACCAGCTTAGAGCTGGGGCAAAACAATACGGTACAGATAACCTTAAGCAAACCTCCTCGGAAACCGCCCACCAGGATACAGGATATGGAGATCGGACACTCGACACCCGGATATGAGAAACAAAAGGCTCAGGAGAATATGCCACATCTCTTGCAAAGAAGGGAAAAGGGAAAAAGAAAGGCCATAGAACAAAATAAAGGAAAAATAACCCCCCCCTCAGCCCCCCACCCTGCACCCCTGCAGATGGCTACGACCTAACCCCACTAGTAGCGTGCCTGTCACACACTAAACTAAACCCCAAGGGAGGGAAAAGATGGAGGAGGAAATGTCATACAATACAATACGGGCTCCCGGACTCCCCTCCCCCCGCCAAAAGCAGACATCCCCTACCGTCGTACTAAGCAAATCAAAGCAGACAAATAAGCAAACAGATAGGGGAGTCATAGAAGGAGAAAAGACCTTCCCGCCCAACCCCCGGCACCACAGAGGTGGCAAATCCCTTATCGAACATAGTCATTGTACCAAACCCAGACAATCAGACTTCCATCTGGCCCCTACGCTCACGGACACAACCCAGCAGAGTCAAAAGAAAGTCACTGTACCGAACTCAGATAGTCAAGTTCAGCCCTGGCCCTTACGATCCATCGCACAAACCCCATCCAGTAGGACCGACATAGTAGCAAAAGAGTCAAAACGTTGTAGAAAAAGGAGACCAATGCATCCTGAAAGGGTTAAAAATGTTAAGTCTCGAAGTCTACCAGACACACGAAAGTCAGTCCAAAAAGTATTAATGGAAGTCTCCAGAAGCGAAGGAAGAAAAGAGTCCTGCGCGGCCGATGACTCTGCCGATCTTGCTAGTTGTTCAGGGGCTCCAGTAACATACTGCTGTATTCGAGCATAGACAAATGGCACCAGGTCTTGACTATGTTTGGGGTTCTCCTCTCGAGGTAGATCAAGCTTCGCGGGGGTCACCCACCGTTGCAGGTCTGACACAGGGCTGGAGTCCGGTCTCAAACACATAGTCTCGATGCTTACAGTCAATTTGTGGAGAGCAGCCTCCATATGCAGATGAAGAGCCCCGATGTCGGCCATTACGGTCCTCAGTGTTGGTCCACACATCGTCCGATCCATCTCCGCTTGCACGATAATAGAGCAGGTCGTTAACCCCGGAGGCCGGCTACTCCGGGGAAACAAACAGGAGCGGGATGGACGGAGGCGACGGGCGACTTGTAGGCTTGGCGCTCTTCACACCGCTGCCGCGAGCGGGGCCCCACCCGCGGACCCCGAGGGACGCAGCAATCACGTCTCGTCGCCATCTGTCTAGTATTCGCCGGGACCAAAGACCACCACCAGGATCGAGAATAAGTTTCACTCCGATGAGACTGGACTCCGCCAGGTACCCGCGGCCGATGTTGTTCAACTGAAACCCAGCTGGGTCAGTACTCGAGGCCCCGGCTCACACACTGGAGTAGGCC
Source organism: Lissotriton helveticus (assembly GCF_964261635.1). NCBI lineage: Eukaryota > Metazoa > Chordata > Amphibia > Caudata > Salamandridae > Lissotriton > Lissotriton helveticus. The sequence goes on from NC_136069.1 coordinate 1,259,554,355, forward strand.
CAAAAATGAAAGATGGTGTAACTTCGTCAATCAGAGCGATAAAAACTCCGGAATTGCCCCCTGGGCTCAGCAACGATTCAGACACACGGGAGTCGGGCGGGAGGTCAGGATGAATTTCAGGATAGGTCCGCCAGCGACGGAGGTCGACGGAGCCGGGAGCTTATGCGGCCATCTTGGTTGCTAGCGTAGCTCCTCCCGGGCTTGTGTTTTTTGTTGCAGTTTTATATAGCCTGAACTCGACCCGAAGGTATTCGAGCACCTTACATGAGCACCAGTTTCATTACACAAGGACACGTTTTTTACAAGAACAGGAGATTTAGTGATTTGCCCAGAATCACAGGACGTTGACACGACGCCGAAACTCGAACCATATTACTTAGTTCCAAATTCCGCAGCTCTGGTTGATACGCCACATACTCTCCATTTATTGGCCCCATGTGGATTCCATCAGTAGTTAATGTAAATCGATCCATGGTCAAACATAGGGCCTCACAGACTACAAGGCAGATGAACCCGCTTTTCCAGACAAATGCCTCGCCTCAGTGTACCCATGTGTGATATCCTGTCTGTCTCAGCAAATCCAAATGTGACCCCTCCCTCTTTTGCATTCAAAGAGCACAGGCTCCTGCTTTATTAAGAAAGGGGTCGATGCCACGTTCTTGCAAAGTACGCGCTCTTTCCACTTACTTGATATGCATGGTGTCCCTTTGTAGTGCAAATGTTTGAAACGTCTGCGTGTATATATCTGCCTGCATCATGGCGATTGCATCTGTGAAAAGCATTTGCCAGAATGCTCTTCGATCTCTTCCACTTTATGGGGGCATGAACTGTCTCTTAAGTGCGTCTGCGTTACGTACTGTTTTATGGGTGCCTGGAAAGCACAACGCCTCCTTTGAATGTGTCACAGATGCTTGTCTGTCTTGTCCTGTTTCTTGTGTATGAAGAGACAAAGCAGGGTCTCACATGATTGATGGCCACACAAGCTGCAGAAGGAAATGATTCACCATAAGCCTGTAACTGAAGAATTTCCAACAGCTGATTAGAAGCCACTTGAGAAGGAGATTCTGTTTCACCTGCATATATTTCTAATACTACTCTCTGCGGGGTGGGAATGTGTTTTATGGAGCACGAGAAAAGTACACTAGTGTAGAGCTTTGACATTTTCCGTTTAAGACGACCCGTATATTGTACGCACCAGGTCTGATAATGCACGCATATCTTACTGTAAAACAAACAGCATCGACAAAAGACAAGCGAAAACAGCAAGAAGCAAGGTACCAGTTAACTGGAAGGTAAGGGAAACACGCATTGCAGTATGACTGCAGAGTGAGTGCAGAGTGAGTGCAGAGTGAGTGCAGAGTGAGTGCAGTGTGAGTGCAGAGTGAGTGCAGAGTGAGTGCAGAGAGTGTGAGTGCAGAGTGAGTGCAGAGTGAGTGCAGAGTGAGTGCAGAGTGAGTGAGTGCAGAGTGAGAGTGAGAGCAGAGTGAGTGCAGAGTGAGAGAGAGTGCAGAGTGAGAGAGAGTGCAGAGTGAGAGAGAGTGCAGAGTGAGAGAGAGTGCAGAGTGAGTGCAGAGTGAGTGCGAGTGCAGAGTGAGAGTGAGTGCAGAGTGAGTGTGACTGCAGAGTGAAAGTGAGTGCAGAGTGAGTGTGACTGCAGAGTGAGGGCAGAGTGAGTGTGACTGCAGAGTGAGGGCAGAGTGAGAGTGACTGCAGAATGAGGGCAGAGTGAGTGTGACTGCAGAGTGAGGGCAGAGTGAGTGTGACTGCAAAGTGAGGGTGCAGAGTGAAGGAGAGTGCAGAGTGAGAAGGTGCAGAGTGATAGTGAGTGCAGAGTGAGAGTGCAGAGTGAGAGTAGAATGAGAGAGAGTAGAGTGAGTGCAGAGTGAGTGAGTGCAGAGTGAGTGCAGAGTGAATGTGACTGCAGAGTGAGTGCAGAGTGAGTGTGACTGCAGAGTGAGTGCAGAGTGAGTGCAGACTGCTGCGTGCCACACACTGCTGCACGCCACACACTGCTGCACACCACACACTGCTGCACGCCACACACTGCTGCGCACCACACACTGATGCACGACACACACTGCTGCACGATACACACTGCTGCACGCCGCACGCCACACACTGCTGCATGCCACACACTGCTGCACGCCACACACTGCTGCACGCCACATACTGCTGCACGCCTCACAGTGCTGCACGCCATACACTGCTTCACGCCACACACTGCTGCACGCCACACACTGCTGCACGCCACACACTGCTGCACGCCGCACACTGCTGCACGCCGCACACTGCTGCACGCCTCACACTGCTGCAGAGTGCGAGTGACAGCAGAGTGTGAGACACAGCAGAGTGTGAGACACAGCAGAGTGTGAGACACAGCAGAGTGCGAGACACAGCAGAGTGCGAGACACAGCAGAGTGCGAGTGACAGCAGAGTGCGAGTGACAGCAGAGTGCGAGACACAGCAGAGTGCGAGACACAGCAGAGTGCGAGACACAGCAGAGAGAGTGACAGCAGAGTGAGTGACAGCAGTACAGGACCACTGGTCCTAGCAGTACAGAAGCACGGAACGCACAATACATGAACACTGGTCCCAGCAGTACAGGAGCACTGGTCCCAGCAGTACAGAAGCACGGAACGCACAATACATGAACACTGGTCCCAGCAGTACAGGAACACTGGTCCCAGCAGTACAGAAGCATGGAACAGTACAGGAGCACTGGTTCCTGCAGTACAGAAGCATTGGTCCCAGCAGTACAGGAACACCCCAACACACATCTGCAACACACACTAACACACACACACACACACACACACACACACCTAACACCACACACCCCCTCCAACTCTACCCTCCAACTCAAACTCTACCCTCCAACTCTACCCTCCAACTCTACCCTCAAACTCCAACTCTACCCTCAAACTCCAACTCTACCCTCAAACTCTACCCTCAAACTCCACCCTCAAACTCTACCCTCAAACACCACCCTCAAACTCCACCCTCAAACTCCACCCTCCAACTCTACCCTCCAACTCCAACTCAAAGTCTACCCTGAAACTCAAAGTCTACCCTCAAACTATACCCTCAAACTCAGTCTACCCTCAAACTCCACCTTCCAAGTCCACCCTCCAAGTCCACCCTCCAACTACACCCTCCAACTACACCCTCCAACTCCAATAATAGGAACAGTAATGATACATGAGAAAATTACAAGTGAACAAAGTACAACAGCAAACGTTAAGTTACAAGACGCAAATTTGACAATTGTGAGCAAACAAAAATACAAGAGGTAGCAAACTGTGCAATACAGGAGGAAAAAGTTACACGTGTGCAGGTTACAACAGCGAACAAAGTACAAGTAGAGGTATAATACTGTCCACCCTCCAACTCCACTCTCCAAATTTTCACCAAGCTCACACACACCACCAGCCGTCACTGCACACTAACAGCCATCACTACACACATCAATTGTTAACGAATCCACAATTAACTATTGTACCAATAGCAGTATTGCAAACTTTACTTTTAAACATAATCACCTAAAGCTCAGCATGCTACCATTGCTACAATTCCAATCCAAACCACATAATTCCATTACAAACTACATACATACACTCCATAACACATGGCGAAAAGACATTGCCATTTACAATGCCATTTCCTCTAACTCAAATAAATCCGAGACCTATTGCATTTCTAATGCTTGTTCATGAATGTGGTTAAGGCAGCCAATAATAGTAGCTTGGAATGTTAACTTCCACATCCTTAATACTCTTGTCATTCATATTTATATGTAGTAGCTAAGAACGTTGACATCTGTTCCAATCAAAAGACATGCTTTGAGAAAGACGGTTAGAAGGGATTGTTGCTAAAATGATGCAAAGAGCCATCATTTAAAAAAAAAAAATCAAAGATAAAAGCTTCTAGGAACTTTTTTTATCTATGAATTGTATATCTGTTGAGATGTGTTTGAATATAAATATCTATTATTCAATTAAGTATTTTTTATATATTTATAGTTAATTTTAGCTTTTTAAACATGTACAGTGATCTTTAGCACTAACCAGGTGCCATCCAGAAACTTCACATGGGTCACTTAGAAAGGCAGTTAGATACAGTACAGAAGAAAGATATTTAATCATTTCCCATACTCACAACAAATGTTGCATAGCAGAGTACACCTTAAGTTAAGACAGAAAACATTGACATAGTATAACACTTAGAAGAAAGTGGAACTTGCAGACACATGTAAAAGTGCCTCTTGGTGCATTTTTATACTGAAGCGTGCCTATTGATATTGGTTATATTTGCTGATTACCCTTGTAGACCCCAAAACCAATGTGTTTTTCATATTTATCAAAGAATTCACAAATCAGGTTTTTGTGGGTTAGGATTTTGGTTTAGATTTTTCTATTCTTCAAACAGGTATTATTTCCATGTGTTGTGTTGAGAACAAGTCGGAAACAGTGAGCAAGGACTGCCTTGTTCTGTCGAAAGTTCATGCATTAATTCACAAAAATTCTGAGTTATAAGTTTGACCTTTAGACATCTTGCTTGCAAAAAACAGATGTGCACGGCTCTGTGCAGTACCCTCATGATACGGCCCTGTAGTCCTGGTTATTTGCACATTACATATTTCTTTGTCCATATATATAAGATGGATGTACGGCTTATGTATACAAAATGTTTCTCCATAATAAATATCAAATGTCCTGCAATATTTAGTGTACCTGGTTATTTGAGAGTTCTCATCACTCTCACACTTTAAAAGTGTGGCTACTGCACTGCCAGATGGAATACGCTCGTATTAGCTTTAAATGTGTCATAAGTGCCATATGTATTAATCATTAAATTTATGAATATATACAATTGTTGTCATAGATGATATAAATATAAAGTTTTCTTTAGCATGTAGAGACATTGGTAAGACAAATTCGGTGACATATTAGAAAATTAGGTATCTTTATTACAAACTTTAACATTGTTTCTGTTTGTGTATTTTCTCGTCTTAAAACCTGTACACTCATTAATGAAAATTAAATCTCTGTGTTTTTTAAGGTCAGAGTTAGACATGAACTGAAGTCTCCAGTGAAGACCATTGAGGACTTCATCCGAAGATTCACCCCCAGCCGTTTAACCTCCGGATCTAGCAGCAGTAGTTCTTCAAGTCTGGCTACCAGTAAATCGACACTAAGAATTGGGTCGAGTCTGCTGTCGTCCAGTTCCGCTGAAGGAGCTTTGTTCAAATTAGATGAAAAGATGGCGCACACCCCTCAGATGAATAACATTGTGTTTAGCTCACAGCAGGCTGGAAAAGCGACATTGTCTCCATCTGAAGATGGAGAACTTCGCTATGAAGCTGAGAGCCCAGATGAGGCTGCTCTTGTATATGCAGCGAGAGCTTATCATTGCTCACTGGTTGATAGGCTGCCGGACCAGGTAACGGTAGAACTGCCTCATCTTGGAAGGTTGACCTTTGAACTATTGCACACCCTCGGTTTTGATTCCATTAGGAAGAGAATGTCGGTGGTAGTCCGTCATCCTATCACAGATGAAATCGTTGTTTACAGTAAAGGTGCCGACACAGTCATCATGGATCTTCTTCAGCCCTGTTCTACAGGTATTGTGTTTAATTCAATTTGATGCGCAGTGCCGCTTACATAGTCAGTCACATTATTAAATAGGGTCTGGCTCAGGAATATCGAAGACAGAATATCAAGGGGTCACAATATGGTGTCCAGAAAATTAAGGGACAAACTATCCAAAAGTATCTTTGTGTAGAATTTCTATACCTAACTTCACATATACATACCTTGGTGTGTGTATATATCTATATCTATATATATCTATATATATATATATATATATCCAAGATACCGCGTCTTTACTCCATTCGCTCAGGCATTCCCCCACGCAAGGATACGCAGACACGGACCAATTTAGTGCAAATTATTTACTCAGTACAAGTTAGCGCATGACGTTTCGGCTCTCAGCGAGCCTTGTTCACATGACAGTGATCCAAGTACAACTCAGTCTTTTATAGGGCCCAAAGTTGATTTAAACAACATCACGTGTCAGGGCTAAAAAAGTATGGAAAGGGAGACATACTTGGGGAAAATGCATGACGCTCCCTTCGGAATACTTCAAAACATTCAGGTCATATATTTACATGTTTTCATCACATTAAAATATCGGTAAATTACTCATAATTCATTGTGCATTAGACAGTAGGGGAAAATGTTATTATCATTTATAACGATTGATCATTTGTAAAATACCATTTTAAAATCTCAGTGAAATACATATACAGTACAAATGATTTGGGCATCCCGGTTTACAGTACTTGGAGATGTAATAAAGTGCATGTGCATTTTAATTACTGTGCAAAATACGCAAAAACTGTACTGGTCAAAACTATAGGGAATCAAATTCCCAGTAGTTATGTGCAAAATGCATTTATGTGCAAATATCAGCAATAAGGTGCAATAATGCTTTTGAAACCAGAAATGCCCTGTTATCTTCTCATCGTATCATTAATAAATAATTTAACATCATTATTTATCCGTGCATTATTCTACTAAATCTCTGTGTTATAATGCACATAACTTCCCCTACTTGCACCTTCATCCCGAATGTTATATTCCATTTGGCGCCATGTCCGCCCTCAACTTCTCCCCAATTGTGCTCAAACAAATCAATAACATTAGTGCGTGCTTGGCTAGTAAAATTTTTTAGAAAATATCGACTATTGGGGTATTAGGATCCACCTAGTCTAAATTAACCATGTTATGCCCTTGATGTGTGTTATAAAATTAAATCAAATAGTAGCGGTTGCAATAATGTAATTCAGAGATTGCTGCAAAGATTCCATCATTTGCTGTAATTCATTTCATGTATGCATACCTAATGACGGCAACCCAATATTCGGTCCCCACTCCCGAAACAAAGATGAAGGAGAGAAGAAGAGAATGGAAACGCAAAAGCAAAGCTGCCTATTTTAGTGCCAATATATAACTTCTTTGTAGGCAATCATTAGGGTAAACAGGTGTACATATCTTCTGTCACATTTAAACCCACTGGGGCCTTGGTGTCGAGCAACAGGATATAATGAGTCTCCAGCCTTCTCAATTTAATCTCCCTGTCTCCGCCCCTCCTGCTAGCCTTGATCGCATCTATCACAAAATATCTAAGCGATGAATTGTCACCTTGATGGTGATCACGATAATGCCTTGCGACTGGGTAGGTATTATCCCCATTAGCGATAGCTCTAAGGTGCTGGAGGATGCGTTGGTGTACCGGGAGTTTCGTACTGCCCACATATTTCAGTAGGCAGGGGCATTGGAGGATATAGATGGCATATTCCGTTTTGCAGGTCAAAATCTGCGATATTGGATGCTGCCTATCACTGAATCCATCCGGGTACGTTTTGGTGTTGATGCCATGCTGGCAAGCCTTGCAGGTCCTGCATTTAAAAAAACCTTTATTAGTTTGCCACCAGGCTGATTTCAATATGGGTTCAGGGTTAGTGTCAACTATCTGATCTTTAAGGGACGGTGCCTTACTGTAAGTCATAGATGCCCTGTTAGGAAGAGTGTTACCTATGATAGGGTCACTTCTTACTATGGGCCAAAATTTGTTAACCAATCTGTAAATCTCCCGGTGTTGGTTACTAAACCCTGTGATAATTCTGAAAACACCCGAACCATTGCTTTGTTGTTACTCGTATTGGAGTCAGTGTCCACTTCCTGTTGCTTCTTTTTGGTCAATAGGGCTTCCCTAGTTACCATCATGGATCTATTTTTGGCCTGTTCGATAGTTTGTAGGGAATAGCCTCTTTCAAGGAAATGCTCTGTGCTTTCCCTCTGAGCCCTCTCTAAGTCAGTGGGATTACTACAGATGCGTCTCATCCTCAGCATCTCCCCGTAGGGGATGCTGGAAACGAGATGCATCGGATGTGCACTTGCAGCATGCAATGTGCTGTTCCCAGCCGTTGGTTTGCGATGAATTCTGGACTCTAATTTTCCACCGGTAATGTACAATTCTGTATCCAAAAAAGTGACTGCATGTTGACTTAGAGTCGCTGTGAATCTAAGGTTTAGGTTATTTTGATTGATCTCCTCAATAAATGCCTTTGCTTCCAATTCACTACCCCTCCATATCACTAGTAAGTCGTCTATAAAATGATACCATGCTGTCACATGAGTCTCCAATATATGTTTGTGTTCCTTCCTGAGGACCAGTTCCTCCCATGCACCCATGTTTAAGCAAGCAAAGCTCGGGGAGAAACTGGCCCCATTGCAACCCCCTGTCGTTGGCGGTACATGAGATTACTAAACATAAAGGTATTGTTAGTCAGGCAAAATTCCAACATAGTCAGTAGCATGCGATTATGATCATTAAACATTGGGTCACGTTTCAATAAATAATGTTTGACCGCTGCTAAACCTTGTTCATGTGCAATGCTGGTGTACAAGGACGTTACATCCAGCGCAATAAGCCAATCCCCAGGTGCCACCTCCACGTTCCTGATTTTCTATAAAAAGTCACTAGTGTCTTGTACAAATGAATCAAGCTTCCTCACATATCCCTGCAGGAAGTAATCTATATATACCGAAGTATGTTCTAAAAGGCTCCCCCTTGCTGAGATAATTGGTCTACCCGGCGGATGCAAGGGGTCCTTATGCACCTTAGGTATAAAGTACATTATTGGGGTGACTGGGTGATCTACTTTCAGGTATCTATATTCTGCATCCGTGATAAGTTTAGCTGCTTTCCATTTTAATAATTTTCGATGGAATTCTATTTTCGTAGCTGCCATCACATGGGCATTGATGCGCTCATAGCAGTTTCTGTCATTCAGTTGTGAAAAGGCTTCTTTTTCATATTCTGATTTTGTCAAAAGCACAATATTGCCGCCTTTATCACTTCCTCTTACCACAATGTCACGTTCCTTAGTTAGTCTTTTCACAAGGGCATAATATCGTTGTGATGTTTCATCATATTTCCTCTTGCTGTTCACCGTATTTCTATGTAGTTCCTTTAATTGCCCGACTACATAAATAAATATAAATATCAAAGATGTACATGCACAGAGGAAGGTATGGATTTATTATGCTTAATGCCACATCTACGTAACTTGAAGTTATAAATATATATATATATATTATATATATATATATATATTTATTTATTTATATCTTCAAGTTACGTAGATGTGGCATTAAGCATAATAAATCCATACCTTCCTCTGTGCATGTACATCTTTGATATTTTGTCCCTCGATATTCTGGTCACCATATTGTGACCCTTTGATGTCCTGCCTTTGACATTACCCTCCACAATCGTTAAATAATTTACATTTGTGAGCTAGTCGATAGCTGTTAAAATAACCTGGAAAATTATACGTTTATCTATGTATTGGTGATTATTTAGGCATCGCAGGCCATGTATAGGCCTCACAGTGTGCACCTGTATGTGATTGGTGGGATATAGATAAAAGTAACATGCAAGAAATGGATGGACAGAACTGACACATAACAATATGTTTGTGCCTCAATAGTATTATATGGCATTGTTTTAAAAAGTTCACAGTTCACGGCTGCTTGGAAGAACAACCTTGTTTGCCACTCCTCCGGGGTTCTAGAGTTGACCTTTTTGTACCAGCATAATGGATACCATTTGTTGTATCTTTCTGTACGGAATGTTCCCAAGGCTTTGTATCCATACCAGCCAATGTCTGTATTTCTGCTGGTGGGTTTGTACTAATACTTGTAACTTTGGAATTTTCTTTAATAGAACATCATAATCATTGTCTTTTGAGCAGTTTTAAATTATGTATATTGATTTGGGCATTTTTTTTCATCTATTTAACCTGTCCCTGGAAGGCATGCTCTACACGAACTACTGCAGCCAGGTGCCCTCTAGAGCCTGGTTGACCCAATATAAAATCATAAAAATTTGTAAATACATTTAAAAGTTGTGAATATTAATAGTTGTACCCTACTGAAGTGTGATGTTGAGCAAAGCACGCCAAGCCTCTTTCCTTTTGACTTCTTCTATCGGACCAGTGTCTTCCACAAAGTGAAATTGTAAACTTCCCAAGTAGTAGATGTTTTAAAGGATTCAGGCACTGTAGTAAATTGGAATCGTTATCCTAATACAACTCAGTGGCCTTGTAGAATTGACTTCTTCCTTAGATATGAAATCTCCTTCATGTTCCAGGCATAATTATAACAATCTATTCAAACTCTCTTCTTGGTGCCCCTGGGCTCCTGCACCAGTACAGAACTCAGGTCGGTTAAATGAGTTTCCTTCTGACATCCCCCATGTGTGACTTATCAAATTCAAAACAGTGATCAGTGCAGCCGCAATCTCTATATAGTACAGTATATTTCCCATACAGTATACGGTGATCATCAGTTCCTGTGCCAGTATGTCAGGATCTTCCCTCGGTCCCTCAAGTTGTACATTTTTACATGCCATAACCACCCCCAAAAGAGAGGCACCTCGAAGCACTTTGTATGGGACTAGGAAGTATCTAGTCATTTACCCACAACAACTTCTCCTACACCGACCTGCATTCCATTGTGTTGTAGAGAAACCCCAAAGCGCTGAGGCAATGGAGTACAATCAGTAGTTTTCATTTTACTCCACAATACATGGTTTTGTGAAAAAACAGCATGTTGGCCAGTTACCATTGTACACTAAAATAAGTATGGTGTCCCCTTACTATCATGTGTCCCTCCTAAAGAATTGTTGACAAATACTACCCATATCATCCGTTTGGCTCACATTTGACCGTGTTGCCCGTCAGACCTCCCATTGAATACTGTCCTCTTACAACACCATTAAAACATGCATAATCTTTTCACGCGTGTCACTTCAGACATTAGTTGTCCTGACTGTGACTATTATTTTTGTCACAATGTGCTGATTTTACTTGATGGAATCTTGGAATGGTAAAGACATATTTGGACCCTTTTCAAATCAGATAATAGTTTTGAAGCAAACCTTCTGAAAGGGTGATGTCAATGCAGCAAGGTTCCGCCATTATGAAATCAACCTAGGGCAAAGCGCTGCCATCTTTAAACTGTCAAGGTGTGGGCAGATATTTTGCTTTCAACAGCCTGCCAAGGACAGACTCTTCTTCCTTCTAAAAATGGTACAGTAAATATTGAGAAAGGCTCTAGGAGATATTCATAAGAATTTTCACTCATGATGATGCATAGTATATATCAGCATTTACCAGTGCTTACAGCGGTAGCAGTTCACTAAAGTGTCAGGTACCTCAGAACAGTTATTAGAAACTTAAGAGGGAAATATTCCTTATGAATCTTAATAACTTAAAATATGTCCCCCCTTAATTGTTATTTTAATTTGATATTGTATTCCTCACAGGGGCCATAATTACAATTTTGATGAGTATGTGTACAGCATGTTGAAGGCTGCACCATCTTGAGCTTAGTTCATGAGTTTAAGATAGATTTTGTGGAGAACGAAATATTTTAATTTTTTAAAATGTATTTACTGTTTTCATAGCATACTCAAATGACCTGTGGGCGCAGATCCCCAGTAAACACCTCAGTGACAGTAGAAGATAAAAAAATGAAAGTCTGTAGGAAAATAGTTCCAGATCTCAGACACTGCAGAAAACCATGCTTGAGATAATGTGTTACTTTTTTGTAACAGGAAATGGGGAGCATCTTTTCGCTTTTGGTCTGAAAGACATATGAGATTGAGAGTTTGAATGTCAAATACTCTACCTTTTATGACGCAATTACTGTGAAGGTAACGTGCAGTTTTATAAGAAACGTATAAGAAAGTGATGGGTGGAATGCTTGAATTAATGTCAGCCACTGACAATTACCTGACCATTATTTTTGGCCACTGTGCCCTCCAAGGCCGCCATGTGCACATAAGCCTTGATCCTGCTCAGACACGAGCAGTCTAGGCCAAATTGCCAGGTGACATCCACAAAAGCAGCCATGACTAGTTTCAGCCTTGTTGTGCATCATCAGTGAGGTGCAGCTTGAGTCATTCGGCAAAAAAAAAAGAGAACCCACTTCTCGACCTGTCACACACAGGACCCCTCACTGTGAAAAACAAGAAAGTGGGTTCACAGGCGTCAGCAAAAGAGAGCGAAAGAGAGAAAGGTAGGTTTAGGAATCTCAGAAAGCTCAGGTGCAGACTGCCGTAGCAGGCCAAAGCTGCAGAAGACTCAAGGAGCAAATGAGACTGATTGCACTATATAGTCACCAAGGTCTTTTGAACCTAAATTATTTTTCAATACCATTGGTTTCAGGCAGGCTAAACTCTTTGACTCTCAAGGTCGGCAGTGTAAGCTATAGATATATGCTTCAGAAGTATTCACTTCACACATGAACCCCATACTCCCTCTTTCACCTGTAGGTGAAGAAAAACTGGTTTCAGGTGACAAGAACCCCTCCATTTTTAAACAGTTGTACCTAGAAGGTTCATCAGAAATGCAAGATGCAGTAGAGTATCATTGTAGATCTACTTTAACTTTAGCCTTAAATCACAGTCCTTATATAACACATCTTCTCTGCTGCAACCAGAAAGACCTGATAAGTGAAGGCTGATATTTATTGTAAGTTCTTAGGGGTCTATTTGGATGGCGGGCGGATCGCCCCCGCCCATCTGGCGGTGTCGATCCGCCCGCCATTTACCACCGCCCGCCTACCATTTTCCCCGTGCCAAATTACGATGGTGGTGGGGACCCCGGTGGACGAAAAGACCGTCTGCTGGCTTTCCGCCGTTCATACAGGCAACCGGGCGGAAAAGGGCTTCTGTATGGTGATCGTTGTCTGCAAGACATCGCCATCCATATTGGGATGGGCGGCGGTGCGGTGCTTTCAAGGCCAGGCGGAGTTTACTTTCGGGAGCCCGTTGCGGGCCCCCAGGGGTTGTGGGGGGTTTGGGGTGCACTTGGGGGGTACCCATGGTACCCCCCCTCCATTTGCTTGTACAATGTAGCAGGCACCGCGTGGTGCCTGCCACGTTGTGCATGCAAATGCACATCATGCATATATTGCATTGTGCGGGTGCTGCTTACAGCACCGCCCCCCACAATGCAATATATGCGGGATGCCACCACCACCGTGGCGGTGGCATCCTAATTTCCATTGTGGGACTCCCTTTCTGCCCCTCTTTCCGAAGTCCTTCTGTTCCTTCTTTCTGTGGCCTAGCGGGGCTCTGCTCTGGCCACTATCAAAGGTTATCTTTCAGTCATCTCCGCCTTTCTACGACTTCCAGATCAGCCTTCTCTTTTTAAGTCCCCAGTTGTTAACCGTTTTCTGAAAGGCAATAGGCACACATTTCCTCCTGTTCCGTTCATCATGCCTCAATTGGTCTTAAACCTTGTCTTGACATATCTGATGTGCGCTACCTTCGAGCCCCTCAATAACTGTCCTATGCGTCCTCTCACTCTCAAGACTGCTTTCCTGGTAGCTATCCCCTCTGCCAGAAGAGTAGTGAGCTGCAGGCTCTTTCTTCTAAACCTCCTTTCCTTTCTGTTCATCCGGACAAGGTGGTTTTAAGGACCTGTTCTTCTTTCCTGCCAAAGGTTGCCACGCCCTTCCACATCGGGCAGACCATCACTTTGCCTACCTTCTTTCCGCCTCCGCATCCTTCAAAAGAGAAAGAGAGGCTTCACCGTCTGGACCCAAAACATGCGTTCTCATTCTACCTAAAGCGCACACAATAGCTCTTTGTTGGCTACGTGGGCGCCAAAAAAGGTCGGACCGTGCAGAAACGGACCATCTTTCGGCAGGTCATTCTGTGCATCAAAGCATGTTACTCATTGGCTAAGAAGGAGGCTCTTGTGGGGCTGCATGCCCCTTCTACCAGGGCGAGGGCAGCCACTACTGCCTGGGACACGGCGTTCCCTTGCAGGATATTTGTCAGGCAGGTACGTGGGCTTCGCTGCACCCCTTCACCAAATATTACTGCATTGACTGTCAAGTCCAGAGAGATGGCTTCTTCTGTTCTCCGTGACTTTCTGGTGTAATCTTGTTCCCACACCCACCACCGGGGTTGGTATTGCAGGGGTATCTATTCTAAGGTAAGGAATCTATCACTAACGTGTCTCTTTCAGATGTACTAGTTACTACTTGTGTAACGATATATCTGTAAGAGACATTAGTTAGGGATAGATTCCTTACCGCTCCACCCATCCTCCCCGTTCTGCGAACTGATTTCTGGGGTTAAGGTCATCCGTTTCAGGGCCCTAGTTTCATGGCACCAGTGGTTACTTGTGTGTCACTAGTGGTGCCTTTTCTCAAAGGGTTGCTTTATTTGTTTTCTCCCGCTCCGTTTATTGTTCTTTGGTATAATTTGAATCTTGTATTGACTTGTATTCACCTTTTTGATGGCATCCCTGTTCAAACCAAAGGACATTTGGCTAATTCTTCTTCTTACCCTGAAATGGTTATTTCTGATGGATACTTCTACCCACAGATTTTTAATCTTTAGATTCTTCAGTGTTGGAATATCCCTAGATGCCAGACTGGATCCATAAACTTTTCTCAGCAATGCTCTTGGATACCTCGAGGTGGCGCTGTACAGCTCTGCGTAAGTTATGTTCTACCTCAGAAGTGACAGAGCAGAGCCAAATATAAATGTCAGCCCTGTGTGCAAATGTCAGTCCCTTGCATTCCACTCCTTCGAACGAGGATCCAAAGCCCCAGTCCCATTATTGTTGTTTTTTGACGTTTTGTAAAAATTAAAATCCAGTGTGCAAGGGAACAATGTCCCCACCTAAAACTACAGGTGGCCAAACCATACTGTGACTATTAGAAGCATATATCAGTAACGGACCAAAAGGTATGCCTTTTGTGTTTTGGTTCAGGACACCACTCCAAGTCATATGAGGAATGTGCCCCTATGTACGTGAGGGGGATCCGGGGCCGTGAAGTGAAGCTCTAAATCACCAAACACCAACACAAGTCACAGACCTCGCTTAAGACCCACTCCAATGCGCAGACCCACTAGTGCTCTTGAGGTCTGTCCTGAGACAGGTCTTCACGTTCAAAGACATATCGCAAGTCAAACAAGAAACATAACTAGGCAAACCGTACTTGACCTTATCCTGCCAATCTCTTCCAAAAGAGAAGTCACTAGGGTATCAAGGTGCTACTCAGTCTCACTCCAGATCCCAACTTGAGGATCAGATTCCAGAATTGATACTGATGTGCCCCGAGTTCCCTGGGCCATCACCGCAGCTAGTCGTGGTGTATTTTTGGCTCTCTTCTGGCTCCTGGGCCCCAAGGATCTGCAGGGCCTCCAGCCAGGTTACTGCCAGCAGATTCATCTACAGTGGCATCTGCAACCCTAGAACCTGCCTCAATTCCCACACAAACTCAGGTGCTGATTTCGATTCCTGCTCCAACACCTGTGCTGGTATCTCTTTCATCAATGCCGACACTGACGGCAACCATGGGTTATCCAGTGCATACTTCGAAGTCCAACACCGAACCCTGACTGAGTGCATGCTCCTATTCTTCTCCAGCTCACCAAGTCCCAGTCATTCCTGAGTCTGACAATATTCTGTCATTACAGAGAAGCCGCCCTCAGAGGGTCCATTATATGTTTCTTTCCAATTCAGACCAGAGTTTACCTTCCAGTGAGGATGAAGGGGATGATTTACTGCCGTATTATGATAAGGACAGTTTATATGTGGGCGTAAAAGAGGCTAGTGGGTTTGATACTTCTCCTGATATTGGGTTGATTTCCACATTGGGCCCCCAATGGAAGAGAGGGATTTATTTGCTGTGGTAATTCGATGAGCTGCTGAGGTCCACAACCAGCAATTGCCTTTTCTCAAAGTCAAAACGAATGTCCTTACGGAAGTCCTGCAGCATGCTTCCTCTGAGCCCTCACTTTCATTTACTAAAGCCCTAACTGATACCTTGATGGGCATCTGGTAGAAGTTTTGCTCTTACCCCCCACCCCACCTCCCCTGGTGAACAGGCAGATAGCCAGACACCAGAGATTGGTGCTAGGCAATCCATATTTTTTGATGCAGCATACTACTCCCAAGAGTTAGATGGTTCAGGATTTCACCTGCAAGATAAACCCCAATTCAATTCTTCCCCATAGGATTTCATGCTGTATTCGGAGGAGACTGCACAAGAACTGCAGTGGTGGCTGCTGGACTGGAGTTGGGCCAGCGGCAGGCCTCTCTCCCTACTCGATGCAAAGCTGACAGTGGTAACGGATACATCACTGCTGGGTTTGGAGGTCATCTGGTGAGGTGGAGATCAGAGAACTTTTGTCTCCGGTGAAAGTCCAGCTCTATATCAATCTGATGCATCGTTTCATTCCCCTGGCATCCATCATGGGAAGGCTGGTGCAGGTTTTCACAGAGAATACGACCACCATGTGGGGCTGCAACAAGCTGGGTGGAGTGGGAACCTGGCTCCTGTGCCATGAGGCAAAGCGCCTCTGGAGTTGGTGGGAGCATCATGGCATCTCCCTGATTCTGAACAAACTGTCAAAGTCATTAAATGCCAGGGAAAGCAAACTGAGCCAACGGTGCCCTACGAGTCATGAATGGTGATTGCATTCCAAGTTGACACAGGGCATCTATTGAGAGAGCCAGCCGCGGGCGTTAGTGGGAGTACCGGCCGGGCGGTGACGTGGGGAGGGAGAGGGGCAGGGTGGGGGGTAGTAATGTATGGATTCCGGACCTTAACAGGTAAGTAAACATAAAAATAAATAACACGAATTTCGTTGCGCGCACTGCAACGCATTTGGTGACCAGTAGGTGATTATGCGCTCTAGACATTCCAATTAACAATAACAACGTTGAGAACACTCAGTATCAAAACGTTTGCGCTTTGGAGTTCCCAAGAAAGCTGTCTCGTGAGATGCATTCTGGCTAAAGTAGAGCACAGGAGTCTTCGAAACCTTTCTGCCTCTCCCTCTTCAGCCCCTAGTTCTGTAAAAGATAAGGAATGAACAGGCACAAGTCAACCTAGTGGCTCTGGATTGGGCCAAAAGAGAGTGGTACCTGGAACTTTTGGGCATAAGCATCTGTCTTCCAATCAGGCTAGCTCTTTGGGAGGATCTTCTGTTGCAGCAGCAGGGCAGTGTTTTGCACCTGAGCCTGCACAATCCACACATCCTTGCATGGAGATTGGTAGGTGCATTTCACTGTGTTATATCCACCTCCTGAAGTCGCGAATGTCATCCTTGCTGCCAGATTTCCCTCTTCAAAGTCCATCTACGCCGGGTGCTGCAACAAATTTGTGGCCTAGTGTGGGAGCCACAGCTGCGACACGTTACAGGCCAAACTGTCGGATGTTCTGTTTGTTTTATTTTCGGCCAGCAAGGTGTTTAAGTGGACACTGTTTTAGGTTATTTGTTGGCACTTTCGGCCTTTTTACTTTGGCCGGACCAATTGTCTTTGTTTAAAATCAACAAAGCACTGAGGGCGGAGGGCCCTAGGGGAAGTTTAACGACCAGACCTGCTATTACCCCTATCTACACAATCACACCAACAAAAAATAGCAGTGGGTCAGAGAACTAACTAAATTATGTATCTATGTGGAAAAAAGGAAAAAGCTTGATTTGTTCAAAAGCAAAAGTGGAATCTTGCCTAGGGTACTCCCTCAGTGTGAAAGAGTTCCCATCAGTCATCGACTGAGACCGCCCTTCATCATCTGGGAACCTTCAAGCTCTGAAGGTAAAATACCCACAACAGATTGGCAGATGCTATGAACCTAATCTGAAGTGAGTATATCAGTGATGGATGGTTGAGTATGGGAGTGTGTCTGTGGACAATTGAATAGCAGTGCAAACTAAAGTGAACGTGAATCAGTGACAAGTGAAATACATTAAAATTGGGTAGTGACAGGGGAAATAAAGTTTTATTCTGCACCCCTTCAATCCCAAATCAATAAAAACAGTGCAAATAGTAGTGTAACAAATAACTACTAATGAGTATCTTAGGTCGACATTTTTCTGCAGACAAACGGAGCCAAGTGGTCTCCTGCTGCTTCTTCAGGACCATTAATGCTACTGCTATGGATATGAAAAGAAAACGGAATAATATCACCTGAGAGTGTGATATATTTTCATCCTCCTGACTTCATGATGAAATAGTCCATCGGAGAAATCCAGATACATAAAAAAGAAAGACAAACAAACAGAGCACATTCAGTATCAGCGATCATGTGCTCGAATCTTTGGATCAATTAATCCGATTCTTAAACCAGCTAATACAAGCCAGCCACAAATGGGCAACCATGTCTGCCCCATGTATTTATTAATTGAATGCTCACCCCCCTTTATGAATCGTTTTGGCCACTATAGGAGTGGCAGGGTATGCTCAGACATGAGTCCCTTGCTCACTGCACCATCAGGATTCAAGCAAGCAGGGCCGAAGACGGCTGCAATGCCAGAAACCGGTCCCCGGAAGCTTGTTTCCTTTCCAGTAAAGAATTGGCTTGGTAGTTTGGTCTGCCCTGTTCCCATGATGCACTGGGCCAGGGTCCGACTCATTTGCATATAGCCAGGTTCTGAGCTGGGATGGTGCAGTGAGCTAAAAAACGGTGATGGATCAAGCCCTGATCTTTTGACTGGGTATGAGTGTTCTGTTTAATTCAGATGCTCTGTCCATCACCACCCCCCTTTATGAATTGTTTTGGCCACTATAGGAGTGGCAGGGTATGCTCAGACATGAGTCCCTTGCTCACTGCACCATCAGGATTCAAGCAAGCCGGGCCGAAGACGGCTGCAATGCCAGAAACCGGTCCCCGGAAGCTTGTTTCCTTTCCAGTAAAGAATTGACTTGGTAGTTTGGTCTGCCCTGTTCCCATGATGCACTGGGTCAGGGTCAGACTAATTTGCATATAGCCAGGTTCTGAGCTGGGATGGTGCAGTGAGCTAAAAAACGGTGATGGATCAAGCCCTGATCTTTTGACTGGGTATGAGTGTTCTGTTTAATTCAGATGCTTTGTCCATCACCACCCCCCTTTATGAATGGTTTTGGCCACTATAGGAGTGGCAGGGTATGCTCAGACATGAGTCCCTTGCTCACTGCACCATCAGGATTCAAGCAAGCCGGGCCGAAGACGGCTGCAATGCCAGAAACCGGTCCCCGGAAGCTTGTTTCCTTTCCAGTAAAGAATTGGCTTGGTAGTTTGGTCTGCCCTGTTCCCATGATGCACTGGGCCAGGGTCAGACTAATTTGCATATAGCCAGGTTCTGAGCTGGGATGGTGCAGTGAGCTAAAAAGCGGTGATGGATCAAGCCCTGATCTTTTGACTGGGTATGAGTGTTCTGATTAATTCAGATGATCTGTCCATCACCACCCCCTTTATGAACCGTTTTGGCCACTATAGGAGTGGCAGGGTATGCTCAGACATGAGTCCCTTGCTCACTGCACCATCAGGATTCAAGCAAGCCGGGCCGAAGACGGCTGCAATGCCAGAAACCGGTCCCCGGAAGCTTGTTTCCTTTCCAGTAAAGAATTGGCTTGGTAGTTTGGTCTGCCCTGTTCCCATGATGCACTGGGCCATGGTCAGACTAATTTGCATATAGCCAGGTTCTGAGCTGGGATGGTGCAGTGAGCTAAAAAACGGTGATGGATCAAGCCCTGATCTTTTGACTGGGTATGAGTGTTCTGTTTAATTCAGATGCTCTGTCCATCACCACCCCCCTTTATGAATCGTTTTGGCCACTATAGGAGTGGCAGGGTATGCTCAGACATGAATCCCTTGCTCACTGCACCTTCAGGATTCAAGCAAGCCGGGCCGAAGACGGCTGCAATGCCAGAAACCGGTCCCCGGAAGCTTGTTTCCTTTCCAGTAAAGAATTGGCTTGGTAGTTTGGTCTGCCCTGTTCCCATGATGCACTGGGGCAGGGTCAGACTAATTTGCATATAACCAGGTTCTGAGCTGGGATGGTGCAGTGAGCTAAAAAATGGTGATGGATCAAGCCCTGATCTTTTGACTGGTTAAGAGTGTTCTGTTTAATTCAGATGCTCTGTCCATCACCACCCCCCTTTATGAATCACTCACCTTTGTGGCAGGAGGGAACAGCCCCACCTCACCTGGCTTCAGCTCAGGTACATGGAGCACCGGCGGAAGGAAAATAGAAAAAGTGCCATTTGAACTATGGGATTTCGTTTCCCAGAAGCAACAGTAATCATCCAGTCATTCACGTCACCGCCGGGTACTAGTAAACCTCTCACACAATCACACTATGATAGCGACTGCTGCATGTATGAGCCCTGATGTATCTCTTCAAGAACATGTTCAATACTGTCACCAATAGAAAACTGCACACAGTATATTATGTATAGTGAGTAACCACTCTGTCACATGTCCACTGTTAAATATAATAGTATAACGGAAAGGTTCTCGCATCCGATACCCCTCTAGATACGCCCGGCGTTCAGTGTAGTGTTAACCAAATGCCATCTATGACTAAAGGTACTATCAGATCGTTCATTCTTCGAACAGCATTATCCGTCACTGGCTCATGACCATAACAACCTCTAATCTAATTGAGCTCTACCACCAGTTTACCGTAACCAAAAATCACCTGTCATAATGCAGTTTTTTATTTTAAAGTTTGTCTTTATTACCGACAGTGCATTGTATCACAAAGCAGAATTCGTCATATGCATGTTTCAATATATCAACAGTATTTACCCATGACGGTTTTCAACAATCTCCACTCACCCAGTGGATTACTGTACATAGCAATGCACGACCATTTTTTTTATTAATTAGCAAAAAGTAAAGTTAAAAAAACATAAATAAACTAAGAACATAAAAATCTTCTGGCAGTGGCTGGTGGCATCGCCCACCCCTTGTGTATGAATAATGGAGTTTATTAAAGGTTTGGCACACATGTTCTCTCCCAAACCATTTGTGATGCCACAATGGGACCTTAATTTGGTCCTGACATTCCTCAGGTGCACCCATTTTGAGTCAATGCACAACTTGTTGTTGCGACTTCTGACTCTAAAGACTGTCTTCCTCATTGTGATCACTTCAGCTCGTTGTGTGAGTAAACTCCAGCCACTTGGTACAACGGCCCTACTCCACCTATTTCCTGGGCAAATTGGTCCTGAGGACTGGAACGGCCTTCTTGACGAAAGTAGTAACTCCCTTTCTCGTTGGACAATCCTTCACTCTTCCAGCATTGGCCTGCCCCACCCTCGAAAAAGGAGGTGAGACTCCCATCAGCTGAACCCTAAAAGAGCTTTAAGCTTTTACATTGATAGAACCAAAGACCATCGGGTGAACAATCAGCTTTTTGTGGGATTTTTAGGGGCAGGAAAAGCAAGAAAGTGTAGAAAAAGACTCTGTCGAAGAGGATAGTCCTGTGAATTAAGATCTGCTATGCATTGACCAAAAAGCAGCCTCCGAAAGATCTGAGAGCCCTTTCCACTTGAGCAAAGGTTGCCACCATTGAATTGGCGTGCAGCGTACCGGTCCTATACATCTGCCAGGCTGTGACGTGGGGGTCAGTGCACATTTCATGAAGCACTACAGTCTTGACAACCTGGTCCAACAAGAAAGTCATTTTGCTTGTTCGGTCCTGCAAGACTTTTCGGCCTGAGGCCACTCAACAGACTCTCCACCTTTGATATTTCTAACTTTGGTATCCTTTCTAAAGGTGAGGATCCACAGCTAGAAGTATCCATCAGAAGAACAAGTTACTTACTTTCAATAGCACTCTTTCTGGTGCATACACTAACTGCAGATTCCACAATGCCTCCCCACCTCAGCATTCTGCGATGTGGGCTATTTTTACCATCTAAAAAGGTTCCAAATTAGAAACCTGCACACTCGTACCTAAAATTGTTTTGTGCTCCTCATCCAGGGGCGCAGAAAGAGTCAAGCTAGAAATGTATTTTGGTGTGCAGGGGTAACGCTTATATGTGGCTTCGCTCGGTTACTTCTAGGATGGAACGAAGCCAAAGTGGAGCCACATGGTATCACTTAGCAGCTCGCAGTAGTACTGCTGAGGAAATTTCTGGATTCAGTCTAGCACCTGGCGATATTCTAAAGGTGAGGAATTTTTGGTTAGATGGAGTCCACCTGAATGACAGTTACCAAAGGTAAGTAACCAGAAAGACAGTTACTGAAGGTAAGTAACGTTCAGAACTTCAGGCCCTCTCAGATTGTCCACCTGTCACAGGTTTCACATGGATAAATTGATCACCCACGCCTACTTATCCTTCCTACCCAACAGGTTTTCTACATTTTATAAGGATCAGTTTACCACACTTTCTACTTTTTTCCCCGCTACATCCAACCAGGTAGGAGCAGCTGCTGCATCAACTGACCCCAGACTTACAGGGACCGTACATGACAGGAAAGAGGGATTGATCAGCCCTGCAATTTGACATTTTCTCCTGCATTTTCTAAATAACTGGGAGAAACGTGAGGTCCGCAGTAACTTCAGGGCCTTCTAATTTTCGATTGGCTAATAATAGAATTACCTGCCAGATTGGGAATTACACGCTTCTCATAATGAAGGATCAAGTGAATTATTTCTGCTTCGGGGACAACCATTCTGCTTCAGTTACCTTCATAATTATAAGAAAAAAGGTTTTCCATTTGCCCTCATTTTTTCTGTTAAACTTGTGATGTCAGGACACGATTTTATTAATTTCAACTTGTTTTCAGTGTTTAATGTTCCGGTGCCTAACAACTATATAAGACACCACTTCCATTTTCCAATGTTCGAGGAGTCGTTTTAAATTGCTTGAAAGCGTTTATGTTGACCCTGCTGAGCACTGAATCCCAGATAGATAGAAGCGCGTGATTGAGCACCCAGTGACACGAACAGCAAATTAGTTTCTGAAGGTAAATATATGTTCCGAGCCACACTTGCAAACACAGCACATTTAATCAACAGCACATGAGTTGTGAGGGATTATTAAATTCATGTTGTTGGGATAGGAGGGGAGAGGTGCATTGCAGCCTTCTTTTTCAAAGGAAAGTAGAAAACAGTGACCACGTTTTAAGATTGGGCGATAGAACAATTTACATTTCTTAAAACCGTCGTGGCCTATATCTCATTTGGATAAACGGCAGCAAAGAAGCAAGAAGCAGTTTCAGAAGCACTTTGCAATAAAATCTTGTTTGATTATATTAGAATATCAGGTTTCTCCATAGTCGGTCCTGGAGGGCCAGATCCATGCCAGATTTTTAAGACAACCACATGTATCTAAATAGGGATAGGCTAAAAATCTGGCATTAATCCGGTCCCCAGGACCTACCATGGGAGAACTCTGTATAAGAATGTAATATTTTGGTAATTGGCAACAGAATATTCACACTTAGCTTATTTCGGCCTATGTTGATCATTGAAAAAGGACCCAAGAAAAATGCATTTGTTTTGGAACTGATGCTGTTGTGTGTAGATAATAAGCAACAACAGAAAAGCCAATACTGCAAATTCTAGCTTGCACAAGGATTTCCTCTACACAAAGAACTAAACTGAGTGTGAGTATGGACAGATTTGTCAGGAATAAATCTTATTTATTATTCACCAATTTAAACGTATTTGTTGGTTAGGGTTCACCAAACAACTGACAACAATTTATCAAAAGACAGACACTACAAAATACAAATTGCATAAAAATGACATTTACATAAACAAGTGCACATTAGTGAAAAATTTGCAAACAACATTAGTTGATCAACTTCCACATTCGAATCTCACTCTCTCTCACAAACCATACATACGTGAAGAATTATTTACAATTTGAGAAATGTCACAAAATAAATTTACAAAAACACCAGAGGGATCAGTTTTGTCAATTTTATCTAAAAAAATGGTACGATCAAAAGACCATGAACTATGCCGATTTGGCTGAGTGGGGATTAAACTAAAGGTCACTGCCGAATGGTCAGATAGGTGTGATGGCAAATATGCAGTGACTGAACAATGCATAGTCTATTCTAGACCTATGTTTATACTTTAAGTTCTTAAAGGAGACCCCCAATTGACCCCCCGCCTTTTCTCTCCATATATCAGCTAGGCCTAACTGTGCCATAGTTGTCAAAAGTAATTGCCTGGATTTAGATGGGACAGAAGCTCTAGAATTTGGTGATTTATCTAGCTTGGAGTTTAACACAATATTGAAGTCCCCGACCCAGATTACAGGGTCCGGGAAATCCGAAAGATGACAACGGATGGTGTCCAGATATGAGGGGTCATCCTGGTTTGGACCATAATCTCATATCAGGGAGAACAGCATACCCCTAAAGAGACTTTTAGGATAAGCCATCTCCCGCTGTGATCTTCCCTACATTCCAGAATTTGGGCCTTAGCTTGTTTTTAAAAAAAATAAACAGAACCCCCCTGATATTTGCAGTTTGATCCGTACACGCAAAAGTGTCTACCCATCTCTGTTTTTTTAATAAATCTGTAATTTCAAACTTGAGAAGGTGAGTTTCCTGTATGGCAATGACCTGCCCCGGGGAATCTCTCAGATATTGAAATATTCTATCTCTTCTGCCCTTTGTGCGTAGGCCATTGACATTCCAGGATAAAAAATGACACAGCGTCATGGAGCCACTTCCTTCGCTGCCACCCCCATAGTTATCTTATTGCAGAACCCTTGATATAGCACTGACCTAACCCAGAGAAACTGCTGAACTCCCTGATACAAGACCTGGGTGTACATAAAGGTTAAATGATACTGAAAGGTTACCAGCAAATGAGGAATTTGTATTGTTTCACCCCCTCAACCCCACGTGCCCATTCCCTCCCCCCACCCCCTGGGAAACCCAACCCTACTCACACTGGCCTGATGTATGACCAGAATTTGCGCCCTCCGGCAAAACCCCTCTACTCTTCTCCCTGATACTATGTGTCTGATGCTAGAACTAGGAAGAAGGTACAAACTCTCTCTCAGATCAGTTCCGGCGGAAAAAAGGAGACCAGAACTTTGCTATCTATATTCAGGCAGATTCATCAACGAAAAACCGGCTCGCAAAGGGCCAGATTCTCAGAATCTGGCCCTTTGCAAGCTCAATTTTTGCATTTGGGATTCATCATCCCAAATGCAAAAATCGCAAATTGCGAAATCGCTAAATTGCGTGGAATTGCATTTAAGAAATCTCTATTTGAGATTCCTTAAATGCAATTCATGAAGCAGTTTAGAATTGCAAAATCGCAATTTTTGGCCGCTATTTACCGCGAAGTCTGACTTCGTGGTAAATAGCGAAAACTTAGAAAAATTCACTTTAGTGCATTTTTCTAAGTTGTATGTTACACACACACATGTCCTTTGGACATGTGTGTGCGCAACATCAGTCTACATTTTCATTTCAGGGGTGCTACAGGGTGTCCTTTGGACACCCCTGGCACCCTTGAAATCGCATCCTTATTTGCGATTAGCAAATTGCTAATCGCAAATAAGGAAAGACTCCCCATTCATTCCTATAGGCCCATAGGAATGAATGGGGAGTCATTCCTTATTTGCGATTAGCAATTTGCTAATCGCAAATAAGGATGCGATTTCAAGGGTGCCAGGGGTGTCCAAAGGACACCCTGTAGCACCCCTGAAATCGCATCCTTATTTGCGATTAGCAAATTGCTAATCGCAAATAAGGATGCGATTTCAAGGGTGCCAGGGGTGTCCAAAGGACACCCTGTAGCACCCCTGAAATGAAAATGTAGACTGATGTTGCGCACACACATGTCCAAAGGACACCCCTGAGGGTGCTACAGGGTGTCATTCCTTATTTGCGATTAGCAATTTGCTAATCGCAAATAAGGAAGCTGTAGGAATCGCAAATAATATTGAGATTTCTACATGAATCCCGTTTTGCGAGTCCTTAATAGCGATTCCTTATACCTTCAATGCTAAGGCAATTCCCGCTGGGTGCTGAGCTTTGACATTTCCCATTGTTCATGACAAGGTCAGCTCGTCATAAGCACAGCTCCAGTGTACTGCATGACGAGCTGGCCTTGTCATTAGCATGGAATTTAATAATCGCTATTAAGGACTCGCAAAACGGGACTTTGATGAATCTGGGGGTTTATTTCCTAAGTTTCTCTTAAGGTTCTCCATATTTCCTCTCAACTATATGTATTTTTTTTATTACATTTTCACCTTTTTCTTTCTCATTTCTTCCCTTATCTACGTGTTGTTCAAACTTTCCCCAATTGATATATCAGAATATGTCAGAGATAATTCCCTTTTTTTTTCTTCCCCCTATATTCAAGACTATATTCAAGTCAGATTTCCCTCTCTCGCTCGTGAGGCATCACTTAAAGATTCCAGGAGCTCGTCGGCCTCGTATGGAGATTTAATGTTGTGCATCTTGTTATTATACATGATCCGCAGGAAGGTGGGAAATCTCATTTGCACCGTGGCGCAGAGAGCTCTGAATTTCTCCATCCTTTGGCCTAACTTCCACTGCCGATCCAAAGTGGTTTTAGGCAAATCTGAGCGTACCTCAAATAAGAAATCGGGGCCCTTTAATGATTTAGCTTTCAAGGCCAAATTCAAGATATTTTCCTTTATCGTGTAGGTAAGGAAATTGACTAATATTTTCCTAGGTTTAACCCTGCCAGGATTTAAACGGAAAGGGTCTCTATGCACCCTTTGGATGTCTTTTTCCAAAAGGTCCAGCGGCTCCTCGAGGCACAATGAGTCTTTCAAAAGTGCTACCACAAAGGTCTTGATGTCACTCTCTTCCTTACCCTCCGGAACCTTCAACAAGCGAAGGTTGTTCCTCGGTGAGTAGTTCTCTAAAGTTTCCACTCTTTCCCGCATTGGCGTCTCCATCTCTCCGTAAGGCTAAGATCTTCACTTCCGCTGAGCCCAAATTCGCCTTAAGTTCTTCTACTGAGCCCTCCAAGGAGTCAGTTCTTTTATTAAGTAAATCCACTTTTTTCTCAAGGACCTCACAGGCTGCTCTAATCTCCGGTTGGTTCTCAGCTGAGATTGTGAATCCATTTTTAATGTCTGCTTTCAGCGAAGCGAGGAGTCCCTCAATCGAGGCCCTAGCAGAATTCTCTGCCCTGCTTGCTCCATGTGCTTCTGGCCGAGAATCCGCCGGCAAAGAGAGAGAAGGCCCTGCAGATTCCGACAGTGGTTCCTCAGATTGACGGGGGATCTTTGAGCTAATCAGATGCTTAGCCGACCCAGAAGGTGCCTCAGAGGCCTCCATCTGTTCCATATGTACAGCAGAAGCTGTTAGAGTAACAGGGGAAATATCGGAGAAAGCCTCATACGCCAGAGGAATCGTCTTAGAAGCAGGGAAGGGGTTATCTAAATCAGAATGACCTATAGAGTCAGTAGCAGGGCCGGTAGAAGCTACCTGATGTATAATGTTCAAACTCGAAAAAAAGAGCGCAAAGAAGGAGTAATGCGCACTAAGCTGTTTTTTTGCGCTGCTTTCTGTGCTTTCTTGGAGCCCTTAAATCTGACCTCCTTAGCAGCTCTCGCCTTTACCTTTACCTGACAGCCCTGCTCCAAACTGACCCCTTTCTGCGGTTGAAAATTGTGGATATTGCCATCTATTGCACTACCTGGTGCCCTATCACTGCCTTCAATGCTTGAAGCAGACCCTGTGGCAACTTCCTGTGAAGCCTGCGGAGACAGTGGAGCCTGTCTAAGCTGTGTGGCCTTGCCCCGTTTAGATTTTTTTTCCTGCCCCCTTTCTTATCCGGGGTATTCTTCGAGCAAGAGGGACTAAAGGGACTGACTTCTATGACTTCCACTGGAAACACAGTATGACCCGCTTCATGCACCGGGTAAACCGCACTCTTACCACCTTCACCGCTTTCCCCAGGTCCCTCGAGGCCGTCCCGTGTCTGAGCCAGTACTTCGGCCGAGCCCGCTCCTGGCACCTCCACCAGTGAGAAGAAGGCACCAATCCCGGTTTTCCTGCTCGTTCTGACACCGCCCGTGCTGCCCCGGAGGAGACCGCGGGCCACCGCACTCCGGCCGTGTCTCAACTCCACGGCTGCTTCCACCCAGCGTGGTAGGAGGGAGGGGCGCGGAGAGCATATGGTGTCACCGAGACACATCGGCCACAAGAAACTGGCCGCCGGAGCACCGAAAGGAGAGAAATAAAGGTGATCAGCTACTCTACTCTACTAGCACCATCGGTGCAAGGTTAGCGCCATTCAAAGGGAAAAGAGAGACGGGTTGCCGAGGAGGACGCGCGCTGCCGCTCAGCACGCGGGCGCCATGTTTCCCTTCTCCTTGTACTGTCACCTTTATGTAACATCACCAGTGTGGTATACATTCTTTGTAGGATGGTGAACTGTGTCAGCCTAAATTTGGTTTTAGTTTCTGCTTTGACTAACCGTTTTCATGCTTTCATCCAATCTCTGTCAGTAAATTCTGGTTCACAGACCATTTCCCATAATCTCCTAATCAGATATGCGATAAGTTTATTTGAAATTTAATTGAAACCATTAAAACAGTTAAACAAACACTTCTCAGTTAGCTGAACATGCTTTCTCTCTCTGTCTGGGCAACATTTAAAACTTTATGGTTACAGTAAGATTCTCTCCTCATCCCGGCAGCAGTACAGTGGCCAATTTACCGCAGCTTGCCGGGCTGTACCAATAATTAGGACAAGAATGCTGGCTTATATGGCATATTCCTGGACACGAGTCTCCCATACAGGGGGCGACCGGGGAAAGGTTGCCTTGGAGATGGAAAAGACATGCTGGAGGTGCCTGAAATGAATAATCTTGTGTTGATTTTATTGGCAAGGATCAGTGGGTGGGGGGCGGGGGGACAGGGTGTGTTGACCAATGAAGACATGACTGTAATGGGGTTTCATGAGAAAATGCAAATAAAAATATTAAATAAAAAAAGAAAATGCTGGGTTAAAGTGCTAATACATGTTTTAGTGTCTAAAATAGTAAAATTCATATAGCAAAAATCATCTCTGTATACAAAATATTCTAATATCGTTCAAATCATTCTACCGCTGCACATCTCCAAAGATATTGAGCTAAAGAGGACAGAATTTAAAAAGCATAGGATTTAGAAGTTTAAGTGCATAGTACATGTTATATCATAAAAATAAATATGCTAACATCAGTCAATTCATACTACAACTTCTCATCCCCAAAGACATTGAGCTACAGGGGAGAGAATGTAAAGTGCATAGTGTGGCAGTGCTGGACGATGTTTATGATGGTCCAGATATTTCTTCCGATGCCTTCTGACAATCTAGACGTGCTGCTACTCTGTCCATAAACTTTGAAAAGTGCTCAGTGAGCCTGCTGTCTTTTCTCTGGAAGAAATGTTTGATGGCCTCCTGACAGACCATTTTAGTTCTCTGCATATTGGTTTCCCACTCAAAGGTAGGGTAGGTGCATAGTACATGAGTCAGAGATCCTTTTGGGAAAGGCAAAACTGGCAACAGGTGTTCACCTGAGGATACTTCCAGCTTTAGGCCACTTCTCCTGCATGGAATAGCCCCATCAGTAGGCGTAAAAACTGTATTTTATAATTTCATGACATAGGGAGGGACACGTAGGATTGTGGTTTCAACTTCTTATAAGTTGCAAGTACGTATTGATTATGAGCTTATAAACAAAGGATTGTAAGATTTTTATTGTCTGGTTGCTTTTTATAACTTTACTTAAAGGCAGCTTGAATGCCGTATGCGATAAAGTGGGATCCAGAGGGAGGATCAATTCGAGCTCTTCAGAGAACTGACAAAGCACCCCCAGCCAGGGAGATGCCGGCTGGCTAAACAGCTCTTTGTCCACGAGGAATTTGAGACTCCCTACCTCGGCCTTCTTTAATTTAAACCATTTTTTCAATAATGCAGCCCTCTGTGACAATATCTGTCCTGTAAGGCCAAATTCTAATCTTACCTGGGGGGTCTCTAATGGAGTTTGGGAGCCTGAAGGGTTGGTGAAAGATTCTTAATTCTATTCCCAAATATTTATAGGAGTTGGTTGTACTGATGATATGCTCTCCTAGTTTCCATAACCATTGCTTACACTTGGGGTCTGTCTGAACATATATATTTTTTTCTGGATTTAGTTTCTGTTTGTTTTCCTTACAATAAGTGCATAGGTTATTAAGAGAGAATTGGAAACCAGTTGCAGAGAAAACCAAAAGTACTGTGGGTATTCGGAGAGGATCGGAGACCAGTTGTAGAGAAAACCAGAAGTACTGTATCATCCATCTGCATATTGCATCATAAACATGGTTTGGCGTTGAGTCTCGTCCGGACCAGGCTTTGCATTATTTAGAGCAGACTCTATATTGGCAGTATTTAGATTAAAAATAACTGGGGATAGAACGCAGCCTTGTTTTAGACCTTTATCAATACAAATTATCTTGCAACTTCATTAGTGAGTTTGACTTGTACCCAGTTGTTGAAGTAAAGAGTAATTATGTGGTTAAATATTTTTTCAGGAAGCCGACAGTTGCTCAGTTTCTTTAATAGCATGGTCCTGTTGATACTGTCAAATGCCTTTTTGTAATCAATAAAACATAGGTGTAAAGAACGTTTACTGCTGATCGTCTCATGGATTAGAAAAGCAAGTGCCATTATGTTGTCTATGGTGCCGGTATTTTTGCAGACACCTATCTGTAAACAGGTAATGGTATTTGACGTTGTAGCCCGTTCTTCTAGATCTTCTAAAATCAACGTGGCAAAAGATTTGGCATCCACATCCACCAAGGCTATCACCTTGTATATCTCTGGATCATCACTGCTTCTTTTTTTGTGGATGGGAACTATATATGCATCCTGCCCTGCCATGATGGTGGTATCACAAAAGTTAATAATACATTATTAAAAACATTGCTCATCGCGTTACCCCAAAAATGTGGCTCGGCTTTAATAACTACCAAGGCAGGCCATGAGGCCCTGGTGCTCCATTGGTTCTCCCTTTTAAAATGGCTCTCTCAACTGTTAAGGGCATAATCGTGAGGCAGCTGGCAAAGGACAGAGTGCCTGGTGGAAACATCATTTTGGGACTCCTTGTGGGGAAAGCCGTAATTAAGTGTTAGGGTATTGGCTTGATGATATATAGACCAGATACATAGTTCTCCCATGTACTGCTGTCCAATTGTTTGTGCCTCAAAGGATTATATGAAGCAGTGAGGGTATTCACCCATCTCCAAAATTCTCAGGTTTTATCCGGCCTGGCAGCTTTAGACAAAAAAAAACATGTCTGCTTTCTTGGCCTCCCAACCTAAGTTTTTGTAGCTTTTCCGCATCTGTTCGAGTTAGACTTTTTGTTGTTCAGTGTCTTGGCTTGCTGCTCCAAGTGTCCTGACCCATTTGGCTAGCTTCCTGTTTTCAATGCGTAGGCTGGTGGTATACCATGAGGACATGGGATTTGCTGGGAGTATTAAATGAGCGCTTGATTTGTGCCTTGTTCCCCTTAGCATCAAGTGAATGTCATGCATGGCTGTGTCCCACATTGATGGAAGAAAGAGTTGATCATTCACTGCAATCCTAGTTACATAGTATGAACACTAGTCTGTAGGCTTGCATCCTCATACTTAACTGTTTTTCTGCAACCAAGGACCAATTAATTAATCTATCCTGGAAGCCAAAATACCCTCTCCTATCGTATTAGCACAATCAAGTTTATAGCCTTGACTGCAAAGTTCTAGCTTTTGTGTGACATGGTTCCTTTTCAATCTATGATCTATTTGAAATTCTGGCTAAATAATGGTAGTAATTGAAATGTGTAGTCCAGTACATCACCATGCTTGGGGGAGGTGTGCGTAAATTAAGCAGTTGGTCTTGGCTGCCACATGCGTTCAATGCATGAAGGCGAAGTGAGTGCCGAGATTCAGCCTGGGTATCTCCTATTGTATCGCACCATTCTGGATGGAAGAGTTAAGGGGCAATGTCCCATATTAAATCCACCTGCCTCGTGGATTTTAAACTGTCACAGTAGTTAACCAGACTCAGATTAAAGTTTCCTATGACAATTAATTCAGCGTGTTGATTGACCAATACAATTTCATGGAGATATGTTTTATGGTATTCTACCTTGGTGCTTAAGGATTTTCGAACTGGGTTCAGGTATATACAAAGGACAAGCAGATTTTGATTACGTTTGTTTGGGAATTTAATTGAAATCCCTAAAATCCTTGATTTGTCTGAGTTTACTCTCTCCATTTTATAGTTCATGGAAGATTGACACAGGATATTAAATCCACCAGCTGGTCTTCCTTTATCCGCCCTTATAGTCGCCCAGTCAGCAAGTTTCTTTAAGGCAGACGAGGTCAAAACACATTAAATAATCATTTACGTGACTTAAACCCCATGAAATGCACTTTTTTTCCCCTGAGGTTTATATTGCACAAACTTGACCTGAAGGTATCACAACGCTTTACATGAGCATCAGTTGCATTACAGAAGGACACATTAATTTTTGTTGGGCACGGAGGGATTAAGAGATGTGGCCAGAATCACAGGATGTTGAGCGTCCTTGTCGAGACTTGAATCCAGTTCTCTAGCTTTGAGGTCGACCGCTCTAGCCGCAAGGCCACATCCCCCCCACTTAATTATTGCTGATTACTCTTCTTGGTGAGGGGTTTCAAGTCGCCGTGTAGAGGGTGTTTCAACCATAACTAGCTTTGTCCTAAGGTTGCTGGGAGCAAGGATCATTCTTGCTGCTTTTGGTTGATGATGTTCCTCAGGGTACAGCGCTGGTTACTGTGCTTTCCTGTGATGACCCTTAACTCTTCTGCTGGTGAATAATTAAATCTCATTGGACCAGTACCTCTTAAAATTTCAGAGTGTTGTTGTACTGTGGATGGAATCATGTGGAGTTTTGGAGGCTCTCGACCTCTTCCTAGCTTTTGACCATTATACTGAACAGGAGAGTGCTGTAGATTAGCCATCTTTTTAGTCTTCTATCTTTCAGTTGTGTTTTTGGTACATCTTTTAACAGTATGCTGCATAGTTATGTAATCAGTTTCTCTTCCGTGTTTGTTAGTGATGAGGATATTGATTTCCTGCTCACCTCAGACAGGTGCCTGTCCAAACCCCATTGTCTGCAAACCAGACAACTTCATATTTCAACTGTGAGGCCAAGTAGTAGTGTTCAATATTAAGGGATTGCAGCCCTCTCTCTTTTTTGCACTTTTTAGGGTATTAAGTCTGAGCCCATTTCATTTGCTTCCTCACAAAAAGATGTAAGATTTTATTAATACTCAAATCAAATAAAATCCTTGGGTTATTCGTACTCCAGTGGAAGGTGTACAGACATATCAGCAGCACTATCATTTTCACTGGTGCTAGTCTGCCCATTAATGACCTTGGAAGGGACCACAAATTGACATTTCTTCAAGTTAGTCTATTGTTTGTTCAGGGTTTAATAATGGGTCATTTGTTTTCTGCTATGTCATGGGCATTGCCTACCTCATATCGACTTTTCCTGTTTTACTTTGAGTGCCGACACACATACAGACTTCTCTATCCATTCATCATTATCTTTATTGATATACCCAGTTTTCTTAGATACTCAAGCAAAATATTTTCTGTGTCTAATGAAGTGAACTCATAACTTCCATTTGCCTGTAACCTTCCCACCCTCCATTGTGTGTACCAGTGAATGCAAGTTCTGCCCTATGTTTCTGTGTGTTATAAATCTGCATTGATCTTCATGAACAACGTTTATTATGATGCATCCAAGCCGGCTTGCCAGTATTTTTCTGAGTATTTTGCTGTCAGTGTTCAGTATCAATAAAGGCCTCTAGGTCATACCATTTGTGGGGCTGCCGTCTTGTTCAGGTATCTTTGCCTCTCTCAATATCTCAGGTAGAGATCCTCTCTGCTCTGCTTCCACTGTAACCTCCAGTAATCTATCAGTCCAGTGTGTCCCCATCCTCCTTGTTAAACTCAAATGGGAAACCATCCTCTTCGATGCCCTTCCTGCATTTAGATCATGTTGTAATCTCCATCTCTTGCTACATTCCGGACCCCCCTCCTCTCTGTCCTAATTGGTTCCCCCCTGTCACTGTTTGCCAGTGCCCTCGAGCTGACTGGAACCTGTGGTGGTGTGAAGACGAATAAAGAAGAGTTCTCTACATACCTGCGCTTTGTCTTCATTATAACAGATCACTAATGGCGTCCATATTTGCAGTCCCACAACTACAGACGTTTGCAATTATGTGACTTGTAAGTCTTTCACCTTAAGCTTGCTGATATTTATGCTGTAATATACCCTTTCTGCTCTTTTACTAACATAGTTGTGTACAGAAACCCCCGTTTTGGTAGCCCACATAGTCCACTGGAGATACTCAGGGGAAGTGGGCCTCTGCATCATGGCAGCTCTAAACCTGTTCTCCAGTAATAATCCCCCTCCTTACCATTATCCGGTCCAATGGTGTACTTCAATGTCTGTGATGTCACTTTTCACCATCTTTGGAAAGTCTCTGCTTCTTTCATACAAGTTTCAGTGCTTCTATCTTAGTTGCTTCTCAGTAGGTAGCATGTCTCCTAGGACATAGGATTCAGTGGTGTTTGTTTCCTCTGCTCCCTGGGTTTCCATCAATGACCGTCCATTTTCAGGAAATGCAGAGACTTTTCAGAGTCCTGCGTCAATATCATGTCCTGTTGTACTCTGATATTACCAATTATGCAGACTCTTCCGTTCCTTTGATTGCGAGTGTCAGACGTATCCGTGGCATAATCATTTGCAGGCAGTCATGTGTTTTCTGGTGAAGGGTTCAAGGCCAGGTTATTTCTGTTCTGCTACTTCAGTGCAGTCCCACACCTGCTAATGCATTGTAAAGAAAAGTGGGCAAGTGCACTGTGTGGTTTAAATTTGTCCACCAAATAAACATATCTTTGAGCCCAATACACTCAGACTCTTTTTTTTACATCGTAAAATGTTTTCCTTTGATTTTGCACATGCTGTGTGTAGTATGGGGGACGAAAGCAGTGTGGCATTTTTGTATTTAATGGGGACCAACCTCATTGCCACTTTCTTTGCCTCATTGCATTTTTGCATCCACAGAATGCACTGAAACAGCTTGCAGATCACTGCCCGCAGTGGAGCCCCCAGTGGTGGTGGTGGTGGGGATAAGGGGGCCCCATTTGACCTTTGGACAGGAAAGAACTTGGTAAGGCCTCATGTTTTCAATGTATTCTCTATCCATCCCTCAAGAAAGAGTTCCATTTTGTGGCCCTCTGGTTTCAATGCATGCATTATCCATTCCTCAAGAAAGAGTTCCATATTTTGGTCCTCCACACATTCTAGCAGGCGACAAGTATTGAGTATGTGGAGCGTGTTCCCGTTTCCTGTGCCAAGTGGCGGCTATTGGTTAATTAAATATGGTGGGGCACGATGGCTCCAAACTCACCATAAATGTGGCACTTCTCCACTGAGTCCAAAAGCAGTAATTGAATGACTTACTTCCTACTCACTGGAACGCAAATCCAACCAATCCTGGAGCTGCTCCCATACTGTCTCATTGCTGCTGGCGGTACGGCAAGACTGCAAAAGAACCGATTCAATTGGCTTTGATACCAACAATCTTTACTGGTGGATTAATTCCAGCCTTACGTATGCCACACTAAGGGATCCTCGTCTTATATGCGGGGCTACACTCCTGATACAAGAGCGCGACCTTTGAATCCACATCCCATATAACCGGATTTTGGTACCGGCAAGCCCCTATCATTGATTTATCCTCCTATAGCACGTCCATTTGGTGGGCATCTGTGGACCTTCTGGCAGTATCAATTTACCGGCCCCCAGGACCCAGCTGGCCCTGATTGCGAGGCCCCTCACCAGTCCCTGACTGGTGTTTCTAGGTTGCTCGATATATGTCCTGATGAAGACCCCCCTTTCAAGGAGTTAATTGGCCTACTTCCTAATTGGGGTCGAAACGTCGATACATCTTTCTCACCTGCTGTCATTCTCGTCTTTCTTTAGTTTTAAACATATAGTGTACTAAGGAAGACGTCACTAATCAGTAGGAGTAGGAAGTTTCCGAACAGACTGATTTTGTATTAATTTATATATATTGATTGCATGAATAAATCCTTTGTCTTTCACTTGATCTTCTTCATGAGCACTCTTTTCAATCACTTTTCCTTTCTTTCAGCAACTCTACTAGCAAATCATAATCGTAGAAATGCATTCATGATCCAAATTGTGATGAAAAAAGTACCTTTCTGTCTATCATCAGAATTATTATAAAATTCAACATTTTTGCATCATTTTGAGTCTGTATTTTTTTTTTTAATTGGGTACTATTAATGATGAAAAATCCCATTGGGACCAATTGTTTTCTGTACTATTCCATACCCAGGTTCTTCAGTTTTTTTGTCTGGGTTCCCCCATTGTTGAGTAATGGTCCATACTGTTTTCAGCACGAGACCAGCTCCACGATTGGTTGGATCAGGCTAGCCTAACGCTCATTTTGAAGCTGTGGCCCCATGTCTGCAATCTCCCGGCTGTTTCACAGCCCGGGGATTGCTGGGTCTGCAGTGTGCAAGTCGAGGTGGCCTCAGGTAGCCAGCCGGCCAACCTGACAGTCGCACTGAAAGAGGTGGCAGTAATGCTGCAATAGCAGGATTCAGCCTGCGCCCTGCACTAATGTTGGCAGTTACAAGTTCCATGAGGTGTCACTGTGCATGTTGCCATAAACCCAGAGCATTATTTATGTGTATGGTGCAGTCTTTGTGAGATATAAATTGAACTTGCTGCTAATTCATTGTTTGCCTATTTGATTACCTTTCTTTCCTGAGTTAAACCTCAAAGTATTCCAGAACGCTGGGGGAATTTTTGACACATGAAACTTGGCTAAACTGCTTAATACGTTGTTTCTTCTTTACTTTGTGCTTATTTCTTACTATTGTCTTCTCTCTTCCCATGTACGTTGTCAAAGAACTATCTGTGGCATTTCTGTTTCAGGGGTTGATATCGGGGACACGTGTTCGTCCTCTGTAAATTGCCTCGAAATCTCTAACATGGTGTCCACTTTTGGACGAGTTGAATAGGCTGTTGTATGTTCTGGCCAGACCTCAGAAATTAGGACAACAGCCAAACCTGCATAGCTTCATCCTCAAACTCCTTTAGAGTATTTATAGAGGCATGCCGACCCTTCAGATGGAAAATTCATTTTGGGGAAGAAAGTTGGCCAGCAATGACATGTAATCATTTAGAACTTTGTGGCTGGCTCGCTTCCATCTAGGCCATCAATGGAGCTTAGGTTGATGAGACTCAAATTTAGAGAGCCATACTTTAATAGAAGAAGCCACATTTTGGGAGATCTTTTAACTCTGGACAGAAGATTCCAGCTCGTTACAAATATTTTAGTTTGACACACTTATCCAGATACCCGCTAGGCGTTCTACTGTTTCTGTAAAGGAGAACACTTTTATCACTGAAGAAATTGTCACTCTATCCCACACTCTATATACCAGAAATTGCTGGATTTTTTAGATATTAAAAAAACTGCACATTGACTTTTTTTGCCTTCAGCTGTGCAGTAGAAAGACTTGAGGTATAATGAAGAAAAGCAGGTTAGCTGCCACCAAAGTCATCCTAAAAAAAATAGGTATGTGAATTATCTGACAGGAATTTTCCCTCTGTTGTAAGATGATCACTCTCTTGCAGAATGTGCTGCTCATAAGAGTACATTAGAACCTATGTTGCTCTAGATTGGGTGTTAAAGTGTTTGGTGCATCTCTTATTCAGTCATTATTGTTCATAGTGTAATGATTTGCAGTGGTAAATCTACACTAAGCACACTGATTTTCCACCTGTTATATTTTATGATAGTAAATTAAACTCTAGTTAATTCCCAGCATTTCCAATCCTGTCCTTCAGTAATCACTGATATTATCGGGATCTTCCCCTGCCTTTGCACCCTGAATGTTATTTAGACAAGCTATTTGTTGTTCAGATAAATTAACAGATGTTGTAAATGCTCACGCCAGCCCTGCCTTTTTAAATTGATTGCTTGTTTACAGCAGTGTTGTTTGTTCATTATAGATGACCACCGAGGAAAATATCAGAAGAAAATTCGAAGTAAGACGCAGAACTATCTTACCCGCTATGCCATGGATGGACTACGCACCTTATGCATTGCAAAAAGGGTATGTTTTTGTATCTGTTTGTATTATTTTATCATTCATATTTTATCACTGATAACATAATGGAGCTGCATGTTTGCTCAGCACTACAAAAAGTATGAGACTTCAAGAACTTTCAGTCGTTGGAAGTAGACTTAAGGAAGAACTTGTAGCATTTATTGATGAACTCATCCGGGGCAGCCATGGTCTAGAACCACTGGCAATTCCTCCCAGTACTGCAATCAAATCAAATTGTAGTTTCCAGACTCATGCCAGTGTCGCCAAGATCACACTAGGAATATCCTGAGACTCACCAGGAGTATCCCGCATTGACCTTATGACCCATGTACCCATATGGCAGCTGTGAGAACCTCTTTTTCCAGTAAGAACTGGATAGTGTGTCTGTAATTAGGCCCAGTTGAACCTTTCAACATCCTTCACCCACAGCTCAAATAGACTCCAAGTAAGCCCCTCTGGTTCTGGAGTTGTACCCAGTAGGCCTAGTTAAGCCCAAATCAGTCCACATTAGCTTCCTGCGGGCTAACAGGGTTACCCTTCAGATAGGCTCCAGAGGGTGGGCACCTCGATTTCGACCATAAGGCGCAGTTGAATCTCACATCACACTTTTCACTCACGTTATGGCATATGAATAACCAAATGGGGTTTAGATCAAAACTAAGGAGTGGATCCTTTTGTACCTGAAAACTCCTCTTGCGCAAATTGACTCTGCGCAATTGGATTTAACTCATTGAAAAGGAATTGCCCATATGTGCTCTATTGAAAGAGATTTTGATATACGTCACTGAATTTTACAATAATTACAATGTTGTGACTTGCCGTAGAACTAGTTTTTATTTTTTGCTCTAATGCTCTTTGACCAAGAGGGGCCAAGGTGACAACTCCCTCTCCATGCCACCTCTGTATTCCTGTGCGAAGTGTATCCCTTTCTTTCACATGTCCTCCTTATCCTTCAGAGTAAACATTTTTTATTTTTATTTTACTTTTTATCCTGGACCAGTAGCAACTCCAGGTGAAGGTGAGCCCCTAAGACAGGTGCGGTACAAGGCGGCGGCCAACTGTGGTCGCCATGTTTTTTAATTTTTCCCGGACATTCCGCAACGATAGCGATTGGCTGGCAGGGGTGTGATGGGGTTGCATGGGCGGGTGGCTCGAAGGTCTTGACTGTTTTCACACCCTCCCATCCCTGTAGATTGCCTTTTTGAAGAGGGGGAGCTTCTGTCAGGGAAGGAGTCATGTTTGGACTCAAAGCAGGTGGACAACCTTGGCATCGGAAATAGAAGTGCAGGCGAATTTAGGATGGAATTGGAAGCCTATTGGCTCAAACCAGGGCTGGGGTTACTGTGCAATATAGCGAAGGGCTTGGGAGCCTGCTACAGCGATTTCCAAAGCATCATACAGTACTCTATTACAAGGCCCTGGAGATGTCGGGGATGGTGACTGCGCCAGGGGACAAAGGTATGGCATGGTTGCCCAGGCTCATCTCCTTTTGGGTGCCAGGGGGGGATAACGTCTTTGGGTTAGCTCTGGCATGGTTGTGTTTGGGGGTCCAGATTGCATTCTGGCCCACGTTCCCCTATCTTTAAGGGACAGGTGAGTGCACCTTGTGATGTGAAATGTATTGTTGGGGGATCACGGCCCCCTAGTCATTTGGAATAGTCGATGCCATAGGTGCCTGGGGGTATAGCCACTCCGTACCCTAAATGCACTGTGTTTTTGCCTTCTCCTCAACCCCGGTTTTTAATTATACTTTTTTTTTAAATTCCTCCTGCCCGGTTTCCATTTCTTCCCTCCCACCTGTTCCCCATTCTGTCCTCTGTTGCCTGTCCATCCATTGCGGCCCTTTACAGAAAACACATAATTTTATGTTGTTGGAGGGTCTGAGAGCTTCCATTTGCTTTTAAGCCTCTCTGCATTCTAAAAAGCACCTCTGCCCAACTGGTTTGTTATTTTTTTTTTATTTACCAATTCAAGTGGTGTCTACCATCTTTGATCGGTAAAAAAAACAATGGCACCAGCATCATTCTGTAGGCATGGGCATTCCTGGTGGCACCTGCATGCATACGTTAACACACATATTGTGCCTACAGAATGACACCATATATCGACCTTGTGTGTTTAGTGTAAAATCAAAACCTTGCACACACAGGCACAGACACTACCTTGCAAGATGCAACCTCTTTTGTGTGTGATGTCCAGTCCATGACATCAGTATTAGCCTTGTTTTATGAAAGGCTGAAGGCGTTCTTTTCAGATTTTCTTATTTTTGATGAATGTGGTACATGTTGTCAACTTATCTTTCATGCCCACTCCTACACAATAGCATTGATGCCCAGTGACAGTGTGTTATATATGACATACTTGGCATGGTATTCCTCCAAACCTTTTACCTTCGCAAGTCCTGTTTGCTGAATTCATGTTTGTTGGTGTTAGGACTCTCTGCACTTTACCACTATTAACCATTGCTTGTGCGCTCTCCTTCAAACATGGTAAAATTGACCTATACCTATTTGGCTCATTAATGTACTTGTAAGTCCTTAGTAGATGGTCCTGCATGTACCCAGGGCCTGTAAATTAAATGCTACTAGTGGGCAGCTGCATACATTGTGCCACGCACTAACGTAGCCTTTTAAAACATGTCTCAGGCCTTCCATGTTGTCTACAGTGCAGTTGTAAACTGACATTTCAACCTGACAAAATAACAGGCCTAAACCTTCTTTTTTAATAATTCTAAGTCACCCAAAGGTTGGCCCTAAAGACTCATATGGCTGTGTGCATTGGACTTAACAGAAGGCCGTGTACTTAAGTTTTACATGTCCTGGCAGTGAAAAACTCTCAAGGTAATTTTTCACTGTTTTAAGTCCTATCTCCCATTGACTGACACTGGGTTACCATATTAATTTTAATAAGTGCTAACTTTAGAATGAGAGAAGCTAGAGATATGCTGTTTACACTCTGATCAATTTTAATTTCAAGTGCTCTTTAATGGTAAAGTCAGATTGTAGGTCACAATTATGAAAACGCCAGGTTTAGAAAGTTGATGTTTTCTTAACACAACCATCTGTGCCTTCTGCCAGCGTCCAGGGTCATATGACTGTGAATGGCTCTGCTGTTGGGGTTTGTGTATTGCTTCCAGACAGTAACACATAGGGGGCTTAGCTGTGGACAGGATGGGCCATCCTGGCAGTATGGCTGGGTTGGATCTTTAACCAGCCCCACTTACTCTTCAAAAGTCTTTGCCTCCTCAAATGAGCCTGACACCAGCCTGGCACCAGGCCTGCCCTGCCTTTTATCACCCCTGGACAGTTTGGAGCGTGCCATGGGAAGGAGAAAAATGTTCCAGACCAGATGTGAGGGTAGGACAGAGTCCAGCTACACAAAGGCTGGAGCCAGATATAAACATTGGACCTCCAGAGCCACTCATCAGAACACTCCTGGATCTGTGGATATTACTGAAGAATGACTGCCCTGCTGCCAGAGGATCGCCCTGCTGCTTGAAACTCTGTGTTACTGCCTGTGAAGGAAGATTGGGCCTGCTTGCCTTCATCCCAGGCTACCCTGAGTTACTCCAAGGGTCCGTTGACTGAGTTCCTGTGTGAGCTAGAGGCACACAACAAGCTTCAGAGGCCTCCCTGCGACTGACCAGCTAATCTGCTGCAACTAGACCTGCCTGGACCTGGACTAGACCTATCTGAGCCCTTCTGGAGTGAGTCCATTTCCCCAAGAGGTGTTCCCTGATCCTGGACCCTTAGCTGGCATCAGTGAAAGCCTCCTCCTTGCTTTACTGAAAGTTCCATTAAATCCAGTACGAAACCCAGAACAGCTGACAGCTTCATTGGAACTGATGCAGAGTGACACCAAGCCCTTTAAAGCCTCACCACCCATCTGAAAGCTTCATTATGACTTGCTCCAAGTGACATAAAGCTCCACAAAGCCTCGCTGCATAGCTGATAGCTTCATTGAACAGACGCCGAGCAATGCAAAGCCTCACTGCACAGCTGAGAAATTCATGAGAATCGACCCAGAGCAATGCAAAAGGCTAAGCCTATCAGAGCAACACTGTGCATACCTCGCATCAAGGACATATGGTACAAAATCCCAGTGGGCCAAACTCGGTCCTGTGTCCAGCCTACACTCTATCGCGGTTGGTCTGAACTTGTGACTTTGCCGTGGTCCAGCATGACCAGATACCCACATTTAGCACTCTAACCCCTAGATTCATCAAAGTCCCGTTTTGCGAGTCCTTAATAGCGATTATTAAGGAATCGCTATTAAGGACTTGCAAAACGGAATTCATGTAGAAATTGCATAAAAAAATGCGATTCCTACATCTTCCTTATTTGCGATTAGCAAATTGCTAATCGCAAATAAGGAATAACTCCCCATTCATTCCTATGGGCCATTCCCATGGGCCTAAAGGATGCGATTTCAAGGGTGCCAGGGGTGTCCAAAGGACACCCGGTAGCACCCCTGAAATGCAAATGTACACATGTGTTGCGCACACACATGTCCTTTGGACATGTGTGTGTGTAACATGCAACTTAGAAAAATGCACTGAAGTGCATTTTTCTAAGTTTTCGCTATTTACCACGAAGTTACAAATCGTGGTAAATAGCGGCCAAAAATTGTGAATTCGCAAATTAAAATTGGTTAATGAATTGCATTTAAGGAATCTCAAATAGAGATTCATTAAATGCAATTCCTCGCAAATATGCGATTTCGCAATTAGCGATTTTTGCATTTGGGATGATGAATCCCAAATGCAAAAATTGCGCACGCAAAGGGCCAGATTCTGAGAATCTGGTCCTTTGCGAGCCGATTTCACAATGATGAATCTAGCTGTTAGCTTCTACAGCGTTAAGATTCAATAGCTCCTGTTTTACTGATTTGACTTTTGTTGTTCGGGTATTTTTTTTGCTATAATATTGCTATAATATACTACTGTATTTTTCTAAATTAGTTTTCTAAATTGTTTGTGTGCTGCATAAGTACTTTACACATTGCCTGTAAGTTGAACCGGACTGCTTCTGTGCTCGGCTACCAGATGGTTAAGCACAGGTTCTTTTATTGACTTTTGTGGTGCCCTGACAAAGATTGTGGTTGTTCCCTGAGTGGGGCCTTCAAACCCGCAACCAGTAACCCAATTTCTTACACTGTGATTCAAAATAAAGACCCCTTGCCATTGTCTAATTATTTACACTATAAACCACTCAGTTGCAGATTCGGCCCTTTAGGAAAGTGTCACACTGACCTCAACCTACCAGCTGACAAGAGATTTACCCTGCTCTTTACAGATCAGTTAATAATAATAATAATAATAAATCATTTGTAGAGCGCCTGGCTACACAGAGACTGTGTGTCCCCGCGCTAACTGCTAAATAAAATACAGAGATCAAGAGGCAGCTGTGGAGAAGAAGCTCGGGAGAAGTTACATGTTGGGGAACAGAAGAGTTTTCAGTTTTCCCCGAAATCTCAGTTCAGATGGCTCCATCCGCAAGTGGAGCGGGAGCGCGTTCCAGTGTTTGGAGGCTAATGTACCTGAAGGAACTGCCACCGATTCTGGCTCTGAAGATTCGAGGGAGTTTAAATAGCATCATGCCAGATGATCTTAGGTTCCGGGTAGGGCGGTGTATTGTGAGGAGATTTTTTAAATATTCAGGGCCTTTGTCCTGAGCGATGCGATGAGCATAGCAGAGGGTCTTAAATTTAATTCTCTCCCTAACCGGGAGCCAG
The DNA here is from genome assembly GCF_964261635.1 of Lissotriton helveticus. Taxonomy (NCBI): domain Eukaryota; kingdom Metazoa; phylum Chordata; class Amphibia; order Caudata; family Salamandridae; genus Lissotriton; species Lissotriton helveticus. The sequence continues at coordinate 1,259,598,148 of NC_136069.1, forward strand.
TGAAGTTTGACCAGGGCAGCTTTTGCGGAAACTCTACGTGAGAGTCCGAGCACAAGGCGTGCGGCAGCATTCTGCACACATTGCAGTTGATGTAAGTCCTTTTGACTGAGCCCAATCAGAAGGGCATTCCCATAATCCAAATGGGGAGTCACTAGCGCGTGGACAATTGTTTTTCTGGCTCCGGTAGGAAGGAGATCCAATACTTTTCGAAGAACCCTTAGTATGCCAAAGCACCTTCCCGTTACCCTGTTGACATGGGTCTTGCAAGAGAGATCCGAGTCCAGCATAATGCCTAGGTTTCTTACCGACTCCACAGGAATGGGGGGGTTACCCAATTCGCTAGGCCACCATAAGCGAGACCAAGCTGATGTTGCTCTCCCGATCACCAGTAGTTCAGTCTTTTCGCCATTTAGACGAAGGCAGTTGTTATTCACCCAGACCGCTACTGCAGACATACAATTCGAGAAATTGATGGCATCTTCTCTTCGGTTGGGAGTTAGCTTAAACACCAGCTGGGTGTCGTCAGCGTAGCTGACAATGCCCACCCCGAAACCTTCAACTATGTGAGCCAGGGGTTCCATATAGATGTTAAATAACGTAGGGCTCAAACTAGAGCCCTGTGGAACCCCATGGCTCACCTTCCGAAGGGAGGATCTGAAGGGTGGGCAGTATAGCTGAAAGCTTCTGTCGGCCAGAAAGGAACGCAGCCAGGCAAGTGCTGGACCCGTTACCCCCATGTCCGAAAGACGAGACAGCAGCGTTGAGTGCAGCACGGTGTCAAATGCTGCACTAAGGTCCAATAAGACCAACGCTGCCGTCTCGCCTTCGTCCACTATCTGCCGAAGACGTTCAGTCGAGTATTGAACTGCCGACTCAGTAGAGTAGCCTGCTCTAAATCCCGATTGTGAGGGGTGGAGGAGAGCTTCTGCCTCCAAATACTCCATGAGCTGTCTGTTCGCGATTTTCTCTATTATTTTAGCGCAGAATGGGAGGAGGGAGATGGGGCGGAGATTTTGGAGCTGAGAAATGGGTATGTTGGGCTTTTTCTTTAATGGTATAACTTGCGCAGTTTTCCATACCTCCGGTACGTAGCATTCCTGAAAAGATAGTGTCAACATGTGACTGATATAATCAATTAATATACTTTCCATAACTCCCTTGCACCGGTCCGGTGGACAGGCGTCAGTGGGGGAGCCGGACTGTATACCATTAACAATACCTAAAAGTTCATGTCTGTCAGGAATTTTAAAGCTAGTGAGGGGTGAGTTGTGTGTTAGGATAGTTCTAGTATCCTCACTGTTTTTAAAGAGAATTTTGTTGTCTACAAAGGTGGCATGAATTGTATCCACCTTATCTACAAAGAAATCGGCTATTAGATCACATGTCTCAGTTGAGTATGTGTCTTGGGTCTCAAGTCTCGATGGAATCGTGAGTTCTTTGAGTTATTAACTTTCTCCAAGTTTACCCAGTGTTTTGTTCCCACATTATTCATTCCCCTTAAGCCAGACAATCAATTTAACTAAACGTTTTGCTTTTTTGGTTTTATTTCTCCTGGTCGGTAGCGTATTTTAAGAATTCAGTGCTGTTTTTGTGAAGGAATGTTGTCTATTCTGACTTGTTCGACATAACTAAATTATACTACAACAATCATCTTACCTTCTGAACCATTTGCCATTTCCTCCTCCTAGACTATGCTATCACCAGTTCTCCAACTTGTTCATAGAAACAGAAATACAAAATTCCCTATCTCTGAAACCTTAGACTAATTCCCTATCATGAAATGCTCATCCAGCCTAAACACAACTTAACAATGTATCTCAGACCCATGGTTTAATCGTAGGTAACCCTTTCTTTGAAGAAAGACAAAATTGAAGCCCATTGCTGTTGGTGTTGGAGTTATCAAGTAAGATATTCTACAGCATTGCGGTGCAAAAATATATTGCCATAGACGAGCATCCATCTTAACTGCAGTGCTGCAACACATAGGACCGAATGCACAATGCTGCTGTGTTTTGAATTGGGCCCTCTTCTATCCTCTGACTCCCGCTGCCTTAAAACCTCTGCTAGCTTGAGAGTGACCCACCCAAGTTCTTCGAGCAGATGGTTTATTCAGTTTTAGCTTTTTTTATCCTTTTTTTACATTGATTTCAAATGCAAAAGAAAGACCAGTGCAAAACAGGAAGGGAATACGTCATTTGCAGGCAATTCAGAAAACGGCTCCTGTACTCAATGGATCAACAGATCAGAACAATACTATGAACAGAGTTACAGTGGCGGCAGTTTTATAACAAGGAAGCCAGGAAATCCCAAACCCTCATTAAAGTAATTTCATAATGGGGTCCATATTTTAGGGGCTTATTTTGCACCCCAAAGACCATGTAGACAAGTTCCTCTGTAGGAGCGCAGAAGCCATCGTCCTGGTCCATTCCTCCAGTGGAAGGGGATCTGTTTATCTCCAGTGGTGGGCCAGATCCTTCTTTGCTATCATAAGACCAATGGTTATAAGGATACAGGTGTAAGAAAAGGAGGTATCCCCAACAAGAGTTCCTAAATTGGGATCACTAAATGTTTGGAAAGACAAATATTTAGGAACAAGTGTTTTAAATAAACATGGACTGACAACAGGTGATACTGACAACAAAAGTTACTAACTATGGATAGGCAATGCACTGGAACATATCATAGAAAAGGTGCTTTATTCAACAATATATTTGTTAGGGATCTGGTTTTAAACATTCATTGCCGATCCAACATTGGTTCTCATGATGTGCATTTTATGCTTATTATGCATCACGGTACATTTCAATATAAATATACATTTTTAAAAAATGCAAGAAAATACAAAAAAATATACAAAAAATTATAATGATAATATATATACAAGGGTAAATGTTGTTAATCGCAAAAACATGGCTAAAGGTGATTTAACATTGCTACGCGCGTTTCGGCCATGAGCCTTCATCAAGGAGCCATGATATATGTTCCGAGTGTACCAATATAATGTTGCAACCGCGATGGCGGATGGTAGACTCTAGATATATTTATAGGGTCACTTTAAATAGATGGAGACACTTCAAGGAGGGTCTTATTTAAATAAGACCCTCCTTGAAGTGTCTCCATCTCCCGACTGCTGTCGAGACGCCGCCATATCGGATTCCACCATCGGAGGATATCTTTAACTGAAGTTCAAGCGCTACCTCATTTTCCCCTCTAAACACCGAAGTTAAGAATTACATACCGGTGAAGATAACAGTGGCTGTTTTTTAAGCAATGCTTTTATTTTCCCTCTTCCATCCGGAGCGGATACCTGCCCACATTTGAAATAAACAAACTAAGTCTTATTCATCCTCACTGCAGCCAGAACTTTGCTTTTAGTCACATTTTTTCGGACCTCTTTATATGACACATTGTCGCCATTGCATTCAGCAATCATCACATCACAACTCCATCTGGTTACCTGAGTCTCTGTTGTAGCTGTTTTAACATCCATAGACTACAGGACGGCAACGTATACAAACATCGTCCGACCTCTATTTGCAGTAAACAGCAACCCCAATGTGGTATTACCTGGATTTAAAGTGACCGTATAAATATATCTAGAGTCTACCATCCGCCATCGCGGTTGCAACATTATATTGGTACACTCGGAACATATATCATGGCTCCCTGATGAAGGATCATGGCCGAAACGCACGTAGCAATGTTAAATCACCTTTAGCCATGTTTTTGCGATTAACAACATTTACCCTTGTATATATATTATCATTATAATTTTTTGTATATTTTTTTGTATTTTCTTGAATATTTGTTTTAATGTATATGTATATTGAAATGTACCGTGATGCATAATAAGCATAAAATGCACATCATGAGAACCAATGTTGGATCGGCAATGAATGTTTAAAACCAGATCCCTAACAAATATATTGTTGAATAAAGCACCTGTTCTATGATATGTTCCAGTGCATTGTATCCATAGTTAGTAACTTTTGTTGTCAGTATCACCTGTTGTCAGTCCATGTTTATTTAAAACTCTTGTTCCTAAATATTTGTCTTTCCAAACATATAAGGATACGGGTATCATGGGTCCACCTAGGTGCTCCATAATTTTTGGTATCATCACCTTGAGGTCAAGGAATGACCTCTTACGTACCACGTTCCCCAGCGTTTTACTCACTTTACTTCATTGCCATTTCATGTGCTAATATGTGCTGAGGGGAGAGTTGCATCTCTGGTAGTTAGGCGTCATGTACCATATTTGAGAGGGATTATAGTGCGCCAAGATGCTGAACACCTGCGGTGCCATCCTCGCCTCTATCCAGTCCTAATCTAATGTGCCTAGATCAAGTTCCCACGCCTCTCTCATCTATAGATTTGGGAGTTCCATTTTTCACAGAGCCCCAATGACTAATTTAACTTCAAGAGGACTGAATTCTGATAGTGCCCTCTATCTGCTTCCTTAGCTTTCAGAAGCATGGCGCAGTTGGAGATATCGGAAACATTTAGGTTTTTGCAGGTGGAAGTCTATGACCGGATCTTCTAAGGCCTAATACTGCCAGCTCGCCCAGCGTCTCCCAAAGTTGAGATACCTATTGTGTCCCATTGTCAAAACTCAGACAGTCAACCAATTGGGCAAGCCAAGTGTCTCGCCAAATGGGAGTTGTGGGTTTATTATACCTATATTAGCTTTGAAGATGTCTCATCCCCATGCCCACGGGTTTGTGGACTGGCAGCACACACAGATGAAAACTGGTGCAGTATTTTAGGGACCTCCTCAGCAGTTTGGCAGGGTACATTGGTGGGTCACCCTCCAATTTAAGGAAGTGGGCCCCAGAGTCAACATCCCTGTTGTAGGGTATCGCATTGCCACCGCCTCTCCTGTGCACAGTCTGGCAGAAGTGATATGGAGGGAGGGAAAACAACCACTCTGTCTCTTTCCGACTTAGAAGTATTGTTAATGTAATACATCTATGTTATTTCATTACCACTTTCAGGAAAATGTGGTTTATAAACTTTCTGTGATGACAGCATTAGAAACCTGTGTCATTCATGGGATAAGTATTCGAATTCCGTTTGAAAAATCATTGATTTTATTTCAGTGCATTTTTTTAATACTATCTTTTTGTAAAGGGAAGCGAATGTATATTCGAATGTATTTTTCATCTTTTGGCTTAATCGCTCAGGAACAAATACTAATTCATGTTTTTCTGGCCAAGCCTTTATTCCATGTTTGTTATTTAAATTATGATGTAGTGCCCGTTGTAGTTTATGCATGTTGTTCTCTCCTATAGTGTTTAATGAACGACAGTCAGATAGATAGATAGATAGATAGATAGATAGAAAGATAGAAAAATAGATTGAGAGTATACTGTTCATTTACACTAGGTTATTATTTTACTTGTAGTTGTGCTTTTTTTTTTTTTTTTTTTTTTTAAATGAACGTTACTTTTTTTTGCACAGGTTCTCCACAAAGAAGATTATGCTTGTTGGCTGAAAGGTCATTTGCAGGCCGAGTCATCTATTGAAAACCGCGAAGCCCTGTTGTTCCAGTCGGCCATCAGCCTAGAAACCAATCTGCACCTTCTAGGTGACTGCGTGTGCACGGCAGAAAATATGCGACTGTGTGCTGATCTAACTTCTGTGCTCGTGATTAATAATTAACATGTTTACCTCAATTGCGTTCATTACTCACGACTGTATTTTAGAAGAAGCATGCGAAAGTGGGGAGAACGCACCCAAGTTGTGTGTCAGCTGTAATTTGTATTTACCAAAAGCTGGAAAAAAACGAGTGCTCCATTCAGCAACAACAGAAGCACCCGTCTGTGGCAGGAAAACCGAAGTGTTCCTCTTTGTCATGAAGCATTTGTCCCTGATATTGTCCAATGCTAGCATTTCATGTTTGCTTAGCAGAAAATAACTGCAACAGCAGCATTTTTAATGCTTGACTTATTGTAATTTCTGATTTCCTATTGTTGTGTTCGGTTGCTCGAAAACATGGATGGTTAATTTAAATTCGAGGTTTACGAGCCAGTGTGTAATTAGACAATTATTTGAAAAGTAATCTATGTATGATGTTAGCAAATTGTAAACAGATAAAATGAATTAGCAAATGTTAATCACCCAGCAGCATTAGCAGACGTTTGTATCTGCAGCTTTTCTTAGAAGTGAGGTTCGCTTGAATCTACGGCAAGTCTGATAGTTTACTACAACCGAGAATAAACAATTTCTTTCGGCATTGTGTTTTGGGTCGAGTTTGACCATCGTTATAGTGTTCATGGCGAGCTGTTTTGAGTAGAGACCGTGTTTATGCCGCTGCGCGTCAAATACGTACATTCGTCAGAAAGCCAGGCGTAGCCGCTTAATGACGTAATTTATCACTTACACGTTAAACCTTCAATGGCATTAGAAGGTTGGCTCCTTGTCCCACCATAGTCAGTTATCTTCATTCTGTTTGCTGCCAAAGGACTTTGGGGGCCATCGGGAGACGGGGAGGGGAAGAACCGACCGGACACAGGTGTAAGGTGTGATAAAGGCCGCTTTTATTGGAAAACAGGTGCATCCTGAAAACATACCCCAACCTTGGCCTTTGCCGTACAAAACTAGGCCTAACTAAATATACATATACCTGACCAATCCCCCACCCCCACCCCTAAACAGTTCCCCGACAACATCATAAAAATCCTTATCAGTTACCCAAAACGCCTGCCTCAACTGTTTTAACATCTGCCATATATACACTCCCTCCCCTTCAACCAGTAAAGCTCCTTCCTCCTATCCTACCCCCCCCCATTATAACTAGGGAAAAGCGCCATCCTACATAAAACTCTCCAGCACCTGCTCCAGCGACAACACTTTTCAACCCTAACACAGAAAGCACCTGCAACCAACAAAAACCCCCTTAAATTTCCCAACCTTGGAGAGAAGAAAAGAAAGAACCCCCCCCCCCATCCTAAGGGAGGGCGGGTGGGACAAAATTCTCCGAGCCCCCCGGCTGCTGGCTCCCTGTCCCATGAAATGGTGACCAGTGACCCAAAATGGCCGCTTATTAACCCTCCCAGCCCAAAAGGAGCCCAAAAACCGCCGCCCAGCCCAACCAGCCCAAAGTCCCTTCCTGTGTCCCATTTTATTCCTCCCCTCCCCTTCCTCCCGGTGCCCCAAAATCCCCGGGGGGGCGAGCCTCCATCAGGTCGGCCACCCCCCGCAAAGCCCCATTGGGGCCCATCGGGAGACGGGGAGGGGAAGAACCGACCGGACACAGGTGTAAGGTGTGATAAAGGCCGCTTTTATTGGAAAACAGGTGCATCCTGAAAACATACCCCAACCTTGGCCTTTGCCGTACAAAACTAGGCCTAACTAAATATACATATACCTGACCAATCCCCCCACCCCCACCCCTAAACAGTTCCCCGACAACATCATAAAAATCCTTATCAGTTACCCAAAACGCCTGCCTCAACTGTTTTAACATCTGCCATATATACACTCCCTCCCCTTCAACCAGTAAAGCTCCTTCCTCCTATCCTACCCCCCCCCCATTATAACTAGGGAAAAGCGCCACTCGAAGGCCCCCTACCGCTTTCGACCCCCCCCCTAGGACCCTTGCACCTTCGGATACCTTTGCACCCCTATTGCCCGATCCAATGCTTCCTTCAGTTGTACAATATAGAGCTCCATCCCGTATCTTGACAAATGTACCCCATCCTCCATAAAAAAGTAGACCGCCCCATACTTCAGTTCCGGATGCTCCATTCTACCTACCCCTTCCTTCTCACAAAAAGCCCTCATCTCCCTGTTAATCTTCCTCCTAGTCCTGTCAATAGCCCCTGTTCTCTCCGCTCCCCTCCAACATCTCCTAGGTATAAACTCCGACCAGATGACGTAACACCCTGCCCACTGCCTCTTGATCTCTAGTAAATCCCTCCTCATCTGCTTTACCAGTGCCAGTCCCTTACACTGAACCAGGTCGTTTTCCCCCAGATGAACCACCAAAACATCCGGGCACACCCCTCCCCGCACAACGTTATTCAACATCGGCACCAACTCGTGCCAACGCATGCCCCCTTTACCCCTCCAATGACACCTAAACAAATGCTCATCCAATTCAAGGTTAAGGTTCCTGTATTTTTCCCACTCAGCCTTCTCCGCTCTCTTTACAAAAGAATGGCTCACCACGTATATAGACACTGCTGCCGCTGTAGGCCCCGCCACCGCACCTGGAAAGAAACATATATAAGCAGCAAATCCAAAACCAGCTTAGTCCACCACTACCCCTCGCAACCTGACATACGTCTTATAACAGTCCGATTTCCATCGTCCCAACTGTTTAATTTCCTCCTTCCCCCAACCTTTCCTCGCCGCCCCGATGCGAAACAAAGTCTTTCCGATCCTCACCCATACACCGCAGGGCGTGCCGCAGGACCCATAACAACTGCGCAGCCGTCACTCGTCCCGCCTCTCTCCTGCCAAACACCTCCGCCCCAACCTGCACCCCTCCGTCCGCCAGCCGTCTCCCCCACTCCACCGGACACACCGCCTCTGTTCCCCCAGGACCCAGCAACACCCAAGTACCCCTCCCTCGCTGATCAGTCTTGGAACGTTGAAGCCGCACTGCGACCTCCCTGCCTCGGAACTCCACTTCCCCCCACGTCAGCCCCGCCCGCCCCTTCAAACCCACCAACTCCGACACCCGAAAGACCCCGAAATACATCCACGACATCAATGTGGAAAACCGCACCGTCTCCTCCCGATCTCTGCACACTACCGGTAAACAGCCTACCAGTCCTTCCAGCATCGCCTCTGTAATTGGCCGTCTCCTCCGCACCTGAGCCCCTCTCTCTCTCTCCCAACCCTCCAAAAGACGCCCTCCCAATTCACCCGCCGAGGGGGCATAACCCCACCAAAGCTTGCCCATGAACGCCAAACCTGCCAGTTTACCCGCAATTGTCACTCTCGCCAGACCTTTGTCCATTAACCCCAGCACGAATTGCACCACCTGCTCTTCCCGACGCCACTTGTCCCGCTGCCTTACCGCTCCAAAACGCAGAAACTCCAGCCAGGCCTGTTCGTAACTCCTCCACGTGGACGCTGCCATGGACGACCTCACCAATTGAACGACCCGCGCTCTCCCACCAACCACATCTCCTCCGGCACCTCCGTCTTGACCGCTGCCGCCTCCGTGGCTAGCCCATGGAACCTTTGCCACTGTTGACGAGACAAAGCATCCGCAATGTCATTGTCCACTCCCGGCACATGCTGAGCCCGAAACAAGATATTGTGTTCCAAGCACCTCAACACGAACACGCGCATCAGCTTTAGCACCTGGGGCTCCCTCGCAGACTGCCGGTTCACCACCTGCACCACCGACATATTGTCCACCTTGAACAACACGCGCCTGTGCGCCAACTCACTCGCCCACACTGTCACAGCCACCACCAGCGGGAACAATTCCAAGAAAGCAATGCTTCTCCCCCCCGCCTGCCACTGCTCCGGCCATTGTTCCGCGCACCACCGGCCCGCCCAGTAGAGTCCGAAACCTCCGACTCCCGCTGCATCCGATGACATCGTCACATCCCACTCCCACTCCTCCGGGGGCGCCATGGGAACACCGTTGAATCGTTCCAAAAAGGCCAACCACATGCACAGATCTTCTCTTGCGCCCACCGATAGCCGTACGTGATGGTGAGGCAGCGACTAACCGGACAAGGCCAATCCCAACCGCTGACAAAAGGTCCGCCCCGCTCGCACAACGCGGCACGCGAAATTCAAATGCCCCAGCAACACCTGCACCTCTCGCACCAACACCTTCCGCTTGGCCAACATGCCCTTCACCAAATCCATCATCGCCGACCGCTTGTCCTCCGGTAGGCGTGCTTCCATGGCCGCTGAGTCGAGCTCTATCCCGAGGAACGACAGCACCGTGCTGGGCCCCTGCGTCTTCTCTGGCGCCAAAGGCACCCCCAGGTAATCCATCAGGTCCGTAAAACTGCTCAGCTGCTGCTGGCAGTCCGTCGAACCGGGGCTGCCCACCAGGAAGAAGTCGTCCAGGTAATGCGTAATCGCCTCAGAGCCTGTGCGCCAGGAAAAAGCCCACTGCAAAAAAGAGCTGAAACGCTCAAACAAGGCACACGACACGGAGCACCCCATTGGAAGCGCTCTATCGACAAAAATGAACCCATCCAGCTGGATCCCCAGCAAATGATGATCAGTTGGGTGAACCGGAAGCAACCGAAATGCCGATTTTACATCGCATTTTGCCATGAGCGCCCCCCGACCCGCCGTCGTCACCAACTTCCTCGCAACGTCCACGGACGAGTAGGACACCGATGCCAAATCCGCCGAGATAAAGTCGTTCACCGACGCGCCCTCCGGCCATGAGAGATGTTGAATCAGGCGGAATTGACCTTGCTCTTTCTTTGGGACCACACCAATGGGTGAAATGATCAAATCTCTTAACGGCGCTACCTCGAAAGGTCCCACCATCCTCCCCTCTTTCACTTCCTTGAAGAGCTTCTCCCGGACGATACCCTTGTGTGCGTTCACGGACTTCAGGTTCTCCGCCCATCGAGCGATCCGCGGACCCTCGTGCCCCAACCGGAAACCCTCCCTGAAACCCCGACGCAGCACCGTCGCATCGTCCGCCCGCGGATACACCTCCAAGAAAGGTTCCAGCGGATCCAGCCTAACCGGTGTACGAGCCTTTTCCCATGGTACTCGCCCCCCCCTACCCCCTCCCCTCCCCCTGCCGGGCACGGGAGCCGGGAATTGACCCTGTGAGGGGCCTCCCCAAAACCCCCAGCATCGCGCCTCTGGGTGACGTTTTCCACAAGCGGAGCACTCATGCCGAAAGCGGCACGTCTGCCGGAGACAGGAACCCCTGTTAAAATCCCAGCATGTCCCAACGCCGGGACTGCTCCCGGCTCCCCCCGTCTCCACCCCCCCACGGGTGGGGCGGGCCGAAAAGGGGGGAGGAGCCAGCGGCAAGCCACTGGCCGTGTAGATAGTGCGGCCAAATTTCGCCCCACTCATCGTCTGCTGGTACAGGTCCGCGTCCAACTCCCCCCACTTAGCCTCCGGGTCGGACGCCATGCGCGCCCGGAACTCCTCATCGTAATGCGACCAAGCATTGCCCCCGTAGGTCACTTGCGCCCGCCGCACCACATACATGTATTTAAACAGCGCGACCGCCCTGTCCGGGTACTTCTCACAGTACACGCTCGCATAAATTAAGAAAGCCGCCGACCAATTCTCGATAGTAACCGGCACTTTCGGCCGCCTCGCCAATTCCTGCTCCTCCTCTTTCGACCCTTCCTTGGCCATCAATTCCCGGTGGAGCAACTTCAAAATCTCCACTTACTCCCCCTTCCATATCTTCTCCTTAGTTACCATCGACAAATGCGCCCCCAATGGCTTCGCTACCCCCATGTACGGCAGCTTCTTGACCGGAACCTCGCAGCTCTCCTTCGCCCCGGCGCCTGCCGCCGTCGACCCGCCAGCTGCCACGCCCGTCCCCGAACTTCCCGACGCCGCGCCATCCGCCTCCGTACACACCCCGGCATCCATCACATACCTACCCTTCACCAGTCTCACCTCATCACCACCCACAGCATCCGTCCCCACCGACACTTGGCAACTGCCATCCCTACTTCCACCCGCCTTGCCTCCATGAGGCGCGCCCAAGCCACTCCCCGACCCCGTACTGGTCTTACCTGGCGTCAAGGCTGGCGTCCGCACCGGATCCCGCCGCCTAACCATTTCAGCTGGGGGGGGCCGTCACTCGCGGCACCACTTGCCGGGGGCATTCCTGCAAAACACTGCCAACAACATTACTGACCTCTCCCCCGTCCTCCCGCAGCTCCCCCTCTTCCTCTGACTCCATCTCCGCACTCCCCTCTCCGACAGCAAAAACCCTTCCTGTGGACACCCTGCTTAGACCTGCCTTATCCCTACACTCCGTCATCAAAGTACCTAGGTCCACACTCACTCTCCTTCTACTCTCTTGGTGGTAAGCTGAGTAACCCGTCACATCGTTGCTCCATCCCCGTCCCCCGGCGGCCGGATCGACCCATCGGGAGGGGGGCGTCGGAGAGTTATGGCCCATCCATCGGTCGTCTGTCCACACCAGGTCCCTCGTTGCAGCGCGACCGCCCGTACTAGGCAGAGCCGGCCCATCCACTCAGCGGGGTGGAGCCGCATGCTGCTCACCCGAGCCCCTACCCCACTGCTCCTGCCAAGAGAAAAACGGGGAAGTCCAGCATGCCGGGGCAAAACCCTCTCCGCTACCTCCCCAGCCACCACTCCCCCCCGCCGCAGAATGCCCTCCTCGCCGCGCTGGATGCCCCCCCACCCACTCTCACCCCACCCCCAGCTCCCCGCCCCGCCCTGCCCCTCCCACGCGCCTCCCCTCGAACCCCCACAACCGCCCCATCCCAACGTCTCCCCCCCGCTGCCGCTCCACCTGCCCCGTGACCCCCCCGCCGAGCCCCCTCCCCCATCCACCGTCCGCCCCCAACCCTTGATGCATGCCCGGACCCCCGGTCGGCCCCCCACTGCCACCCCTCGCACCCCCTCCGTGCCGTGCACCCCGCCCCCCGCCCCGTGGGGAGCCCCCCCTACTGGGAGGCACAATGTCGTCATCTGCGGGGTCCTCCCCCCCCAGCTCACTCTCACCTCCATCTCCCTCCTCTTCCCCCCCCCTCCGACTCCTCAATCATGAGTGGCGATTCCCCCCCTGTCACTCCCTGCCCCCCTGCCTCCCCCTCCCCCATTGCCCCACCCCCAGGCCCCACTCCTTCTTCCCCCTCCGTCCCCCTCCGCCCCCTCCACCTGACCATGCACCCCTCCCTCTCCCTCACTCATCGCCTGTCCCCTTCCCACCCCCCCTCCCCTGGTGCAGCGCTTCGCCCCGCGCGCCGCCATTTCCCTACCTGTACCCCCTTCACCTCTCACAACCTCGACATTGGGCACCAGCGCTCCTCCCTGCACCCCCCCGCGCCCCCAGGCCATCCGCGCCTGTCACGAACTTCAAAGGCGCCTTCTTCCGGCCGCCGCGTTGTCGTCCCGGCCCCCCTCCCCTCTTTGCCGCCCCAGCCGCTCTCTGTCCGCCACCGCGCGCTGCTCTTTTCTGTGTTCCCGCCCCCTCCCCCTTGCGCGCACGTGATCTAGGCGGCTCGCAAGCCGCCGCGGCGCCATCTGCAGCGCGCCGCGGTGGCCTTACCCTGAGGTCGCTGCGGAGAAGGTCCGTCCTGCCTGCCTCACCGAGAAGGCGCAGCGCCTCACGAACCCGGGGATCCGACAGCGAGTCTGCCGCCATCTTCCAGGTACCTCGCCGTCAACCCGCCGCTTCCTCGCACCACAGCCCGTCACCTCGCACTGCAAACCGGCACCCAAGTCCTCGCGAACTTCCCCTAGCACCGCCGCTATCTCCAGACGCCCTAACAACCCGATTGCCCTCCACAAAACCGACACTAAAACAATACCAAGCCCAAAACTCTACAAAATTCTCCGAGCCCCCCCGGCTGCTGGGTCACTGTCCCATGAAATGATGACCAGTGACCCAAAATGGCCGCTTATTAACCCTCCCAGCCCAAAAGGAGCCCAAAAACCGCCGCCCAGCCCAACCAGCCCAAAGTCCCTTCCTGTGTCCCATTTTATTCCTCCCCTCCCCTTCCTCCCGGTGCCCCAAAATCCCCGGGGGGGCGAGCCTCCCTCCGGTCGGCCACCCCCCGCAAAGCCCCAATGGAAAGGACAAGGAGAGGAATCAACAGAACACAAACACGACTACCAAAAACATGTTTACTTCCTTCGTGACCCCTGATACAGGCCTGGGTGAGCAAGGGGGATCAAAGTTCAAGCCAGTGGTAATAGCTGCTACCCCCTGATCTTTAAATAGACGTCCATGCTTGTGGAGGATGGCTGTAAAGTCTACCTCTGTACTCAGCCTTCTGACAGTAGCAGTGTTTGCCGTACTCTAGCTCATTGTGAGATGGAGCAGTGGGACACTTGTGACCAAAATCAGAGCAACCAAGTGACATCATTTACATTTTTTTATTTTATATAGTTCGAGCCTGACCCGAAGGTATCAGAGCGCTTTACATGCGCACCAGTTGCAGTAGAGGCGGACACATTTATTTTGTTAAGCACGGGGAGATTAAGGCCCAGATGCATCAAGCAAAAAACAGGTCGCAAAGGGGCAGATTCTCAGAATCTGCCCCTTTGCAACCGGTATTTTTGCATTTGGGATGCATCATCCCAAATGCAAAAATCGCAAATTGAGAATTCGCTAAATCGCGATTATTTGCATTTAAGGAATCTCAAATTGAGATTCCTTAAATGCAAGGCATTAAAGTTAAAAAAATTAGCGATTTCGCTAATAGGGGGCGCAAATTACCATGAGTAATTTGCAAAAACTTTTTTTAACCCCTTCCATGCTTATGACAGAACGGTTCCGTCATGAGCGACGGTTGAGCTGTGCTCATGACAGAACCGTTCCGTCATCGTTCCATTGGCTCAATGGAACGTTCAGCACAGCGCAGGAATCTGCGCCGCGCTGAAGCGGTTAAAGTGCATTTTTTCAAAGTTTCATGTTGCGCACACACATGCCCTAAGGGCATATGTGTGCGCAACATATGTGGACAGATCAATTTCAGGGGTGCAACAGGGTGTCCTTTGGACACCCCTGTACCCTTGAAATCGCAATCTCATTTTGCGAATCGCTAATTGCGATTCGCAATTAAGGAATTTTAGGAAATTGCTATTTTTAAAGTGATTTCTTCTTGCATACCATTTTGCTACTTCTTATTAGCGATTCCTTATTTTTCGCTAATAAGGAATCGCAAAATGGATGCTTGATGCATCTGGGGGTAAGTGATTTGCCCAGAATCACAGCATGTTAAGCATCCCTGCCAAAACTCGAACCCAGTTTCCCAGCTTCGAGGTCGACCGCCCTAGCCGTTAGGCCGCATCAGTTATCAGCTTTAATCACTCTCACCCTTGTGGGCTGGACAGACCTAGTAATCGTATTACCCAAGCAGTTTTTTAGGTTCATCTCTGACATCAAAGACAACCACATGGGTTTCAAGGCAATCGAGAGTCAAATGGAACAGTGGAAGACTCTGAGAAAGATAAAATTATTGTAATGGGAAAATAGCGAGTTGTATTATGTTTATGAGACTTTAACATTTTACCAGCAGGTGAAGGAGAAGGCTCATCCCTTCAAGGAGCCCCTCGTCGCACTGTACCCATTTGGATGCTGGACAAACCAGCAGATATTCCCTCTCCACACAGAGCTCTACACTCCCCCGTCCCTCCTTCCTCTCCCCGTGTAATCTTATGGCTGCGCTTGCACTTCAAATCTTACCCTTCTCTGCAAATCACTCTCCCTACTTCTCTAGCCAGCTTGTGTCCTCTCCTGTATTTTGCACAAGATTGTGAAATCTCCTTTTTTGTGCAACACTCTGGCTTTGTGACTAAGTTTGCAGTTCACTTTCTTTACTTAAGTTTTTACCTAACTAACTCTGATGTAGCATCGATTGTACTACTAAATTTCGAACCTCAGAATTCCATGGTACACAAATATCAGGACAGAATGCTGAGGGACAAAGTATCAAAAGGTTTAGAGAAGTGTAGATTTAGAATTCCTAACTCTGCATCTGTGTACCTTGGCGTGCATATGCGGAGTTAAGCATAGAGAATCTAGACTTACTTACCTCTTGATAATATTTTTTAGGTATTTTGTCTTCAATATTGTATCCTGTTGATATTCTGTGGTCGATATTCAGGGTGCAGAAGTGTAGTATCCTATTCTTATACCTGAAATATTTATTTTAGCTGGTTTATAGGCTGTCCTTTTGGCAATTTTAAACTATGTTTTTGCCACAACGTGATCACAACACAAAAAATGCAGAACTTTATTTCAATGCTTCTATGTTAATCTAATACTTTCAGTCCTACGTAAATAATTACCAAGGAAACTCTGTGCGTTAATACACTTGCATAGCCTATTGTGCCTCAAGGTGGTCTCTTGTTGCATAAGAGGTGTGTAGCCTGACTAGCTGGCCCCTCTCATTGTTTCTCTTGCCATACTACTTTGACTTGTTTCCATTGCTGCCTGAAAGATTTTGTTTTTTATAGCGAGTGCATAGTAAAATCCTTTGTCACACCATTAAAAGATGCAAACAAATATTTGTATGTTAATCTTTGAGTGGCATCACACTTTATATCTGTGATGACTTAAGCAATGAGAATGCAAACACCACAACTGCATTTTTTGCTACCTGTGTTGTCAACTTTTTAAAAACTTTGAGTAGAACAATTTTAACTTCTTGAGGGGATATTCTACATCATTTTTCAGGATTAATTTTTTTTTTTCGCTAGGGATTTTATCCGATATTTTTAATCAGTGTATTAAGTTTTAAAGATGTGTTATCTAGTTCAGTGCCTTGTGTTAATGGGGTATTTTGAACCCGATTAATCGGATGTCTAAAGTGTAGTGCCTTGTGCCTGGTAGGTTTAATTTGTATTATATATGGTTCTAATTTTTGTAAATTATCTCTTCCTCATTATAGAATTAATACAATGCATATATTATTAGCTTTGATTTTAATTTAATGCCACAGATCTTTGAACTCTATTTTTATGACAAGGTTGTGTTAAATGTTATATTTTAATTATAGACCAGGCCTATATTAAGCATGACTATATAGTGATATTTTAAACCAGTTTTTTTTTATTTCACTGTCATTTTAATGTGTTATGTTGGACAGGTGTATTTTGAACTCCTTATGCTATAGCACTAATAAGTTCATTATTGAGTATTTTTGATCAATGCCAGATTACTTGTCCCTCTAGCCAGTCCCCACGACCTCACCAGGATAGCTTTTATTTCTGCTGAAGTCCCGTGAAAGGTTTACACACTTATAAATTTATATTTTCAAGGACACGAAAAGCAATAATTAGCTTGTTACACTTTTGGTCAAACTTCTGTTTGAAAACATGAGATTTATTTAACATTCGGAAAGTGTTTCAATCCTAGCCTTGTTTCTTTAAAGGAGTTATTTGGCAGAACTGATCCACCCAGTTATCCAGGCAGCGATAACATAGTGGCAGATATAAAGACCAACATGTCTTCCTTTTGTTAAAAACATGACTGAGACACGATTTATTCTTAGGCCTGGAGCATCAGGCATGCCAGTATTTACTTTGTTCTGGTCGAATCTGAGCACCATTTGTTACTTGTAGTAGCCTTAGTTTCATAAATATGTTTTGGAGGTGTCTACATATTAATGAGAAATAAGTGTACATGTTTTACCAGAGGGTGTACTGTGAAGTGACTTCAGACTGGAACGAATCTGTGGTCATTTAGGGATTATGTTTTTTTTCTGTCTTCATTCTTTTATTAGTATCCTTGGTAAAGCTTTATAGTATGTGGAGCAGATGAGTCTAGCATATCATCTAATGTCCTTACTGGTTTGTCTCTTTGTAGGAAGCTAGGGAGCTGCTGAGTATTTTCTTGAATTTTCTCCAGCAGAATGTCTGATCTTGGTGACATTAGCACAAAGGCTTATAATGATGCCTCTCGGAGAGTGGGCTATATCTGGAAAGTGGCATCTATATACATCTATCCACTGTACATCCTGCCACTCGGGAGCTCTCCTTGGATGGGCTGTTTGCATTACAATTACCAGTTTAGGATCACATTTCTGTACATCTGTTATACGATAAGTATTCAAGAGGGAAACACAATGTTATCGGCAGGGGTTCATCCAGCTTCAGGATGATCGGTTTCTCCATGAATGTGCCCTCCACATTTCCTTCTTCAGCATATGAAAAAAGGAGAAAACAGCTGTTCTTTTTCTAGTTGCACTTTTGAGATAAAATAAGTACAGCAGCATGTCATGCTTTAAAAAGCTCATCGGGTGTTGGGAATTATTACCCCTGTTACTATTGTATGGATATATTAGGCACAAACCTTTCTCAAAGCCCAAAGTACTTAATTTTAGGGCTGTAATTAGCATATATAACCAGTGTTCACTAATATGTGCGATTTTTCAATCAGGTGCAACTGGTATTGAAGATCGTTTACAAGATGGTGTCCCAGAAACCATAGCACGGCTTCGCCAGGCTGGGCTGCAGATATGGGTTCTGACTGGTGATAAGCAAGAAACAGCCATAAATGTTGGATATTCCTGCAAATTGCTGGAGCATGAGGAAATCATCACATTGAATGCGGAATCACTGGTAAGTTTGTAAGTAGCACAGATCCGTGGTAACATTTTAAAAAACTGCTGTTCATTATACTGTGGCCTGCTAGATATGGGCAGGTTTGTGGTAGACCAAGTAACCATATCCAATGCACCAGACTTGATTTAGACATTGCAGCATTGCATTTCTTATTGTGTGAATATTTCCAGGCTCATAACCAGTCCTACCTCCATGATTTTTAGCTGGTGATTGGTCTGGCTGATGAATGCCAATTTAAGCCTCAAATGCCCGACGCTACCAAGACGTCTTGCTAGTTGTAGCTGATTATATCTCTGAACACCTTTATCCCTTGATCTCCTCTGTGTTTTAGGACTGCTTGTGACGTCTTTCAATTCACCTCCAGTAATAGTCTCCTTTTCCTCTTGTTGATCTCAACCTATCATTACTGCCAGCTCCTGTTATGCTCTTTGTCTTATGAGATCCTCGCTGTGTTCTCTAACTATGTTTTTTCTGACTCTTGCCTTTGCACTCTGACCCCTCACTTTCCTACCCTTTTAGTATGCCAGGACATTTCCGTGGTACAGCCACACACCTAACAACTCTATTTTCTGATATTAATCATATGCTGATGCTCCTGTTGTGCTTTATCACCATACTCTGTACTTCGACTCTACTATGCTCGGATATGCACTGTAGACTTCCAGTGTGTGTGACCTTCCATTGCATTTTCATCTACCTCTTGCCTATTATTTGATCCCCTAACAGACTGGCACCTCTTGAATGTTGCATTGCTTATCTTCACTCTTATTCTTTTTCTTACTACTTGCATGTATGTGGTGCTGTGCTGAGAGCAATGCTACAAGGTGTCCTGTACCTAGATTAGCAAGCAGTACAACAAAACATGAGACAGTAATGGTAGTAGGAAGCTAAACATGATTATCAGCGAGGAATAACACAGCCAAATAATTTCAAGAATGGGCATCAATATGCTAGAATTGTGTCCCATGGGCAGATTGTCCTACCATTAGACATCTTCTTACTATTAAGTGGGATGGAATGAGGTTTTATTGATGGTTCACAAGAGGTGATTTTTGATTTAAACTTCGAAAGTTGACAGGGAGGTGATAGACCTTAGTTCCATAGAGAAGGTCCTTCTGGGCAGCAAAATGATGCAAGTAAGCAAGGTGGCATTCAGTGAGTAGTAGAGAGGTGGGTGTACAGTTTACAAAGTAGGAGCATCCTGAGACATCAGATGAACCAGAAGAGTGCTGTGCCTAACAAATGCAAACACAAGGAGATGATGGACGGAGCGCTGAAACTTTTCAGACACTCACCCCCAGTCACAGATATGGGTTAAATCCATCATCGTTCTTTAGCTCACTTCGCCACCCCAGTTCAGACTAAACTATATGCAAACCAGTCTTGACCCTGTGCCTCATGGGAAGAGTCCAGCCTGAACTGCCAAGCCATGTCTTCCCTGGACCAGAAACAAGGCTCCTGGGACTGGTTTCGGGCTAACAGCCCTCATTAGCCAGGCTAGCTTGAATCCAATGGCAAAGTGAGCAAGAGACCCACGCCTAGGCATACCCTGCCAACTTATGGCAAACACAAGGAGATGATGGACAGAGCGCTGAAACTTTTCAAACACTCACCCCCAGTCACGGATTGGGGTTGAATCATCATTGTTCTTTAGCTCACTTCACCACCCCAGTTCAGACACAACTATATGCAAATCAGTCTTGACCCTGTGCCTCATGGGAACAGTCCAGCCCGAACTGCCAAGCCGTGTCTTCCCTGGACCGGAAACAAGCATCCTGGGACCAGTTTCAGGCTAACAGCCCTCATCAATCAAGCTAGCTTGAATCCAGTGGCAAAGTGACCAAGGGACCCACGCCTGGGCATACCCCGCCAACTTAGGGCGAACAAAGCAAAGACAGGGAGATAATGGACGGAGTGCTGAAACCTTTCAGACACTCACCCCCAGTCACGGATCTGGGTTAAGCCCATCATCGTTCTTTAGCTCACTTCGCCACCCCTGTTCAGACACAACTATATGCAATCAGTCTTGACCCTGTGCCTCATGGGAACAGTCCAGCCCGAACTGCCAAGCCATGTCTTCCCTGGACCATAACCAAGCATCCTGGGACCGGTTTCGGGCTAACAGCCCTCATCAGCCAGGCTAACAAATGGACAGAGATAGTCAAATGTATAATGTTGGAATCAGTTCTTTCAAACATAGTAGGGTAATTTGAGGATATGGAAGAAGCAAAGTGATGGTCATAATGGACAGTAATGCAGACAGTCGAAATGTGAATGGGAGCTGTTGTGGCAGAGTTAAACTTGTCAGATGCTGGATTGTAGAAGATTTCAGTGGTTGTGCAGAAGAAAAGGTTAAGTCTGTTGAAGTTTAGCCATAGATTCAGGGTAATAATTGGAGATGTGTGATGACTGTTTTTGAAGAAAATAATGGAGCATACTAAGGTATTTTTATGTGTTGCTTTTTTACGATTAGGCACAGGAAGTGTTCGTCAAGCAGACAATAGAATGAGTTTATAGCAGAAGTGGTGTGGCTAAAGATGCAATTGAGTGCTATTCCCATAAATCACCAATTCTTATCCAGAAAAGTTATTCTGGTCATGGCTGACAAGCTGTAAAAAATCTCTTCTTTCTCAGCTTTGATACCAAGAAAAGACAGCAGTAGTAGGGTTCTGCTAGGTGACAGAGATTGCCGTGCAGGGCTCTCCAACAAAGCCCAGTTTTGCGTACTTCTTAAGTGAAGGCAAAGGTTTATTGATGTTTACCCCTGTCCTAGTGCAGAAATGAATTAAGTACAATAAATCTAAATGGAAGAAGAGGTTTTCGTGAAATTGTCATCTCCTTGAGACAAGCAAAAGTAGGTGCAGCCTGTGCCTGGTGCATTTTGCCTGTACATATTCATCTATGAATATTATTGAATGCTTTATTGATTTCACTTCTGAGTTTTAAAGGAGATTCTCACTGATGACATACAGATTATATTAAGATTGTGGTCATGCTAACAGAGCTTCGCAATGACCTCAATATACGACTGGGGCTCAATAATGCCACCATTCTGATTATAAGATATGTCTCTCCACTAAGTATTAGAAATTCCCGCTACAACTCTGTAACTGAAGCTCCGCTTCCTGACTGATGACATAGAGGATCCCATACATAGCCCCCTCCCGCCCAACACACATGACTGGCATAATAAAGAAAGTCTGTCATACCTCTCACCACAAGATGGAGGACAATAACTCCAGTCCTCCTGGCAGCCCTCCTTGTCTCTAACTGATATAATGTGTGTCACCATACGTTATCAACCAATTCACTACCTTATCCCTCATATTCAGCTGGAGAGCAATAGGATCTATGAAAGGACCTATGGAACCTTGCTGGCAAGCGAAGGGAACAAATAGCAGTTACTCTAACTATCATTTAATACTAACCAGACAAGCTTACGAATAATGGAGAGATCTGCCACACTCCGCCGGTTACCATAGTACTCTTAACATAATCCACCCTTGCAGTTCCCAAATATTCACATACCCTGACTACCAGTATCCTATAATGTCAGTGATAAACGAATGAATATAAAGCTGGGCATCTTCTTACTTGATGTCTCATAATGGCACTCATATCAAAGAGGTCTGTAACAGAGTCTATCCATGCACATCTCGGATTGTATTCCTTCTTACCTTCTGGCATTTCATAACATTCCAGATTAGACAAACTATTGCCACAGCCTTCATCGGTCTTGAATCGAGAAAATAAAACAAGAATTAGCAACACATTAAAGGGACCTTCAAAGCAAATTAGATCCGCCAGCACACAGCACACGACATACTATAACAACTCTATCTCGCATTACCTCATCTGCCACACCTAGAAGTGCATTATATCACAAAGGGGAGAAGGAAAAGTCTGTGACCCTCTCAACTTCCTTGCTTTCAACATCAAAAAATCAATTAAGGGGGAAAGGATCACTTGTCCACCTAGAAGTTCCCCATAGCATGATAACCGCACCCCTCTGGATAGCTCCCATAACATAGAAGCACTTCCCACATAGGCGTCAGCAAAGACAACACACTTCAACTACACACTCCACCAAGTATAGCATGCTTTCCGCATGGATATGGGCTTCAAGTGCTACACAGAGGGGTAGTAAGCACTATTCACACAACACAATAAAGTACAGTATTGCTGGGATATTGTGAGCAATAGCTCTCGCAGTTGGGAGACGTGCTTTCATCCTCCATTTTCTTACAGAGTATTAATATTTGTCTTTTGTTTCAGGATGCCTGTTCTGCTTTGATTGAACAGTGTCTGCACTATGTGCAGTCCAAGTTTCCAGGTGTATCAAAACAAGCAACTAAACACGTGCAATGCAGTTTTGCCTCTCGCCTTCAACGCTTGTCTCCATCTTCAAATCAAGCGAGTCTGAGTTTAGTGATTGATGGAAAAACGCTTGCCTACGCGCTGGACAGAAGTTTGGAGGATTCGTTCCTGTCACTTGCCAGGAAGTGCCGGTCTGTGCTCTGCTGTCGTTCTACTCCACTCCAGAAGAGCATGGTGGTGAAGCTGATCCGCAGCAAGCTGAAGGCGATGACCTTGGCAATAGGCAAGTCGGTCAATTACATCTGGATGTCTTATTCTGTCTGACAACTTAGTGGCATGAGAGTTGGCATATTAACCAGACCTCCAAGTCCTGAATATTGTTCTCTTCTCATTATGTAGGTTGTGTTATTTTCGAAGGACACTTCTTTTTGTTCCATCGAAGCCCACACTGGGTGAGGAAGCATTTAGCATGCATAGGTTTTTTCGTGAGTTGTGTCTGTCTTTGTGCTGAGTAGTTCACCAGGCTAATAATAGTAGATGACAGCGTCACACCCCTTCATGTCACCTCACATTTTTATGGCATGTGTGTGCATTAATTTTGGGTTTATTCACAAAAAATGGTGGTATGTTCATCTGTAGTGTCCAGTTCAACTATTGCAATATTAGAATGTGCCTGAAATTCCCCATAAAAATATATGTTTTTTTGTTTATGATTTGAAAAGTATGCATGGTTCAGCATGGAATGAATCTCGAGGTATCACGCACTGGCAGACATAAATACACAAAAGCATCACTCCTTCACAATCCATCCATTTCTCAACCAGTTGACACACGTTTCTTCCATTCTAATGGTCAAGTCATTGCAAGTTTACTGATTCTTTCCAGTTACACTGCAGGTTTTACATAGTTAAAGTCATCTTTATGAAAGTAATTTTTACATTTTGTAACAATTCAAACAGGGATGTTGTTGCTTGAAAATGAAATATCTTGAAAAAACAAGAGGCGTTTTTGCAGAACAGAAACAGTTTGTTTAATTAAACAATTCGGCCTGAGTACTGTCTCAATTTACAATCAGGCTAACACAGACATTGAATGTAATAAAATGTTTCCCGTGATCCTTTTTTGTAAGGAATTTGTACCCCTGTCTTTGGAGCCATAAATTAAGGTTTTGGATGAGGAATCCAGGTGGGCCTCGACCTTGTGTGGACACAATGCAGCCAGTGGGCAACGTGTTCAGATGTCCGGCACAGGGATCGTGTGATCACTACGTGCAATGTGTGTGCTGTGTCTTGATTGGTTAAGTGTTCCTAACTTAAATTGGCATCTGACTTTATGGTGCTTTGGGAACGCACATACCCCTCCGGCAATGTGTTCTTTATTGGGGCCTATCGCTCTGGACCATTGTGGTGTCACGGCGCCTATCTGTGGGAACAATCTGGGATTTTCTTTTTGCACATTTGTATTCTGGCTGTGTGGTACCCCACCTGTGACCTGTCAATAAGTAACCTCGGGCCTGGGCATCGGGGCCTTCCTAACCATGTATTTCTGAGTTGGGGTTGATGCGGAGTTCACAACGGGCACATTTGTCGTTAAAGATGAGAGTTCATATTTATACATGAATGTTTCGTTATTTATATTGACGTCGCCTTTCTCAATATTAACAATGTTGCATCGAAAATCTACCCTGTTCTATTATTTATGTACAGTGGAACTGACAAACAAAAATATTAATGATCGTTTAGATGTAAATTCTTAAGTGGAGGTGATCTGGGATATCTGTTATATGAATCTATGTTTAGAAAACATTACAAATGATAGAAAGTGGGATATTTTAAAAAAGAGCGCATATTTCTAAGCACTGAATGCCCACACAGTTTCATATGTCCCATACTTCAGCCCCTTACATTGCTATGGAAATACACTGGGATTTTATAAATCTTCAATAGTGGCCTGAGATAGCCACCTCCCACTGGCTGCAGAAGGCTACATTATGAACCAATTACACTTAACAGTTTTGCTCTGCACAAGGCGATGTTGAGCACCCAAGACCCAGAGGTAGAGAAGGTAACCCCCAGATAGAAAAAAGTGCCTGTGCTACTCAGGTGATTGGTTCCAATAGAGTGGATGGCGAGCCGTTTGTGTTTTGGGACGCACACCATAATGTGTGATTTTATGAAGTTAGTGCGTAAATCTAGAGTGGCTATGAAGTCCACAAATGCAAGCACCAGGAGACGTATTCCCCTTCGGTGTGCATGCCATAAGCACTGTGTCATTCGCATACAAGAGAGTAGGTAACGGCATACCTTTGATTTTGGGTACATCCCGTGTAACAGTGTGTAAAAATGGGTGAAGTTCATTGATAATTAAGATAAATAAAAGAGAGACCAAGATGCACCCTTGTCTCACCCCTGATGCATATTTATATCCCTGGATACCTCCTCTTGTCCGCTGATCCTGATTCTTGCCTTCATGTTCAGTGTGTAAGTATGCAAAAAAGTGCACTAAAACTTAATTCATCTCATGCAAGATAAGCATATGCCAAAGCTTGCTACTCTTAACACAATCGAATGCTGAGGATAGGTCCATAACTGCCAGATAAAGAGAGGGTTGCTTGCCAAGAGTGTATTTCCCGAGTGTAAATTCAGATTTAGACACTGCTCCGATTGTTCCCAGTTTGTTTCCAAACCATACTGATGTGAATATAGGACCAACTCTGCTTGAATCTATTCCTTGATTCTGTTGTGTAAAACCCTCCCCAGGATTTTAAATGTGTTACGCCCAAAGAGATCGATCTATAAGAACCAGGATGGGATCGATCACCTTTTTAAAAAATAGGTACTATGATAGATGTGGACCAAGACAAAGGCAGCAGGAGTTAGCCAGATTATTAAAAAGTTTGTTAACAAAGGTGCCCAAACATCAGTGTTACATTTTATGTGATCAATTGGGACAACGTTGTGGTTCGGGACCTTACCACTAACTCTTAGGTTAATTGCATCCTCTACTTCACCTAGGATTACCATTTCAATTTTAGGGAGCTAGAACTTGATGGAATGGCGACTAGACAGCAACAAAAATAGCTTTTTATTCACTGTAAATTAAACCTTCTCTACTTGTTGGATACCACAACTTGCATGGATTCATCTTTAATCAGACAGAAGTGATAACATATTATAAATCAACTAAATAAATTAGGATTGCCTTTGTCTACCTAATATACCTCATTTAGCAGTTGTCGATTTTAAAAATCAAGATGGCATTCAGTATCAATCCTATAATGTCCAATAGTGTGCAGATTTTTTTGTACCTTCCTAATGCCCTCATTATGGTAGATATTTGCGTTAGAATGCTTATATGCTTCATAGTTGACATTTTTTCCATATCCACATTAATCCCGAAATTCTCTTTCTAATGGGCACCAATCCTTCTGCTTCAGTGCATCATTATCAAGTATCATCGAAAATACTACTTAGCAGTTCTGTTGAAACAAATGTTTTCCTTTTCCCAAAAGTATCTCATTCTTTAGTTCCTTAATTAGTTCTCTTTACAGATATTTCATTTGTGTTTTACCTATAGAAGCCGGTTGTTGTCTTGACTTGCTTTGGATTTGATTTTGTGGCTCCTGAGGCTTTATTACATGCAGGGCGAACTATCCATGTTTGCACCACAGCGGACCTTCAAACTTGTGCACTGTACGCAAACAGGGAAAGTACATCCCAATATGATGAATGCGCTGCCCTCAAGGCAGCGACTAACTTGCGTGTGGGCACTGCATTCAGGTTAAATATGGGCCAGCTGCTTCTAAGCCACTCTGTGTTTCACTGTACTGGCGGCAACCCACCTGCACTTTTAAGAGGGGAAAGAGTTCCCCTTTCAGACAGGTGCGGTGAGTGACTGCACCCGCCTGCCTGGGGGTATCACCTCCAGAAGACTGCAATTATTGGGTGCACTGACATTGGGGCACCTTTTTGTGGTGCACTGTCAGTGTGCCTTCTGACAGCTTCTTTGCCATTACGCCCATGTCCATAATACATCGTGGGCGCTGAGGTAAAGAGATTCTCTTTTGTATGGGCCCACACCCCCATGCAAATGAGGGAAGGGATATCACTGGTACTACATGTGTGCCAGCGCTATCTGTATTACAGAAAGGGTCGCACAAGCATCTGCTGCCTCTTCTGTAATACCACCGTGCCCCAGGGGTGCACACAGCAGGCACACATTCCCGTTGCGCCACCCAGGGCACTTTCTATAATACAGCCCATGGTATCCCCTTTGCTATCTCTGCGCAGACACAGATCGCCTACCGCTGTCCATCACATTTTTCTGCTCTCTTAGGTATCATCTGGGACTAGCCAAATCATTGATGATTTGTGCTAGAGCTTTGTCACTTTTCAAACTTGTTTATTAACAAGTTTTTCTTGGTACTTCAAAACGTTTGTGATCAGTGAAATCGGTGGTGCAGCCTCATGGGGAGACGTGCCATTTTTATTACAATTAACAATGTGGCATTTTCACCCTTACTCTAGCTGTTCAGTTATCCAGCTAATCTTTCACAAAATGCTCAATGTGTGTCCTTCCATAGCTATCCAGTATAACCACCAACATAAATTAAGTCTTTGGGTCTTCTGCACTCTCCACTCTTTGCTCTACCATTTTATATTTGGTCCTCTCTTTTTCGTTTTATTGTCAACTTCCTGCTTGCCTTTTCCTATATTTTCATTTTTCTGTACTTCTATTCTGAATTCATTCTGTTACGTCTAACACTACTGAAACTACCATCCCTTCTGATATGCATTTATTGTGCTGCATTGCGTACACTTGTCTGCAGTAGAACTATCCTCTACCTTAGATATCTGAGCAGTTGTCTCTGAAATGTTACTTTATCCTTGCGACTCAGTTTTCTAATTTGCATACTTGTCTGCCATACATTGTAGGGATACCTGTGGTGGTTTTCCATTGCCCATTCTGTCAAGTGTTACTCCCATTGACTTCTGTCCCGTATATGACTTCAGCTCATCAACTCTCTCAGCGCATCTGCTTGTTTGCTCCACTCGTGGCTGGTCCTGCAAATCAGTAGTGGGGTGGAGGGCGCTGGGGGGAATAAAAAAAAAAATCATTTACCTGTTGGCTAATCGGCTAGCTGGCCCGCCTCCCCTTCTCTTCAGTCCTCTTCCTGGCTTCTGCTTGAACAGGAAGCAGGATAGGCTCCCCTGAGGCAATCACAATGCTGCAATGCAGTGTTGTGATTGGTAAGCATCCCGGTTCCCCAAAGCCAATCACAACACTACAATGCAGCGTTGTGATTGGTCTGAGTGCCATTGGTCTGAGCGCCATAGTTTGGCACTCAGATGGGGAATGGAAGCCTGGGCATGTTCTGCAGCCTGGGTGCAGGCCATGCTAGGTGCACATGAATGTTTGGCAGGTCCCAGAGAGCAGGCAAAATATCCAAATATTCAGGCACACTTATGATGGTACCAATTCCTATCCTCTGCACATGCTCAAGTCAAGTGTGATTTTTTTTTTTAAACAGATCAGCGTATAAAGAAAATTAAAAGAGTGATCCATTTGCTTTTTCTTTATTCTTTTAATCCACAATGCCCAACCAACACGTATTTCGTCGAGAGGGGTTGACGCCATGACTTCTTCAGAGCTGTCAGGCTCCTTAGTTCCTAGTTTACATATCCTCTCTGCCGATTCTATTTCCGACCCGGCTGGTCATTAAGTATAAAGATTTCTACTGTGTCCAGGGATTCACTACAATATTGCTTAAAGTAAACTCTTTTAATAAGGATCGGTGTTAACCCCGTAATGGGTCGATTTCCAGTTTGAGAATTGCCGCTATTGAAATTCCATTCCAAGACTGTCTTTAGCGAGTGCGCTGTTTTTCAGTATCCCGTGTCCAGAGTTTGCGTACTCAAAAGCAGTCAAAAGCAGATGTCATTCACAGATCAATACAGCGTGTGTCTATGGTGACTAGGGTTTCAGTCATTACTCAAAGTCATGTAACAAGTGTGCCCTAATGCACCCTAAGGTGATCCTAGAATGAGAGGTGAAGCTCTACATCGCCGAACATAAAGGAGGTCATAATAAAAGAATAAGTCCTGCTCCAAGTCTCAGTGCAACCAGCAGTCTCAAGGCTGTTCCTGTGAAAAGTTGACCTTCTGTTTGATGTTTTCAGTTAAGTACAAGTCGAAAATCCACCTTAAGTGCAAGGAAGCTAAGCTGAACTTCAAGCCATCCCACCCATTGAACTCTGCAGCATGGTAAACGGGTGTCAACATATGGATATCTGGCACGCAGCAGATCATGGAATGCCCCTAATTCCCAGCGCCGTCTTCTATCCTGCAGCACATAGCGGCCTTCAAAACTCCATGTTGCAAGTATTTCAGTCTCAGCTGGTTCCCTCTGGTGTGCCTTCAAATCCCACAGTGTCACAAAAATCACCAGTTAAACTTCTGCTGATGGGCTGTCTCCTGACACAACTGACCAGGCCTGGACTGATGCCTGTTGAGACCTCTACCTGCCCCAATGTCCATGCCGGTTCCTTCCATGCTAGATTGGACACCGGCTCCATTGGCGCTAGTTTTAGATCTAGGACCACTGTTGGTTCTCCCATTCTCAACTGTTGTAGACCCGATGCAGGTCTATTTTGTTCTACGAGATTACAAAAGCACAGCCAGTTCTTATGCAACCAGACTCTAATCCTCTATTCTAGTAGTACCAAAGGCTTGAGGTTCTAATTGAGGTAAAGACCTACTTTTTCTAGTGATACTGTTGATGATAAGGCGGCAGAAAGTTTACTACCCTCTCATTACTTTAATGAACTTATATTTGAACCTACAAAATGCCACTG
The DNA here is from genome assembly GCF_964261635.1 of Lissotriton helveticus. Lineage (NCBI taxonomy): Eukaryota > Metazoa > Chordata > Amphibia > Caudata > Salamandridae > Lissotriton > Lissotriton helveticus. The sequence goes on from NC_136069.1 coordinate 1,259,627,555, forward strand.
GGCTAATTACATCTGCTGAGAAAAAACTATTCGTCCCACCGATGCCCACAGTAGCAGAAAATGCCACTTTTGAAGGGCAGCAGAAGTCCTAAACTTACAATTGCCTTCCATGGAGACCAATCCAAATTTACCAACTGAAATTCTCCAGTCTGTGCCAGTAGTATCCCGACCACTCTTTTCATTGATGAGGGCCTGGGCTGAGCCATGTTCTGGACTTCCAGTTAGTTGACCTGTGGCTGGGCGGCATAGACCACCCCCTGGTGATGTGGATTTACTGGCTCAACACCATGCACCTAAATCCTTGTAGTTCAGGCTTCAATTAATACGGGCAACTAGAATTATTTTCCTTCCACTGCTCTGGATTGGGAGTCAAGTTCTCCTCAGCTAGCTTGGCCCCCAGATATCTCAGTGCAGCTTTTATTTCAGGTAGGTACATTCATGCTTTGTGGGGCATGGCTAGCAAGATATTGACTGTCATTCCAGATGACTGCTTGGCCCTGTTGGCCCAAACAATACAAGATAGCATGGACATGGCTAAATATGTTCTGTGTGCTAGCATGGACACAACAACTTGCATAGGGAGAGCTGTTGGCACCATTGTCATGCTTAGAAGGCACGTCTGGATGAGATCATCCAGGTTTTCGGGAGATATGCAAGGGTCCATGACAGATATTCATCTTTATTGGTCCTGGTTCGTGAGAAGGCTGATTTGGTGCTCCAAGGGTTTAACAGTAGCTGAGCCAGAGCATGATCTTTTTTGGCCTATTATATCATGCCAAGACGCTTCACCAATGGTGCTTAAAATTCTGAGGCTAGTCAGAGGCCTGGCTTACAGACAATGCCAGCCCTCTCAACAAGTATTACATCAACATCCTTACAAAGCAGAGGATGCAGCAGTGGCCAAGGACACTCGCATCAGCATGGACAGCAGTGCTCCAACTCTTCCTTCCCTGCTGAACCTCAGAACCAGCTAGTAGGAGGCAGTATACATTATTTTCTCCCCAGCTGGAGATCCTTCACTCCAGACAGGTTGATCTTGCAGATTAATAAAGGAGCAAAACCCTTTTTTCATCTCCGCCCTGTGCCATCTTCTTCCCACATCAGAGCAACTTTCAGAGGATCACTTTGCAATCATGATGCAAGAAGTCATGCTACTCATGTACAAGGGTGCCTTCAGCCGGGTGATGGATTTGGAGAGAGGAGAGGGGTGCTCACTACTTCCTTGTGCCAAAGAAAGATGAAGACCTCTGGCCTGTATTGGCGTTTGTGAGGAAAGAGATTCCAAATGCTCACTCTGTCTCAGATTCTGTCCATTCTAACACTAGGAGACTTAATGGTGTTCCAGGACGTGCAGAACATGAATCTTCATTTACTCATCCTGAAGTCACACAGGTGTTCTTTGTGGGTCTCAATGGGTGGAAATACTTTTTAATTTTCTCTGCTTCCCTTCAAGCTTGACTCAGCCCTTCAGGTGTTTGCAAAAGTGATGGCAGTGGTTGCTGCCCAATGTTGGAGGTCGGAAATACATGTATTCCTGTACCTCAACGACTGGCTGCTCAAGGCAGGCCCCCCATTTGTAAGCCACCTCTTGATAATGGTCTGATATCTTTGGAGTTTTCAATCAACGAGCCATTGTTCCACCTGTGCCCCATGCAGAGGGTGCCCTTCACTGGTGCTGTCCTGGGCATGATGGGGTTCAAGGCCCTATCCATCACTGCAGCGAGTCAGGCCATTCAGAATATTATTCTGATGTTTTGGGCCCAGTCCTAGGTCTTGAGGAGGATGTCTCTGAGGCTTCTTGATCTCCAAGCCTTGTGCATCCTCCTCTCCCTGAACACCAAGTGGCATATGCAGATCCTGCAGAGGAACCTCAGGTTTCAACGGGCCCAACATCAGGACCACGTTTTAAATTTCATCAAACCCTCACAGGAGATGGCTCAGGATCTTCTTTGGTGGCAGACCAATGCCAGTGTGACCTGTGACAGGCCACTTTGTCTTCCTCCAATGTACTTCATTGTTATCACATCTGCCCCACACCAACCTTTCGGAGCTTTGGGCAATCCATCTCACTTTCAAAGCCTTCCTGCCTCCCATCAATGGGAGACTGGTGCAGGTCCTCATAGACAACACATTTGCCGTGTGGTGCTGCTACAAGTAGGGCAGAGTTTGGTCCAGTTCCTGTGCCAAATAGTCCTATGCCTATGGAACTAGCTGGATCGAAATAACATCTTTCTGGGAGGCAACCTTCTGGCAGGATCTCTGAAAGCCCGACCAGGCAAGCAGATTTCGGGGTTCACCTTTCCAACCTTATTGTCCATTGCGCACTCGGCAACTCTAACAACATAATTCTGGGCGACCTCAAACTAAGATGGAACGAAACAAAAAACCTGCTCATTCAAACCCTAAACAACCTACAACTAGAAAGCAATCTGACCCAACACTGCTCAGAAGAAACTCATCATAGAGGAGCAATCCTCGACGCAATTATAGCCGAAAGCAATGCAGTCTCCATCGACCACATCCTCCCCGTTGACTGGTTCTTTTTCACATCAACCATGCGATCTTGTCCAGTCTAATCCCCAAGCAAGACCCCCCCAAATGGGTCAGGAACACAGCCCTGATCCCTCGAGCTGACCTAGAAGAAATAATTAGTTTGCTGCTTCCCAACACCACTGACCACCTCTCAACTACTGAACTCACCTCTCTCTACAACTCCAATTTGACTCACATGCTGGATCACCTTGCCCCCATGAAACTAAAAAAATCCAGGAACATTCCCTCCAGATCATGGTTCTCCTCTGACATCAATGATGAAAGAAGACAGCTAAGAGCCGCAGAAAGAATCTGGAGGACCAATCCAGCCCTCCATCGTGATCAACTCCAAGTAGCCCGCAGGATGTACAAAAAGCACATTAAGAACAAAAAGACAGCTTTCTTCTGCTCTGAGCTAGATACCGCAAAAAACGTCCCAAAGAGCTTTTCAATATGATCAGGAATCAAACCTCTAAACCTATACCCTCCTCAACACAAGCATCCAAAGAACGATGCAACAACTTCGCCATCTTTTTTAATGACAAAATCTCCAAGCTAGATCTCTCACTTGGCTCAAATCTCATCCCCTTCACCGAGATCAAATCGACCAAAACTCTTGTTAGCACCTCCTTGAACCCCCCAAAACATTGGTCCTCCTTCATTCCCATCCAGGAAGCAGAGATAGTCAAACTAATATCCAGTGCTAAACCCGCATCCCACCCCTTGGATCAGCTGCCCCCTCAGCTGGCCAAAGACCTGAAACTCGTCCTAGCCCCGCTTTGGTGCAGGATCATTAATAGCTCACTGAACTCTTGAATCGTACCTGACTGCCTCAAAGTAGGCCAAGTCACGCCACTGCTGAAAAAACCAGGGCTAGACACTGAAGATCTGAATAACTTCAGATCTGTATCGAACCTACCTCTTTACTTCCTCAGTTGACCTTACACTTGGATAACATCAATCTCCTAGATCCCCATCAATCGGGCTTTAGAAAAGGCTGCAGTACCGAATCCGTAATCCTCAATGTCATAGACGATCTACTCAAGTCACTTGACTCGGATCAATGCTGCCTTCTCATCCTCCTAGATTTATCAACCGCATTCGATACAGTTGACCACAAATTGCACATCAAGGTTCCACAAGAAAGGGCCGTTCTTCAGGAGACGGTCCTCCACTGGTTCTCTTCCTTTCTTCACAACCGCTCACAAAAAATACAAATTTAAAACTTCGAGTACGATATCCACCCCGTTAGCAGGGGTGTTCAACAAGGGTCAGTGCTCTCCCCTCAGTTTTTCAACATTTAAATTGAACCCCTCACCACTCTACTCAGGGAATCCAACATCCCCTTTCACTTATATGCAGACGACACGCAGCTCTATCTGGAAACCACTTCTATTGATGACATCCAGAGACTTAACACCACGCTCAAGGAGGTTCAACGCTGGCTCACAAGTAATCACCTAAAACTCAACCAAGAGAAAACGGAAATACTCCTCATCTCCAACAGAGACAAAAAAAACAAATCGAAGAATGGCTCAAAGCCATTGACGCCCTCAATGGTAACCTCACCTTAGCGGATTCAGTAAAATCTCTAGGGATCACCCTCGACACGAAACTGGACATGAAGAAACATATCACAAGATCCACTAAAGTGCCTTTCTCAACCTGAAACTGCTATACTAAATAAAACCCTTCCTCCCACCCAAGGACCTCCAACAAGCCACCCAAGCACTGGTGCTCTCCAGAATAGACTATGGGATTGCTGCCCTGACGGGGACAGCAAAATCTCAACATCCCCCCCTGAAGACAACCTTCAATACAGCTGCCAGAATGGTTATGGAAACTAAGAAATTTTAACACATCTCTCCCGCTCTCAGAGAACTTAAATGGCTCGCAATTGGGTTGCGAGCCAGCTTTAGAACAGCCTGCCAACGCACAAAGCTCTGCACACAGGCAAACCGGAATACCTGGCCGCCAAACTCAAAAGGGTTGGCCAGTCCAGAAACCTCAGGAGGTCCAACTCTCTACTACTCATCCTGCTAAAAACTCGCAAGCAGAAAACCGCAGCCAAATCCTTTGCTGGAAACGCACCAAAAATATGGAACTCCACCCCCCCCCCACACACACACACACATCAGAACAACCCCCTTGTTTCCAAAATTCAAGACGCTACTCAAAGCCCTCTTTCTCGCCCGCTCTCGAATGAACAGATAGAACAAGGGAGTTCCTTAACCGACGCGCCACCTTACCTTGATTTGGGACCGATGACACTGATTCAGACTAATTGATCAATAAATACGCTCGGATAATCGTCTGGTTTGTCTTGCTCCCTCCTCCCCTTTGCCCCTCCACTTATGTACCTGTTCTCTACCCGGCACAATCCCTCGTGCTCTACCAATTACCTCTACTGTCTATTTACACATTATTGTATATGCTGTATGCACTCTGATACCATTGGGTCCAGCCAGCGCTATATAAAACTCCTAAAATACATTTTTTAATAAAAAAAAAAAGAAATAACATGGTTGTGAAAACTCGGGTGGGCTTCTTACCAAAGTTGGAACACCTTTTCATGCTAGCCAATCAGTTAGCCTGCCAATGGTTTTCACCCCACCTTATCCTTCAAAAGAGGAGAAGAGGTGCCATTGGCTCAACCCTAAAAGGACCCTGAGCTTTAACATTGACAGCACAAAGGTTCATTGTGTAGATGATCAGCTTCTTGTAGGGTTTTCTGGACTGAAGAAAAGGAAGGTGATGCACAAGAGGATCTTGTCAAGATGTATAGTCCTCTGAATCAGTATATTTTATGCCTCCTGAAGATCTGCAATCTCAATCTATCAGAGCCAAGCTGCCACCATGGCGCAAGGACGAACAGTAGCTGTTTTGGAGACCTGCAAGGCTGTGACTTGGGCATTGGTGCATAGGTTCACAAAGCACTTCTGCCTTGAAGGTCTGTTCCAGCTGGAAGATCACTTTAACCGCACAGTTTTGCAGAAGGTTTGGCTCCAAGTCCAATCACCAGATCCTCCACCTTTTTGAGAGGTACTGATATTATATCTTTTCTAAAGGTGAGGAATCTGCAATTACAAGTATCCATCAAAAAAGACAAGACATCTTCATGACGCTCGTTCTGGTGGATCCCAGATTCCTCACTGCACTCCCTCCTCCACATTCTGTGGGGTGAATTCCTGAACATCTTACTGCCCCAAGTTAACAATTAGCAATTAGCATTGTCAGCAACAATTTGTTAGATACTCCATTTGAGAGGGTGAGGAAGGAGAAAGATTGAAGATTAGCGCGCGGGGGGGGGATGCTTATAGGGGTCAACTTCCAAGATGGAGCCATGCAGCACCACCTACTGGTGCATTGGGGCATTGCTGGAAATGTTCTCCAGTCCAGTCTGGTGATTCGAAGCATTGCCAATGGTGGAATCTACATTTAGAGTATCCACCAGAAGAAAGTGCTTTACCAAAGGATAAGTAACTTGTTCATTTACACCAAGCACTGCCTTAGCTAAGGACATGAAATATCACCACCCGAAATCCCGGCCCCTGTTCTCATCTTCTTTGGCCTACTTACTTGCTAGATAATGGAACCTGTTTGGATGCTGTAATCATTCTTGAGAAGGGAACTGTCTAAGGTGTCTTTCACCAAGTATGAAAACCAAACCATGATCAACATCTAAACAAATCCTAATTTTTAGGACCGGCTGTGGTAAAGGCACAACCCCCACCTGTATGTATAGTGCTGACTGGTACAGTGCAAAGCTCAAAATAATTTTGTCCGGGGGGTCATGGACAGTGTTATCTCAAAGCGGAAGAATTAAGAAATCTAATTTTTCTCAGTTTTGGAAAAAATCTGTTATTGTTTCTGTTTTGGTTTTGGTATTAGCCCCGGGTAAACCAACGTTGCAGAGAGAATGTTACATTGAGTTGTCACATCCACTATTTGTCTGGGATTCTCAGTGCTCCTCCGTGTAAGGAAAAGGTGATGAAGCGACTTTTTGGCTGCAGAGTGTGATTGTAAGGCATCTTCTTTGGGTCATTATTGGACTTTCATAGGTGACCTGGAAGTTTAGGCAATCAAGTATCTCTCTTCTTAGTATTGACTCTCCAAAGATAGATAGCTAGATCAAACAGTAAAGGCTTACTGCAATGGGTGGTAGAAGGCCAGAAATCAAAAGTAATATAGCACAGCACTCATAACACCATAATCTGAATGTCCAGCTAAAGCTAAAACTTTTTCTAATAATCAGTTTTGATGTATACATTAGAAGTGAAGTAAACACATCAGAAATATTTAGCACTCCCCACATGTACCTGTAGGACTGATTAGTGAAATGCAGTGTTTAAAAATATGGGATCTTGGGGACATGCACAGCGTTATGGCATAGCAGAAGGATGAGTAAATCAATTTTTTCTCAATTTTGAAGCACTTTGTTTCTTCGTTGGTTTTGTTATCCGCCCCTAGTAACCTAAGGTTACAGATAAATTGTATTTAGTACATCCTTTGTTTGTTGAGGGAAGGAAAAAGTGTCTTAGTTTCAGCACAGGTAGCTGAGCATCTGCCACAAATGTCCCAATCCACAAAGATATTTTAAAGATCTAAAATCCTGCCTCCCAAAAGTTAACTGGGATTTTCACCGACCAGACGGTGATCGTTTTAGGTTGCCAAAACACTGGGGCAAAAATCAAGGTTCCAGTGTCAAGTTATTTAACCAGTGGATCTGGTGATCAGTGATTGGATGTACACCAACTTCACCCTTTTGTTGTCATTAGCAGCTGAGGTACTGTGGTTTATGATTAGAGTCCAGCACTTCTTTAAACCATAATATTTTCTAAACGAAAGAGGCCAGGAAACTTCTTCAGTAATTCTTCGGTCAGCCACCAAGGTATTACACTAAACCCTACAGTGCAAGAGAAAACCTTTCTCCTCTCAAGCTCCCAAAAAGTCAGGACATAGTACAGGGTGGGTAATGAAGAAAACGTGGATGCCCAGGACCACAATACATGCCTCTCCTATTTTCAGGCAATCTTTGGCAAAATGTAAAGGAGAAGGTGACCTTAAATGGCCAAAGATGGCCTCACACAAACAAGACAACCTAAGCGGGAGCCAGTTTATCTCTGGTCAGATCTACAGGCAAGCCTACAATGCAGCACAGTGAGTTTTTGTTAGTTCTTTGTGTTAAAGCAGAGCTTTTGGCTAACTGCATATTGTAGCCACAATCCAGACAAGGGTGAAGCTTCTCTAGCATCTTAGGGGCAGTTACTGTGGCTGCTCGAAGGACCTAGAAGCCATAATGGCTTTAGCCTGTGCAGCCGGTCTGCGTCTTTTCCTGTATGCAGCAAGTCCTTGCATAGGACATTCAGCATTCTGTATACTCTCATCACTTGTAAGCCTAAACACCCATTCAGGTTAAAAAGAGTCCAGTAATGGAAGTTGAATAGAGGTTGTCCTAAAAGAATTGGTGCAGCAGTTTCCCAGTGATAACATTGAAAGGGCCTATGCCCCTTAATATAATCTTAGCTGCCTCAGACTCGTCATATTAAGGCAACTAGACATACTGCATAATCTTGTACTTTACTGAATAGCTGCACAATAGAACATGAAGTACATCCAGTGGGCTCACAGATCTCTAGGACCTCTAGTAGAATACACTGCGTCAGCCAGAGAATCAAACAAGAGAGCAGGAATATGTACCTGCATGTCTGTATTAGTCTCTAGAACCCATAGGTATAGAGCATTCATATAATCATTCACATTTGCCAAATACTTAGGGAAGCTGATAATTCATGGGAGGATATGATCCATTCTGCAAATTCTCATGTCATCATGTCTTACGTATGTCGTTTTGTGTTCCGTAAGAAAATAGATGCACCCAAAATCCACAGTAGCATTAGGCTCAATTGGTATCATGCAGGTATAATCCCTATAAGGGTAAGCAAGAAATTCTTGGGCATCAATTTAAATCACATATCACCAGTTGTTATCTAGACTTACTTACTTTATGCACGTTCTAAGTGGACATGAGGTTTGGCCCAAAAAACACCTTTCCGCAAAGACAGTTGATTAAATAAATTGAATTCAACACCTTGTCCACTCAACAAATCCACAATTAGTTTTTCTTTCAATTTGAGTAGTTGTTTAATCTTTTGGCTGTAAACTCAGTTTTTCCTTCTGCTTCCACTACCAACTCTGGAATATTAGTTTTATACAACCTTCTATTTATCTTTACCTCTGTTCAGGAGCTTATCATCATGTTGTACCAAATACCAGTACCTCATTTCCGATTTCACAATCAATTCAGTTTATTTACTATATGGCAGTCTGTTTGATAATCTCGTGATAGCAATTTCATTTTTTTTTCCCTTTTCACTCCTAGAATTCTCCTGTGCTCTTTTAACGTTTCTGTCGTATACTTGTTACATGTCTTTTTATCATCTCTTCAGTCAGAATTCTAAATTGTTCCTTATCGAGATAATCTTTGATATTTTCAATATTTGACTAAGAGGAGTTTTCTTTGGAAAGGCACTTTCAATTTTTCTCCTGCATATGTAAAATATTTTTCTCCTGCCCCACCAATTTGAAAGATGTTCCATTCCCACCCCACTATTCAAACTGATAAATTTCTGTCACTGTCAGGAGCAAATTCCCAACCTTTTCCACGGTAGAAAGGATTTACAGAGGCATTTAGTTGTTGTGTTTTTATACAGCAGCACCAAGGCCCTAGATTCCAAGAGTGGCATTGCATCTGAAACAATAGGCAGTGTACATCAAATCCTGAGTTTATAATGGGAGGAATTAAATGTACAAGTCTAGTGCTGCAAGAGAAAAGTTGGGTTGCTGACCATTCGGTGCATCCAGTTTGCATTTAATGGTGGTACGAGGACACGTGGGCATATAACGCAGGACTTGCCCATGTGTGAGTGTAGTACATGTGATTATAAGAGGGAGTGGTAAGCTGATGCTTGGATACCCATTGTATTCAACGGACATTTATGTGAATGACAAATTTTTGTTTGGAGGAAGTGAGGTTAACCAAAATAGAACAATGGCATTTAGTAGTAAAACGTGTGTATTTTCAGAACTGCCAAACAGGATACAGGGCTGGACTGTCGGGCTGGAGCAGTATAGGCAGGTCATCAAAGAGGGCAGAGGCAGAAAGAATTTGTATTGCCAGCCACTCGCTAGTCACTGTCCTGCCCAGGTCCTAGTAATTTCACATCAATGGCTGGGGCCTGTGTCAGATTCATCCTATTAAGCGTTCAGAATGGAACCCACGGGGTCTGCAGTGTTTTTGTCAGTGCTAAAGGTAATGAATTGGATAGCTCTGTCTACAGTGGTTAATTTGTAAAAATATAAGTGCCAGGGCTCTTCCCAGGAGGCAACGGTAGCCTGCACAACCCATTGCCCCTCCCAGCAATGCCAATGAGAGTACCAAAACAACTACTGACTATCACACTCCTGCAAGTGTGACTTCAGACTATTCCAGGTCCCCATAATATAAGAATGGCTTGGGTGGCAGGTATTAGTCAATATTTAATGTGTTATAAATAAACAACTGTTATTGCGTTCATATTTAAATTAGATCAACCGCGCCACCATGTAGCAGACAAATAACTGGAGGTGTTGACATTTAAGTACCGGTGCCGACACCGGAAACCACCATCTCAAATTGAGCACTGTCTGAGTAAATTCAAACCTGTCCATTCCAGCTGTAATCAATGCGTTCATGCCTACCCTCAAACCCGGAATATGTGTCTTGGAATGAACATGAAGGTTAAGGTTCCCCGCATACACGTGCTCTCTGTTTTCTGCTGCGCTTCTTTCTACTGTCTGTCTTTCATACTTTGCAGTGGAGGTGCAGGAGGGCAGTCTGTGACCCCCTCCGTCATCCTCTTGTCGGGCTTTACCCCAAGGCACCTCTGGTGGTGCCACCCAGAACAGGTAAACATTTGCCCCACAGGTGGATAATAAAGGGATCAAAACAGAAGTGCAACAAATTGTCTGTGGGTCAATTTTGAATGTTAAAATTGTAAGAGTCTCCACCCACAAACTAAGTGTGGCCATTTCGATAATCATTCATAGGCAAAGTTAATATGTGGCGCATCTTTCCATTTTGTGAATATACTGTCCAACCAGAATTAAGTAACGGGTGAAATAAACACGTTAAAGGAGCTGTTGGTGAGTTCATTGAACGGACACGCTGAATCGCAGGTCTACCTTCTGAAAATCCTTTCCCACCACACAAGCTTATCCATAGCACAAGTTTATGCATCGCACAATCTAACATAATATACGGGTCTGCAAACTGGATAACAATATTCAACACACAAGCTTTCACAGACAGTGATTCACTACGTAGATTTAGTCAGTACACAGTTTACACACTGAACAGACCTAAATACCATCCAGTTAAACAGCACCCACACTGACATACATTCTATCTTGTACACGCTGTGCGTTTACAATGCAGAACACGTGCTGTCTTAAACCCCATACAGGCTTAAGCACCACACAGAATTACACCTCATGGGCTTGAGTATTATGCATGCCACACAGCCTTACACATCACCCATACTGATTAAATTCTTACACCATGCAGGCTCACATGGCACCTATATCTATGTATCATGAGGCTACCCACCACACAAGCTTTACTCTATGGTAGGTTATGCACCATATAGTTCTACAAACCACATGTATACATACAACATACACTACACAAGCCTTTGCACCACAGTGATCTATAAATGGCATTGATTTGCTGACCGCACACACCAACACAGCATACAGACTTTTATAGTGTGAAGGATTTCACTCACAAGCTAAACAAATACATTGGCTTACAATGCACTTTAGTACACATCACAGGTTTAAGTGCCACACCACAAGATTGTTTTTCACCACATAGGATTTCAAACACACAAACGCAAGTCAGTCTTACCAATGTCATTGGCTTACCAACCACACATTACACAACCACAGTTTTACACACCCCTCCACGCTTGTATGAAATTAGGATTCATATTTGTGGATTTCACTTTATTCATGTGATTATCCCAAAATCAGTTCTCTCACATCACTTGTTTACATGCCATACAGAGTAGCATGCTGCACAGGCTTGGGCACTGTAACATTTACACATCATGCTGGTTAAAAACCACACAGGCATATACATGATGTGTTTACCTACTACAGTAGGGTGACAACAAGCATCTGTTTATCTTTAACAGTGTCATGAGACCCCTGAAGGTGATATGTGCCTAGCAAATACAGCTTATAAATAATTTTACTACAAAATGTACATACTGCACAGTCTTACCCACAGCACAGGCATGTTGTTCAGTCTGATATAGGTACTATACAAGCGTACCCACCTTTCATTCATGCACTGTAATAACAACACTGTGGCATTTAGTTCTATAAAAATATATAAATGTGAAGGCTAACAATCCATTCCATACAGGCTTGGATATGTTGCGGGCTTTCATACAACAGAGGTTTCCAAAATGTACTGGCCTACAAATCATGCAGATATATACTTGAAATGTTTTTCCTCCAAACAGATTAGGAAACCACATAGTGGTTTTTCATAAGAACGACTTGCACAGTACAAAAGCATGCACATCTTACATGCTTACATGCTAAACACTTGTATGAACCATGTAGTTGTTACTACATACAGGGCAATCTAAGTATGGGTTTACGAACCACACATAGATAAACATAACTCAGCCTTATGGGACACATTCTGTTACCCTGCACATAACGTTATAATTTCTTTACAGGTGTCATTCCCAGTTCTAGGAGGCCACAGGACAGACATTGGTGAAAGGGCTAGGCCCAATATTTCTAGACCTGTTCTAGAGGCACACTCCAATGGTTCTTTTTCGCAACATGTAAGCGTAAAGGGGAGCAAAGTAGTTCTAATTTAGTCAATTAGCCAATAACTTTCTTCGGTACGTAATAACTCGCGGACTACTGCTTAAGGTTAGCCAAAAATAGCTGAACATAAAGACACCTCAACACGGGAGTATGGAAATACAACAGAATCAACATAAAGCCAAATCAGCGCGTCCAATTCAGATGGTGCAGCATAAGCAAAACAATAAATTCAAGTAGAATACAGAAAATCAGGAAGCATGAGTCCAAATTTCCCTGCATCAAGGGTTGATGAGTAAAAATCATTAATTCTATCCCTACTCTAACGCTAAAGTGACATCCCTAATCGAGCATTTTCTATTGAAAGGATAAAAAGGTGTCAGTGTGTGGAGTTTCCCTAAGAAGTTTCTCCACCATCAATGAGTCAAGTAGCATAAAGCCACCAGAGAGCTCGATGGAGATGCTCTCTCTCTGAAGGCAAAGGAAAAAGTGGACACTTTCTCTAATTTCAACAAACAGTTATCCAAAGGTAGTACTCCCATGATGCATCATGAATCACGCCATCCACACTGGGTAAGGTCCTGAATGTATTTTTCCATGATGTCGCCGCGTACCTTCCATACAACAGTTTGTCCTTGGTTCCCAGACCTCCTGTGTAAATCGTCTCTGCCTTCCTTTATCTACTCAAGTTACATGATTGTAACTTCTTCTCTCCTTGCCTAACTAGTAAAACAAAGACATTATTCTGCCTAAAAGAGCGTTTCTTCACTTGCAGTACAAAAACGTGGAAAAGAACAGATTCCATAGCAGACATGAAATGCAACTATTAATTCTAAAACAAGAGTTTTCAGGGACGTGCATTTCAGGCCTGCAACTTAAGCTAACATTAGAATTCACCATGTAAGCTTTACGATACACATACCAATTAATGCAGTTCAAGTAATGCATCTACCCACGCATTAAATGTCATATTTAATAAACACGTTTAGTACTTGAGTATTTGTCAGTTTCATAACGCACGTTCTCCATGTTAATGTTTCTGCTAATTACATTCAGTTTTCATTCTAATTCTCCATGCTACCTGTCAATAGCTTAAAGAAAGTCACATATTTGTGTTAATACGTTCCACAATTCTAACACTTTGTTAACATAATTTGTAAGATTATATGTGGATGCGTTATACATGTGATTATAATGCACCTCACAACAAAATTAGATTCCCGCTTTATCATTGGCTATAGGGCTACAACCCTGGTATTGCTAAAGGGGGAATTCTTGTATATCAAATTGTCAAGTATAATCATTAAATTGCCCCCGCCATTGATCTATGGACTCTTGTTAGCCGATAAGGAGAGAAGATCAGGAGCAACCCTTTATATCAAACATCATGAAGAGTGAAGTCCAATTTGGGCTTCACAAGAATCGATAAAAAGACATGGCGCTAGTTTAAAGAATTTTATTATCAAAATAATTCAAATCAGATGATGTATTTAGTAAATATTAATTTTGGACATATTGTTACAAATTCAAATAATCCATAGTCCATATTTCAAAAAAAGCTAAAGTACCACATTGGTGAGAATTACATTACAAATAACAAAGAATAAATTCAACAAGTGTGTTCAATAAAGGAAAATCCATAGTCTCAATTAATGGGTTTAAATGATAGTTATCTTCAAGAGGCAAGGTAAGGAGTCTTTTTCAGAAACCCAAATGATGGGCTCTTATGGGAGAATAAGAATGCATAGACATGAAGCCATAACACTCAGCAATGGGAATTTGCAAAAGCTGTGACGTATTCTCAGAACAAAGTCTGCAGGCATCTCGAAGGTCTGCTTATTAAGTTCTGCAGCAAGCTGCCCGTACCTAGTCTCAGGACTCTGGTGAAAGTGCTCTGGAAAAGTAGGGTCTCTCTCTGGGAAGGATTCTGATGGAATCTGAAGGGCTCAGGCTAATCTAAGAAACACACGCTATTATAATTCTATCAAACATCAATAGCAACAAATCTTATATTCCCCGTTCTTACCAACCAATCAGTTTCCAGCTAACTTCGGGAGTAGGTAAACTCCCTAGTTTCTCACGCCTTCACAATGAACAATGCAATGATGTTCATGCTTTATTACTTTAATCAAATCTTGCTATTCAGACAGTTTTGCACACAAGTTGAATTTTCTGCCACTTCCTCTCAAGGCTTCTAGAAATTAGCAGCTTCTGCAGTGTAAAGAGAAAAACATCTCGTGCATCAACAACAGTTTATTGCAAAAAACAGGCCTCTTATCCCTAACATGTAAAGTCGACATTTAACATTGCATCTGTAGTTACGCTAACTTAAGTAATTACATCGTAACTTTATTTATGTGCTTTTAATATCTAGACATGACCACCTTCTAAAAAGTGTTTCATTATTTGTGCGTGTATTATTTAGCATGAAAGTTTTGCAGTTTTCCGTTAAATGTGTGATAATTTGCAAACAAGGATATTTGCTATATAAGTGTGTCGGGTCATTTGCCTCTGATGTCCATCCTACTATTGGTATGTAAACTAGGCCAAGTACACCCTTTCCTTACTTGACTCTGTAGTTAGCACGGATGAGTATTTCAAGGCTTCTCAAGGAGGTAGTGTAAGGTACAAGAACTTAAATCAACAGTCAACTAACAAACATATAAACGTGTTGTCCAGACCAGTGCTTATCTTTAGTTAAAAAGAAAATACTTTAATCTTGTAGAAAAAACGAGGTGCTACATTCTTCATTTGGGTTACAATTTACAGGGTTGTCACCTCACCTACGTGTTCTAGTCACGTGTTGCCTCCTGTGGTGCCCTTTCCCTGTTCTGGAACATTACCCCATGTCTATGGTATATTAGGCCAGTGTGCTGGCAAAGGTATCGATTAGTCAGAGATGTAGATCACTAGAGGTTATGTCACAAGATAGTTCACAGGTAAGTTCAATAGTTCCTTAAGCCAAAAGAATTTACACTGGCAAAGTTTTGTGTTCTAATGACATGTTCACCTGGATCTTGCAGTTAGCAATTTTGCACCTTTAGCGTTTGCTCAGGTGATGTGAGACCTCTTGTGGCGATTTCGCTTTTCACTTGCCAACCCAGATTCAGCAGTGTGACAGACTTGCTTGGCGGGTGCGCATCTCTAGCAGGTGCAGCCTTCACGCCAGGTGCAGACACGTGCTCATGTTTGGTAGTTGCGGTCTCCTGGGTAGGGACTGACAGGTACTCATTTTCAACATTCGCAGCATCTGGGTCATTGACTGGAGTTCCACTTTGATAGCGACAAAGGCTCAACACACAGAAGTACACCATCTTATGCAACAGCACTACGCCTTCAGGCTTTGCTGTAGGGTTGCTGGACTGCACAATGCCCTCTTGCTGGTAGCTTATTTGCGCAGTTTACTACTGAACCCACAATGAGAGATCCCTCAAAACTCGGGTCTTCGCCCAATTACTTCTGCTGGTACACAAAATCTAGGTGTTCTGCATGCTGGGAACACACTAGGCTGCTCCTCCTGGACACATCTCTCCTCCCTCCCTTTCTGAGCAAGCAGACAGGGTTGTTAATCAAATCCTCAGGCTTCAGGTGATGTCCATCCCCTCTAGGAGACTTTCTATAAGGGAGACAACAGCCATAAGCACACAGCAGCACTTCATGTACCCTGCAGAGCACTCCTTACCTTGGTCAAGAAGAACTTGGAACTGGAGCAAAGTGGGATGGTTGGAGACCCACTTTCCAGACAGGGGATTTGGATTCACTGTCTAAGGTCCTAGGACCTGGTTGAAGGTGGTTCCTTTTAAAATGTCAAACATACATTACACGCAGATTCTTCCTGTCATGTATGCGCCACACATACAATGAACATACAAACACACTTCACATGCATGCAGAATATGACAGCAAGAGTCCGGGTGCCATATTGAAGACAAAATCTTACCTGAAAGGGGCTAGTAGGGCACACTTCACTCTGACTCACAAAAAAGGCCTGTTCAGGACTGTTAATTTACACAGCAAACATATTTGGGCATTATGCAGCCTAGAGGACCACTCAGACATCCACTTCACACATGCTTGCATACGACTTATGTAAAAAACGTGTACTGAAAACATACTGATTTATATGGAATGCATAATTGGACACTAAGAGTATACACTTCAGAAAATTACACACCTTACTTGAAACATACTTAATCATTAGTCTGGCTTACCCTTTTAGGGAGTACTTCTAATTATTAGTAGCTTTCTATCCACCCAGCGAATCAAATAACAGACACTTACTCACAATACAGGAATACACTCCATGAAGGTATATGTGCCACAAGAGCTGGTATAAAACACACACTTACAAAGCACAGAGGTTTACACATGTGGTATGGTGACATACCTTCCAGGCTCACATGCCATGCAGGCTCAATAACTGTATACATTAACTGGCTTATTATGTATAATACCAAAAAGAGGCATACTATGTAGAAAGTCTAGATGTCCCTTATTAATTTACAGGGCTTAAATTAATAATCCCAAATTCTCTCTTTTGTGGTAGTATAAGTGAGCAGTTTAGGTTTATCAGAGGGTAGTGTTAATGCATTTGTTGAACACACACAGAGTTAATAAATGAGACACTCACTCATGCAATTTAAGGAAGGTTTGGTTTTAATATAGACCTTGCCGTTGATGTATATGTTTTGGATGGTAGTGAAATAACTCAAGAATGCAATTAACCTAAGGAAAACATTGAGCTGACTCTGTCGAATAGCTGTGAAATAAGTTTATGTGAGGATGTTTTATGAGGAATCAATTGGTGTTTATTAATTTGTTCATTTGTACTTGGTCCTTTTATGTGTTTATGTGATAAAGGAGTGTTCACAAGAACGTGTTATAAGAAATTAATAGGTGTCTGTCATTTTATTCATTTGTTATCTGTCCCTTTTATATGTATTTTTATGATTGTTATGTACTTTGAGGAACTTTTTTTACATGCACTTTTATGGTTGTTATCTTCAACCGAATAAAGTAATATTGATTGACTGACTGACTGAGACACACAATCAAGAAGAATAAAAAATATTTTTATATTTATTTTAAACACCAAGAACTTCCTTATGGCGTAAGTACTTTTCAGTTTATCATTTTTTGCAGGTAAATAAAAAAATGTTCACTGAAATGCCTCTTCTCGCTGTAATGCTTTCCTATGGAGAAAAACACATATAATACATAAGGACTTGAGGTGTTAGGGGGCCAAGGTTCAAAGTACCACCAGCAGTCAAGTTTACCTGCTCTGGACTGACCGGGTGCAGAGCTGCTGGATGGGTTGGTAGCCTTGCGTGCTACACAATAGGCAAAGAGTGGAGCCAACTAGAACAGGCTGCAGAGGGGTACTTGGGCTCAAGTCCGGGAGCTCCCAATGGGAAACCTTGTTCGTAGGGGTTCTGGGAGCAGGTGGAGAACCGTTGGTTGTCATGGACCCGAGCCGGAGAGCTTGTGTGCAGAGGGTTTTGGTCGACTGGTGCTTATGCGTCAAACGAACCCATCGGTCTCACACCTGCAAAGCGGGACAAAACAGAACAGCTGGGCCACTCTCTGTGCTGGCCTCACTCATTGGCTGCTTGGTTTTTGTGGTGTTGGAGTCTGGATACGACTCAAACAAGCTTTGGTTGCTCAAGGGGTCCGGTACCCCTGGTAAAGGGGCAGGCCGGCTCCGGTTGTTCTGTGCCTCATCTAACTTGGTGGGGGTAAGCATCTGGCCTCCTGGAGCATGGTGAACTCTACCTGGGTGGTTGCTGCATTGGTGAGCCCAGTGAACAGCACACAATGAGCCGGGTGTTGTGGTTAGTGCCTGCAGGCTGCAGACAAGTGGTTCTGCCACTTGAAGGCAGATGCTGACTGCTTGGCGAAGTGCTGGAGGCCCTCCCAGCCTTTTAGAGGATACTCATATGCCGGATGAGTCAGGTTGTCACAAAGCCCACCACTAGTCCGCAGTTCTCGCATCTTCGTCTTTTCTTTGTCCTCTTCTTTCTTCAGTCAGACAAATCTGAGTTCCTGGTGTTGGGGGGCCAACTAAATACTCAATTTAGGGGCATCAAGGTGAGTGAAGGATAGTAGCCAATGTGCTACTTCCACTTGGGGTCATTACACCACCTATATGACCACTTTCCGTGGTGAATGGTCATAACCCTGTCCCGGAATTCCTATTTCCGCCAAAATCAAAATGGTGGAACCCTTCTTTCATGGGGCACATCAAGCATCTCACCTTAGAGATGGGACTCGCCTGGTAATGCACCACGACTCCTACCATAGCTAATTTCCCACCTGTCCTGGTGAAAATGGGCCTCCCGACAGGAGGTGGCATATGTCAGGTCTGGGGGAAGCCGGGCTTGCATATTAAAGGTGGCTAGGTAGATTGAAGTCCCTGGCCTAGGTATGCAGATTCACCAGCAATCCTGCTGGAGGAGGTGTGAACAACTACCTCTGGAGCAGGCATTGTTCCTGGCTCTCACCTGCAGGGGGTCAGAAACATGTCTGTGGTAGCAGGCTGGACGATACCAGTTAGAAAGCAGACTGAGAGGCTGGAAGGTTTTGAGGTTGCACCTGTAAGTTGTCCTGTGGATGCATGTCTTCATAAATCCACTACTGGCATCAGTAGGGATTTATTAAGGCAAGGTATTTGATACCAAACATCATAGGTTTCAGTGAAGCCATCGTGTAGCTGGGGAAATTGTAATGACCAGTGCCCAGTACATACACTTAAAATGGCTTCCCTGTTAACTTGCACTATCTAGTATTCGAACTAGAGAGCACAGGGGCATATCTGTTCATGCAGATATGTCCACACATGTAATATAATGCAACTTGCCGTAGGGCTGCAAGGCCTGCTGTAGGGATGACTTACATAAATTCCATGCAGTGTCCGTGGCCATGGCACACAGGGTGTGTGCCTTGTCTTGTTTTGGCATTTGTCTGCACCCTTTAACGCAGCCTGCAATGAAAGTCTGCATGAGTTTGGTGGTGGGTCCCTTATGGTTCACAATACATGCTGCAGCTCTTAGGGTCCCTCTTTATTACCCATGCCCTAGGTTTTAGGGGTACCATGTACTAGGGACTTACAGAGGTGCTAAGGTTTTGGCCAGTTGGGAACAATTGTACTGTTACCTTGTTTTTGGGAAAGCGCACTGGTGATCTGGTTAGCCAGAACCTAGTGTACTTCAGTTAAAATTGCATGAAATACCAGGTAAAAAATGGGGGTGACCATGTTAAAAGGGGCACTTTCCTGCATAAACCCCCATTCCCCAAGCGAAAGATAATGCGACTAACCTTTCCCAAGAGAGTATTCATCTTCTTAGTGGAAAAACTTTCAAAAGCCATCAGCATTAACATGATCAGTCTCAGCTCTGTGCTCCACTGTAAACTCCATTCCCTGTAGGGAGATGCACCACCTCAACAGTTTGGGCTGGTCACCTTTCATTTGCATCAGCCATCTGAGAGGCCTGTAGTCAGTTTGGACAAGGAAACAGGTATGGTGTCAGCTTTTTTAGGGACCAAACCACAGCAAATGCTGTCGCCCTCTTAATGGCACTCCAACACTGTTCTCTGTGGAGCACCTTCCTGCCAATGAAATCAACAGGCTGGTCATGGTCATCATCGTTGGTCTAGACCGCTACGATCCCATGTTCAGAGGCATCAGTCTGCACTATGAACTGCGTAGAAAAATGTAGCCTTTTGATAGCTTACTGTCCAGTTTACCTTCTTTGGTTGCTTCTTGGAGGTCAACTCTGTGAGGGGTGCCGCAATGGTACCAAGCCCCTTCACAAAATTCCCAAGGAATACCCTGACTTGAGGCTGGGTTGTTGGAGCCACCCAGTTCACAGTTGTTTGGATTTTGGTCTGTAAGGGTTGAACTTAGCCTCCACTTACCAAGTGGCCCAAGTACACAACAAATCCCTGCCCTATCTTTCCTTTATAGTGAGATTTGCACTCTGCAGATGCAGAGCCTCAAGAACCTTACCATGGTGGATGAGGTGATCCTGCCAAGTTAAGCTATAGACAGCAATATCATCAAGATAGGCTTCGCTAAAAGACTCCAACCCAGCAAGGAGTTTGTTCATCAACCTTTGGAAGGTAGCAGGGGCATTCTTTAATCCAAATGTCCATCTGGAGTCAAGAATGCTGATTTCTCCTATGTTCCTGTCATCAAACCCATCTGCCAGCACCCTGATCTCAAATCAAAAGTACTGAGAAATGTAGCTGCCCAACCTCTCAATTAATTCATCAGCTCTTGGGATAGGGTGTGCCTCTGTCTTGACAACATTGAGACCTCTATCGTCCACACAAAACCTCTGCTCTGGTTTACAACTCTTGGAATGTGGTTTGGGGACTAAGACCTCTGGGCTAGCCCAGGGACTTTCAGACGGCTCAATCACCCCTAACTCCAGCAACTTGCTGACTTCAGCCCTGCTGCTTTCCTTAACTTGGTTAGACTGTTTGCATTTTTTATTTTTGACAGTTTGTCTGTCTTCTGTGTCCACACCATGGGTTCACCAGGATGTCTGACCAGGGTCTAGAGAAAAGAACCCAGCATACTGCCTCAGAACTTTTCTGCAGTCAGTTTACTGTTGGGCAGAGAGGGTGTCTGAGAAGACAACGCCTTCAACTGACCCATCAACAGCAGTCTTTCGTGTCCCAGAATCTGGTGACCACTCTACTTGACTTGTGCTCAGCTGTTCATCATCCGGTTGTTCTTCAGAATCTGTCACTCTAGATTCTTCAGCTTCACACCTTCACCCACTGGTCTATGATTTTGCTTTACCAGTTGCTGCTCTTTTGGTCTTTCAAGTGGATCTAGGACTCGTCTGGTACGGCTCGCGTCAATCCCATTTGCCAATCTATCACACTTCACTGCCATTGTTATCACCAGTATGATTTGATAAGGTTTGTTTCATCTGGGTTCTCAACACGATTTTCTTAATGCTTCTTGACCAGAAGCGATTCTCCAGGACTCAGAACATGAGCTTGATTTTGCTGTGTTGTAGTGGCATCTTCTCCAACCTGGTAAGGCACAGAACGCACCAGATCAGCCAATCTTCTGCAATGTATACTCATCAGTTTGTTTGCTGGTATGTATGGACTTGACTGATCTACCGCCAAAGATACGCTAAGTAGGCACTCTTCCTCCCCCCTCAGGCACCGTCATTGAGATGAGTCAGAATCATTCCCATTGCATTACACCCAATATTGCGGAACCATTTGTACACTTTTATTCCTACCATTCCTGGTCACCTCCGTGATATCCAGTATTTGCACCGTAACTCTACACTTGAGTATTCACATTATTTGGCATGGGAACTTGTGGCACCTGTAACTGTGTAGTAACTATCTGCTGCTGTTGATTTACACCCACCTTATTCTGCATCTGTGGAATTAAATTTTGATTTACCCTGTTATTCTTTTTAGCAGATCTACACTCGTTCTTCCAATGTCCATACTTTCCGCACACATGACAAGGAAACTTCTTCATGGCTTCTTCTCTACTCATTTTACCTCTACCTCGACCTTCACTGGATACCTGGCCACTCTGATTCTGTCCATTCATCTGGTAATTTGTCTGAGTATTATTTTCTTGCTGCTCTGCTACTTTCACCTGCGCCCATATCATTTTCTCTTACAAGTTTTATGTTTTGTATCAATTTCGTCACTACAGTACTTGGCATACCTTAGTATGTCATCCACTGTTTTGCTCTACCAACAAATATAATGCTGCTGTATCACATTGCTAATCTCTGGTCTCAATCCAAACACAAAACGGTAAACAAAATGTCCCATATCTTTGTCTCCAATATTCTCAAACCCACTGTACTGCTTAAAAACCTGCAACAACCTTTTGTAATAGGCATGTACTGATTCTTTTGGCTCTTGGGTCGTCCTGACAATTTTAACCCAATCTGTTTGTTTTGGAGACATTTTTCCTTTCAAATAAGTGATTACCTGATTATACTTTTTCATTACTTCATCTGATAGTGCACCAGTTTTAGGGTCCCTAGGATACTCACCTTTTGGCCAATCTACAGTGATCTTACACTCTGTGCACAAATCAGCTGGAACAACAATTTCAAACAACCCATCTAGATCCTTTAGCAACACCTTTGAAACCTTCACAAACCTCTCTACTTGTTTGTACCACTCAACTGTTTTTTCTCTTAGTCTATGAAAATGATTCGTAAAAGACAAGATATCCTGTCTAGTCCAAGGTACGTGAACATATCCACCACCTGGGACTTCTCTCATCGGACACGCCCTTTCTATTTGCTCTGTCTCTTTTAACAGAAACATAGACACTCCTTTATCAGCTGCTTCTTCCTTCTTTCTTGTCCATCTGTTTCTCCATCGATCTACATCTCCCAATTTCTTCAAAATATTCATCAATTGTTTTATTTGCAATCTTTTTCCAGACGTATTCAAATTCTCTAGGTCCTTGTCGGTAAAAGACAATCTGTATCATTTTTGCAACACTTTCGACTTCTCTATGTCTACTCCATACTCACTAGCAGCTTCGGATATCTTTTCATGAAGATTCTTTGCTCTCCAAGTGATACTTTTATACAAAAACAATAGCTCTTTATCCTGGTAAGTCCCTAATCTGTCTGGACTTATTGTACCAATAATCATTTCTTCCAAATCCATTTTCAACTGACTCACATTTATACTCTGTGGTTAAGGTTTCGGCTTTGTATTTCTTTTATCCAATTATTTAATTCTTCGGGTGAAGGACCTGCTGAACTCCCAGCTACTGCAGTGACATTTGGCCCTATCTTTCTTGGATCTATTTGTCTGCTTCTTCTAGGGGTCTCAGTTATCAACTCACAAGATCTAACAAAGTATTATTTGCATTTGCCTTTCCATCCTCATTCACTCCACTCCTGATACTACTTCCTGGAACAGCCAATGCATGTACTTTGTATAAATTCTGTCTTTCTCCATACAATGGAACTACAGGACCAATTGTTACCGGTACCGTCAATGCTTCTGCATTCAAACTCAACTGATTCAATTTCTGAACCTGTTCCAACTTTGCCTTATTCAATAGATTAATTTCGTTTTCTCGCACTACTTTCGCTCTATCCGAAACTTGTGGAGTTAATGGGGTTCCCACAGCCCCTAAATTTTCTTCATAAGGCGGAGGTCTTTTGTTCATAATGTCCTCTAACAATTAATCATCCTCAGAATCGTTCTTTACACTTGGAGTTTCTATAATTTTCTTTTTCTCCTTACATTTGCCTCCAGTCTGTTCATCAACGGTTAAAACTGTGTACAACCCTTTAGTTACCACAGTTTTTCTCCATCTTTTCAGCTTTTCTTCCCTACTCTCAAAAGGATATCTAAACATCATGCTCCTATAACCTCTATTGCCACTTCTGTATCTTTCTTTCTCAAACGCCTCAACTTCCCATTCTTCCAATGCTTCATATTGTGTCAATCTAGGATTCGGTTCTAATGAATTCATTCAATTTCTCAAATTCTGCAATGTTCTTACTTTGAATGTACCATGCTGTGGGAAAGCTTTAACACCATCATCATTTGTTTATTCCATCCAATTCTCTAACTACATACACGTCTGATAACCTCTCTGCAACACAGAATAGGAAGCAGGCGTTTTTGGAGGTTGAATCGGAATTCCCTCTCTCTAGTCACAATCGGTTTATCTTTGTTAAAGAAATTCTTTCTTTTCTTGAGCAACTTCATTTGATTCCTTATGCTATTATACTGCAGCAAACAAAACAAAACAACTTCTCCATAATTCTACTTATTCTATTGGTCAACTCTTGTCCTATACCAGCGCAACTCACACCAACCGTCCAAACACAGCTCTCTACGTATTTGCTATCTCGACCAATGCTAGCGCGGATCACACTAACCAACCAATCAGAGTTCAGTACACGCCCGCGGTCTGACCAATGCCAGCGCGACCTTTTCTGACGTCAGTATTACTCCTTCTACTGACCCTCCCTTCACAAAATATTA
Source organism: Lissotriton helveticus (assembly GCF_964261635.1). Classification (NCBI taxonomy): domain Eukaryota; kingdom Metazoa; phylum Chordata; class Amphibia; order Caudata; family Salamandridae; genus Lissotriton; species Lissotriton helveticus. The sequence goes on from NC_136069.1 coordinate 1,259,651,987, forward strand.
CAGCAATATTTTTTCAGTGTTTTCCTTAATAAAATTGTGTTAATAAAAACACAAAACAATGCTACCTTGTCTGTTCCACTAAATAAAGAGATAGTTTTCACTTTTTCAAAGACATTTTCCTGACACAGCAAGTAATAATAATGACCAGCGTTATCTCACTTCTCTAACAAGCTCCGGGAGGACATACTACTCCTCTAGAGATAAGGGCAACATTTCACAAGAGGACTTTCTGGTGTGAAAAGAGGTCTTGTTACTCTCCTGGTGATAAGGCTAGATTTTTGGAAGTGGACCCATGCCTATTTCAAACACTCTACTTACATATGAAAATTCCCTACTATAACACCTACAGCCCTCCTTAGCTTTTAGGTATCATTACAACAGACAAAGTCCTTCTGCAGTGTGATTTCTTTCCAGAAAAGGGGTTGGTGATGGACAGAGTATCTGAATTAAGCAGAACACTCCTACCCAGTCAACAGATCAGGGCTTGATCCATCACCGTTTTTTAGCTCACTGCACCATCCCAGCTCAGAACCTGGCTACATGCAAATTAGTCTGTCCCTGGCCCAGTGCATCATGGGAACAGGGCAGACCAAACTACCAAGCCAATTCTTTTACTGGAAAGGAAACAAGCTTCCGGGGACCGGTTTCTGGCATTACAGCCGTCTTCGGCCCGGCTTGCTTGAATCCTGATGGTGCAATGAGCAAGGGACTCACATCTGAGCATACCCTTCCACGCTTATGGTGGACAAAACGATTCAGAAAAGTGGTTGGTGATGGACAGAGTATCTGAATTAAGCAGAACACTCCTACCCAGTCAACAGATCAGGGCTTGATCCATCACCGTTTTTTAGCTCACTGCACCATCCCAGCTCAGAACCTGGCTACATGCAAATTAGTCTGTCCCTGGCCCAGTGCATCATGGGAACAGGGCAGACCAAACTACCAAGCCAATTATTTTACTGGAAAGGAAACAAGCTTCCGGGGACTGGTTTCTGGCATTACAGCCGTCTTCGGCCCGGCTTGCTTGAATCCTGATGGTGCAGTGAGCAAGGGACTCACATCTGAGCATACCCTTCCACGCTTATGGTGGACAAAACGATTCAGAAAAGGGGTTGGTGATGGACAGAGTATCTGAATTAAGCAGAACACTCCTACCCAGTCAACAGATCAGGGCTTGATCCATCACCGTTTTTTAGCTCACTGCACCATCCCAGCTCAGAACCTGGCTACATGCAAATTAGTCTGTCCCTGGCCCAGTGCATCATGGGAACAGGGCAGACCAAACTACCAAGCCAATTCTTTTACTGGAAAGGAAACAAGCTTCCGGGGACCGGTTTCTGGCATTACAGCCGTCTTCGGCCCGGCTTGCTTGAATCCTGATGGTGCAGTGAGCAAGGGACTCACATCTGAGCATACCCTTCCACGCTTATGGTGGTCAAAACGATTCAGAAAAGGGGTTGGTGATGTACAGAGTATCTGAATTAAGCAGAACACTCCTACCCAGTCAACAGATCAGGGCTTGATCCATCACCGTTTTTTAGCTCACTGCACCATCCCAGCTCAGAACCTGGCTACATGCAAATTAGTCTGTCCCTGGCCCAGTGCATCATGGGAACAGGGCAGACCAAACTACCAAGCCAATTCTTTTACTGGAAAGGAAACAAGCTTTCTTTACCACACTCTTCTTCTGCCTATTTCATGCTAAATTCCATTCCCGGGATTCCGCAGGTATCTCCGTAACTGTACTTCTTGACAACATAGAAGAGGACACTAACTTTTAATGTTAAGAACATATAATCAATATTCATTACCAAACTAATCAATAATTAAACCGTCCTCTTCTACCAAGAAACTGATCCAGTGCGACACCAATAATTGATCAGGGATCAATACTCAATAACATCTTAACCTCATCGCTGCTAGAGAGATTCCCCTGCTGTGCTGGAAAGCAATAAAAACGGTTGTGGTCATGACGAGCTCAGCTCGTCATGAGCACAGGAGCACTGTACTGCATGACGAGCTGAGCTCGTCATGAGCATGGAAGGGGTTAATACAATGGCAAATACTCATTAACACAGAATACCTGATGCGCTTGGGTCATTTTATATGTACGTTCAATTCCTTTTCTTTCATAGGTTCATAGGTTCATACGTGACATCTTTGACATATATCTAACCATTTGGTCGCTGGATCAATTAGTTGAATAGTTGATGGTAATGATAATACTATATAACTATTCAGTCAGCTAAATAATCACAGACTCTCGGTAAAATTAATAAAAGCTTAATACTAATATTTTGAAAATGCTCAATGGATACTGTCACAAAATGCAAATAATGAATTCACAAAGGGAGAGAAACATCAGTAATTCAAATGAATACAAACTCATCATATAGTCAATGATATTATGCCTGAAGGAGTGGATAGATTAAGAGACAAAAGTTTCAGCAAAATTCAAATGTGAAAGAAGATACACCTAACAGAGGGGATGGATGAAGAGACAATAGTTTCATATAAAATAATACGTATCAATATACCTATGACGGAGTGGTTAAGTAGACAAAAGTTTCAGAGTCAAAATACATTTACAAGTAAAATGTTCAAGAACAAGTCAGACTAATACAAACCCAATGGTCTGTAGAAAACCACCCCTTCAGCCTAGGTGATGGTGGGGTTTCCCCGAGAAAGAATCAGGGAACAAAGATTAAAGGACAGGAACAGGAAAGGTCAGGAACAGCTAGGCCTCTCTGCAAACCGCCGGACAGCGATGCATCTCCCCTCTCTCTCTCTTCTGCCAGCCTAAGCGTAAACCACACCCCTAAAGGCACCCCAATTATACCCTAAACTTACATGTCCAACCCACATTTCTTGCAACATTTCTCATAACTTGACAGGGGATTGGTGGTTTTGGGAGGTGGTATTGTCACACCACAGTGACTTAGTTTGACTTTTAGGCACATTCATTGTTCTCCACCGTTCCCACGAATTAAAATAGTTCCTTTCACACATTTTATTACATGTTTCAAATACTCATGACTTTTAACAGTGGTCACAGAAGAGTTATTCTTTTCCCACGGTCAAGCACGTCTCTTGGCAGACAAACATCACATCGGCCTTCAACTTGTGCTCGGTTCTTTGCAGCACTCAGCAGTTCTGACTGTGCTGTCATGACATTTCACTCGTCTTTCTGACCCCTCCTTTTTTCGGACAACTTAAGATAAATGGCTCTTCATCCAGCACACTCTGGCAAATGTAAACAGACAATTCTTATTTATATGATAATGTAGTTTTCACTGCGTACCCCCCTCCCTTGCACTGTTCCTCATTAGAGTTACCTAGCATGAGCCGTAAGCAAATAGCGGCATTAATTATTAACTCTAAGCAAGATGCAACATGCAATTTACGAAATGCACATGCGGCCTAGTCATGCAATATTTCTATTTTCTTTCAATCCGCAATATTATTACACTTTTAACTTTTTCATATAATATTTCGTATTAGATCATGCATGCACAAAGCTATGTCCCTCGTGTTTGTGTAAGGTGCACCTTAGTTTTCTATTACTATTTACTGTTAGTACGTATTATTGGGGTATTATTTTGAGCAGGTTTCTTTTTGCGAACCCCTGCTCCATCACCTACCACTGCAGTGTCTGTGCACAGTTTTCAGCTGCCATGTCGACCTGACCAGTGCACCCACTTGCCAGGCCCTAGCCTTCCCTTTTCTTACATGCAAAACACCCCTCAGGTACTCTAATGGGCAGGGTGCAATGTATGTGAACGGCAGGACATGTACTGGTGTGTGTGTCACATGTCCTGATAGTGAAATACAGTGTATTTAGTTTTTTCACTATTAAAAGGCTGTCTGCCCCATATGATAACAATGGAGATACTTTGTAACATCTTACAAGTATAGCTTCCCATTGGGACAAATTAGAGGAATAAAGTTTAGGCTCTCTACTTTTAGAAAGTAGGCATTTTCTTTTTTAACCATTCTGTGTGCCTCTACCTGTATGTGAATTGACTAGTTTTGGAGTGACAGCGGCTGGGATGTGCATTCACTGTAGACAGCCACTTGGGGGTTTGAGGTGTGCCTGACCCTTTCGGATTTTTTGGAGCTGAGCTGAATAGACCTTGGCTGTATTTAGAGTAGTGGGAGGAGTTTTACTTGCACCTGAATAGGGCCTGTCTCCCTTGCACAATTCTGTCTCCAACCCCCGTTCTCATACTGCACCAGTGAGGGCAGAACTGGTTTGGACTGGGCTCAGAGACCCTTGCACAAAGAAGAACAAAGATAAAATGGGGTATAAGTAGTGGACCTTAAACCCCAGAACTTTATATCATTTCTGAACTCAAGAGGAAACTTTGCCAAGGAGAAAAGATGTAAAGCTGTGAGGAGGAGTATTACCTCTTTTGCTGTGTGCTGTTGGCCTGCAGTTGCTCCTTCTGCCAAGGAAAGGGCAAAGGCTGCAACTTTGCTATGAATCTACTTGAAGAAGGATCTCCAAGGGCCTGTGTGTGCTGGCCTTCTGTTCTGAAGGCTCAGGAACACAAAGACTTCACCCCCCCAGCTCCCCTGAACACTATTGCGAGAGTTCTGACCTGCCAGAAGGTGCCTATTCCAGTTTTGGACCTCTGGACGTTGTTCCTGCTGTTGGGAGGTGGAAACAACTTAAACAAGCATTTACAATGCAATGGTTTCGCCTTTGGAAAAGTTAGAGCTATTGGCACTACCACTGGGAACCTAAATGCAGCTCGTAAAATTCATTTAACAAAACTAATAACAACATCGTATTCATCATTTTTCACACCAAGCAGACGTAATAATGTATTACTAGTTGAGACCGCATTACACAAAATATGCATAACATGATCACCCACTGGTGATGGTTCTGTATACAAATAAATAAATATGTAATACAGTCCTGCATTCCACTGACTTGAAAGAAGGTGAGTTTTGCTTTAATCTTACAGCACTAGGGGTGATCGAAGCCGGTGTGAGTACTTTTGAAGTTCCCTCACACGACGGCCCCTGTTTACGAGTTCTCTTCAAATACACATCTGTGGACCCAATATCTGCTTTGTATGCAAAATATGTGCTCTGGCATTTGTTGTAAAGTTTTATCTTTTTATGTTTCTTCACTGTTTTCCGTGTTATTGTTCCTTATCGCTTGGCGCATTGAAGCTGGTTTCCTGGCATCGCTGCGCTTCATTTTATAACTGCACTGCTGTGGAGGGCTTCATTGAAATGCACCCAGATCTTACCGGAGGCAAGATGGCATCAGTGTGATTGGGGCTTGAGGTGGCACTTTGCTGGTCCCGACCTCTGCTGCTCTGCCTGCCGGTGTTCGACTCTACACTTGTTGCTATGCGGCTTGGAGGCATGGAGGCATGGAGGCATCGAAAAGAGCTTAATGAACTTAAAAGACGAGCTTTGTGAGATATTATGAAAGTTTAAGTAGACGCTCGAGTTACAGCCGTACAGCCGCACTGCCGTGCAGCCGTATAAACAACAGACGGATGTTGTACAGAGATGTACAGAGATGCTGCTCGGAGATTAGATGAGATGAGAGGTGAAGCTGAGATGCCGATGCCGATATTTGACCAGCGGAGGTGCTTATATGCTCTAGGAAACACGGTATTTTACATACCTGTGCAACATGATGAAATCGGAGAAGAGGAGAAAACGAACTTGTCAACACGGGAAAAAGTTGCTGATCGGCGCCACCCCCCGCACACACAAGAAAAAGACATGCCCGGACAACGGTTGAGCAAGCAAGCCTAAAAAACTTGGGGAGCTGACCTGTTCGTGCTTTTTCGTGACGGCCATCCGGTCACAGTCTGTCTGCCCGCATCGGTCTGCTGTGGCCTGCCTCAGCCTACACCAGCCACCAGCCTTCATCGGCCGGCCGGCGGCCCAGGAGACCGCGGGTAGAACCGCTCAGCCATCTGCGAAAGAACACGTTTCAAGATCGTCTAACACAATTCAAAGCTCCGAACTGTGATAAAGATGGCGGTTGCCTGTAATTAATTTAAAAACGTGTCCCACACTGAGGTTCTAAAATGCGGTACATTCCCGCAAAAGTAAACGAACAGCAGTTTCGATGAAAAAAGCAAGTATTCAATGTAATAAACACTAAACTAATATGTACACAACAGCCAGGCACGACGGAATAAACATGGCTTACCTCTAAGACGCGTAATGATACCGGGCAAAGGAATACATGCACGACGGGAAACGGAGATGACAGCCAGGCACGACGGGACACAGAAAGCCTTAAAAACATTAAAAGCAGAGTCAAAATAGCTTAACTCTAAAAAAAAAAAGTTGCTAAAAATAAATAATAAACACGGCTTACCTCTAAGACGCGTAATGAACACCAAAACCAAATGCCGTGATGAAAAAAGGGGCGGGTGATGAAAAAAGGGGGCGGGACTTAAAAAAAGGCACGGGAACGCCTCCGATTCGCGTCCTGAGGGGGAAAGAGTGACGGACAACAATGTCTTCCAATGGCTAGCCTCCATTTATGGAGCTAGCCAATGGTAGACAAAGACGGGACATAGCCACATAGTGTAGATCAACAGATTTCGCCTGCGCGAACGCTGCTGCGCAGCGGACGCCAGGCGAAACCTAAAAAAGCAAGAAAAGCAATCTCTGACACCATCAGCAATGACACCGCGACCTGCACCAAGGCCAGGGGCACCACTCATTGAGTGCACTTCGCACCGCCCAGCCTGTACCGCAGCACTGACGCCTTTCGAAGCCTGCCGATGCTGCAGTTATCGGTATTCCCGACACCAGCTCTCGAACCAACTCCATTACCGCCAGCGCCTGCATCCTGTTATCACAGCACTGATAACCACCAGGGGTGACTCAACGAACTCAGAGTTTGCATCGTCACCAGAACTGACGCCTCACCGCCGGCGCAATCGATTTCCCCTGTCCTAGATTTGACACGTTGCCTCCTCATACATGCCTTCCTCGTCGCAGCCAGGGAGCCGGCCTCAACCTCAGCACTGACGCCTCACCGCCACGATGCCGTGCATCATCATAGACTTAGTCTTTCAAAGGTACTGTTTGTTTGGGGGTCCGTGTGACTCCATGTCCGACGCCGCACATCTTGTGGTCAGCGCCGTACTTAAGAATTATTGCTATCACAACGTCACAGGTGGTGCTGTTTGCTTTCCACTAGTTCTGTTTTGGAAATAACTGTTTTAAGTGCTATTTTACTGCAGGTACATTGGGTTTTTATCGTTTTGGTCTTGTTGAGTTTAGATAAAGATACTTTATTTTTCTAAACTGGTTTAGTATCCATTTGTGATGTTATCGGTGTATTACTGTGGGTTGTGAGTACAAATACTTTACACATTGCCTTTGGGATAAGCCTGCCTGCTCGTGCCAAGCTGCCAAGGGGGTGAGCAGGGGTTATCTAAAGTGTGTATCCCCCTTACCCTGACTAGAAGCAAGGGTCTCTATTTGGACAAAGGTGGATACCTCTGCCAACTAGAGACCCCCAGTTCTAACAATCTGCTATTGGCATTAGTAGGAATTTCTTAAGATAAAGTGTTTTATACCAAACACCATAGGTTTCAGTGAAGCCCATCATGTAGCTGGGGAATTCATAATGACAGTACATAAATGGCTAGTTCATGTTCACTAGAACTACCTAGTAATCGAACTAGACAGCACAGGGGCATATCTGCTCATGCCGATATGTCCTCTCATGTAATATAATTCACCCTGCCTTAGGGCTGTAGAGCCTGCTGTAGGGGTGACTTACATATATTCCATGCAGTGTCTATGGTCATGGCATGTGTGTCATGTTGTGTTTTCATATTTGCCTGCATCATTTCACGCAGCCTGCAATGGCAGTCTGCATGAGTTTGGTGCTGGACCCTAAGGTGGCACAATACATGCTTCAGCCCTTTGGGACCATCTTTACTACCCATGTCTTAGGTACCAGTGGTACCATTTACTAGGGACTTACAAAGGTGCGAAAGGTCTGGCCAATTGTGGAGCAATTGCACAGTTATCTTGTTTTTGGGAAAGAGCACTGGCACTGTGGACATGGTTAGGTGGAACTTAGTGCACTTCAGTCAAATTTGCATCAAATACCAAGCAAAACGTGGGGGTGACCATATCAAACAGGGCCACTTTCCTGCAATTCTTTAAACAAAGGCTTCAGAACCATCACACTAGTGTTACACACTACACATGTATATATATAACACTAAGGTTTACAGCAGACATAATTTTGAAATTCTTACCAGGATATAAAGGTACATATCATACAAATTACCACAGAGTCATAAAATCCTCATTGCCACAAAGAGTGAGTTACACACCACTTATGAAGATATAAAAAGCATGCTTAAACACAACATATTCTATCCACCTCACAGACTAACTCACCACAGAGCATTGCTTCCTCAGTCTTAGTGATAAAGCTTACCCAACAAAGTGACCTACACACAGTACAGTCTCCTTCCCCGTACATGGTTACACATTACACAGAGTCATCTTGTAGGATGGCATATCACCTTTCTATTTTTAGTACTTTTTTAGAGGACTTTTGGAACCTGCTACCATGAACAGGTTTTCTACCCAAGACCAATGTAAACTCTCTGAGTTCACTTAATTTATCACAGTGGCACATTCATTCCCTTATGGCTTGCTGTGGTGATAAAAAAATCAGAAAAGGCTTCCATGTTTATTCAGTGTGGCACAGCTGCCTTCAATAAGTCAATTTCTGTCCTGCTGCTGCTTCGATCAGTGGCTTTGCTTTCCTCTTTCCTCCCATGTTTAAGGCTCTTTTTAAAACAGATTCTAGCCCTGGAACACGAGTTCTCCAAAGAATGCAGGATCCATACCTTGCATTTCATTCAGTGGAGGTTTCCAGACACGTGATTAGAATAAGCAAGACTAACACATAGTACACAGGATCAAGCAACTATTCCTACAATTATAGGGAAATATTAAAAAATCCCGGTGGTTTGATGATGACATTTTTCTGTTTTGAATCCTGAATATATCTGTAACTCTTATTTTCTAATAGCTGTGATTTTTCTCACTACCTTTCAAAATTCTAAAAATAAAGTGAAATAAACACCTTTCCCTCATTTATAGGAACTGCCACCTATTTTACACATAGCCAGAGGGGCTGTGAAAAATAGATGACGTTTGGCGGATGGAGTTGCTAAGTTTCGGTGCATTTGTGTTATGAGTTCGCTTGTGTTAGTCATGTCTAGTTTACTGAAAGGAAACATTCTTGTCTCCTGTTAATTCTAGGTGACGGAGCTAATGATGTCAGCATGATCCAAGTGGCTGATGTGGGAATTGGGATCTCTGGCCAGGAGGGCATGCAGGTAATGTCTTTGATGGAAGAGTGTTCCAAAAATATAGCTGGAGCAAGCCTCTTTTTTTCCGTACAGCTGTTTTTAGCCTGGGCCTGTCAGCTGGAGTAGGCGGCGTTCTGACAGCTAACAAAAGTAAATGATGACGATCCGAGCTGGCCTGGGGCTGTACAAGCTGTGTGCAGAGAAATCCTTTCTCTTTAACTATTAATACGTGCTTTATATAAATTGTGTCAGTGGTGCGTTACATCCATTAAAGCCAGAGCCAAAACCACATTTTTCTTACTTTGTTGACTTTCTAAGCCTTTGAACGGTGTGCTTTGCCCTTCCCTTGTAAAAAAAATACGACAACATATTACATTAACTCTTGTTGATAGTTTTGGGGGCCTTTGTGGACACAGGCTTAGTCGTGCACATGGGAATTGTGGAGATTTCTCACTTTTATCCAATCTACAAAATCCTCGGTTGTACGCAGGGTTAAATTGCGTTTGTCGTGCTTTCTTTCCCTGGTGTGCACCATTTTGTCCTAACTATTGCTGTAAGTAGGCCAGAACCTGCCAGGCCTAGCAAATCCCCCCAAAATAGACATATTGTGCCAGGACCCTATGGAAACTTCTGTTTCTGTTATTCCTCGTCTGAAGTAAAAAAGATCCTAAAGGCTAATTTACCAGCCTCTTGCGCTGCCGAATCTGGGAACTGGTGACGCACCGGTGGCGCAAGGGGCTTGTAAATAAGCCCCCTACATTCTTGCCTGTCACATGCTAGTGCTTCAACGCAATGTCACCACAAGTCACTTTTGTGTCACACTGCAAAGTGACAAGTGGCTACCACTGTTTATCATTGGTAATCCGAGGCTAAAATCATTCTTTCATTTCAACTGGATTACTAGTGTATTACCATTTATTTTTAAACTTAACCTGTTAAGTTTGTTTTTATTGCTTTGGGCCCTGTATAGAGATGCTATATAAACCGTTGAAGAAAGTTTCATGCTGACTTTGATTATAGTTTGTCCATTGATGATCCATGTATGAATTTCCCTAATACAGGATGCTATTTCACAAGTATTAATTAAAAAGGCCACACCTCGTGTAAAGTCTGCTCAAGCCACACCAGTTTTAGGGCCTTGCCACATTTTTTATCCCGCTTAAACCACTGTTCCTAACCTTACATAAACCAATTGCCTGTTTAGTAGATGATCTTCAGACGTTGAGTTTGGGTTAGTGGGAAATTTTACACCAAATTGGTTTACTGTATTTCATTGTAGGCCCGTTCATTTTCCATGCAAATTCTTGCCTTCTCCTACACACAAAGTAAAAATGAAGTTGGTGCATGTAGAAACCGACAGGTATTGCATAAGATGCCCTTTCTCAATTTAGATGAACATTTGGAAGTACAAATATGCGTGTGAAAGGTATTACAGACAATGACGACAATGTGGTGTTCACGCAGCTTTTCATTACCCTCTCTCCCTGGGATCACCAATTTACTCTCACCCAAATTGTCAGTTAAGTTAGTGATGAAATGCAAAAACAACTTACAGATTTTATGGAGCCGAGAAAGGCATCTGTTAATGTAACAAATCCATCCGCCGGTCCTAGAGTGCTTAGTTTGTGCCACTGGCTGCTTATTGTGGGCACACGCATTCTTTGTAGACCACAGCTTATTTCTCATCATCATACTTTGACATAGAGCAAGAGAGGATTAAAGGGAGCAAGGAGGTGGGATATACAAACAGTAGCAAAAGGAGAAAGCAGGTATAATAAAGAACCCCCAAGATCACTAAAAAAATAGGCATGATCTGGAATTAAGATGAGGTAGTTCCGGCATTTGACAGTTTTAGATATACTTTAGGCACCAACACTTATGGTTTTTAACATAAAGCAGGGACAAGCGATGCCCCATCATGGAGAGATCGTCAAAGCCCTTCAAGGATAGGGAAATATGTTTATTAATTTAAAGAGTAAGCAATATTCGGGCCAAGATACAGCCTTGGCGCACACCTGAGAAAGATCAAAATGGCCTGACAATGCCCCCAAATTGTCATAATGGACTCTGGCAGCCAAATTAGCATGAATGGTGTGAAGAATGCTGACCAGGGAAACCTCAAACCCCGAATATAGCTAGCATAGCCACATCGTGGTTTGATTGACATAATCAAAGGCTATAGACAAGTCTATAAAAGCTAGAGGCAGGGGGCAGCTTTTGGCAAGATTATGCAAATGAGATGTACATTTAAGCACTGCTCAACTGTACCCAGCCCCGCCCAAAAATAATCCAGGATTTTTTGATGTTATTCACCTCAGCTCATGTAAGACATGAAAACACAACCCATCCTTTGATCTTTGCCTTACCATCGAGTAAAGAAAAGGGGTGTAGCATTTCGGGGCATTTCGATCTCCCTTCTTAAAAATCAGTACAATAACCAACAATGCCCAAAATGGAGGTAGTCTATTGCTCACAAAAATGTTAAACACATATGTAAGCAAGGGACCCCAGATCTCAGGTTTGAACTTAATAGGGCTACCCTCGGGCCGTGGTGACTTACCCTCTGTGCTTTTCTAAATAGCCAGGGCACTTCAGGAACGGTTAAACCCCTGTCCTCCTTTGCTTGATAAATGGATTGGAAATGGGAAACCTACTCCCTAATAGTGATGCTGCAACACATTGTGTTTGACGGGGCTATCCCTTGACTATCTCCCCGAACCTTTTACTATTCTTGTGAGTAGTTGCAAACTCCAACTCACCCCAGTCTGCCTCAAGCAGGATTTTTCCTTTTTAATAGCACACTCGTATAGTATTTACGTGCAATTATAGCCTCGTCCTGATTCTTGGGCTTAGCCCCGAGAACCTTCCTGAGATTATGATTAGTACGGGGGTGCTCTGGCATAAACTTCACGGGCCAAATTAACCTTTCTTTAATTCCTTAACTAAGCTTCCCAAAATAGGGCAACATGCATAACCTCCTGCCCCCCCGCACCCCCCCCCCCCCATGCCCTTGGACAGACAGACCTAAAAGATCTGAAGATGTCTAACAATGAAAGAGGCAAGAAAAGACTCTGGAGACAGTAAAAACCAGCATAGCCTATGACGATCATTAGAAGAAGACAGTGGGGAGCCTTTTTTTGTATTGGATAATGCCCAACTGCCACCAAGGCGTTGTGGTTGCCCCAATTTGTTTCTAGCATATAACCCTCTGGAAAGAATAGAGGACAAGTTACATGTGCAGTCAGTAGTGGAGGGGCAGACCCTACCTCTAAGCGATGGCACAAGGGGTCCACCATTGTCAAAGAGTTTAAAAACATTGGCAAAATTGCCCGCTGTTACAGATAATCCCAGTTCGGAACCCTTTAAGATCCAAATCCTCCACATGACAAATATTGGTCACTTACCCCAAACTTTCAGTGTTTCTCCTTAACTTAGCGTTAAAGTCACCACAAAGTATACAATTCGGTTTGGCCAGTCCGCCATAACAAGAATTTCTAAGCTCCTCTAAAAAAATTGAATAAATTGGCAAAATTACAACAAAGTGCATTAGGAAAATCACTGTTGTATAAATGAATGAAATTAAGAAAACTATTAGCATCCTTAATGAACACTGATTGAAAGGCAGAGCAATCGGTATCCAGTACAACCACCGAAATTTTAAGCAATAGATTACCCCAGATGGAGAGGCCATCCTTAGCTCACCCATGAGGAGAAGGAGCAGCAGCAACTGAAAAGCAAGTAAAGACCTAACATGATAAAAGAATTATAGTCCAGGTCTCTTGAAAAAGGCTAATGTCAAATCAGCGAATAATCACCATCCAGACCGGATTGCCAATCTTGGGACTGATACCCGCAATATTCCAACTAATCAATGAAAAACGAGGTAGCAGGCTTAACAAAGTGCCTTTCAATACCAAAAGGATTTAACCCTACACAGGAGGAGTGAGTGCATGTAAGTCAGAAAGAGGCTTTAAGCTGTTGCCTAATAAGAATAATTCTTCAAAGACAATTAAAGGAATAACTTTACTGAAATAATTTATGTATTTACTGTGCTTTGATGATCTTAAAAGTAACAAAACATTAAATAACTTTACGTACAGTGTTTTATTTGTATGTACTTTTTGTGAAATGGTGGAAACTACTGATAGCCCACTTTTGGGTTGGGCTTGGCAGTGAAGCTCTCTAAAAATGATCCACTGCATACAAAATAGAAAGCCTGGTGTTGGGTCCACTCCCTTCAACCATTTGGACCAGCCTCTCTGAGCCATTGGCTTGAGACTTTGTCAATCAGATCTTGGCTCAGCCCAGTTGAGTATTGCTCCTAAACCTCATTCTATTAACTGTTTCAGTGTATCCTTCCAGCAACAATTGAGTGCTTGCATTGCAGTGCACGAGGAACTATTTTTCATCTGTAAAGTAGAACTCATCACACTTTTTGCCTCATATTATCTTTGCTCCCAGTCGTTCCCTACTCTCATTGGCTGCACTATGCACGCACAGCCTCACTTAAAACTGTATGTTTTGGCTTTAAAAATGCCTGTCTATTTTTTCATTTCAGTTTGCTCATTTGTGTCCCTCTCCCCATTTACTTGGCAGGCAACTAACCATTGAAAATCTAAACAAATCATCCCGTACTGACATAGTATGCTGTTTTCCACCCTGAGTTTGACAGTATGTTAGTTGTTTATGAATTATTTTGACAGTTGTTAGTCCTGCTTTTCTTTCCCCTCAAGGGAATTGACCAGGTGTTCTGTTTTTCATGAAAGAGATCGAGGGTGGTCAGGGTTAGACGGCGAATATGGCTTGCAGGTCACCTCACAGCCAACCCTTGCAGAGTGGACATCATGAGATGAGACTTGACAGGCTTAGGTCTGGCTTGATAGCGCATCTGCCTGCAATACCTTCTGTAACAATCCTATAAGGTATGCACAGAGTGGACTTCGACTCTCCCCAGAGGAGTATTTCTCTCTCTTGTCATACTATTGGCCTCCTACGGAGTGCTTGTATAGCAATGAATAAGGAACTAATACACACCACAAAAGTACATGAAATCATCACACATTATATTCTTTATCATTAAACCATTATGTAAAGAAAACAATCCCTTTTCTTGTTGTTCACTTAAATATTTCATTTACACCACACTATGTAACGTATAAGGGGACACATTGAAGCTACTTAAAACAAGCATTGCCAAAGGCAATAGGACTGGCTTTAATCTAGCCACAACTAAAGAGAAACACACGTGCACACAATCATTTTGAATGCATTAGCATATTAAAGCTCCCAGTGAGACTATGTATCCAATTCAAATCTCTGACCATTGCTTTCAGAGCTCTCAATTGACGAGGCCCTGCTTACCTGAGACACAGACTGAAGCTCTCACAAGCTCAGATCTAACCATCTTCGCCTAATGTTTTGTCCCCGATTTCGTCTTGCGCGTACGGGAGGGAGGGCCTTCTCAGTGGCCACCTCCAGACTTTGGAATCGTCTGACACTGGAATTTAGATTCCTTACATCAGAGCAACTGTTTCGAAAGAAACTTAAGACCTGGCTCTTCTCCCTGATCTAGCCCACTTATTCTCCCTGGACTTTACCGAACCTCACGAGCTGTTGTCTTTAGCGCCGGGACACCCCCGTGGGGGGTAGCTGTGCGCTCTACAAGCCTCAAAATAAATAAATAAATAAAGCCAGTCCAATAGGCCTTTCCAATGCTTGTTTTAATTTTCTTTAGGGTTGGGGGGGGGGGGGTGGGGGGGGGGGTTCTGCGGGTCATTAAGGGAGTGTGGTGCTCTCAAAGCTGTGTCTCCATGCCCACCTGCATTGCCACCACCACCTAATACAGCGGTGTTAACAACTGCAAATATAGTCAGATTCATAATCTTTGTAAATATTGCTAAACTAATGTATAAATTAGTTTGATTCAATTTCATTTTTAAATTATGCATCCTTTTATTTTAAGCAATCTTTATTTTACAAATACTATTCATGGTCTAGCAGATAGAGGTGGGCGAAATTCCCTTCTTTGAATCCATAGTAAGCTGATGCGAAACTGCAGACATTTGCACTGTTTTTGCATCTGTCTGCCCTGTATTATAAAGGGAGGAATGCAGGTGAAATCATTGACCAAACGAGAATTCGTCATTCTATGCACTGAAGAATGAACAAAACAAGGGATTTCTTTGCCTCATGGCACTGTCAGGGTCTGAACTAAGTAATTACCTTAATAGTAATTACATTAAGTTAATTACAATAGCTGGCCCCTGACAGCGCTCGTCAAATCAACTTTCTCAGCAGGGAAGCTTGGTTTGAAATGCACTGTTTTTTAAGGCCTTCTGAATCAGGCTGGAAATGTAGGAGAAATCCACATTTAAGACATTAGTAATGCACAGCTACTCACAGTGAAATCTTTGTTAATTGTGCCCCCAGTATCCAATCCACAAGAAGGTCCATGAGTCGTTGTCTTCAATCAAAAGCCTCATCTGTTTCTTAGGCTAATGGCTACTAGCAATTTTAAAATGTTCTGCTTGAGATGGCCGTCATGAGATGAAAATGAATTGAATATTGATTGAAGACATGGTCTCGTGGACTTTCTTGTGGAGTGGATCTTATCTATATCGACAGAACAATAGCACTTATTAAAGGGTACTGATCCACTATCTCATATCTGTGTTAGAGAACGGCTTCGACTTCTGATAAAGGGGTTATGGTGATTGGCCCCTTTTGATCCTTGCACCTCAAACTGAGAATGTGGGCATTCCCATTATATGATGTGTGGTTGTGCTGAAACCTCACCCACTTTCTAGCAATCAACCAAAAAACCTCAGCCTCACCAGCTGGTCCTCGTCACTGAGGGACGATCTGCCTTCTCAGCGTCCAGCTCTAGGATCTGTCGTACTATGGCTTGGAAAAAAGGAGCAACAAGTACTACCAGACAGGTAAAACAAAGCAGAAACAAAAAAAAATAGAGCAACTACAGGACAAGAGCTAGGCACAGGTTGGTTGACTACAGCAGCAAACATACATCTCCCACGTAAGAAACTCTCCACGAATACGCTCTCAGAACTACCTCTAAAGGAGAAGTGTTCCTCACCTCTGAAATAACCCTAATGTGTCCCTCTCAGAATCAAAATTACTTATCTCCCATACAAAACACATGCATAAAATATATAAAGCAAGGGTTGACATGCACACTGGCCGTCTGCAGACTGAATTATCTTAGGCACTCCCAAGTGCATCAACCATTCATGAAGCAAGAATACTCAAAACAATTCTAACAAATTCACATGCTTCTTTAATAAGAGGAAAGCGCAATATGAAAGTCCACTGTCCCTCTATCTCTCCAAAATCCCCTGTACACATGTTGCAATGGCACACATCATCCTTGTGCTGCTGATCTAGGAACACCCAAATGTTATCTTTATTGACAGAAAAATCATTTTATTGGAGGGTGCTGATCAGCTATCTTGTATCTGTTGTTTTATCATTGTCCACCACTCTGAGGAGAAGTGAGTTTGTTTTTAACAAGCCTTGGTGAGGGTAGCTTTCCACCGAACATGGTTTTTCTTGCATAGGAATGACTTTCATATTTTGTAATTGGGTTCTGTTTCATGCTCAGTGAGCAGTGCTAATATGAATAATAGTTGTTGAAATTGTTGTCTTTTTCGTGTAGTTGCTTCAAAGTGCAGAGGCAAGGATGAAGGTAGACAATAGGTCCATGAGGGATTAATGTTCCATTGTGTAACATAATTTAATGTTCTTAGGACCATCATGACCTTCAGACAGTCTGGTCGAAGTGAAAGGTGTAGATAGGTTGTATGTTTCATAGGTGAGAACCTGGTCAATCCATGAATGTACCCCACATATTTTAACCCGATGCTGGGGGATAGCCAGCATGTTTTGGAAAACAGTCCTGCATTTTCAGCCTGAGGATATTAGTGTGCAGAGAAAAACTCCTAAATCATTCACCCATGGTCATTTGTATTTTTCTCTTTCAGGCTGTAATGGCAAGTGATTTTGCAGTCCCAAAATTCTGTTACCTGGAGAAGCTCTTGCTTGTTCATGGCCACTGGTGTTACTCCCGGCTTGCCAACATGGTGCTCTATTTCTTTTATAAAAATGCAGTAAGTGTTTCAGTTTTCAATTTTACTTTATTTTCATTTTGTTCTTAGAACAACAATTGCAAAGAAACACTTTAGAAATTAAGAACCAATTGCAGTATTTCAAGGTTTCCATAAGATTTTAAATATTTAAAAACTTACAGCAAGTTGTCAGATTTATTAGTACATTGATAAACTACTTGGCTCGTGCAATTGTTCTTTTCTGATTTAAATTTAACATGTTCACCGTTGTTCAATGAAAGCTGGATATGTGAACAATGCATGTCCTATTATGGTTCCAACTTGGGCAGACTCTTTCAAGTGCTGAAATCCCAAACCTATTTCCATCATTCATTTCAAAGTACGGCCACCAAATAAAATTGATGAAACCTATGAAAGATAATGTTTGAAAATAATGTGGCTGTATTTTGATGATGCTCACTTGCCAAACCAGTGAGAGCCTCAATGGTTTCCTACAATGATTACACTCTTATTTCAAACTATGTAAGTTTATATGATTATTTGTATTTTCATTTCCAAATATGTTTTCCAGGATTCAAATTGTTATCAGGATCCACATTTCTTCTTGGCAAATAGTTTAGCATATTGTCTCAGTAGCTCCTTTTAAGGTCTTGGATACAGATGGCGTTAGTTTTGTAAAATATTTACACTCACCCATCCCCAGTCGTTCCTTCGTTGCACTCCAGGCCTTTCCCACTTGTTGCCCCCTTCCACTGCTCCTGTACGTCTTTATTTTTACTTTATTATCACCCCCCCCATTTCACCCTCCCCACTGAGCCATCGTAGATAAACATTGGACTCCTCTGCTTTTCAGTTTTTAGAAAATACCAGGGCAGATAGAGTCCCCTGTGTGCAAGATCCCACATAGAAACTGAGGAATCAATTTTTTTATGGCATAGTTTTGACTTTTTTCAGGGATTTCCAGAATCGAAAACATGCTGAGTGAGTCTTTCTGAAAAAAGATGGAGGAGAGGCTCATTATAACGAATCACAGAAGTGGCCACCATGTTCATGCTTTCACTGCACATTCACTGCATACTCCTCTTTATCTGACTTTGACGTCTTCTGTCTTCATTTGTAATTCTGATTGTTCTCTGTTTTTACTTAGACCTTGGCAAAGATCTTCGCCTGCCCTTCATTTCTAACTTTGGCTCCTGATTCAAGACTTCAGGCCTCATCCCCTATGTTGCCAGAGTCACCACAAGAAGTACATTTTGGTGCTCTTTGCGCCCCTTAGCCATCTCAGGATGGATCTGAGGGGGGAGGGGGGGGGGGTAGACTACAAGGTGTTGCCAGATGTTCCTATTGACTGGGTATACAGATACTTGATGTACAGTTCAGTCCCTGTCTCTGTCTGCCCCCAGCCACCCCTCCTTGTAAATGTATTCACTCCATGCTGAGAGTGAGGAGTGTTTTGAAGGAATTTTTGGAAGGACTCCAGTCAACAAGGACCTGTACATGGAGAATCAATTCCCCCACCAGAGAAATCTAATATGTATAGTGCCAAGGAGAGCAGAGTAGCGTTTCGGAGCTTCTCAATTAGATTGACACAGTTGAAATGGTATTGGTGGTGTGATGCAATGCATCTGGGTGAGCAGTGCTGGAAAAGTCGTCCTTCTCCTGTATGGTGAGGCGTATGGTATCCTAGTGCGGAAAACATCAACATGGATGTGAAATGAAATGTGGTTCTCCCCACACTCAGATCTATACTGAATCTAGAATCATTCAAACCAAGTACTGGGCACACGTTAACCCCTTGCATGCTGATGACGGCCCCCGGCCGTCATGCATCACGGTGGGCGTGTGCTGATGACGGCTGGGGCCCGGCATGATCCCGCCCACTCTTTAAAACGGCCGCACAGCGTGAAAATTTGCACCGAATGCAAGGGGTAAAAGGAAAAGTAAAAGAGTGTCAATCAACTACATTCGTATTGCGAGCAAAATAATCACAAAGGTCGACACCAGTGGATACTTTTTTTCCGTTTGTATTAGCGAATTTCTTCAGACAGTAACATCATGGGAAAAACCAGCTGACACGTGTTTCGTCACCTGGGTATTCACCCGTGACTCTTCAGGGCTGAATGGCAATTAATATAAGTGCAGAATCACTGGACCAGTGATATTTCCAACCCGGTCAGAATGGGTATTAGGTGAAAGCGCATTCGGAAAGCAAGATGGATCCTGAGAGAACTTTTGGCTGCATTACACATATCGGACGCACTGAGGATGGACGTACCCGTCCGTCTTAACAGGATCCGGTTTCCACGGGAAAGGGTCCTACCGTTCCTCCCCCTTTTCATTTCATCGGCACGCGGCAAATTGATTTATTTTCACCTAATACCCGTTCTGACCGGGTCCGAAATATCACCGGTCCAGTGATTATGGCATTATTTTATGTTTATATGGTAGAGTTTATGGGTACTCTGGACTTGAGTGTTGTAAGTTCACCGACTATCTTGTTTTATCCCAGGTCAAAAGTATCCCTTGGAAACAATACCTAATGATTTGAAAAGCTGCTCTGCAGAAGCCTTAAGTTGCAAGTGTGTTGTATATTTTTCCATGACTATAGGCAAATTATAAGGATGAGGTTTTATCTGTAAACTAGTGATCATGATTCATTAAACCACATTGTGTATAAGTAAATCATTTATTTACAACACCACTCTTTATTTTACGTAGGTGTAAAGAATGTTGTTCATTGTTTGACAATAGATCTTGACTTTGTGAATACCATATCGTGGTCCATAGAAGAGTTGATTAAAGAAACTGGTTAGAGCATAGAGTCTTCAATATGATTGTAATTAGTTTATACAAATTTAAAGGATAAGACTGTGAATATCTTCCTACCAACTGAATGAATTTTTATCTTAAAGCTAATTTAAGTAGACATATTTATATATTTTTAATAAAGTTTAAAATAGGAGGATTTGAGGTTGCAGATAATTCACAGTCCAATTACCCTCACAAACAGGCATTGTAATCTCTGTACTAGTCCTTTATAGGTTCTGAAACATGTTCTTTGTCTGCGCTTATATTCCCAATGGTAACCAAACGTGGCATTTTGACATGGTCAGACGCAATGGTTATGTTTTACTTATCCTATTTAGTTAAGATATGTTATTGTTTGTTTGCATTTATTTTTAAATCTTTTTTAGCTATTTAAATTCCAATTCTGTGGAATATACAATGTTAAGAATTAAATAGAATAACATTTAAAACTGTTGGGTTCCTCAGAAGCCGCCTAACTTTGGATTAGTTTTGCTCTCTGGTTTTCAGAAAAACCTTGATTGTTAGGGTTCCCTGTGTGCTGTCTGACCCCAGTCGCCAATGCTGTAGCTTTCCCCATGAGAAATGAGAGGAAATTGTTTTGGGGACATATTTTTGATGTTTGTAGTGCATTCCCCTCTATGTTTCCCACAAGGACTAGCACTAATTCTGTATATACTGTAGGGGGCCTGAGGTGGCAGATGAGGCCTAATAATGAAATCCAGCCCCACGCCATTCATTGTGTACATGACATCCTGCGTATCTGGCAGACTCTCAGCTTTTTAGTGCCAACATATTGGTGTGAACCCTCCCAACCGCCTGATGCCAGGACAGTCTGGCCACATACCCTGTTCATTCAAGAATTACGTCCATGGTGTCTAGTGGACTTTCTCTCCAGTACAAATGATTGTTCATGATAATGTTGTCAATGGTGATGAAACTCCACATGTAAAGCACCCAGCTGTCAGTACAGTTCTTTTGTTTCCAGTTTTTCAATGTATGCTTCTCACCAGCCTAGATTGTAGTGATTTATGAACTGTGCTCCGCGTTTTTTTCTTGAGTGATCCCAGGTGCCCTGCTATATTGCTTGCCGTTTGAGTTCCTTTGGTTGCGTTTTATTCAAACAATAATCATGATTGCTTGGAGTACACTTTTTAAAACTAAGCATTAATTATCCATCGATTTTTGAATGCATTTTAAACTCTTGCCCCAGTGCATATCGGGACTCCTCGTACCTTCATCAGAGGACTACGGCAATCATGAAGTCCGCGTTTAAACTCCTAAAACTCTGTAGAAAGAAGAACCGATTCTTCTACAACCCCTTTGGAGAAGACTCTGCTTTCCTTTCTACATGGATCGATAGTCAGTGCTGATTTTTAAAAGATGTACTACAAGAAGTCACGAATAAAGAAAATATTTATCTATACCATTTGATAATTACTTGATTATTATTCGACTGAGGTTAAGTGGTTCCAAACCAATGAACCAGTTCAGGACTCATCCACTTCCCTAGAGGAAAATAGTTCCATTGTAGAGGTTTGGTGAATCTCAAATCCCCACTGAGAGACAGTGTTTACACAGGCTGGTTTACATGGATATACAACAGCTAGTGAAATCACCAGTTTAAAAGAGCTTATATAGAAATATAGAAAGAGCTGCAACACTTTATTTGGTAATTGCTATAAAGTGTGGATTAGAAATTATATATTAGTTTTGCTG
The DNA here is from genome assembly GCF_964261635.1 of Lissotriton helveticus. Classification (NCBI taxonomy): domain Eukaryota; kingdom Metazoa; phylum Chordata; class Amphibia; order Caudata; family Salamandridae; genus Lissotriton; species Lissotriton helveticus. Next base: position 1,259,673,930 of record NC_136069.1, read on the forward strand.
TGTATTTTTGCCACAATTAAAAGCTTTTACCATAAGTAGAGATTACACACCCCTATGGGAAGTACTGCTCAGATGCACAGCGAGCTAGTGCACCTGGGCCAGAATTCTTTCTGTTGAGGTATTTCTCATCTTGAATGGGCAGGATGACTAGCAGGTCTTGCAGGTGAAAGTTTCTGTTGGTGAGAGAAACTGAGAAGTTTAGATACATTATTGGATGTCAAGTTACAAACATCTTGGTCCAGTCATGACTTTATTAGCTTAATTGAACCTAGGAAAACAAATTACACTTCATTTTTCGACCAAATCACGTTTGTTATAATTATTTCAGATGTTTGTTGCCCTCCTGTTTTGGTACCAGTTCTTTTGTGGCTTCTCTGGATCTGCAATGATTGACCAGTGGTACTTGGTCTTCTTCAATCTATTCTTCTCATCCCTCCCCCAACTCATTACCGGTGTACTTGACAAAGATGTGCCAGCAGAGGTGCTTCTGGCAGTCCCGCATCTCTATAAAAGTGGACAGAATATGCAGGTAAATCAAAACTTGACAATCTTAAAGTTTGTTAGGCACTTTTCAGTTTAATTGTCTAAGTGTACTTCTGTCATCTATGACTCTCTCCCTTACGTTTGTGGTCAGAAGTAGAGGGACTCCTTTGGCCTTTTCTATCAAACCCTCCTTTCTACTGATTCAAGTTAACAAGAGATACAATATGTTGAGTCATGACTACAGCCAATCTTATTTTTGTGCTTGTTTCACAGGAGTACCAGCCACACATGTTTTGGATGAACTTGGTTGATGCCTTGTACCAAAGCTTGGTTTGCTTCTTCATTCCTTATTTTGTGAGTAAATCAGGTCTGAATTTCTATCATCCATTTGTTGTAATGTGATAATCCATGTGTGCCATAGTCTTTAAAATGCATTGTCTCTCTCTCTTTTTAGACTTACTCAGATTCAGATGTGGATTTGTTTACATGGGGAACACCCATCACCACATTAGCTCTTCTCACCATAATGAGCCATCTTGGGATTGAAACCAAAACATGGGTAAGAGGTTTTCCAGTACTTGCTGGTCCCTTTTTGGGCATCCCTGAGAAGACATGTTGCATTATGTCCTATTTTATACAGTGCCAAGCTTTATGAGAATTTGGGTCATGGGAAATGACTTGTGAAACCACAGCTGATGTCCTATAGCGAGTGATGTTTAACTTTGTTTCATTTTTTAAACAACTATTTTGTTTTGTTACTAGAACATTTATACATTATCTTCTTTTACACTATCACTGTGCTGTGTTCAGTAGGTCTCGATATCATGTAACAAGGTAGGTGATAATCAAATAGTTAAAATTACAACTAATATAACTCGGAGTCTTATGTCTTCATCTTTAATGTTATATGCTTGCGTAGGTAGTGGATAATCTCTTGAGTGTAGGTGTGTGCCTTTCCCAACCTTCCTGCTTGCTTTTATAAGAGCTGCAACTGTTACAACATTCAGTTGTTGGAAGAGATAGGGATCAGTGCTCAACAGTTAAGCTCATTCACAGCTGGTCAAGTTGAGTTTGTTGCTAACAATGAGACTCCAGTCATGGGACTGTCTTTGCCACCCTCACTAAGGGCCTTGGAACACACGTGGGAATCAATCTGGGCTTCCCTCTCAGATATTCCCGTCAGTCTTTCTTCCCTCATGTAGATTCACTAATAGTTTGTCCCAGAACTGAACAAATGCCTCCTCCCCGAGTCCCTTCTTCCTCTTTACGAGCAGCACTGTGCTTTCCAGGTCAGCTCATTTCACCCCCTGCTTCCATCTAGCAACATCAGGTGCTTCGGGCGATTTCTAGTTCATGATTATACACCTGTTAGTCAACAGCAATGCAAGATTTATAAATTTACTGTCCTCTTTCTGCTTTGGAGATTGCAGCGTCAGGCCTAAAAGGAATGTTTCTACCTAAAGCAAGGATGTTCCTCCGTCAGTATTACTGTGACTTCTTCCCAATACTTTGCAGTAGTGGGGCATAATCATAACATGTATTAAAAAATTGCTATTGGTAAGAGGAATCTTTTGCTCTCACACGTTGGTGTGAAGTATTCCCCATGTTAGGTGTTAAATTGCAGGTACTTAAATCTGAGATTTCTCAAGACCTTTAAGGTGTAGGTAAGAATTAGTGACCAGTATGTGTCTTCAAGATTCCTGCTAGTGTCACTGGACAATTTCTCTTTCAGACCGGTCAAATCAAACATGTTTATGTCCACTAAGACTTTATTTAAATGTATCACTGTTCTCCTCCTTAGTTCCTAGTGTGAGAAAAAAGTTTACAATTCCATATGAGGGTCGCTCTGAGCCCTCCAAGGACCACAACCTGTGTACCATTCAAACAATAGTAGCATACACCAGGAACTGCCTAGCGGGTATCCCATTGTTCGGAGTTACTGCAGGAAATTGCTTTTGCACATCTTCACTGTACAGGTGTTCCACCATGATTACTCCTTGAAATCCAAGCCATCAGTTTATGGATCCATCCTGTCCTCGTAAGCCAGGTAAGCTCCACATCAGGACCCTCAGAGCTTATTTTGCTGTTAAGCCTGTCCTTGTGCACCAGGCCCTGCTACACATAGCTGACCTCAATATTATAGCATGTCCCCTGAGTTTGGGCCTATGTGTAAGAAGCAGTCAGATTATGTCAGACACTGACATTTCCAAGGTTGCCAACGTGGCTTTTGGGCAGGGTGTGTCTAAAGACAATTTTGCAGCCCATAGGGGTTAAAAATGCAAAAAGAACTATTGATGGGCAGAATGCAGGACAATGTCACACATTCACCCCAGTACAGAGATTTGGGCCTAAATCCATCGTTTTTTTGCTCCCCATGCCATTTCAGTTTGAACCCAGCCATATGCAAATCAGTCTTGACCTTGCGCCCAGTGGGAACAGTCCAGCCCGAACTGCCAGGCTAGGTCCTCCCTGTACTGGAAACACGGGCCCTAGAACTGGTTTCGGGGTTTCACCCCTCATCAGCCAGGATAGCTTGACTCCAGTGGCATGGAGAGAACGGGACCCATGTCTGGGCATATCCATCCCACTCAGGGTGACAAATGCAAAAAGAACAATTGATGGAAGGAAGGCAGAACAATATCATACATTCACCCCAGTACAGCGATCTGGGCCTAAATCCATTGTTTTTTGCTCCCCATGCCATTGCAGGTTGAACCCAGGCATATGCAAATCAGTCTTGACCCTGCGACCAATGGGAACAGACCAGCCCGAACTGCGAGGGCAGGTCCTCCCTGGACTGGAAACAAGCATCTTAGGACCGGTTTCGAGGTTTCACCCCTCATCAGCCAGAATAGCTTGACTCCAGTTGAATGGAGAGCACAGGACCCATGTCTGGGCATACATGTCCCACTCGGGGTGACTTGGTGAGCAAAAGAATGATGAATTTAACACAGATCTCTTGACTGGGGGTGAATGTTTTTATTTGTTCTGCATTCCGTCCATCAATTGTGTGTCATTTGCTTTCTCGCCCTAAGTGAACCTGGTATGCCCAGATATGGTTCCCGGGCTCACTGTGCCACTGGATTCAAGCTATCCTGGCTGATGAGGGGTGAAACGCTGAAACCGGTCCTAGGATGCTTGTTTCCGGTCCAGGGAGGACCTGGCTTGGCAGTTCAGGCAAGACTGTTCTCATGAGGCACAGGGTCAATACGGATATGCATATGGCCAGGTCTAAAATGGGGTGGTATGGTGAGCAAAAGAATGATGGATTTAACCCAGATCTCTTGACTGGGGGTGAATGTTTTGATTTGTTCTGCATTCCATCCATCAAATGTATATCTTTTGCTTTCTTGCCCTAAGTGCGCCGGGTATGCCCAAACGTGGGTCCCAGCCTCACTGTACCAGTGGATTCAAGCTTTCCTGGCTGATGAGGGGTGAAACCCTGAAACCGGTTCTGGGATACTTGTTTCCAGGCTAAGGAGGACCTGGCTTGGCAGTTCGGGATGGACTGTTCCCATGAGGCACAGGGTCAAGACTGATTTGCATATGGCCAGTTCTAAACTAGGGTGGCATGGTGAGCAAAAGGATGATGGATTTAACCCAGATCTCTTGACTGGGGGTCAATGTTTTAATTTGTCGTGCATTCCGTCCATCAATTGTGTGTCTTTTGCATCAGGGTTAGGCAGATATAGTAGAGCTCAGCATCTGCAACTCCTAACCCGCCTTGGGACGAAGGAGATAACGCCTACACAGATCCACCCTATGCCTTCTATGCACCAAAACAATCCAAGCAATACAGCATCCATTTCCTTAAAAATAGGTACTGGGAGCCAAAGCAATAGGTTGTCAAAAGTTACAGGAGTCTTGGTAACATCACAATTTTGGATAATGTTGTCCCATCCATATCTTAGGATGATAGCGATCTTCAAAGCTGACACCACCTTTGATAGATTCCAACATTCTGCTAATATTGCCTTCAATAACATTAGCTTAATATATGTATATCTGTACCCCTAAATTCATAAATGTTACAGGCGCCCTAACTAATGCCTAAGCGAGTTCTGGAACAGGCCCTTCTTCTGAGTCAGGTTGGATGAGACAAATAAAAATACTGGATTAAGCTCAGTTTACTCTAAGTCCTGTCAGCTCTGCAAACTCTTTCAGGTTGTGGATCAGCGAACCTAGTCTGACTGTACATTTGTCAGATGAAGCAATAAGTAATCCTTGTACAGTGATATGAAGTGCTTTGTTTTTACTCTCAGCAAATCTCTCATTCTGCTCTTTGCATGATTGCTATTAGCAAAGGGTTCTATAGCCATGGAGTATAATATGGGGAAATGGGACCCCTTGATAGGTGCCCACTTCTGCCTTATGTGAGTCAGGCCTTTTTTTTTTACAATTGATAGAGACCACTACAGGTTGGGGGTCAGGGGGAGGATAAACTTCCAAAACGTGGAAGGGCCTTTTTATGTTGGACGAAGTAATCCACCTTCGTATGAATCCTCTCTTTTTAGGATAGTTCAGTATTGGTAAAAAACAGAAAGTATGGTTCACTAGGACTTTGCTTAGGACCCCGCAGACTTGACATTTAGCTTCAAGAGTGGGCGAAATGCAAGCATTGCAGATGTATCTCTTATAGGCTTTCACAGCGAAACAGTCACATATTCTCTAGCTGAAGCAGGTAGACATCACGTTTTCTTTGCCACTTCGTATAAATGAGCGAGTTTAGCGCTTCAAGGCCTCCAGTTCATCCTGTTCATCTAAAGTCTGAAGAGTTATGGAAACAGCCTTCAGGTAGTCTTTGAGGTACTTGTTCATTTATTGCATCTGTTTGCTTACACACTGCAAAATAGTGTGAGAATAATTCTCCATTTATTTCCTGCTAGCTGTATACCATATTGCACTGCGGATAACGAATTTGCATAATAGGGGTCCCATACTAAGCTTGTCTAATCAGCCAGGCTAATGATCTCCCAGATCTTATGCCTCAATGTGCTCTTTCTAAATCCCTTAGTCAGACCTCAACTCACAACAGTTCCTGTTTCAGAACTGCTTTCACTCATTGTAAGGTACTCAGGCAGTTGCCACATATGACTATATTAAATGCATCCTACTCGACTAGGGCATCGATCACTGTGTCTTCAATTTTGCAAAAATAATTACAAATTTCCTCCCTTATTTCATGTCTAACCTTTGGACTATCGGGGGCAGCTGCCTGCAACTTTCTGGTAGGAATCCCAGCCCTCGGCTTTCCCATTTCCATTCCATTACCAGGGGGTTGTGGTCAGAAGCTCTCCTGCCAATCTGTTTGACTCGTTATACCTGGGTGAGCATACGTGAAGTACAGAAAACATAACCCAGTTTGGCATATAAGTCATGCATATATGAATAGGTAGAATGCGCCCTGGTGGCAAGGTTACATGTCTTCCATACATCTGCCAGCTCCCAGTTTCTCATCCAGATTCCCATTGCTCCCTTCACTATTGGGGATGACAGAAGTGTTGGTTGGGGTCTGGCCGTGACACAATTAAAGCCTCCTCCTTTCAACATGTGTGGATGTACCTCATGAGCCGCCATGTTTAATAATGTGCCTAAGAAGTCTAACTGATTGACATTCAGGGAGTAGACACTTATCAACAGCACCTTCACTTTGTCACTTGTTCCAGCCACCAGCATGGATTCTGTTCGGGCAAAAATGGGGGAAACCTGTGCTTATCCATACCATTACTGTCCCTGCATATGAGGAATAACTTGTAAAAAAAGAACACACATCTGCCCCCTTAATTTTTCCTCCTTTGATCCCCATAGCACATGAAGAGTGTATTTTGTGAATAGACATAATGTGGAGCCACCCACCTCTTCAGGTAGGAGTGGATTCTGTATCTTTTTTGTGCAGTTCCCATACACCTCACATTCTAGGTTATGCACCTATATGTTTTAATCTCTAACATATCGTAAGACTAAATATCTTAGGACCATCCCATTTGCTCTGGGGGGCAATCACTCGCCCAGAACAACTTCCAATTTGCCGGATCACCCCCCTCACAAGGGAATCACTCTATTCAAAACTATTGTTAGGCTCAAACTCCATTCAGTAAAAACCTTTTACCAGCAGTTCTCCCAGCACAGTAAAGCAAAGGCATCCTGTTCATGTCTAACAAAATCAAGTGTGTAGAAACGCTCGATTCCTTCTCCATGAAGGGCCAAGATAAGGAGTATGACAAATATCAAGTTGCATCTGAGCATGCACCACTTTGAAACAAAAGGCCGCAATAGGCACCACTGGCCTTGGAGCATGTCCCTAATGATATCCAGTGGCAGTGTGTGGTGTCAAGTGTTGTATACCTTCAGATTAGCTCATCCACAGATCTCATAGTGGTGGTCGGCAGTCTCTGTTCAGTCACAGAGGTTATGATCAGACTCTGTATTTGGAGGCTCAGACTCTGTTCCAGTAAAACTCTTTGGGGATCCTCTGGCTTTAATGAGCACTCCCTGCCATAGTGATGATATTTCTTCCCCTGCTACCTCGTGGGAACAATGTCTTATTTCTCTGGGGTTGCAGTCTCAACTTCTTACACATTGTCTTGGAAAGACTGACGTAATGGAAGGTCCTTTCTGCTCTGCACAAAACTAAGGATTGCTGTCTCCCATCACCTTTATGTTTTCAGGAAACAAGAGTGCATAGGTCACTCCCAGCTGTCTTAGCCTCCTTTTCCCTGCCAAGAACAAGCATTGTCTTTAAACTGTGCCTAGTAGTCTGGAAAATTGAATATGTGATCTTGCAAATAAACAATTTGTAATGGCCAGCTTTGCGGGCCTGATGTAGAATTACAGCTCTGTCCCACTAACGAAGAACACAGGCTAGCACTGGACTTGGAGTAGATACTGACAACAAGCGACACACTGGGATTTTGAATGTTTGCTAGCCATTGCTCATTAAAAGAGACTGTATCTGATCACGCAGCACCTTTCACCAGTCCCATTATATGGGTGTTATTCCTTTCCTGCCTGCTCCTCTGAATCTTCAGCATGGTACACCAGGTACCTTACCCATGTTTTTATAATCCACTGGTGGTGGGGCAAAGACCATTGAGAAAAACCCTAGTCTGCTCAACTCATTCAGCTATTTTTTCTGATGGTCTCTTTGCAGCTTCAATTCATCCACCACAGTATGCTATTTTGTGTTTGAGCGCCTCCCTATGGCTGCAGAGGCCTCAAGGATTAGGTCTAGTTTGTTGGGTCATGACATTTTGTGAGGTGGGGGCACTCCAGATGTTACTTTCTTCTGGGTGGAATTTGCTGATTACTTGGGTCCCTGGCCGGGTCACTTTTGGTTCGCTCATTATGTAGGTGTACTCAGTTTTTCCTGGAAGCTTGTCAGTAATGTCGGTGCAGTCAGAACAAAGATCTGTGGACCAGCCACTCAGGTCAGGTAGACAGTCCTGTGATGCCTTTATCATTTCATTTCATTGGTCTTTATTCGGATATGCAATATCCATAAAAGTACACACATTTCTCATAATCATTTACATAATCCATCGTCATAAAATTTTGAAGCAAAAATCTGCTATAAAACTAGTGAATAAAGATATTGCAAAGTTATCACGCATATTCAATAGCAGCTTCAATACTAAAGTGCCAAAGTGCAAGGTGTGAATATTTCAGAAAATAGCAGTAAAGATGGACAAATTATTAGATCACATTAGAATTACAAATAGCAGCATCGTATAAAAGTGCCAATGTGCATAATGCGAGTAAAAACTAGAAGAATAGCAGCGAGAAAAGGCAAACTTATTAAGTTCTATGCATATTCACCCGCATATTATTCATATTACATTTTGCCATGTCTTAAATATAAAATCCGGAAGTGTATATAGTACATCTTAATCCAACATCCAAGAATTCATAGAGGAACGCGAACGAATGCCTTTATCTCAACTGTGTTTGATTCCATGAGATGGCTATTGCTCTCTGTAATTTTTTTGTGGTCTGGCGATCAGTGTAATCTTCTACTCATTAGGCTGGGTCATTCAATCATGGTTTCTAAGTCATGCACACATGCTGTGCCACTATGATGCCACCATGAAGGTGAAGTCTGTAGATGTGTAAGGACCATCAGGGTGCCCCCTCTTTGCAGTTGCACCGCTTGGCAAGGACCCCAGGCAAAGACCTCCACTTCAGTGAACATGCCCAATTTTTCCTTATCAAAGACATGCATGCAGCCTATGGGTCACTGCCAATTCTGGGCAGGCTGAGTATGGGGCCCAGTAAACTCATAACCCACTCCAGGTGACTGCCAAAGTAGAAGTGGACTTTGAACTTCCTGCAGCAGTCAAGAGACCCTCAGTCCTACCCTGCCAACTGCTGAAATTGCCTCAACTTAGAAATGGACCTTAAATTGGCGAGCCCCTCTGCAGTGATTTTTGGCCATGTCTTTGTCTCTACTCCTCAGTTGCGGAGATTGTGTCTGGACCAGTGTCTCTCTTCACAGAGAGAGGCAGCTCATCCCGGCGGGGACACACTGCACCATTGGGCTCATTCTTTTTTAAATTCTTTCACTGCACTGTGGTCAGGGAAACCGGTCTCCGCTTCTCTGTCACGGCTCTTTCTGCCATTGGCTGAATTGTTCTTTGGGCTTCACAGGTCAGTCCTCATTTGATCTTCGCTGGAATGTATAAACTCAAATCTGATAGCATACTAGAACCGTTTATATTACACCGAGACACTGTCCTTGCTCTCCGCCTTAGTGCCTGCGAAAGTAACTGTAAATTTACGCTGACAAGCCATGAACTCATACATTACAGTTAAATAAAATTGATACATCGGTGCTGTTTAAAATGTAAGATTTCAGCAACAGTACTAAAAGCTGTTCTTTAATTTATCATATTGGGCAAGAAATCCTATTCGTCTCACAAGAAAAGCAGACGTCAAAAGTACTAACAACCAGGCATATATTGTTCATATTCTTAACCTATCTTGCCATGCTTGCCCTTATTGGAAGGATGCTAAACGCAGGCATCTTCTCTTTTAGCAGTTGTGTATATAGCTTCAACAAATGTTAAGTGCATTTCATCACCCAGGTGCCCTTGTATAGAAGTCACATTTTTAATATTTGGTTGTTTTACCACCACACCACCCTTCCAATGATAGTCTCTACACTACAGCTTTACCCCCTTTAATATGTCTCTATGTAGACCCCAATCTGTGCACCCATAATTTAAAAGGGTTTCTCTCATGTTTAGCTGTGGGGTTTGAGATTTAAATAGGTGCAGGGCTGTAGCTTGGTCAGTAACATTGGGAGGGTGTGAGCTTCAGATTTGCCAACAATTACACTGGTTAAACTACATTAGCCTGCATGGAGAAGGGCAGAGTGTGCAACAGTCTTTGCGCACTCAGGAGTGGGCAAAGCACTCCTGCCATGCCCTGCACCGAGAGAAGGGCAGCTCCGCCCGCCCGCAAAGTGCAAAGACAAATAAAATGGTAATAGCCAAAAGTTATTACCATTTTATGTATTGGCTTTCTCGCACTGCGAGAAAACAGTGGGGCGACGCTCCTCCGCCATAGTGGAGGAGCCACCCCTGTCCCCAACTATTTACTACAGAATGCATGTATTAGGGGGGGGGTTGTAACACCCCAGAACCCACCCCCTCCCTCCCCAGGCCGACGCTACGTCCCTGAATAGGTTGTCTGTCATGGTAGCTATCAAATAATATAATTCTTTTGACCACAAAGAAAACTGAAACAATGGAAATGAAACCATAATTTGATATTATAAATAATGCAAAACACACAAGATAATAATGCACCTTTAGCTCTTGATGCAGTACCTAACTTACAAAGGATTTTCTAACCTCCATAACTGTCCTAAGAAAAAAGATCTCTATTCTCACTATAAGACACGTTCAGTAACCCCAAAGGGCACTTAACGTATAGTGTCAGTTCTTTATGTTTACTTGTTGTAGTGCATAGTACTCAGGAGCTCAATTAGTCTTAAACGAATGTTTAAAGTGGTGCTGTATATGAATTTGAAACCACAACAAAAAAAGATGGACACAAACTTAAAGAAATTACGTGGAACAAACAGAAACATTTAGGTCTCGCTGGAGACATGTTGGTACCAGTATTTAATACAAACTTAGATTGGCCTTTGGAATTAACCCTTGCTCAAGTGTGATGGCCTTTTGTGTTTCCCCACTCCTTCCTCTTAATTCAATGGCTGTCATCCTTATTCTTCTCCTTCTGCTCCACCTCTAGAGTATTTTGGTGTCACTGTGTTTCGATTTGGTGAGTTGCCGCCTTCCAGCGCTGGAAGTCTGCAAACTGAACGTTTGCATGTTTCTATGAACTTTTAGGACCATGAGAGAGAGCATGGCCTGTCTTCTTTCACCTCTTGCGTCAGCATTTATAGCTGTCTACACAGCTGGCCTTGCTCCCACCCGTCCTTCTCCAGCTGATGCTGCTGCATCCAACTACTTCTTACCCCGTTCTCCTTGATCTTATGATCACACTCGCTCATCATCACTGTCCTTTCACTCTTCCCTCATTACTTCACAAATCCGCTCTCTTGTTCTTGATCCTCACTTGGTGTCATCACTCTCTTCGCTTCCCTACCTTCCTGCTCAGTCACTCTCTCTCCATCACTCACTCTCTGCACATACTAGTGACTGCTGACTTGCATTCGCAAGAAAACAGCTAAAGAGCTGTTCCGTAAGTAACCAATATAGTTGTCTTATATATACAAGTGGCTGGTACTACTTGTAAATATTATATTGAGGTCCTCGAAAACATACTCAATAATAATTTTCATCATCATCACAACCCAGCATTGAGATGTTTATTTTGGAGATAGAAAACAAGCCAATCCAATCCAAAAATTCTTTATTTCGGCCACATGGGCCATAAAAGATGCAGTGAAAATACATACATTTAAAACACAATATTTACAATAAAAATCCTACTGGACCTGCAATGTTAAAAAATACCAGGTAATATAAATTAACCAGACATTTTCTTCCTTATTATCCATGCTGCCATTAAGAATTTGGAAACCGCAAACACAATGTGGCCCAGGGTGTTGGTTTTCAAAACCCTGTAGGCCTGTAAATACTTCCTAAAGCCCAGGTTCCGACACAGAGGAGCTAGCCAGCGCCTCCTCGGGCTCCGGTAGGCATGACAACAGAACATTATGTGCAAATCATCTTCATCATTGGCTTTACAGCATGGGCAAAGTTTATCACCCCCTAGCGACCATTTAAAGGTGAATACTTTAGTAGGGAGCGTGCCAAACCTCCATTGCAGGAACAGTTTCCTCGCCAAAAGAGGATAAATAAAATCCATAAAAGGTTCAAACACATAGGAATTTTTGGATACTATAAAACATCCCGTCAAGGTGCCACTATCATAAGCATTGACCATGTCAACAAGGTTTTTATTCTTGTACAGCTGGGCGAGGGTTTTACGCGAAATACTTCGGCAGCCCTGAGCTGGATCATCCCATAAGTCTGGCAAATTCAGGCTAAACAGTTCCGACTTGATAAATGCCAGCCAAGGGATTTTGCAGTTAACATTCAACCTCATGACATGTATAAGGTCCTGCCTGTAATGATACAGTTCCTCGGTGGTCCATATCCGGTGCCAGAACTTCACAGGTTTCGACCGTAGGTCCTCAGCAATAGACGGAAGGCCCAGGTCAAGTCTTAGGGGGAGGAGTGGTGAGCCTTGCGGGAGAGCAAGTAAGCGTCTCAGAAAACAATTTTCCACCCCTGCCATAACCTTCCCTGCTTTGTGTCCCCACAGCTCACTGCCGTAGGTGGCTGCTGCCTTCGCTTGGGTCCTATACGTTTCCAAGGCCGGGCTGACGGGCTTGAAGGTGGACTTATTGGACACCTTCAAGAGTGCGCCCGATAGCTGGGAAAGTTTCAACCTAGATCTTGCTACCTGGGAGTCCCATGTCAAGTTTTCTTGGAGTGATACCCCCAGATATACAAAGGTCGAGACCCTTTCGAGGCTAGTTTCCCCCAGTTTTGGATTGGGTCTAGTTTTGGTGGGGGGGTTGAAGATCATGAACTTAGTTTTTTCCGTGTTCACCTCCAACCCATGTTGACGACAGAAATTACCAAAACCGTCCACAATCCTCTGGATCCCCAAACAAGCAAAACTCATTAGACTTGCAGAAGGAAATAGGCACATGTATATGTACATATAGCATTGATTCACTCTCAATGGTCTGTGTGATGGAAATGAATGCATAGTTGAGATTGCTTGCATTTTTTCATTTCCACTTGAAACAAAAAGAGTCATTTTAAGGAATCTGATCTGTTCATAATTCTCTGGTTCCTAAGCTCAGGGGAGAAGTGGTAGAAGCCCACATAATCCTTGTTCCTCACTCATAGGACTTCTAGTAATGACCTACAATAGTGCAGCCTGATACAGCAAACATTTGTGTATGACTCAAGGGACCTCTACTATTGGCGTATGGTGTAGTAGCCTTCTACAACAAAGACTTGTGTGTGACTGGGGCACTAATAACAGCTAAAGGTATTGCAGCCTAGAAGTAGGGATTTGATTCTGACTCATCGTACCTCAAGAAACAGCTAAAGGTTCTACAGTCTGCTACAGAAAAGACTTGCATTGCATTCAAGGGACTCTAGTAATGAATTAGATACTGACCCGTTCATCAGAAGTGTTTTGGGCTGGTTTTTAAGGGCATGCAGATTTGCTTTTTAAAAATAGTGAGGCAAATTGGTTTTGCCAATGTTTGTTCATATTGTAAACTTTCAAGAGACTTGGGCAGACAGAGAAACAGAATGATTAGGAACATAGTGTACACAAAATCTGAATGAACCATGGTGGTTATTTCAATTGTAACATACTGCAGCAAAGTCAAGCTTTCTAAGTATTTGCTCATAACTATTCTGTAATGGATGTACTTTGGTACTTTTCGACAGCGTGTGTCCTGATATTCAATCATACATGCACCGCTGGGTGTGCAAAACCTGCCTGGTGTGCAAATTCAAGAAACAGCTTGTTAATTAACCTAACTTAATTGAAGCTGTGTGTTTTCATTAATGGGCTTGTTTTCAGAGAGTATTTGAACTGTACATTGAGAAACTCTCTAACACTAACTAACAGCCTTTTCAAAATAAACTATATTAAAAGCGATTTTCTGATCATACAGGCATGGAAGTGCAGTGTGAACAAGTTTTTTTTTATAGCAAATCATGTGGACTGAAAATCTAGTAGTATTCCTACTTGAATGTGTTCACTGTCATCGTTTAGGAGAATAATGTGGGTGTTAATCATCCTTTCACTCTCACTCAGAAGGCTTCCACTTAAAATACATCTGGTGTTTAACATTTGATTGAATGTACTCTTGCCAGTCAAGCTTTCTGAAAACCTGCAGACCGTTCTCTGCTGGAAGACATAGACTCAATCATTGTATGTTAATCCTGTTGGTTGGTTGTAGATTTTTCACAATACGGTACAGTAGTTACACTTTGTCTTGGTCTGTGTCTGGGCATCAATGTTGCTATCAGGATGTACTGAAAAAAAACAAGGCCCCCAGTTCCCGCGTTCCACACCTAAGTAGCTACAACTAAACACCAACAAACATTTATGATCCCGGATATAGTGTTAGAATACTGGATAGGGCCCTCCGTCCTATCATGACTGGTAAATACACATATGGAAGAAAGTAACCAACTACTCATATAGAAATAACCATACCTGTCAATGCTACAGTAAAATAATTCTCAACAATCCAATGTTTTGAGAAAGTGTGTTTATTATTAATCTCCCTGTATTTGTTGATGCTTGTTTTTGATATGGACAGCCAACACGTGTTACAACCCCTCCAGCCGCTAGGCCTGCAGCTTTTTCAAGGCAGTATGGGTTGCGGTTGATCATAAGTGAAGTTCTCAGTAGGAAATTTGATACAAATGGGAGCAATTCCGTTATTGCATGTGGTCTGTAGTTCTATCTCCTAAGGTTTGTAATGGAACTGTTAGGAGACCAATCATGACACAAACTTGCTATCACCTCTGCAATATACTGCCTAGAAGTGGTCAAGCAGTATATGCTGCAGGAAGCTTAATTAAATCTTAAAATGTTTCTGACATTCTGCATTAACAAACTTTGAATTGAATTTAAGATCAAAAACGTGAAGGATAAGGTTTTTGACAAGGAAGGTAACGTGTGGAATATGAAAGGATGTAAATCAATGAAGGGATGCTAATTTAAAAGGGTACACTACAGTTCTGAATAGTCATATTCAAAACATTATTACTGTGGGTGTAAGATTTGGGTGAAATGTAGACCTTACGTTATTGGTAAATTGGTAAAAATTAACACAAAGCAGTGGCTTGCCAGCTTCAAAACTTTGACAACACCACACCCAGTATCTCAAAGTAAAGGGGTGTGACTCCTACAGGGATGACATAAAACAAAGTTGCTTTACCTTAGGACAGCTCATTTTTACATAGCCTGTGGCCCATCTCTGTAATAGAATGAGAGGGAACAAGATGGGTTATAGGTTTCTGTAGACACAATTTCATTCTAGAAGTCAATACACAGTATTCTAAAGAGTACTTGTTAAAGGTCGCACAGCTTCCAAAAACCTGCCTATCCTATTGCATCTCCAGCTAAGACCTGGAATTATGGTAATCTAGGGGTATACAGCCTGATTCATCAAGCTAAATTGCACTCGCAAAGGGCAAGATTCTCAGAATCTTGCCTTTTGCGAGTGCAATTTTTGCATTTGGGATTCATCATCCCAAATGCAAAATTCGCTATTAAAGAATTCGCACATTTGCGAAGAATTGCATTTAAGGAATCTCTATTTGAGATTCCTTAAATGCAATTCATGAATCATTTTAAAATTGCGAAATTGCAATTTTGGGCCGTTATTTACCGAGAGGTCAGACCTCTCGGTAAATAGCAAAAACTTAGAGAAATGAATTTAAAAGCATTTTTCTAAGTTGCATGTTACACACACACATGTCCTTTGGACATGTGTGTGCGCAACACCAATGTAGATTACATTTCAGGGGTGCTACAGGGTGTCCTTTGGACACCCCTGCACCCTTGAAATCGCATCCTTATTTGCGACTAGCTAATTGCTAATCGCAAATAAGGAATAACTCCCCATTCATTCCTTTGGGCCTGTAGGCCCATAGGAATAAATGGGGAGTTATTTCTTATTTGCGATTAGCAATTTGCTAATCGCAAATAAGGAACATGTAGAAATCGCAATATTTTTTGCAATTCCTACATGAATACAGTTTTGCAAGTCCTTAATAGCGATTCCTTATGATTCGCTATTAGGGGCTCGCAAAACGGGAGAATGATGAATCAGGCTGATAGTCTTTAAAGTTGGTCAACGAAATGGGGGGTGGGCTGGGTGTGTGTATCTCTGCATATATTTATAGATTGTGATATATTTCTTATGTACTCATTAACAATAAAAATAGTTTTAGGTAGAACCCGCATGCGTTCATCGTTTGCCTGTATTTTGAGAAGTATTTTCCATTTCATTCTACTCAACCAAGCCTTAGAGAGAAGTCTCAGTAGTTTGTATGCAATCAAATCTTTGAAGATGTGAGTACCTGTGCAATTTGTTGAAGGGAAAACGACATTAGAAGCTATGCCTTCATCTTAGCTGGGTTGTTGTCCAATATCCTGTATTCTGGCTAATCTTAACTAAATCTTTGAGCAGGACAGTGTTTTCTTTGCTGAGGTTTCCCAGATTGTTTGAAACTTTCCAGGCATATTGTGCGCAGTTTAAACTGACGTGTTATTTTCCCCAAGCACAACTGATATAATGCTGACTCCTTTGAAAGCACTAGGTTTCTGCCTCCTTTGGAAAAATTCCAGTGACCTCAATATTAGAAATTCAACGAAAGAAAATCGAGCTTTTAGAAAGTAAAATGTATTGAATTGCTGAATAAGCTTACATGGCCTTTGTTTTATTTCTTTTTAGACTTGGATCAATGTGGCTTCCATTTTCTTCAGCATCTTTCTGTTTTTTTCTGTGGCTCTAATTTATAATTCATCTTGTCCAACTTGTAACCCACCATCTAATCCCTATTGGACTATGCAGAGATTGCTGAAAGAGCCCAAATTCTACTTGATTTGTCTTTTATCACCGGTTGCTGCTTTATTACCAAGGTATTATCATCTTCCAATCTCAATCATGGTCCTGTGATCACATTATTTCATTGTTCTGATGTGTTTTAATAAGAAAGTAACTGTATATACAGGGAAGTACCTTTGTTCTGTCCAACTTTTATCTAATTCTTGCAAGCCTCATACGTAACATGCAAATATTGATGTACTTCAGTAATAATTCCTTTTAATACAAAATGTGTTTAAATAGGCATTTTAATAAACTCACTGTGTTCCTTGTTTATCCTCATCTGTCCCATTTGTTCCCCAATATTAATGGGGTATATGACGAATGAACGTCCACATGGCAAGGTAGGTCTAACATACAGGTTTATTTCATACAACGTATTGGCTACAGTTTGTCACGTCCAGCTGGTCCAGATGTCCAACAGCAACTGAGGGTTGCAGTTATAATCTTCACACAGAGTCTGCTAAGCATGTGAGCCATCATTACAAAACACAACACAACATACAGAATGCATATGAGCTGCTTAACCTACAATGCACTTCACTACATCAACTTACCCCCTTACAAAATGAACAAAAAGAAAATAATTTTAAAAAAAACCTACTAAAAGTAAATAAATGTACAGTACTTATCATAGTAAGACCTCTCCATGAAGATTACACTTTGGGTAACAATTATGAGTGTTCAAAGGCATCAACAGACCTCACACCCACATGTATGCTAGCCAATTTCCCTCTCTCAGAAAAATGTCCATGAACATGCACCTGGTTATCGGCTACAAAGGTGTGAACGGATCCTTTTCTCTTGCTCATGATGCTTACCTGCTCTGGATTAGGTTTGCCCAACTTCCACTTGTTCCAT
Source organism: Lissotriton helveticus (assembly GCF_964261635.1). Taxonomy (NCBI): domain Eukaryota; kingdom Metazoa; phylum Chordata; class Amphibia; order Caudata; family Salamandridae; genus Lissotriton; species Lissotriton helveticus. The sequence goes on from NC_136069.1 coordinate 1,259,691,403, forward strand.
CAACCTTTTCCTATAACTAGTACTGCACCTTTGCTGGCTTTGTCCACACACACTGGTGCAGTGAATTGGACTCCCATTTTCAGCTCTGATGGAGTTTTTAAACATTATCCTGTCACCTGCCACTAGATCTGGTCCAACCTCACCGCATAATTTTTAAGGATAGGCAACCTCTGGACAGGCAAATACTTTCACTTTTGTTAATTCGTACAGGCATCTCTCTACTTTATAGTGATAAAAAAAAATGCAATGTGGGGAAATATTGTAATTCCTAACTTTCTGAGTAACAACCGCACTCACATCTAAGCCTGAATTTAAGGCAGTCCGTATGCCTTCCTCAATGATTCTGTTACAATGCTCAATCAACCCAACAGAGGAAGGCCAAAACTGAGAAACTTTCAGTTGTTTACAGCCCATACTGGAAAATAGTGTCTTCATGCAGTCAGATGCAAAGTACATCCTGCAGTCTGTAACCACAATTTGAGGTGTGCCTTCCAGAATAAAAATATCTTTCAAGAATTTGATAACTGTCTCAGTGTCAATCGACTCTATGAAAGAGTAATACATCAATTTTAGAACATAGTCAACAATAAAACACAATGTATCTCATATGTCAAGGTGGAGTAAGGCCCTGAAAAATGTAACCTTTTTTTTATCCAAGCACCCTCAGAAGCGGATGTCGGTTGTACAGGGGTATGCATACTCTCCCAGTTCTTGCGTAGACACTCAGGACACCAGTCAATCTTGAGAAACCAGGCTTCCAAAAGTTTTGTGCAATCTTCATGCGTGTCTTGATAGTATCCACATTACCTAAATACGCCAGAGATATTATTTTGTTGTGCAGTTTTGTGGGTGGGACCAAACGTTCTCCTTTAAGGACAACTCCAATAACCACAGACAAATTGTTTGTGACCTGAAAAAAAAATCAACTCCCCACCTAAGTACTTCTCCACAGGCCACCATGAATTGCATAGTCCTTGACCTATCCCAAAATGTAATTTTCAGCATACGTATTTAACCACTTCTGCTCACTCAGCTCACTGATGTTTACCCATAGCACCTAACATCGCCACATGTTCCCTACCATTCAGCACGAGATCAACATTATTATCTGAAACTGTGTGGGACAAACTGCTAGCTCTACAATACTGTCCATCTGGAACAGTATTCTGGAACTTCACCAAGCCTTACAGTGTTGTCAGGACCAGGGACAAGGTATAAAACCATTTTAGCCAGGTCCTACCACCCCATATTATTTCTGCCCTTAACAACCACATAAACTTTGGTGTATGTCACTCGGCCAAGACAAGTGACATTTCATTGTCTTTCTCCCCAAGTGCCATAAGACTTAAGATGGTGGCCCTCAGACTGCTCTGAAGCCCATAGGGCAAGTAACCTTGGCAGCAGCAGTAACATACCTGAATTGCTCTGTTGAGGCCTGCCGGAACCCCATACAACACAGCAGTAGGGGGTGTGGTTGATTTACACATAACCTGAGGGGCTGAAGTGATGTACAATTGCTCCTTTGTTGCTTTGCTAACTTGATTAGGAAAGTCAGAAGTTGCAAGAAAACACCTCATAATGGCCTGGGACTGTCCAGTCAAGATCAGAGGTATCAGGCGGCTGGGACATTCTTGGGTGGTGGCAACAGACTGGGGAGTGACATTTAACCAACATCTCTTGTCGTGTAAAGTTGTCCTAGTGTGGGCGTGGCCTACAGCCCATCGGTCTGATCACCAAAACCTCCGAAAAGTCCTCTGAGATAAAACTGCCTATGGGTAAGCAGTGAAAAAGAAAGGGGCAATTTGACCATAGCAGCATATAACGCTTCTGGTGGTTCACTAACACCCAAACATTTGTCACACACGGACCACCACTGGAGAAAGAGAAAGACCAGAGCCTCACCCACTCAGAGACATCCAGGGCGCAGCCAGAGTTGAGACCACAAGCAGGACGGACTGGTTAGTCACAGTGAGAACAGCATGGAAGATAACCAAGCCTAAAAGATAAGCACCTGGCCCTAGCATGGAGCAATTGCTCAAGAAGAGAGTGAGGCCAAAGTCTGGCCCAGAGTGAACCTACAAGCTACTGGCAACAAGACAGGGTACTAAGGAAGGAAAGAATCAAACATTAATGACCTCTTGTAGCAGAGTACTACTCGAACGATAGGCAATAGAAGGTATGAACATGTCAAAGGCAGAGAAGGCACATGAGCCGTGGGGGGAACCATACCTTCACCAAGAGCCTATTAGATAAGGGTAAAAAGAACTGTCCTGTTGGATATTTTATATTCCTATTCCTCATTTTATGAATCGCAATGGGCACCAGACTGGATACAAACAATTTGCAATCTTTCTCCTGCACATTAGGTGATATTTGGGGAGTTTCTGAAGTCAATTCACTTTTTTTCTGCAGCCTTCAGTGAGTTTCCCTAGCTGCTCTCTGTGGAGGTTTGTCATGTAAAACGTAGAGTTTTGCTGTGCTTGGCAGGATGTCACCTCCAAAAAATCAGGATTTAAATCCTGCTCATCCTGTCATGGACAGATGTCCATTTCAAACCCCCACTAGGTCTGCATGTGGTGTTTTGGGCCTAAGTACAACTCAAAGTTGTCGAGCAGTGGGTCGCAATGCATTCAAAAGCCATTAAGGAGTGGGAGGCAAAGTTATGACCTGTGTGTACCATGAGCTTTGGGCTTGATCAAGATCATGTTTGCCACCATCTTCCAAGTCATCAAAGGAAAAAGCAGATGGAGAGGTGCAGATGGGACTACTTCATGTCGAGGTGCTGCTTCTAGACTTGGTGAACATGACTCCGGCTAAAGAACCGCGTCCGGAGCTGGTTGCTGCTCAAGTGCCAAGTCTTCTTCCATCATATCTGGAGTTCCCAGCTGCAACTTGGCACTGATCCGTACTTTCACACAAGAGATGATGGCGCTGTTCCAAGGCGCATCGGTTCCCTTTGGCATCGGACCGCATGGATCCAGCGGGGTCTGCAATGGGGATAAATACATTGGTGTTTCTCCAGCACCAGTTGATCCTGTCACTCTCCACACAGCACACTTCTGAACCCTACTCAGACCACATCAATGGCCATTGACAGCCAGTAGCCCCTTCACTGATGCCAGCCCTGGTTCCTGAACATATGCCTCAATACAAGGTCATTCCAATGCTCTCAAGGTTTAAGGTACAAAGATTAATAGAGAAGGACCGGTACAGAAGTGACACTCAGACCACCATCAGCACTCAGAAAGTCTGCTGAGCTGCTGCAATTGCCTCTTTCAATAGATGGGTCATCGGGATCGACTTCAGGCTTATTTTGGTCCCCCCATCAATAAGCCTGAAGCTGATCCTGATAACCAAGTTTAGGGGAGACCAGCAAGAAGTGCTGGATAGGAAGGAGTTGATGATAATTATCCAGGTTGGAGCGATGATGGTGTCTGAGTTTTCTGATAAGGGAGAAGGGGAGAGGATCAGAGACGAGGGAGGTTGGCTTTGTGGATAATAGTATTTCCCCGACTTCTTTTTCATATATTGTTGCGAATTTGGACCAGTTTGCATTATTTTTTTGGGATGGAGGTGGTTGGCGCTGGAGTTCTGGTATTCTGAGAATCTGGGATTGTAGGGATCAACATCAATTGGTGATGAGGTAAGTGGCGGGTCATTGGACATGGGGTCTTTGATGGCAGGTGGAGGGGAAGGGGGTCTAACGATAGTTCAGTGTTTGTTATCTTGTCTGTGAAGAATTCAGCAAACTCTTCATATGGTTTTGTGAGGGCATCTGTAGTATGTTGTGGAATGGAGAAGGTTTGTTTTTGATGAGCTTGAAGAGGCCTTTGGGACTGTTTCTGGAGTGGTCTAATTGGGCTCTGAAGAAGGTGGATTTTTCTCTGTAGATGCGCTTTTTATTTTTAGCTGTTCTGTTCGTAGGAGAGAGAGATGAGCTAGAGCGGGTTGGTTTCTCCATTTTCTTTCTGTCAATCTGAGTTGTCGCCTCTCATTGGTAAGGTCTGTGTTGAACCATGAGCTGAAGGGGGCACTTTTAGATTTTTTGAGTTTTAGGGGGGCGATGGTGTCAAGGAGTTTGTCAGTGGTTGACAGTTCTGGAGTGGGAATGATTTGGGGGCTAACTTTGCAGTTTAATTTTTTAAGGGCAGGCAGTGGTCCCTAGGGCCACTGCCGGCTCTTGAAAAATATTTGCGCACCCATTCAGAAAGGGGAAGGCGTTCCTCGGGGGACCCCTTCCCGTTTGCGAAAGGTTTACCACCTACTTGAAGTAGGTAGTAAACTGCAAGTTTTTTGCGACTGCATGGCATTTGCACTCGCTATTAGGAAGGGACTTCTTCGGCATGCCCCTTCCTAATAGCGAGTCACTAACCCTATTTTGCGAGTCACTAATATATTAGCGACTCTCAAAATAGGGTTAATACATTGTGCATCAGTTGTACATCTGGCCCGATGTCTTTTACAGATGAGATCTTCAAGTGTAATTGATTGTCATTGGCATATTGGTGCAGAGCAATTCATTAGTTTTCCAAAGTTAGCCCACGAGGCGCCAAGTAGAGGTTGAAAAATACTGGGGCTATACGGAACCATGTGGAGCCCCACACACTGCTGTCACTTTAGATGAAAGGTGATCAGCAATTTTCACTAGCAGGGATCTGTGGTGTGGAAGGATGAGAGCCAGCTTACGTCCTTACCCCTAAAGCCCATGCAATATTCCAGAATAAAAAGTAGCCTGTCCTTATGAATCGTATCACAGGCAAAGCAAGAGTCACGATTGACCTGGATAGGACATACATCATCAAGTCCTCTTAGGGTTGGAGTTTCTATACTGAAGCCCGCTGAATAGCCAGACTGACCAGGCTAGCAAGCGTTGGTAGGTCGCTATTTTTTTAGTTGCCTTTCCGAGCTGTGGTGCTAGGAGACTGATTGATAGTTTGCTTGTTGATCTGTATCCAAGTTCCCTGTTGTTAAATTGTGTTGATTTGATTTAGTTTAATGGAGCTTGGGAATAGAACTTGCTGCATGGAGGCATTTATTGAATGCGTCCTCGTGTAACGAAACTGGTGCTATGTAAAGTGCTCTGATACCCGATATCTTCGGGTCTAGTTCGCGCTATATAAAACTCTAAAAAACAAAACAATTTTTAAATGTATCAGATTTTGAAATCTTTCCTCAAGAGGTTTGGCCAGAAGGTGAGCACAGAGGTTTTCTCTGGGCTTGATTGGTGTTAGGTAGATCATCGAGTGAGATAGGTGAGAAACATCAAGTGTCAGAGTATTTAGGGGAAAGATTTAGGGCTACAAAGTTGGCATTAAATTTCTCTCAGCTAGTCTGATTTTCTCATTGAAGAGTTTACTGAAGCTTTTGCATAGATCTGAATTCACCGGTGGCCAGTGTTCATTATGGCGATTAGAGAGATGTTTGGCATGCCAAGACTGAGAGGGTAATTCATTTGTTGAGGGGCATATATGGTCTTGCCCATATTGATTTAGCCTTTGCAAGAATGCACGTATATTCTTTGTGGGTTTTTTTTGATTTTGGAGTGTCAGGGTAGATTTTGATTTTCTACTAATATTTTGGTTTTCCTAAAATTGACTGTAAATTCCATCCAATTGTAACTAGCACCTGCATACATATTAAGACTGCTGCTTCCAAATCTGAGCCACTGGTGTACACTTGGACTGAACTTTTGTGTCAGGTGAAGGACCTGTAATTAATCATTTTCATTGACAACCTTCCAGATTCCTCTTGTTTATGATGACACGCCCACTCCAAATTGGGGGCTCAGCTCAGTCTCCCATTACCGCTGACCTTTAACTTTCACCTATACCCAGAGGCTGCTTTAGAACAAAGCAGTGATAATTTTCTTTTCCTCTGTTAGTGTTCTCATAGTTCTGACTTCACCAGCGTAGGTTTTGATATCAGGACATATAAGGTGCGGACTGGTGCGCTGGTATCAGTCACTGCATTATTGTCTTGGAACCAGAACTCTCTCAGTCCTTCAATGATTACGTTCCTCAGCTTTCCATAGCAAATAAGTACAATCTCTCCTCCTGGGGTTTTGGGGTCAAATCCTTTTATAGATTCCTTAAAAATGTGCTTATCAAATCTGAATGATATTTGCATGTGGTACCTTGGATCCTATAAGATAAGGGGTATTCCTGAATGCACTGCAATATATGAAAAAAGTTCAAATGTCTGTATGGTGCTCCGGGGTAGCGCTCTCCGACTTGGAGCGTAATGAATACAAACTGAGGAAGCTCTCCCTCCTGAAACTGGGAAGAGTCCCCCGGGCTCCACGAAAATGTCCTTGTGTAAAGGTTTCCCAAAGTTATTCAATAGTATTCAAAGAATAAATGCTGTGATTTCAATTTGAAAATGTATTCGTATTTTGCATCCTGTTGTAATCACAAGAGTATGTTGCTTTAAATCATTCCTTCAAATTCAAATTATGCACTCTGATCCCAATGCATTTCGGCATACTCATAATGCCTTCATCTGGGGATATATGTTCGTGATGTGCAAACGCGGTTCAACAACTCGGAGGAATAATGGTTCCCATTCCCGACATGGGAACCATTATTCCTCCGAGTTGTTGAACCGCGTTTCAGGAGGGAGAGCTTCCTCAGTTTGTACCTTGGATCCTATCATGGTTCATCAGCCTTGGACTCCTGCTGCTCAGTATAGCAGAAGGCCATTAGAGAAGTAAGGCCAAGTATTTCTGGTAAAACCTGTGGGGACTCCTAAAGCAGACATGTTATCCCAAGGGACCTTCAGAGAAATAACACAAAAAGTGCCAAAAGAAGTAATGCTGCTTCCTTGTAAACAGTCACACTCCTGGAACTATTCATGGGGTTGATTCTGTTTCCTGGTGCCGGTCTCATCATCAGAGCCAGTCCCATAATGAAAATGATTAAACCAGAGTAAGCCAACACAATCTGCTAACACTGCAAATGTTGAGGCCATTAGTCAAGCCATGCTGGACATTTTCAGGCTGGCCCTACTTCCTTGGGTCACCCCCCCAATGGTGGACCCGCTGCTCCAGGTATCTGATAGAGACTACTAGCCGCAGATTCCTTACCGTAGAATTATCCCCAGGCGTGAGACTGGATCCAGAAAACTTTTCTTCCACAGCATCCCTGCGCGCCGGGGGGACGGCACCACGTGACTCCGCTCTGACGTTGTCCCCATCCGTGACATCAGCGAGGATACATAAGTCCCACCCCAGCGCGCCTACGTCAGTTTTTTTCTCTTTTCCGCGTGCAACGCGGATCCGGATTGTGTCCTGGCCTGTTTTCAGGCCTTCTCTTCTTTTTCAAGCTTTAGCATTATTGGAACAGTGTGCGAATGCCTTCGAGCTTCAAGATGTGTACCTTCTGTGCACGTCCCATGTTGGCGATGGACCCTCACCCGATTTGCATGTAGTGTTTGGGTGAGCACCACGACTCGGAGGAGTGCCACGCCTGCCAGCACCTTAAGCCTAAATCACGGCGGGAGCACCGGATGAAGTTGGTGTTGACGTGTCTGTCCCAGTCGGTGTCATGCCAGCGTCCGTCTCCTACCTACTTTCGTCTGCGACATCGTTTCTCGCCGCGACCCCAAGGGCATGGCTCACCGGCTGGTAGGTCCTTCAGTTTGTCTCCGAGGACTTGTCCTCCTTCCGTGGTGGGCACTACCTACCCTCGGGACATGCACCCCCGCTTGTCGCCTTCCTACCCACTGTTTCCCGGCGCAAGGGCGACTAGGGCCCAAATGACAGCCTACGTTGTGGCGCTGCAGGCTTCTTTGTTCCTGCCTCCACCTCCTGAACAGTCTGCGGATCCCTTGCCTCGCGCGGGGACTGCGTCGTCGGCAGCGCCGACCCCAGCGCCGAAGGTTTCGGGTTCAGGTCGTAGGAGGGTGGTGTCGTGGAGGTGCGGTCCTTCGGGGCTCCCCTCATCGGCACCTGGCATCCCTGCCTTGCCGCAAATCCCTACGGGGCTCCCTGTGGCATCGCAGGAGACCACCAGGACCCTGGGCTTACCCCCGAGTCCCCCTCGGTTCTCTGAGCAGGCGGCTGCCTTGCCAGAGGTCAAGCTAGTGCCGTTTCAGCGCTGGGGGCCTTACTCCCCTGCTCCGGTGGAGTCACGGGTGGGGTGTTTTCCGAGTCCCTCTCGGTCCTCGACGCGGGCGGCTGCCCCACCTGAGGCCGAGCTGGCGCCTTGTAGGTGCTCTCCTTCGATGTTCCGGTGTTGACCCCGCCCCATTCTCCTGGAGAGAATGTGGTGGCAGAAGTCAAGCCGGCACCACGAGTGCCCACTCCAGCGCCAATCGACGTCGATCAGGCGCCGGTGGCAGATTCCACTGAGCCGCCTCCGGCGTCGGGTTCTGGATTCATCTCCTGAGGTCCCTTCTCCAGAGATCTGTCATCTGTTGGTGTGTTCCTCCCCGGAGAAAGGGCGCCGTATTGTTGCCCTTTCACCGGCATCTTCCAGGAAAGGCTCCTCTCCGTCCCCACGGCTTAAATCCTCGAATCCTTCTTTCCGTGACTCGCGGCTGGCTTTTCCACCGGCCTCTCCACCTTCCCCTGAGGCCCCTCAGGTTCCCCATTCATCTGTGGATCCTCCACTATTCCGGGTCTGGCCTCCCCCCCCCTGGACTTGGGGATGGATGGCTCAGTCTGCAGCCATCCCCCACGGAGGAATTACTTTCTCCTCCACTGCGCCCTAACGAGGCCAGTGTTGCCTTTGCACGGGCCATTTCCACAGCCGCTGGTATTCTGCAGATGGGTGAACAAGTCACTCCATTTCTCACAGACAACCTTTTGGAAGTTCTCCACCAGGGCTCTGGTGGACGGGAGTTGTTCCTTCCTTTTGAAGCGTCACTCCACAATTCTTTTATGAGGCTTGGGGGCGTCCTGCCACGGGCGATCCGGTGCCCCAGGCACTCCTGTATCGCCATCGTCCTGCTCCGCACGACCCTGTCTGTCTTTCCTTCCACCCTTCTATTCAAGGCTCTCTTCTGCGGAATGCCTTTCCGTGTTTGCCTGTGGTGTTGTGTCCTCCGTCTCGGGAGGCCCGGTGGTTGGATTCATGGGGGCGTAATGTCTTCGCTTCTTCCAGCGCTGCCTTGAGGGAACTTAACACTTTGTGTGTGTTGACCAGGGCCACCTCCAGCCTGTGGGACTCTGTTGAGTCCCTTCTTTCTCACGTCTCCCATGAGGGTGCCCATGCTGATCTGCGGGGCCATGTTTTGGATGGTAGGGAATTGGCCGAGTTTATTCTTTGTGCGGTCTTGGGTGTTGATGATGCTCTCGGCCGTGCTATGGCTACCACTGTGGCTCTCCGTCGCCATGCTTGGCTGCGTGATGCCGTATTTCCTGAAAATATTAGAGAGAGTCTGGTTGATCTGCCCTTTGACTTGGTCCTTCTGTTTAATACTCATGCATATTCTGCCATTCAGCGTCTTCTTGCGGGCCTCCGTCCTCCTCCTCCGTACGCTGATTTCTTGATCCTCTGGGACTTGCTGGGAGGTGTTATCCCACCTGCTCCTGGACTCTGGTATTTAGAGTGCCCATTACACTTTCTGTGTGGGTTGCTGTGCCCTCAAGGTCCCTTGGTTGGCCTGCTTCTTTAGGTGGCTGCTGGTTCAGTCCCCCCCCCCCTCATTTTTTGGCAAGAGTATACTTTTTGGCTGCTTTCTAAGCCTTCTGTGGTTTCTGCCGCAGGTTTATAGTTTGTTCTCTGATGCAGGATTTCTTCCCTAAGAGTGGTCCCCATAATTTTCTTGGGACGTGCCATACCCCATGTGGGGTACTTGTAGCTATTGCATAGCTCTGTCTTTCGCTGGGAGGGTGTGGGCACTCCTTTGCGGGTTCTTGCCTCTCCTGGTGTCGCTGTTTTCCGCTGGTGCGGTTTCTTGATCATTACCTGAGCGTTGCTGGCGCTGCTTCAGTTCAGTCTTTTAGTTATCTGATGTATAGTTTGACTGGCTTGGTAGGCCATCTTCGGTGTTGTGCTGCGGTGTTTCGCCCTCCTATCCGCCCTTTCGGCCTGGTCCTCTGTCTGGTGTTCCAGGGAGATTGATTTCCTGTGTTGACGGCTGGGTCCGTCCTACTTGTTTCTCCTATTATCTTCCGGCTAGTTCCACTTTTCGTGGGTTGGTCTCTGTCTGGAACGGTCCCCTTCTTGGGGCCGTTCGAGATTTTCCTGGCCCCTGCCCTTGTTTGGAGCTCAATGTTGTCTGGCGCTCGGCCAGGGCGCTTGTCTGCGGTCAGCTGCACCGCTGGCTCTGCTGATCTTCGACCGGGGACCTTCACGTGGGTCCTTGTGCTCCTACCCTTGTTTTTTCAAGGGCCTTTTTGAGACTACGCCTTTCTTCCCACGTCGGCCTTGTTGCCCGAGGCGTCATTCCTGCCTTCACCATTTCTTCGGGCAGTGTTCGGTTTAAATGTCCCTTCACTGCATGTGTGTTCTAGTGAGGGGCTTTGCCTCCGTTCTGCCTCTTCTCCTTGGAGTTTTGGAGTGATTCTTATTCCTCAGTATTCCTCTGCTGTTGTCTGTTCCTCTGGACTTCTGGAGAGTGTTCCTGGTGCCCTAACAGGGCTTGGGGTGCACTGTCCTCCCTTCATCTTGTCTTATTTCTTGCTTGGTGGGGGTTGGGCCACCCCTCACATCTCCTCTCCTTAACACATCCTCTGTGGGGCTCTGTGTTCTTCTAAACTGGTGAGGTCCTCTTCTGCCTAGAGGGGGCCTGGGGTTGTCCCGGTCCCTATGACTCGTCCCCAGTGGGGCCCTGTATTCTTCCGGGGTGAGGGGGTCCTCTCGCAGATCCTACTCCTCCTTTGGGTATGGCTAGGGTATCTATTCCAGCTTAAGGTATCTGCGGCTAGTAGTCTCTATCAGATGTACGTGCTACTTACCTTTGGTAACGATGTATCTGGAGGAGACACTTCTAGCCGCAGATTCCTTCACGACCCGCCCTTCCTCCCCGTTTCTGCGAGGACTCTTCTTGGTCTTTTGCACTTGCCTGCCTCCGGGCGGCTGTCTTCTGCGAGTTCCCTTTTCTTACTCCCTTCCTAGGGGAATGCTTGCCTTGTTGTTGCTCCATTCCCTCCTTTCTGGTGATAGGGTGATGAATTCCTGAGTACTTCTGCGCCCCTGCACCTTGACCTCCAATGTGGGGTCGCTTGTGCTCTGCCTCCTTGGGTGGCTTGCACTTTTGACTCTCGCAGTCCTTGGGGTTGAGGTCCTTTGACTGGATCTCGACCCTCAGTTCTTTTTAGGAGATCCTTCCTGCTGGGGGTGAATTGTCGTTGCTCCTTCGTTCTGGCCCTGGAACCCTTCTTTGTTCTAGGTGGTGGTTGCAGACTCTTCGTCTGTTGCGCATTCTTTCATATGCTTCCTGCCCTCGGAGAGGCTGTTGTATTTGTCTACAAGCTATGCAATGCTTAATTTGTGTAAATTCACTGGAAGGCTGCCTGCCCAGAGGAAGTTGTAAAAGTCACATACTTCACTATTCGTCGCTTCGCTCTGCCCCCTACGTTACCCCACCCTCCCAAGATGAAAGGAAGCGGACATTTGTTTAGAGCTTGTAAATTCAGAACCAATTGGTCTGCGTCTCTGAATATGAAAGGGGCTTGATAAGATCTGCTTGTAGGCCATCGTCTGGAGTGTGCTGCGTGTTAACACCTCAATACAGTTCAGGGAGCCTCTTCTACTGCAAGCTGTCCCAGTAGCTCAGATCGAACCCGGGATAGCTAGATCACAGGGATTTTAAAACAAAACACCATAAAAAACTTCCCAATCCACTTAGAAGGGCTCTCAAAGGCTCAATGGCCAGGTCTGGTGAGGTGCCACACTAATTACAGCAGATAAAGTGCAAGGGCAGCAGATGCCATCTTTAGTAGTCAGATGACTGCATACCTTGTTTTATTTTTTTACATGTAATAAATGTGCACGTGAATGCAAGCAGCAGCCTTCTCGGAATATTCTAATTAACAGCACTCTAGGTACCTCTGAGAGGTGGATGTGCATATACATGATACACAGTGGGGCATATCTACAAAGGCATTTTGGAGCACATACAATAGAACTCCAGTAATTCTCTTTTACATACTATCTCATGCTCACTCCATCTATCGCCCTCACTCCATCTATCTATCGCCCTCACTCCATCTATCTATCGCCCACACTCCATCTATCTACCGTCTATCTATCGCCCTCTCTCTATCTATCTATCGCCCTCTCTCCATCTATCTATCGCCCTCTACCTATCTATCGCCCTCTATCTATCTATCGCCCTCTCTCTATCTATCTATCGCCCTCTCTCCATCTATCTATCGCCCTCACTCCATCTATCTATCGCCCTCACTCCATCCATCTATCGCCCTCTCTCCATCTATCTATCGCCCTCTCTCCATCTATCTATCGCCCTCACTCCATCTATCTATCGCCCTCACTCCATCTATCTATCGCCCTCTCTCCTTCTATCTATCGCCCTCTCTCCATCTATCTATCACCCTCCCTCCATCTATCTATCGCCCTCACTCCATCTATCTATCGCCCTCTCTCCATCTTTCGCCCTCTCTCTATCTATCTATCGCCCTCTCTCTATCTATCTATCGCCCTCACTCTATCGCACCACCACAGCATCACTCAGCACCACCACAGCATCACTCTGGGGTACCACAACATCACTATGCGGTACCACAGCATCACTGAACGCCACAGCATCACTCGTCGCCACTACAACATCACTCAGTGCCACCACAGCATCAATCTGTGCAACCATTCAACATCAACTGGTTCAAATATGTTCTCTCAATGTTTCTTTACAAAAGTTTAAGCTATTGCCATTATAAATTACAATAACTTTTTTTCAAGTATTACTTATTAAATTTAAAGCCATTGTTATTTGTAATATCAATACATCTAAGTCACGTAACTACAACACATGTTGCCTTACAAATGCTATAGGTGTCACATTTGCGAAAGTTAAAACTATTGGCACTATTAATTTTGCTATTTTCAAAACCAATACATAAATAAAAAATATGTCATTTAAAGTACCAATAGCTCAAACTTTCCTAATGCGAGACCTATTGCATTGCAAATGCTTGTTTCTGATGCCTGTTAAATGTTTAAAGGCATATAAAGTATGAAATGCAACATATCAAGCTTCTGGAAAGTCTAAATGGCTACAGGTAAGGTTTGGTGACAAGTAGTTATTCTTGAATTATTTACTGTTTCTTGTTATTCCCTTAGGTTGCTATGTAGGACACTGCAGGGGTCACTCTTCCCAACACAACTCCAGCTTGGGCGCCAGTTACTAAAAGTTCCTGCAGAGGCACGCAGTCGTTTTCTGGAGAAATTAAATCCCAAAGCTGAATTACGCGCTCCATGCCTAACACTGCAAGATGGTTCGCAAAATGCACATCATTTGGACGTCGAAGACCCTCACGATTCCTGCAACCCAAACATATCTATGGAGAAATGTGGCCAGTCAGCAGAACCTTGTTTTCCTCCAATTAATATGCACACTCCAACAACGCTAGAGGTTAAATCCACCCCTAGTGTTGCCATTTTGCCTGGAAAACGCCAACAAGCTTCTGTACCGTGTCACCCTCTGTACATTCAAGGCCCTCCTGTACTGGGAGATAAGTTGTTGCAATCTGAAACAGAACTGGAGTCTCCCTTCACAGAGGATGGGCTGCAGCGGACCGCAACTGGGGAACCATGTGATTCAAGTTTCACAAACTTAAAAACGTCAACGCCACGTTTAAGGCCGATGAGGCATCCAACAAGCAGTTTGCACGCGGGTTCAAGCGACAGCATACTTTTCAATAACGGCCTGCATCAAGACTGCAGCCTTGATTCCCAGCTAGAACATGCTTCATATTGCTGCAGGGAACACATCATCGTGAACCCCAAGATCTATTCAGCAAGTGAAGTGCGAGAAACAACGTTCCTATGACCTTAATTATTATTTATAGATTTTATTTTTGCACAAAAGATTTAAAAATATATATTGTTGTGACTGAAAATCGAAACCAAAGGTACCATTTTTTTTATATATATTTTAAAATCAGAGCTTTACAATATACAAAGGACATAAATGCCATGGATATATTTGATTTATTTTTTATTTCTAACAAAGTAATATTCTGAAAAGATTATTTGTGTTCACAACCACATAGGACAAAGTGGGCACATGGTGCTCAAGTTGCCAGAGTTGCACAGCTTGCCACAAGGAAGGAGCAAGTGAAATATGCAGGTTTGTGGTTGCAGGCTACTCATGCTAGTTTGCATAGACAAGCTTACAGTTCACAAATAATGTCTTTTTATCACTACCTTTTTGCAATGATCCCCAGTTCAAATTTGAGAATAGTTTTGTCCATATTTTTGCTGCTTAATTAATATTCAGGTAGACATTTTTGTGCTATATATCTGGTCTTTAGAGGCCTATTCTGAAGACGTTTCTATTACCTTTTCACTGTATGTTGATTTGTAAATTGCAGTGACAATTTGAGTCCTTCTGTTCTAGGGTTATATATAAGCAGTTCAATAGTGCCTTCCTCAGAAGAAACAGAGGCGATTTCCTTTTATAAAGTGGGTGCCATCCTTCCTATGGAAGGATATTTTCGTTGTTGGCAATTGTGTAGATGCAACTGTGTTATGCCATGCTACTCCAAAAGTGCTGATGTGAGAGGAAGCCATTTGTGTAATGTTAATACTGCAATATGATTACGGCCAGGGCTGGACTTGCAGTAGCGGGCATCGGGTGTTTCCCCAGTGGGCCACCAGGTGGGGACCGGTTTTTCAACGTAGCTGCAATATCGGCCCCCTGTAACAAAATGGGCAATGGTGAGACGGCAGTGGTGCTTCCAACTAGCCCCACCCCCCAGGGGGCCAGCCGAGCTGTTTGTTAGGGCTGGTTTCGGTTCCCAGTCCGGCCGTGATTACGCTAGACCGTTTAATAAATAGGTTAGTTCATTACAAATTGTAGTATTCAACAATAAATCTTGAGCAATAACTGCTAAGTGCTGATCATTATTTAACTTATGGTTATAGTCTGATTAGTTACTATAGCCTCTATTAGGCAGTTGACTGGTTATGTGAGACAAATGTGTTAAATAAAAGGAAAACTTTCATATTCTCAATGGCTTTGAGTGGTGAATAACCTCTGGGTGTCTTTTCGCAAGACTTGTCAGGTGAATGTGGACAGTACAAATGTGAAAAGTGTAATTTCTTGCTTTCTTACAGGATTGATAGTTTTCAATAAACTCTTCATGTTTGTGTCTCTAATTTCGAAAAGAAAGGCAATGACTGTGCTGTAGAGGCATTCAAGTCATTCCAACTGTGTGGATTAAGTTGACTTGCTAAACCCTTAGCTTCAAATACAATAAAAACATAAATGATTTTCTTCCCTATAGCTATTTAGTCTCTGAGCATGACAGTAAATTTAGAGAATTATAGCCTCAGCACAGAGGCTTTCATTAATCAGTTTAAATATTGTCTATTGTTTAATCATTACCCTGCTCGTGAAAGGTAAGCAAAACCTGAACATCATTATTTCGGTAGAGCCCTATTGATAAATCAGCCTTACAGGAGCAATTTCAACTACATAATTAAATATTTTTCTGTTCTTTAAACTGCAGACAGCTAACCAGTACAGTACAGTAGGTTTCTTAGGCTTCAGTGCATATCTCTCTGTTTCAATAAAAAGACAAAAACACATTGTTCATGCTAACTTCGACAAAATAAGTATAATATACATAAAATATACATAATGGGTAACATTTTATATATTTTATTTAACCCATCCTTCACAGGAAGAACGTAATATTTCACAGATATACGTGCATTTAGATAACAACTGCACCAAAGACAGGTAAACAAACCATTCTAATTGCGATTACGGCACCTTAAAGTACTTAAAAAAATTGTCCACTTTTTCGGGGCGTAGACAGCCCGGGCAAGATGGGGGTTGAACATTGAGTGCTGCTGGCAGGGCAGTGTTGGGTTGTTTGTAGCTCCTTCCTCGCTCCCGTGGTGGGCTACCACCCCTAAGAAGATCCATTTGGCGGCTGCGTGGTTGGACGTGCCAGGGACACCGGAGGTGCCAGCGAGTGTGGATTGCTGGGGGCTCTTCCCTTCCCGCCCCTCTCCTGGACTTGGGTCCTGTGGTGGTGCCATTCTGGGGCTACCGGAGCTACGGGCCAGAGTTGCTGCGATCCCCTGTGCCTTGAGGATAGAGCTGAGAGGCGCCGGGATGGGGTCAGCTATGCAGGACACTGGCCCCTCTCTGGATCTTCGGCCGAACTCACGGGTGGGGAGCTTGGTGCATAGCTGAGATGGCAGCCCTCATTGGAGTAGTTTGTGCGGTAGAGGCCCGGAGGCGACCCGGTGCTGCGCACTTCCTGATTTGAACTGCTCCTCCTACTGGAGAGGTTAGCCTTTAGCTGGAACGTGAGGACGCTGCCTGGTTTTAGCTGGAGATGGCATGGGGTGATCTGCTTGGCTTGGCCTCGAGAACCCGACTGGCGTGGCGGGACACCCCCTTGGAATATTTTCAGGCATTGATCATGGATGGGGGACTGTCTTCCTGGTGATACCGACTCTACTTGATACTCAGCAGTCTGGAGACAGTTGCCTTCCCTTCCCTCCAGGCTGGCTGACTGGACACTCTTGGCTGGGCTGTTTTGCAAGGCAAGCGGACAGAGAGGACCTACTATTGTCACTACATCTTCCTCCCCACCCCCTGCTGATGGAAACTGTTGTACAGGGACTTTGTCCCTTTCTCTTAACTATATATTTCCTTGTTGCTCTGTTGATGCCAATGTAATAATTCCTAGTGACATCATAGAATGTTGTAGTTAGACCTGAGACTACTGTCAGTTGGAGGCAGGCTGAGTGACAGGGCAGTCACTCCTGGTGGGGTCTGTTAATTACCATCATAAGAACTGGACCTGTAACTACCTTGAATAAAGCAACCTTAAATATATCTATGACTCAAGGACATCTTTTATATACAACATTTTGGCCACTTCTGGACGGGATTTTTAAAGAATTATAGTGCCGGAGACGTCTGGTATTCTTTCTCTTGTATAAAATTTTAATTTCTTGTATATTTCGTACTTTTGACCATTATTAGGAAGAGGGTGGTGGTGTGCGTTACCTCATTGATAGTTTTTGTGTCTTCCTTATTCTTTCACTACTCTGCGTTACCTCATTGATAGTTTTTGTGTCTTCCTTATTCTTTCACTACTCTTTCTTTCTTATGACTTCTTACATGTTTGTATCATCCTGTTTAACAATATAACTTATTCACTTATTTAGCATTGATATAAGTTTATATTAATTATTTCAATTTACTCACTTAATAATTATACTAGTTTACATTTATTTGTTCTTTTCCCTAAAGAAAGGAGATATGTTGTACAGGGACTTTGTCCCTTTCTCTTAACTATATATTTCCTTGTTGCTCTGTTGATGCCAATGTAATAATTCCTAGTGACATCATAGAATGTTGTAGTTAGACCTGAGACTACTGTCAGTTGGAGGCAGGCTGAGTGACAGGGCAGTCACTCCTGGTGGGGTCTGTTAATTACCATCATAAGAACTGGACCTGTAACTACCTTGAATAAAGCAACCTTAAATATATCTATGACTCAAGGACATCTTTTATATACAACAGAAACCTTGAGCTTTGTGCTGTTCATCTGAGTTGCCCACCTTAAATGCTCTTGGCTGCTCATGCTGCCCTCTGTCACCTGGAGCAAGCAGGCAGAGTGGTGGCTGTTCTTGCTGCCTCCTTGAAGATCAACTGCCGTGACCGTCCCTGCTGACCCTCCATGTCGTAACTTGGGGAAGGCCAAGGGCATGGCATTACATGCACAAACTAGGATGGATAAATTCACCACTGCTGCTCCCCTGATGGGAGCGGGGCATCAGAGTGCCACTTCACTGCCACGGAGGTCAACTGAGCCCACTGACCTTGCTATTGTACTGCAGGCAATCCAAGAGTCCCAGTGGAGACCAGAATCAGGGAAGTTAGGGTGGATGTTTCTCTCCTTCGACAGAACCTCAGGAAAATCTCTTATATAGTCACTGAAATGGATAGTAGAATGTCAACAGTGGAGGATGAAGTTATCCTGTTAAAGGCCAAGGTGGACAGATTGGAATCCCTTTCCGCCACTCTTGAACAATGGGCCAAACATGCAGAGAACAGTACTCAGCAAAATAACCTGCATTTTATCGGATTTGCGTTTCTTGCAGGACCGGATAACGTCAAGGTGGGAGACACCCTCTCATGGTGGTTTGTGATTGAAAGGGTGCCTTTCTGGGTGCACCTCCACTGCTGCCAGATTTCTCATCTACTATGATAAAGATGCCATTATTCATGAAACTCGCGAGGCCTGGGAGCTACAGTTTCGATCATCCCAGATTTTGATGTTTCCAGACTACACCCAGGAAAGGCAAACTCAGAAAAGGTCCTTTGAAGAAGTAAAACAGAAGCTCAGAGCCCTTACCCTACAATATATGCTCTTCTTTTCGGAGAAACTAAAGGTGATACACATGGGCCACTCCCATTTTTTTATACTCCGGAGGCAACATGGGTGTGGGCGATGGAGCGGACAGGGAGGTTCTATTCACGTTGAGGGACTCAACAATCCCTCGAGCTTGATGACAGTTAACCACATTGCCTAGGGTGCCTGGACAATTCAGTGACTTTCCGGCAAGTAGACGTTGCTGCCGTCCGGTGAATCATCCAAATGCTGAAGAGGGACCTGGCAGATGGCCCTGTGGGTGGAGTTTCTGAGGCACCGGATAGTGACCCACGACAATAATCAACGTAGGCTCCTTACCAGTTAGGCAACATAAGTAGCACTTACTATTGATTCGCTCACTGCAGGATGAGCACTAGTTGAAACCCCCCAGAACTATACATTCTATTTTGAGTCACTTATTTGGTTTGTTTGGGTTTTAGGGTGACAGATGCTTCAGCGGAGAAAGTGTGGGGCGGGAAGGAGTTGAGGAGGGAGGGAGTTTTGTTTATTTGGGTTATGGTTTGGTTTTATCTCGCCAGTATGCAGGCTGTGACACACACTGCATCCTAGACATCTCTACACCTTTCGGGTACCTTTGATTTCACCTCACCAACATTTGCCACCTCCCGCTGGGTAGGCAACATACTTGCCCACAAATATACCCCAATGATAGCTCATACGGTCATAATATGGAATGTGAATGGCCTGTTGGACTGAATTAGGAGATTGGAAGCCCTCCGATATGCTAAGCACCTTCTTCCCTTTGTCCTTATGTTACAGGAGACTCACCTTTTGGATTGAACTGCCCACTCCTAAACCGCTTTGGGTACACTAGAGTTTACCATGCACGGTTTAACACAGGCCCTAGTAAGGTAGCCATATTATTACTTAAACCCTATTCCCTTGCTGTTACTAACAAGGTCACTGACCCCCTTGGTTGGTTTATTGGGGTGGAGGGCATACTTGAAGGACACCCTTACTTTTTCCTGAGAGTGGACATCCCGCTTCATCTGTCCACTCAGACATTTGCAATTATTAATGAGACACTGCGGGCCGGACCATTATAGGTGGGAATTTCAATGCTATGCTTAACCCTGGCATGGATAACATGGGAATCCCTTTGCAACACTGTAATATGAGGGCAAATCAATTTAGCGGATGGCTGGACTCCCTGGACTTCTGTGATGTGAGAGAGCCTATACTCACACATTAGCAGTGCATGGGACGCTTTTTCGTGCATAGACTTCCTAGTAATGCCTGCATGCCACCAGAGTCGAGAAGATCCCTAGCAGCATCTAAGACCATTCGCCAATTGAAATTCATCTTGGGGGTCAGTGGGCGGAATACGTCCCATATGGCACCTCAATGCATGGCATCTCCAGGATGAGCGCTGTACAGACCTTCTAACTGCTGAATTGCACACCATTTTTGAGTTTAACATTTGATCAGTAAGCTCGGTTGGTATGCTTTGGGCCACTAGGAAGGCCATGATTTGACGTGTAGCCAAAGGGGATCACTGACATAATATAGAATGACAAAATATAGACTTACCAAAATATAGTCACCAAAATATAGAATGCCAAAATATCGAATTCCTATCTACAAACAGGTAAGTACAAAAATATCGAATCCAAAATATAGTCTGTAAAAAATATAGTCAGTCAAAATATCGAATTTTTTTAAATGTCTTAAAAGTAATTTAAAATTAATGAAATAATAAGTATAATTAACTAAAACATACTTAAAAATACTCAAATAACCTTAAAATTAAGATATAATTAATGTAAGTTATTAATAAAAAATGTACAATATTTAACCGTAGGATAGCAGGAGGGTAACATTTAATATTACCACTCCAGTGAGTGCAACAGTAGGGAAAGCGTTGGATAGCGTAGGGGTAAAAAATACTATTCCCACTCCAGCGAGTGCAACAGTAGGGAAAGCGTTGGATAGCGTAGGGGTAAAAATACTATTCCCACTCCAGAGAGTGCAACAGTAGGGAAAGCTTTGGATAGCGTAGGGGTAAAAATTACTATTCCCACTCCAGAGAGTGCAACAGTAGGGAAAGCGTTGGATAGCGTAGGGGTAAAAAATACTATTCCCACTCCAGTGAGTGCAACAGTAGCGAAAGCGTTGGATAGCGCTAGGGTAAAAATTACTATTCCCACTCCAGAGAGTGCAACAGTAGGGAAAGCGTTGGATAGCGGGAGGGTAAAAAATACTATTCCCACTCCAGCGAGTGCAACAGTAGGGAAAGCGTTGGATACCGTAGGGGTAAAAAATACTATTCCCACTCCAGAGAGTGCAACAGTAGAGAAAGCGTTGGATAGCGTAGGGGTAAAAATTACCATTCCCACTCCAGAGAGTGCAACAGTAGGGAAAGTGTTGGATAGCGTAGGGGTAAAAAATACTATTCCCACTCCAGTGAGTGCAACAGTAGGGAAAGCGTTGGATAGCATAAGGGTAAAAATTACTATTCCCACTCCAGAGAGTGCAACAGTAGGGAAAGCGTTGGATAGCGGGAGGGTAAAAACTACTATTCCAACTCCAGAGTGTGCAACAGTAGGGAAAGCGTTGGATAGCGTAGGGGTAAAAATTACTATTCCCACTCCAGAGAGTGCAACAGTAGGGAACGCGTTGGATATTGGAAGGGTAAAAATTACTATTTCCACTCCAGAGAGTACAACAGTAGGGAAAGCATTGGATAGCGTAGGGGTAAAAATTACTATTCCCACTCCAGAGAGTGCAACAGTAGGGAAAGCGTTGGATAGCGTAGGGGTAAAAAATACTATTCCCACTCCAGAGAGTGCAAAAGTAGGGAAAGCGTTGGATAGCGGGAGTGTGAAAATTACTATTCCCACTCCAGATAGTGCAACAGTAGGGAAAACTTTGGATAGCGTAGGGGTAAAAAATACTATTCCCTCTCCAGAGAGTGCAACAGTAGGGAAAGCGTTGGATAGCGTAGGGGTAAAAAATATTATTCCCACTCCAGAGAGTGCAACAGTAGGGAAAGCGTTGGATAGCGGGAGGGTGAAAATTACTATTCCCACTACAGTGAGTTTAACAGTAGGGAAATTAATGATTTAATATATTATTAAAAATAAATTAAATATCAATACCAATAAAACATTAATTGAAATTCATAACCAATTTAATATTATGTAATAATTCATTAGAAATACAACTACATATTAGTTATTAAAAATTAATAACCTGTTCATAATTATTTAACAACTAATTAATTTTCAATAATAAAAATGAATACCAAATAAAATTTAACAGTAAATTAATTATCAATACACAAAAAGTATTTTTAATATATAATTAATTACAATCACATTACTTCCCACCCTATTCCCCTATAAACCCACATCCCACTACAGAAAATATATTAATACAATTATCTTAATTATCAAATATTTAATTAATACAAAATAATTACAATTAATAAAAATTAATTGCCAATTAATAGAAATTAATTACCAATTAAAAATTAATTCATACATTTAAAATCAATACCAATAAAAGAAAAACATTATTTACTTAATTACAATTAAATTACTTCCCACCCTATTCCCCTATAAACCCACAACCCGCTACAGAAAATAAATTTAGAAAATTAACATAATTAACAATTAATCAATTAATACAAATTAATTGGCAATTAATAAAAATTAATTACCTATTAAAAAATAATAAATTCTAAATGAATACCAATAAATAAATAAAAATATTTAATTAATTACAATTAAATTACTTCCCACCCTATTCCCCTATAAACCCACAACCCGCTACAGAACTAGAAAGCAAAATTTAATTAAAAATTATTAATAATTGCTAAAAATTAATATTTATTTTAATATAATTAAATTACTTCCCACCCTATTCCCCTATAAACCCACAACCCGCTACAGAATTAAATTACGCAAAAATTAAATAACATAAAATTCATTACTTAAAATACATTAAACATACATTACAAAAATTAATATACACTTTTCACACATATACTAACATACAAAACACTTTAAAAAAAATGATAATATTAAAAAATCGATATATTTAATGCCTATATTGTATACTTCGATATTTTGACTTCTATATTTTGAAAATCGATATTACTTACCTTAAATTCGATATTTTTCACCACTATATTGTGTCCATTCGATATTTTGTCCATTCTATATTTTTACTTCGATATTATGTCCATTCTATATTTTGGAATCGATATTATGACTGTTTACCAGCCAAAGGATATGTGCACCATACTGAAAGGTATCGTAGGCAAATGCTTACAGATCTGGAGGTCCTATTGCTACCTTAGCTCACCGTCACACTTGCAACCCCTCCAAGGCCACGCAGCGCCAACTATCACTTGCCAGGCCTACTCTCCAACTGATGGCCCTCGAGGAGGCTAAGAAATGCTGGAGGGCCTCCACACAACGGACGTGTGAAAGCAGGGACATGTCTAGTAAGCTCCTGTACTGGCTGGCCGTTTGGGACACTGCCAATAGGATAATCCCTGAGGTCCTTCATTTAACAGACACTCTCTGCTATACCTCAGTGTAAATAGTGTCAATGTTCACCGAGTACTATCGCACCCTGTATGAGACTCGACCCCATCCTCTGAGCAAGCTGAGCCAACCCCTCTTGCTGGACATTCCACTCCCATGCCTAACCAATACGGAGCGTGCAGAACTAGAAGAGCCCATCTCCCTAGGGGATACTCAGGAAGCTATATCTGGGATACAATATGAGCAAACCCCTACACCGGACAGGTAGCCCTTGGAATATTGCCATCAATTTCAGGCCATACTGTCCTTGCACCTCCTTAATCTTTACCTTGAGGCTGCACAGATAGGGCATTTTCTCCCAGAACTAGACACAACCACCATCGTGGTGCTCTCTAAAGAGGGCTGGCCCAGGCTGTGATGCAGTCCCTGTAGGCCCATATCCCTCATTAATTAGCAGAATAAAATCTTCACAAAGATTATAGCCACGAGGCTTTGGCAGGTCACATCCATCCTGGTCTATCCGGACCAGTGCGGCTGTATGGCTAATTGGGGTACCTGGCACTGTATACACCAGCTGCAGGTAGCACTAGTCCAAACTCATGAGATGCCCAAACCCTGTGCCCTCCTCCTCTTTGGTTTTGAAAAGGCTTTTGATCGCATTGACTGGAGGTTTGTGAGGTCAGTCTTGGCCACAATGGGGCCTAGTCCCAATATACAAGGCTACATTGATTTACTCTTCGCAGCCCAGAGCCCAGGTGGTAGTCAGCTGAGTCCTCTATGACTCTTTTCATGTTGGTAGGCCCTCTTCCCCACCTTTTATTCATCCTGGCTATCAAACTCTTAACTCGCCTGGTGCGATGGGACACCCAATTACAGGGCTGGAGATGGGAGAATTCCACGGAGCAAAGAAAAGAGGTATACACAGATGGCGTGCTTCTGTAGTTAGCGAACTCACATCTTATGGGGCTGCAATGGCTCTACCTCCTTGAGCTCTATGACGGGGCCTCGGGTCACACAGTGTATACACACAAATCCCTACATGACCTAGTACCTGTTCAAGGTGATTATTCCACATTACAATTGTAATCCTCTATACTACTGAAACGGTTGAGCGTTACATTTTTGGGTATTCATAACTCCTTACTCCCCGAGTTGACCTTGACTCTTAATATGACTCCCCTGGTATCACGAACAAGAGTGGAAAACCAGCTCTGAGCTTCCATGCCACTCAACATGTTAGGGTGGGTGGCACTTTTTAATATAATGGTCCTCTCCTGTTTTCTTTACATCCTTCAGAATTTCCACTTAGTTATCCCAGGCCGGTGTTTCAGGGATCTTTCCTTGGTGATCAGCACATTCTTATGGGCTAACTGTCAACCCATATTGCCTGGTCTAAGTGCCGACAATTGGTGTATGGCGGGAGAATGGCATGGCGAACATCCAACTTTACTATTGGGATTTGCAGCTGAATGGTGGCTGAGACAATCTTATGTACGTGCTGAATTGGGCTCCCTGGACAACATCATAGGAATCCTATATGGTGTCCCACGCCCTAGTCATTCCCCAACATAACCAGAATGTTCTTTTTGAACTGATGTGGGGTACTCTGCTTTTTGAAGTGGCATGACAAGCTCTTTCAGCAGCTTCCGTTGTGGACGGGTCGTCGTCTCGCCCACACGGCTGATCTTTGGGGCTTCCTATAGTGGGACAAAATTGGCATTATTACCCTAGGTGAGGTTTGGCAGGAGAATCACATTAAATCCTTTCAAGATCTTCAGACACACTTCGCTGTTGCCAAGACCTAGTTACATAAGTACCTGCAGCTCAGATATGCCCTGGCTTTATACAGGAAGCAGATTGATGTGCTCCCTGAAGTTAACCCACTGGAGGCCCGCCAGCTAATGGGAAAACTTGGAAAGAGCTGGCTTTCCCACATATACTGCACTACAGTTAACAATGCACCTGATGTCCTTCCCTCCCTGAGGCAAAAGCGGGAGCCTTGGATCGGACGATCGGACTGGCAACTAGCCGTTATGGCCCCTCACAAGTTTGCCATGTCCTCTCGACTGCGACTGATCGAACTGATTTACCTTCTTTGTGCATAGTTCACCTCAAGGAAGCACTGGAAGGCGGGGTAGATGACTGCATCAACCTGCTTCCGTTGCCACGAGGGGAATGCAGATTTCTTTCATATGACATGGTCATGCCCACTAATTGCTACCTACTGAAAACAGATATTGTCCTCCCTATTCCGGGTCTTGGGATACATTCTGACATTGACCCCCAAAAAAGCCCTACATGGGATACTGGATGATCTGGTGTCCATGAGGGGGCAGAGGTATCTCATTGGCACAGCCATGATAATTGCTAAAAGAGACATTGCCCGCTAGTGGAGGATGGCCGTGGCACCCACTGTGACTGAATGGAGGGCTGGGATGGACTGGTGTGTGGCACTGGAAGAGCCAACGTACAAGGCCCAAGGCTTCACCCGTAAACATGAGAGGATATGGGGGGAATGGCTGGACAGCTATGGTTTACAATCTCTTAATATTACTGATTAAATCCGTGTTATCGCAAGAGAGTTTGTGGGATATGGCAGCTGTACTGGTGATTGATTTGTGTTTGCACAGTAAAATCAATAAAATTGGTTATTAAAAAAAATCGTTCAGTTTTATGACAGAATGTTTTTTTTAACAAAACATATTTCACTTGAATCGTATTTTTGACCAACAAAGTGAATAAATAAACATGGCTTTTCATGCTAACTGTACCAACCGATACATGTACAAACGCAAAAGTGACATGCATAGCATGGCCCATTTTCACCCTATAGGAGTTGATCCAAAATTTGCAAACCAATTATACCCCTATAACATGTTGGCCTCCACCTTCCTCTGGTAGTTTAAGATTGCTTCTCAGTTACTGCTGACCTGCCAGTTTTGGATTTTCGAAAGACATGAGCAGTAAAGTATTTACAAGCAATGTTGAAATGGTGCAGTCCTGAGGTAAGGTAAAATATGCAGCGATCAGGCTATATTTTCACTGATGTTCAGTCCATCTGGATGCAACGATTTCAAATGATATATCCAGAAGGGATTTTGGGAATTCAATACTTTAAGACATGCTGAACAGAGAACATCTTTCTGTCTGATAGGAAATAGCCTACCTTTCTTTTTTTATTTTTAAAAAGCTTTATTTGGAATAAAATACGGTTACAGAGAATAAGCCATACTAATTGCCCTAAAACGGAAATAACAGGAATTAAGAAGGCTAATATTAAACAAAGTAGAAAGCATTTTACATTTTGACAATTGCATAAGGAGGGAGGGGAAAGAGAGAAGAATACAATTCATAATCGACCTTTCTAAAAAGGCTGTTAGAGTTTTATATTAACTATTGCTGAACAATTATATCAAATCGCACCAAAAGGCACCTAACACCCGAGACGGGTATGAATGGCCCCCCACCAATGGTTTGTAATTATATGGCTCAATTAGGCACCGGCTGGAACTACATCAGTAAGTAAGCAGGCCAGATACTGGTCGATAACATGTTCCCCAGACACAGGCTTAGGTAATAATTGTACACAAGGTAAAGAAAACTTTTCAAAAAGAAAATCAAAAACAGCGATGTACAGTAAAGACATGACTGTCCATCTGGGCTCATATGTATACATAAGGCAACAACCAGATGTGCTATTTGGTGGTTCCTTTCTGAGCCTGACAAGTACCATTAACTATAACATTGACAAAGGATATGGATATGTCCATCAGAAGACAATCGCAGGATTACTAGTGGTACAGCCTCAGCTCAGTGTCCGTGCTCTAATCACTTAATTGCACACCTACAGGGTTCAAAATATGTTACACAGGGCCACACAAGCATCCAGGTCATCCTGAAGTTTGTCATCCATCCTACAGCACTTCTGCCAACTACCACTCAACCACATCCCAGTTCAAGAGTTCCTCCAATGGAGTTTTCTGCCCCATCCAGGTGATACCCACCCACCTCCTGGCCAACACCAATGCCAGCTGTAGAAACCAGAATGCTATTTTGCAAACTTTGGGCCTGCAAATGTTCTCCGAGAGACAGAACTGTGGTGTAAGATATCTCGCAGCGCTGTGGTCAACCACCAGGGTCCAAAAGACTTGCAGTGGTGGACTTCCCCAGGCCATATGCATAAACTCCACTCCAAGAAGCTGGATTGAGGACAGGAGATTATCAATTCCGTCATAACCAGCTTAAAACCAGGGGCGTCACATAGGTACTGTTTCTCCCAGTTACTTCCTTTCGCTATCCATCTGGAAGCATGCTGCATATGGGTTGCAAACAGTAATACTCCAGCTGTAGCATGTCAAGTCTGCAATCTCCTGAAATCCTCATCAAAGTGACACAGCCACCCTGTTCCTCTTACCTGACCAGAGAAGAGAGATTAGAATGGAATTCAACTGCCTGAATACACTAGAAAGCAAGGGGCTCAGGGAATTCTGAATGGTGTAGACAGCGCAGGAAGAGCACCATCTCAGACAATTCTACCAATGATTGACAGTGGGGTGTTCCAAAATGCCTCCGAAGAACGCAACAAGTCCATCACTCTTCCAATGTTGTGCTGCAACTGTTTTGTCTTCTTATGATTAACATCACACCCAAGTACCGAAAACGGTGAAGTTCCCACTGCAGCACAATATCTGGGTGGCCGCCTACCAGAACTCCCACCAATGCCGCCAAGGGAAACTGAAAGGATTCAATGTTATTCATTTTAGGAGGAGCAATTCTCCAAACTTGTCCAAGATTCTTAGCAAGACCCCAAGGGACTGACGGTGAACATTAAACTAGGATCCACTGCACTATCTTTTAATCCCTGTACCCTCCACTCTCAAACATAGCTTTTGATTTCTGTGTAAGTTCTCAGCTGTTTAACTAGTATACCTCAGTGAATTCCTCATAAAAAGAATTGAGTGATGTTCGGCAAGTCTCAATTCCCATAGGCCTCTTCACCAGTTTCTGTAAAAAAGAGTATTTTTTAAGGTATATGTTGGTAGCATTCATCATAAAACATTCCATTGTGGCAATTAGCCTTTGGCGTTGCTGTCTGCTAAAATATCTGCTGTCGTCTAGTGGGTAAGATGATAGTTATGTAGGAGTTAACCTGTAGGAAACTTGACTTCCCCACTTAAGCTGTGTGTCTTGTGTGAATTGGTTTTGCGCGTTGCCTCTTTAAAATTATTCTACATATCTGAAAGAGACACTTTAGTGATAGATTCCTTATCTTAGAATATCCCCAGGCGTCAGACTTTATCCGGAAAGTTTTTCTTAGCAGTACTCCTGCACGTCAGTAGGTGGCGTCCTGTGGCTCTGCATCCGTCGCTGGCGTCATATCCGCCGAGATGACGTCACGGAGACTACTAAGGTGCCACCCATGCGCGCTGGTGTCAGTTCTTTCTTTTTCTGCACCAGTAAGCGCAGATCCGGTTAAAGCAAGTACCCTAGTCATTTATTTAATATCTTTTTGAGACTTTTGTCTCTGTTGGTTTCTCTGGTGCTGGTAGGGATGCCTGGTTTTAAGTCTTGCGGGACCTGCCGTCGAAATATGCCGGTGGCGGACCCTCATGACATCTATCTCTACTGCTAGGAGCGCGACCATGACTCCCGGTCCTGTCTATACTGTAGCGCTATGGCCCGAAGGCCCTGCGTGAGGGCTGCCGGAAGTTGTTTGAAGTTTGGCACTCGTCCCCCACCATTCCAGATCCAGGGCTCATTCCCAGAACCGCTCGCGGCCTCGTCACCACCGCTCCTCTTCCCCTTCGGATTCGGGTAAGAGACGGCACAAAAAGAAGTCGAAGAAGCGTTTTCGCTCACCGATATCCCCGTGTCTGTCCCCGGATGCAGACGAGGGAAACAGGGGTTCCGCCCATGCGGCTCCTTTGGAGCCTAGGAGTCCCGCAGCCTACCCGCCTTACCCGGGTCCGTCGACGAGTCCTGCACAGATGCAAGAATTCCTTGCTGCCATGGACCGCCTTTTTTAGGCCTCTGGCTCCTGCCGCTGCTCCTTGGGTTCCCGCAGTCCAGTGTCCGGTTCCGGCAGATCCAGCCCTGGCTCCGCAGGATACTGCGCCCCTGGCTCCGGCGTCAAGAGGTCCCATGCTGCCGACTCCCATCCCGGCACCGCCAGCGGCTACGGCCCTGGCGCTGCAGGATCCGGGCTCCGGCCTCGGTGCCAAGAGGTCCCATGCTGCCGGCTCCGGCCCCAGCGCCTTCGGCTCCGCCGGCGGTGCCGCAGTGGATACCGCTGGTTCTGCCTCTGCCCCGGTTCGCGGAGGGATTTGTCCCCGCCGTGGATCCGAATTGAGAACCTGTGCCGGCTCGGCCCCGATGGCGCCGTTTATTCCTCCACCGGTTCCTGCCCCGCCGCCGGGGGCTGGTGGAGGAGGATGACTGGGTGGATAACTTGAAAGAGGCTGGGGGCCTCAACGTCTCCTCTGATCCGGGGCTTGCCTCTCCCCCACCCACTATGGAGGAAGGTGCCATGTATACGGTGGTGCTCCGTCGGGCTGCTGAGGTCCTTAACTTCGATCTCCCCAAGATGACCCTGAAGACAAACATCCTCACTGTGGGATTCCGTGGCTGAGGTGTTGCCTCGGTGCCCGTAGGAGGTGCAGACTGTGCTGTTGCAGGCTGTGGGTAAGGGCGCGGCTAGATTCACCATTCGTTGTGGCTTGGACAGCGTGGATTTCCTTGGTAGGGTAATTTCCACGACAGTGCTGCTACGGCGCCACACCTGGCTGAGGTCCACTGGGTTCTCCCTGGACGTTCAGAGCTCGTTCATGGACATGCCTTTTTACGGCACTCGCCTGTTTGGTGATAATGCTGTCACGGCACTGTAGCGTTTTAAGGACTCTCAAGCCACGGCCAAGTCCTTGGGCCTTTCCACCACGCGACCGGCCACGTCCAGGTTTCATTCCTTTTGTGGCCATGGCAGAGGCACCCCTGGCCGTTCGTTCAGCCAGAAGCTTGCGCAGAACCAGACTCAGCAGGCCCATGAGCGCGGAGGCCGCGGCGGTGGCTCCAGGGGCCGGCGCGAGGTTCAGTCCACCTCCGCCCCCGGGACGTCTACCTCGAAGCCTTCCTAGTCTGAGCTTCGGGTTGCATGCCACGCCAGTGGGTGGCAGGATTCGCCATCACCTTCCCCATTGGCGTTCTGTCACTTCCGACAAGTGGGTGTTGCAGCTCGTCCAGAGGGGCTACTCCCTCCCCTTCAAGTCTACCCCCGGACATGCCTCCTCAGTTGCACCGCATGTCGGGTGATCGCTTTGCGCTTCTCCAACAGGAAGTCGCGGACTCTTGGCCAAGGGGCCATCGAGAGCGCTCCTGGGCCAGAAGTAGGACATGGTTGTTATTCCCACTACTTTCTGGTCCCCAAGAAGGACAAAGGAGGCTTGCGCCCCATCTTGGACCTCAGGGACGTCAATCGCTTCCTCCGGAAGGAGAAGTTCAAGATGTTGACTCTGTCTCAGGTCTTGGCTGCCCATGACCCTAGAGAATGGATGGTAGCGTTGGACTTGCAGGATGCATATTTTCACATTCTCGTCCTGCCGGCCCACCGGTGTTACCTGTGGTTCACAGTAGGCCAGGAGCATTTTCAGTTCGCTGTGCTCCCCTTCGGCCTTACCAGTGCCCCTCGGGTGTTCACGAAAGTGATAGCGTTGGTCACAGCTCATCTGCGCAGGTCAGGGGTGTCAGTCTTCCCCTACCTCGACAACTGGTTGTTGAAGGCGGGCTCGCCCCCCAGGCAGTCGTCACCCACCTTCAGACTACGGCCGACCTCCTGCACTTGCTGGAGTTTCCCATCAATGTGCCGACGTCGCACTTGAGTCCCTCTGAGAAGCTCCCCTTCCTCGGAGCGGTTCTGGATTAGACGCAGATTCGGGTCTATTCTCCCGAGCAGGGAGTCCGGGATATTCAGGCTATGATTCCGATCTTTCAGCCTCTATCTTGGGTTTCAGTCAGGATGACCCTCCGGCTCCTGGGCCTGCTGGCCTCCTGCATCCTGCTGGTACAACATGCCAGATGGTATATGCGGGCTCTGCAGTGGGACCTGAAGTTCCAATGGGCACAGCATCAGGGCAGCCTGTCCGATCACGTCCAGATCTCGGAGGACACTGCACGGCACTTGCAGTGGTGGCTCACGAATCGAGATTGGGTCAATGGCAGATCCCTCTCCCTTCCCGAACTGGAGCACAAAGTGGTGACAGATGCGTCCCTCCTAGGCTGGGGAGGCCACTTGGGAGAGGCGGTGATCAGAGGCCTCTGGTCTCCGGCAGAGTCCCGGCTCCATATCAACCTTTTGGAGCTTCGGGCAATTCGGCTTGCACTGAAAGCATTCCTTCCCTCTGTACGGGGGAATGTAGTGCAGGTGTTTATGGACAACACCACCGCCATGTGGTACTGCAACAAACAGGGTGGGGTGGGGTCGTGGACCCTATGTCAGGAGGCTCTGCTCCTCTGGACATGGCTGGAATATCAAGGTATTACCTTGGTGGTTCGGCACCTGACAGGTTCTCTGAACGCCAGGGCGGACGAACTCAGCCGCCGGTTCATGATGGATCACTAATGGCGTCTGAACTCGTACGTGGCGCAAGGTCTCTTTCTGCAGTGGGGAGAGCCTTGGTTAGATCTATTCGCCACCAAAGAGAACGCGCAATGTCATCAGTTCTGCGCATTGGAATTTCCAAGGCGGCACTTGCACGGCGACTCTTTACGTCTCGAGTGGAGTTGCAGTCTGTTGTACGCCTTTCCGCCTATACCACTTCTGCCCAGAGTGCTGAAGAAGATCAGGCTTGACCGGGCCCAGGTCATTCTTGTGGCTCTGGATTGAGTACGAAGGTACTGATATCCCGAGCTACTCAATATAGCGATCGATCCCCCGATCCAACTGCCTCTTCGGGAGGATCTTCTGTCGCAGCAGCAGGAGACGGTCCTTCACCCGAACCTATTCAGCCTCCATGCGTGGAGATTGAGCGGCGACAGTTGACAGCTTTCGATCTTCCTTCCGAAGTCTGTGATGTCATTCTGGCAGCCAGGCGTCCCTCCACAAAAACGGTATACTCCTGCAGGTGGAACAAGTTTGTGGCACGGTGCACAGATAAATCTGTGGATCCCCTTTCTGCCCCTCTTTCCGAGGTTCTTCTGTTCCTTCTTTCCTTGGCCCAGCAGGGCTCTGCTCTGGGCACTATCAAGGGTTACCTTTCTGCCATCTCTGCCTTTCTGCGGTTTCCTGATCAGTCATCTCGTTTTAAGTCCCCAGTTGTTAACCTTTTGCTGAAAGGCATTACGCACAATTTTCCTTCCATGCCATTCATGATGCCTCAATGGGACTTAAACCTTGTCTTGACATATCTGATGTGCGCTCCCTTTGAGCCCCTTCATAACTGCCCCTTGGGTCTTCTTACTCTAAAGACGGCTTTCCTGGTAGCTCTCACCTCTGCCAGGAAAGTGTGTGAGCTCCAGCCTCTTTCTTCAAAACCTCCTTTCCTTTCTGTTCATCCAGACAAGGTGGTTTTAAGGACCCGTCCTTCTTTCTTGTCAAAGGTTGTTACGCCCTTTCACATAGGGCAGACCATCACTTTGCCCACCTTCTTTATGCCTCCGTATCCCTCGAAAGAGGAAGAGAGGCTCCACCGTCTGGACCCAAAATGTGTGCTCTCGTTCTATCTGAAGCGCACACAACAGTACCGGGTGGATGGCCAGCTCTTTGTTGGCTATGTGGGCGCCAAAAAAGGTTGGGTCGTGCACAAAAGGACCATCTCTCAATGGGTCGTTCTCTGCATCAAAGCCTGTTACTCGTTGGCTAAAATGGAGCCTAATGTGGGGCTGCGTGCCCATTCCACCAGGGCGACGGCAGCCACTACTGCTTTGGGACGCGGCGTTCCCTTGCAGGACATTTGTCAAGCAGCTACGTGGGCCTCGCTGCACACGTTTACCAAGCATTACTGCCTTGACAGTCAAGTCCGGAGAGACGGCTTCTTTGGCCGTTCTGTTCTCTGTGACTTTCTGGTGTAATCTGGTTCGCAGACCCACCACCGGGGTTAATATTGCTGGGGTATCTATTCTAAGGTAAGGAATCTATCACTAATGTGTCTCTTTCAGATGCACAAGTTACTACTTGTGTAATGATATATCTGTAAGAGGCATTAGTTAGTGATAGATTCCTTACCGCCCCTCCCATCCTCCCCGTTCTGCGTACTGATTGCTAGGGTTAAGGTCATCCCTTTCAGGGCCCTAGTTTCAATGCAGCAGTGGTCAGTATCTTGCATTGCTCTGCGTTCCTGGCATGGAAAGTCGTGTACAGATCTGACGCCAGCGTGCATGGGTGGCGCCTAAGTAGTCTCTGTGATGTCATCTCGGCGCATACAACGCCAGCGACGGACACAGAGCCGCAGGATGCCACCTAGTGATGCGCAGGGGTACTGCGAAGTAAAACTTTCCGGATCCAGTCTGACGCCTGGAGATATTCTAAGGTAAGGAATCTATCACTAACTAATGTCTCTTACAGATATATCGTTACACAAGTAGTAACTTGTGCATTAAGTGCTATATAAAAACTGTCAGGAGAGGTGGGGGGGTCATCACACCATACACAAAGTCTTATTGCTTTGCACTTCACAAGCCAATTTTGTCTAGTATTTAACGCAACACGTGTCATGAGTGGCTTATGGTGACGATGAATGAAATCTATTTACTGGACGTACAGTGTCAAATACAATATTCTTGTGCTTCACGCCACACCAAGAATAATAGTAGACCTCTACATCAGCATCCTCATTTTTTTTAATTGGTCTTTCTTTTCAGCTTGTTCATCATTTTTACTGGTAATGTTTTATCCCGGTATTTCTTGCAGGATCAGAATTGTTAACTCATAAACGATGCTCCATAACCAGTCAGGCTAACATAAATGCATTTTGCATAATATTTATAGCGGGTTTTTTTGGGATTATACTTTTAAAATATTTCGGAGGTCCATATTCACATAACTCAGGTTTCAAGTTTATTGATTCAGCTTTACAGTAAAGCCATACAATAATAAAAACATAAAATACACAGTACACAAAAACCCTCACCTCTTATTATACAGTTCTTGTTCCAGATGTTACATAAAACTAAAAGGAGGAAACATTCCTGTCTACCAATTCCCATGTCACTAGCATGACTCCTTTCTTTGGGTTGTAGGGAGAAAGGTGCTATCTGCCTAGGTTAAAACACCTTAAAGGACTAACGATTAGTCCGCATGGCTTCCCTCATTAAAAGTGCTATGTCCTCTGTCCTTAGCTCAAACACAAACATAATGTAGTTAGGCTCTATAGCAGAGGTCTTCAAACTTTTTTAGGCCAAGCCCCACCCCCGGCAATATTTTTAGGAGTCGGGGCCCCCCATCACAAAAATTTCTGGCAGTTGGGATTTAGTATCTTTGACAACTAGTTTATCCATGAGGTGTTAGTTGACAACTAATTTTCGCAACAGCGAAATAACATTAGCAGGTTTTTTTTTAAAGTTTAGATTTGTGAGCTGTAAATCTGGCCCACAACTACTGAACTCATGCAACACCCTTTAAAGGAAAACTTTCTTTTAGGGAAAACTGCCACATGGCCAGTGCATGAACCCCACCTTTCAGGACCACATCTAATACAGTGCAGCCTGATCCAGCAAGCAAGCAGAAGGTTGGCAGACCTGGCAACCACATCATTCTCGGGGCAAGGTCTTTGCTCTGAAGATGCAACTCAATCAATTGAAATTCTCACTGCCATATATGTTTATTTTGTATTGTCATGTGAGAGCAGTATACATAACATGGGCCCTGGTGGAGGCAACGAAAATGGCCTCCTGACTAGAGCTGGGATAGGAATCCACAGCAACTATCAGAGTTTAATAGCCCGAATCTACATTAAGACTGTGCAGGCAGCTTCTTGACAGGCTTATCACTAATAAACAGGAATGAGTGCAAAACTGCAACAAATGGCCTGAAAATGCCTTGGTATTATGGAAAATGCTAAGACAAATGTAATTTTGTCTCAGGCTCTGAAAATACCTGCATCATAGCAGATTTGCGGAGTAAAACTGCTGTTAGCTAAAATGCCAGGGCTCACAGAGAACAGACTCTCAACTGAGACCTCTTGACCACAAAGTGCAAGGACACTAGGTCATAAGAATTTGCACGGCGCAGTTACACCCTTTGTAGGAACTCATAGCACTCTATGTTTTTTCAGCTTATTTATATTTAATGGCTCTTTTTTGGCTGGTTACCAGGGTGTAAGATTCTCAGTAAAGAAAGCCTTACCCTGACCTTGAGAAGATCGACAGAGATTACTTCAGAAGTTTACATTTTTATGCAACCCACAATTTGCAAAATTGGAGTGACTCAGTGGTTGCAATCTGAAAGGACCAGCGCAGGATTACGTTTCTGGATATTACTTTGAGCCAGTAATATTCCTTTCCCTTCTGGTGGTGTTTAAACCCACCCAAGTCTTTTTAACCTTTTCGTTTCACATGTTTGAACAGGAGGGGGAACTGTTGCATTTTCTACGTGTGTGTGTTTATGCGTGAAAGAATGTCTGCTTCTCTGACACTGAGAAGGCCTATTGAGTGAGAATGTTTGTACGAGTGTCCTGCTGTGAGGCAAAACCCAATTTATGTTTGGCAGTGGTAAATAAAGAGAAGTAGAGCGAGGATGGGGGAATACGGAAATTACCCTGCAGAAAAATGTTTAAACATCCTACCAGTAGCTTTAAATGTCTAGACAGCAGTGTGATAAACCAATGTAAAAGGCACCAGCAAGGAAGCTAAAAGGCAGCAGCAAGAAAGGCGAAGGGCAGGGAAAAAGCATAGCTCTCCCTGCAAAGCAGAATATGTAATTAGATTTAACCTTTTCCGTGCTGATGATGAGCTCAGCTCGTCATGCAGCACGGTGGCGCTGTGCTGATGATGAGCTGAGCTCGTCATGGCCTCCGCGGAACGTCCACGCGGGGATAATTACCCCACTGTGCTGGGCGTTCCATTGAGCGGGCGTGGCCATCTCGTCATCAGCAAAGCGCCTCCGTGCTGCATGACGAGCCGAGCTCGTTATCAGCATCGCCCCCCGCGCCGCGGGGAAATTAGCCCCGCGGCGATGGGGTTAATTTGTATGAAAGTGCAATTTGCTGCCATTTCCTGCCTTTATACTGCTGTGTCTCGGATTATAGGAACGTCAGAGTTGACTCTTCATCTTAGTTATTATTTACTCTGACTGCTGCCTCTAATCAAAATTGAGTCCTGTTTGCGATAGCCACGAACCTCGATAATACATGGCAGTAAATGTGCTTCAGATTTTGGAATGATTGATATTAAGGGGAAATCATTCTGTGGAGCTCGCGCCCCCCAGAGGTTTTTCCATGCCCCTCCAGTTTGAAGACCTCTGCTCAATAGGGAGGAACAATGAATCGAGTCATAGATGTGTTAAAACGAAGGTACTATTCCCGGGCTGGAGGGGCTAGGAAAGGTAATGTCATGTCTAACTATAATAAAACACTGAAGCTATTGTTAAATGCTTCGAGAGCCTAAAAAAGTGGTGTGGTTACGATACAACAGGCAGGTGGGGAAACCAAAAATGATTCATAACAATGCTAGCCGAGGCTTGAAAGGGTTGAGCCTCAAAAGTTTGTATGTGCCAGAACCACAGAAAGTGCAATTATGCGGAGGCAGGGTTAGTCCAGGTGTATTGGCTGCCTTCTGAACTGGGACCTTACAGGACAAAATCGGCGCAAGGTTACATACACTTGGAGATTGCTCAAGGGAGTTCGGGGATGCCATGCAATTGGAGATGGTTCATGGGATCCAGAAGCCTTGGTAGCCTCCCTGCATGCCTTGCCCTTTCCCCTGATTTCTTTCCGTTGGATTTTTGACTTGGTCTTATTGGGCACAGGCATTTTTTCATCTGCCTGTTTTTAGATTCATGTACCCTAGGAGCAGACCTTTGAACGGGTCCCAGTGAGTTCCTTTGGTGGTTCTGTTTGTGTCCATCACAGCCGACGTCACATTTTGGGAGGGTCTGGTCTGCTAGCTCGTTAGATGGCACCTCCCTCTCCTGCTTTTCAAGCTGAAGCCTGCAGCCCTCTATGATTGTGTTAACGCAGGATTTCTAGTCTATTGTTATAGATCTAGATTCCAAGTCAGGTCGACTAAACCGTTGGTACCTGTCATAGAGTAAAAGGCAATCCACTACTAGGTCAATCAGTGAAGAACTTACCCCACTCTAAAGAACCACTTACCACGAATACGTTTTAAAAGTTTATTGTAAAGCCAAAGTTAACTGGAGATACAAACATCTCAGAATAAGGTTCAAGAGATATACGGGTATCAATACAAACAAAAATTCTCTAAATGCTCTTAGTCGGCAAAAGAATATTATCAAAACCAATTCAAAAGTCATCAGGGTTGCAAGAATAGCCACAAGTTGTAATCTGTGAGTCATTTACAGAAAGGAAGATTTCAGATTAGACTGTCCCTACACTAGACTAAGTGTCATCCCTACTTAGCAGAATCTTTACCTAAAAAGGTGTCAGCCGTGGTGACTTCCAAAGAAGATCACACACTTCTCTTAGTCTTCGTTGTGAATTGAGGTCTCGCAGTTAACCTATCTGCCTACCCATCCGCTCTCTAAGGCTCCTCAGACCATCTGCTCTAACTCCACCCAGGGGTGCTGTCCCTAATACAAAATCACATTTACAATAGAAACGCCCCTTAGAGACACCCCTCACGTGGTGTTGATCCTTGCATTTTCCATGCTGATACTCCTCTGGACCCTTCGTTAGCGTTGACCTTGCTTCTCAGGCTCCTCTCCGGCAGGACGGTACCCCCCAGGAAATTCCTGAAGCCTCCTCCAGGCCTGTGCCTGGCTCCCAGAACAAAAGTCTATTCATCACTCTCTTGATTAAAACCTCCTCGCACCTGCAAACAGACACTTGTACTGTGGGCCTCAAATTCCGGCCTCTACCGTATCTTCTAAGTCGTAAACCCTTCGAGCAAGCTCCGCAATTTATGCTTAACATGACCTTCCTTTAACTAGCACACGCAGATCTAAAGAAATGACTTTCTCTATTCAGGCCTATTAGAATTACATGAAACGGGCCTATGCGCTCTGAAAACCTTTAATTTCTTAGTCTAAACAGTATTCTAACTTATTACACACAATGGTTATATGAAAACACTTCTATAAAACATATACTTCAGTTCCATGATCAATAATACTTTGAATTATAACAACATAAAAATCCTTTCTCATGTGAAAGTGTAACAGCATCTTTTGTTTTCTGTGAACTGCCATGAGGCCTACACATTTCTACGTTTAGCAGAATTACATTTTCTTCTACAACAGCCACATAACATGGGATTTCAACATCATTCTAACATCTCTACACTCTTCTACGTTGGTTTTTCACACTGATATATGTATTCTTTACCAAACTAATGCAACGTGCTTGTAAATATGGTGCACTTCTACAAATGTTCCCAATTTGCGCTCTCTCAGTCCCCCCTTTGATGACTTTTAGTAGTCATCACCATCACAACACCATCCCTGAGGTAAGAACTTGTGTCAAACTGAAGTCGTTGCAGTACTCCGTCGTTTCATCATCTCTAGAGCTCTCAGACTCCTGTACTGATTATCCTGCATCGCAGCTAATCTCCTCTCCTGCTCTCTCATGGATCTCTGCAACCTGTTTGATCTATACCATTTGTACAGTCTCACCAATCCCCACAAAGTGATTACACAAATCACTATTATGATGATAGGTTTCAGTATGTACCAAATGAAACCCTTTCCTAAGTTGGCAAACCAACCTCCAACTTTACCCATTCCTTGGCCTACTTTTTCCCACACATTTACCTGTGCCAAATCCTCAATTTCATGATGAATTTCAGTAATGTTCCGTATGTACTTCTCTAGAGGTTTTGAATTGTCTGGAATGTAAGTACAACATTCCTGAACCTTCAAAGCCTTACAGACTCCTCCCTCTTTGGCTAACAGAACGGCTAAAGCAAGTCGGTTCTGAAGAACCATTGCCCTTATCGATTGCATCTCTCCCTCCACCAGCATTAATGATCTAGCAGTACTGGTGGACAACCTATCTACAACTGTTGCCAATCTTCTAATCTTGACGTCATTCAGTATTATCCCTAAAAGAGGAAATGCAGCGCCAAATACGTCTTCAACTACCTCCTCATAGCTTACATCCCTTCTTCCTCTAGCTTGAGTTCCTCCCTCTATGATTTCTAAATCCTTAGCATGGTATATTTTGGGGAAGACAATTGCCAAATAACATGATCCATACCAATTATCCGGTAGTTTCACATAGGCATTCCTTCCACTAACAAAATATAAATTTGGGATTACCTGCATTTCCTTCAAGAAATCTTTTGAATAATATTCTAGTTGGAAAGCATGTTCACAACTTACTTCTCCCACAAACACATTCTCGTAATATGTTTCACCCCTATGTATACACAGTTTCCCCTTTTTCTCTCGATCTAAAGCTATTGGACCATTACTACCCTTTCTTTTGTGTGTCCTTTCTTCCTCGGTCCAGTCTGTTTTCCATTGACCTGAAGCTTTTAAGATCTTCTGTCTCCTATACCGATCATCCACCTGCCCTATAAACTTTTTCTCAATTTCTGACACTTTACAAGTCAAATTATTTCTTCGGGCATGTGAAGTATCCAACGTTTTCCAAGGAAGGAACAATTTCTGTAATCTGTCTTCACTCTTATAATAATCCCACTTATTCAAGTGCTTGTAGTTTGGCACTTCTGGTAACACAGCATCAAAGTTTGAAAAATAATACTCAAAACCATCACGTTCATAAAATATGCTCAGCAACAAACTACATGTGATTCCATAAGTCAATGGAAGATGATGATATCTAATACCTTTGTCTACAGAGGCTGGCAATTTCATACAGACATAACAATTCTTGGCCTCCATAGCATCGATATATTCATAAAGCAATTTAGCATATACATTTGATTTAAAGTTTCCCTGCGATTCATCCACATGTAACCTACGAGTCTCAGCTGCTAGTAAAGTGTTATCTTTCTCAATATTTTCCCCCTTTTTACCAGCAATAGTAGGTTTCTGGGTCGATACAATTTTTGCTTCCCTTGTTGCTTTCTCTTCATTTTCATGTCCCACTACATATGATATAGTAACTACTAAAACTATAAGAAAAATTAGTCCCACTAAAAGTGTGCCTACTATGCATTTTGTCCTGCGGTTCGGGTTGCCAGCCTCCATAATCTCAAGACAGTGTAGTTCTGCTTTTCTTTCACAACACAAAGTCTCTTTTCTTTGCTTCTTCAGTCTTTCCGAACCACACCTGGAAGCTGATAATCCCTTTTGCAAAATCAGTTTTTGAGTTCTATAGCAACAGACAACCCTAGCCCTTCTCCGTCCGCTAAAATGAAATCCCTAAATTTCTTCTTCTTCCACTTGGCGCTAGGTTATCTCTCAATCTGTTTACTTACAAAGTCTTTACAAAGTCTTTAGCAATCTGGAATTATACGTGTACCAGCAACTCTAATCACACACTCTAATATTTCCAAACGAAGAAGGATCTCCTCAAGTCTTGGGCTCCTTGGACAACAAATCGGAAATTCTATTCTGTTTAAAACCATGTCTCTTATCCCGCTCAGATAAGGAGGATAGGGAATAGTGAGTGTCAACAACCCTTCGACCTCCACTCCTGGTATCAGCAACGCTATTTCCACTGTTATGATGGGGTCAGTACTGGTCAAAGTCACTTCCCTCACCCTCCCGGATCTCTGTACTCTGGACATCTGCAGCAAGGTAGGTCCACTCAGGAGTAGCGTATCTTCTGCAGGGCACTCGCACTCTCCTCGATCTTCTCGGACCTTCCTGTTCCTGTCTTTGTGCACCTTCGTCCAAATTTGAGTCCTCAGATATAGGAACAAGAGTTCTCTCTGGAGTTGGCTTTAAGCTCGGCCTCTGTTTTCTTTCAGGCCAACTAGCTTCTTCATGCCTTGTTCTCCTATTTCTTGTCCTCACACTCTGTTCTTGATCACTCTGGACTTGATCTGTGTCTGAGCCGTATTCACAGCAGCTTTCTCCTTCAGTGGCAACTTCAGTTTCACTGCCGTACTGTCTTTCTTCTTCTGGATCTGTAGCACTCCCAGCTTCTTCAGACACCCCCACAGCTTGACTGATCCCCTCTAGTGGTTCGTCGTCCACAGCTGGATTTTCATCTGTGAGAGGAGCTGTTTCTTCTAAGGGTGCTGGAACTCTTCGAGTATGGGATGCATGTATCCAGTTTGGCAGCCCTCCACACTTCACGGCAGTATTCGTTGTCAGGATTATTTGGTAGGGCCCCTTCCAACGCACGTCTAAGCAGTTCTTCCGGACGTGCTTCTTCACCAGGATCCAATCACCTGGGCACAAATCGTGACATAGGTCTCTTGAAGATGGAACTTCAGCAGCCTGCCCCTGAAGAGACACAGAATGAATGGCGTCAGACAGTCCCTTGCAGTAATCCAGGATCAGGTCATCTGTAATATTCAACAAAGCTGTAGTTGGAACAGACGGAAGTCTCATTGCCCTCCCCATTAAAACCTCGTGAGGAGAGAGTCCTGTCCTCCTGTCTGGTGTGCTACGCATACTCATGAGCACCAAAGGAAGAGCATCAGGCCAGCTTAAGGACGTCGATGAACATACTTTGGCTATTCAGGACTTGAGTGTGCCATTTATCTGTTCCACGATACCTGAAGCCTCTGGTCGATAGCTACAGTGCAATTTCTGATCAATGTTCAATGCAGAGCAAAGCATCTTCACAACTTCACTGTTGAAATGACTTCCTCTATCTGATTCCAGGGAGGTCGGCACCCCGAAGCGCGGGATCAACTCTCTAAGCAACAACTTCGCTACTGTGAGTGTATCGCACCTGCGTGTAGGGTATGCTTCGACCCATCTGGAAAATATGCATACAACCACCAGAACATACCTAAGGCGGTTGACTTTTGGCATCTCAATAAAATCTAATTGCATTCGGTTGAAAGGCCCCCCAGACCTCCCAATGTGACTCATTGTAACTGGTGTTCTTTTCCCTACGTTCAATTGCTGACATGTAACACATCTCTTACACACTGCTTCTGCGGCAATCCTGAATTTAGGGCAATACCAAGTCTGCCTAAATACCCTCAGCATGGCATCTCTTCCCAAGTGTACTGGACCATGTATCTGTCATGCCATTGGATTCCCTAATTCCTCAGGTAATACTGCCCTTCCATCTGCTGAAACCCAAAAATCCATTTCACTTTTCACACAACCTGCTGTTTCCCATGCCTTATTCTCAGATTCAGGTGCATTCTCTTGCATGTCTTTTAAATCCTCCCAAGTATCAACTGTTTCTAGCATCATGTTTAACTCTGTCTTTTCCTGAGCCCCACCTACTTCCACCTCCGTGAAAGAATATCCGTGCTCCGCACAGTAACGCGCGACTTCATCTGCATATCTATTACCTTGCGACACAAAATCTGTATTTTTGGTGTGGGCTACACATTTAACAATTGCAATTGCAGCTGGACCTTGTAATGCTTCTAACAACAGTCGCACAAATTCTCCATTTCGAATAGGCGAACCAGAGGAGGTCATGTAACCTCTCTGAGACCACAATTGCCCAAAATCATGAACTACACCGAAACCATATTGGCTATCGGTATAAATGATGACTCTAATTTTTCTACCTGCTATACAGGCACGTGTCAATGCAAGGACTTTGGCTACCTGAGCGGAGTGTACTCCTTCCAGGCAAGTGGCTTCCACAACTCCAGTAATGGTGCAAACAGCATAAGCTGCTCTCAACCGACCAGTATCGTCCCTTAAACATGAGCCGTCGGGGCGTAGCCAAGATGGCGGAGTGAACGGACGTGTTCTTCCCGAGCTCCTGCGCCCGCCTAGGCCCTGAGCCTTGAATTTACGCTTTTTTCCCCCCCCAATCGGTCCGGAGGACCGGGGGTGGTCGGGAGAACATAGGGACGCAGCAAAGTTGAGCTCCGGTTCCCCTGTCGGCCGCAGTGTCGGGCGTGGTGAGCCTGGCGGCTGACACCCGGAGCGGTGGTGGTGGAGCGCAACTGACCAGAGGCCCGGCTGTCGATAGCGCGGACTCTGGGGGCCGTGAGGGACGATCTGCTGAGCTGCAGCCGCCTGTAGCTGACCCAGCGGTGCCGAAGGTCGTGGTCCGAAGAGTGCTGATCGGACCGTGAACACAGCGGTGAGCCCGAATCCGCCCCCGAGACTAATCGAGGCCGCGGCTGCGGCCGGGGCCGGGTGAGGACGCAAGCCGGAACCGCTACCGAGGCTGCCCTAGTACAGTAGCGGGTATTAGCGGAAGGTCCAGAGAGGTGCGGAGAAGAGTTGGAGACCCGCCGGCACAGTGAGCCTGGACCGGAGGACTGCGGGCCAGTTTCTCGGTGAAGAAGGGGGCTCGGCCCCGGCCCGGGGGACTACGCGAGGCCGCGGCTGCGGCCTAGCTGGACGGTGCAGAAGGCTGAGTGCGCCGGAGAGGCGGCGAGTCCTACCGGGTGGAGAGCCGACGATCGGCAGCCTGCACCCAAGAGCTGAAGCTGCACTGGTCGAGACCGGAGCGAGACGGAGCCAGGCCCTGGGCACACCTCCCCCCCACGACCCGGCGGAGGCGGTGAGGAACGCCTCGGGTGACGAAGAACAAGCAGGGAGCCCAAGGGCATTGCGGACTGACCTTGAGAGGGGTCGGAGTCTACGGTGCACGACACCAGAGTGGGACTGGCACCGCGGCGGCACTGGGCCTTTGAAGCAGAGTCAGGTGGGGGTCGCCGCCCCGGAGAGCGGGGGGAGGGACCAGGACGGACTCCCCTTGCGTGGCCAGTCGCACGAGTGAGGACCCTTGGCGCCCTGCGGATTGCACTGGGGGCCGGAGTGGTGTCGCCCGGAGC
Organism: Lissotriton helveticus; assembly: GCF_964261635.1. Lineage (NCBI taxonomy): Eukaryota > Metazoa > Chordata > Amphibia > Caudata > Salamandridae > Lissotriton > Lissotriton helveticus. The sequence continues at coordinate 1,259,735,452 of NC_136069.1, forward strand.
GTTGGAGACGGACAGCCTGGGCTGGGCCCCGGACAGCGCCATCCCCTTCCCCCACGACTTCAGCAGATGAGGTGAGGTGCGGGCTGGGGATGTGTATTTGGCTGCGGAGCCCCCGGAGGGGTTACAATTTGCCCGGAGTGGAGCGAGGGCTTGCGACATATTGCACCGGGGTTGATAGAGAAAAGCAGCAGCACCTGGTACTTTGTGCGCGACCGAGAGGGGGAGCAGATTGGGGACAGTGACTGAGTGGCGCAGAGCTCCCCCTGGGTGCGCGGACATTGGAGGTGAGGGGGGGACCCCTCGAATGGCGTGACGCAAATTGAGACTGTGGTGTGCTGGTCCCGAGCAGCTGAGGCCCTGAGGCGCCTGCGACAGGGGTGTCCCGCCTAATCTGGGTGGAGGAAACGCTCGCGGAGCCGGGTGAAGGAGTGGAGACTGTTGCCTAGGCGGTGCTCCCACACTGCGATCGGGCTGGGCGGTCTGTGGGCCCAGGCCTGGCTACTACACGCATCTGCAGCCATCGAGGAACGCGCAGTTGAGGCCGAATCCCGCCTGAAGTTTGGCCGGGCTGGGCCTTTCGTGGGCTTGGCCTTGTGTTGTGGTGACCATCTAGGGAAGGGCCACACACCGGAGACTCCCGAAGACTCGCGCCGGAGGTCCAGGCCTGGACAGGTGACAAATTGGCTGGGGCCGGCTGTGGATAGCACACGAGCTGCGGTACAGTGAGAAAGATGGCCGGGCAGAGAGGCGGCAAAGGAACTAACCGCACGCTCCCCGAAATGCTCACTAAACCACCTGGTAAAGGAGACAAGACCTCACCGCAGTCAGGTGGCGCAAGCGGGTCTCACGAGGGAAGCAGCGGAGAGCCCCCGGTCACCAGATCCTTTTTGGAATCACTTTTCGGGACATTGCGGGAAGACTTTCAAGAGTTGAAAAAGGAAGTGGCCGGTGAAATACGGGAGCTACGCCGAGAGGTGGATGGAATCGGGGAGAGGGTAGAAGCGGTTGAGAGATCCACGCAACGGCAGGACGAGGAGATTACGCACTTACAGCAAGAGGTACTTCGCCTCAGAGACCAGCACATAGATCTTCAACAGCATAATGAGGATCTGGAAAACAGGTCGAGCCGGAACAACATTAGGGTCCGGGGAGTGCCGTCCACGGAAGAGACCTCCGGAATAGTGGCTTATCTGCAGGAACTGTTCCGCACTGTCATTAGCGAACCTACGGATTTCCCTATTAAGATAGATAGGGCTCACAGAGTGGGCCCGCAACGGCGTGCAACAGGGCCCCCACCGGATGTCTTGGCTTTCCTTCCCGATTTCTCGCTGAAGGAGCGAATTATGTACGAAGCACGGAAGAAACAGACTATAACATTTAGAGGTCACCAAGTGGCGCTGTATCAGGATCTGGCTGCGACCACGCTCCAAAAGCGCAGAGCATTTAAGATTGCTACAGACTTCCTGAGACAACACGATACCCCCTACTCATGGGGGCATCCTTTTCGCCTCATATTCCGATGGAATGGAGTGCAGCACCAGCTGCGGTCTCTTCAAGACGTCTGTGAAGTGTTAGGGATCACAGCGGAGGAGGAGGAATCGTCCACGCCGCGGAGAAGGAACTCGACTAATGGAGGTTGGCAGAGGATCTCAAGACGCAGGACACAGAGTGCCTCACAGAGACCGAGTTCGCCCATGATCAGAGCTGGGATGGCAGAAGCACTTCGAACAGCGTCCCAGACTTCGGTGGTCGGGGAAGAAGTAGCGTTAACCGCATGATGTGGCTCCGGGGGGAGAATGAAAATGCATTACTGATGGAGCTGGCTTTGGGGGGGGGGGCGGGCGCGGGACGGCGAGGGAGGAGTGCTTGTGGCATAGTCGCCCACAAAGGTATTTCCCCACAGACTTGTCCGGCAAGGGCAGGCCTGGGACTAATTGGACTACGAAGGGTGGAGAGGAATGGGTTGGAAGGGTCCGTTTGGGATTCGAGTTGGGATGAGGGGGGAGGGGGTTGGGGAGTTGGGGGTTGGGGTTCTTGGGTTCCGGGAGGGGGGAGTTCGGGGTAGCTCTGTCCGGTGTTTCTGTCCTGTTCACTCAGTTTTGCCAGGGCTCGCAGACAGGTCCGGGAGTAGGCTTGCCACTTACTGCTTTTGATCGACAGTTGCTGGTGGGTTACGTTCATATGGTATGGCGGGTTTGAAAGTAGTAACTTTGAATGTGAAAGGGCTCAACAATCCCACAAAACGTAGGGCAATTCTTTCCTTGTTGGAGGCCTCACAGGCGGACATCTGTCTGCTACAAGAAACGCACTTGTTGGCTGGTGACTGTCATAGGTTACGGTCTCGCTCCTTCCCTACACAGTTCTTCTCCTCCAATACCACTAAAACAGCAGGAGTGGCGATCTTGGTCTCTAAATCCTTTAAGGGTGAAGTGCTACACAAATTGGCAGAGCATAAAGGGCGGATGCTGGCATACAGATTTAAGTTGGGGCCTCTATTATTCACGGTGGGGTCGGTTTACTGCCCAAATGAGCGTCAGGACCACTTCCTCCATGCCACACTGATAGATGTCACAGCGTCTCCCGACCGGCATCTCATTCTGGGGGGGGACCTGAACCTGGTGTTTGATTCCTCATTAGACAGATCAGCGCAGCGCTTTCCACAGACCGGGGAATTATCACACACTATGAAAACACAAGTAGCTGAATTCGATATGCACGATCTTTGGAGGGGATTACACCCTGCAGACAGGGACTACTCATATTTCTCGCACGCACACAAAACTTATGCTCGGCTGGACTACCTGTTGGTCTCTGGCCCGGTGAGGGACATGGCCACTGCCTCCGAGGTGGGGGTCATCTCCCTATCAGATCACGCACCGGTCTCGGGGACCTTCCTGCCCCCGTCAACCCCAGTTCGGCGTGGGGTCTGGCGTCTTCGAGACACGCTTTTACACAAAAAAGTTGTGGTGCAACGTATCACCGAGGCGGTGGCTGACTTTCAACTTCATAACTCTAACCCCGACACTACGTTGGCGACTCAATGGGGGGCGCTTAAGGCGGTTCTACGGGGAGAATTCATACAGATATTGGCGACCGAAAATAGAGAGAGGAAGGTTAAACGGGAAGAACTTACGCAAAAGGTCAGGGAACTAGAACAGGTACACCGGCGAACGGGGGCTCCTAGAATTTGGAAACAACTGAAGGTAGCAAGAAAACTCTTGTCGTCTCTGGACATAGACAGGGCTGAATATGCGGCTCTCCGTTTGAAGCACGCATATTATACAGGAGGGGATCGTTGTGGCCGGTTACTAGCGGCTAGGCTCCGAATCGCACATCAATGCCGTCGAGTTAAGGAACTTACGGTACCAGGAGGGCGCACGGTTACAGAAGACGTCGAAATAGCTGAGGCCTTTCGACAGTTCTACTCTGAGCTCTATGCGGAGGACGGCGCGACGACTGGGGACCCTGATGAATATCTTGATTCAGTGACTCTCCCATCCCTAGCTCAATTGCAAACTGATCACCTGGACCGGGAGATTAGGATAGAAGAGGTTATTGCAGCAATCGCTAGGCTGAAACTCGGGAAAGCCCCGGGACCGGATGGATACACCACCCTTTTCTATAGGACTTTTTGCGCTACTTTAGCTCCTATTCTGACCAAGCTGTTTAACTCTTTCACCTGCCCAGGTGCTATCCCACCGGATCTCCTGCAGGCCACGGTGTCAGTCATACCTAAACCAGGGAAGGACAGGGCCCAGTGTGGCTCGTATAGACAGATTTCACTCCTTAATGTGGATCTTAAAATCTACACGGGGATCCTAGCGGCGAGATTGGCGCAGTATCTCCCCGGACTGATTGCACCGGATCAGTCTGGTTTTGTCCCTGGCAGGCAAACGGTGGATAATACCAAGCGGTTGGTACACATACTGGAAAAGGCTTCGCGAATCCCCGGGGAAAGGATGCTCCTTTCGGTCGACGCCGAAAAAGCGTTTGACCGGGTGCACTGGCCGTATCTTGAGCAGGTGATGACTCGAATGGGCGCAGGGGAGAAATTCAGAAGCATGGCCTTTAATTGTTATAAGTTCCCGTCGGCTACGGTGCGGGTCAATGGCTGTGGATCAAAGCGCTTCTATATTGAACGCGGCACGCGACAGGGATGCCCACTGTCCCCTCTCCTTTTCGCCCTCTACATGGAGCCTTTTGCCCAGAGGGTGAGACAAAACCCGGACGCCCTTGGGGTGCGGATGGGGGGTTATACCCATACGGTCAGCCTATACGCGGACGATGTTATTTTCACACTGGAGGATCCGCAACGGGCTTTGCCCGCGTGTATGGCAGAGCTCGAGGCTTTCGCGGGAGCGGCTGGGTTTAAGATGAACATGGGGAAATCCACGGCGTTGGATGTTTCCCTGACGCCCGGGACGAGAAGGGAGTTGCAGAGGCGGTTCCCGCTCAGGTGGTCGCGGAACCACGTGCCGTATTTAGGTATCCTGCTGGCTCCCACGCTGTCGGCGATGGTGGCGGTTAATTACGAGACGCTAGGCCAGAAGGTGAAGGAGGAACTGGGGAGGTGGAGCAAGGGGACGATATCGTGGCTAGGCAGGATAGCGGCGCTGAAGATGACGGTGCTTCCACAGATCCTGTATCTCTTTCGGGCACTTCCGCTGCAGCCCCCCAAAGGCTGGATCCGGATGATGCAGACTGCACTGTCCCAATTCGTCTAGCAGGGCCGTAAACCCCGAATGAAGAGAGCATTGACGACTTTAGCGCCGGAGGCGGGGGGACTGGGAGTCCCTGACCTTCACAAATATTTCCAGGCGTCGCAGTTGAGGTACCTGGTGGAATGGAGCAGGTGGGAGTCGGATAAGCATTGGCTTTTCCAGGACCAGGCGGTGGCGGGTCGGCCCTTGCAGGAAATCCCGTTCCTGCGTAGACAACACAGACCCCCGAATCTCTACGCTTCCTATGTTACGAGGGTGCCGTTGAGGATATGGGATGCCGCTAGTGTCCGCTTCGAGCTCACCTCGTTCCCCTCTCCGTTCACGCCTATTGTGGACAACCCAGACTTCACGCCTGGGACGGAACCGGGAGCCTTTACGCACTGGCGAGAGAAGGGGTGCAGGGCACTTTTTCATGTGTACGGTGGGGATGGGGTCCTCTCCTTTGAGGACCTTATGGGGAGCTACCAACTGGCCGAGGCGGATAGGATGAGATACTGGCAAGTCAGACATTGGGCGCTACAACCACAGGTGCGGGAGGCTGCGGACAGGAACCTGCTCCCTTTTGAGAGATGGATGGCGACGCGCACGTCGGACGCAAAACTCATATCTGATTTGTATAAAATGCTTCAGCCACCGCCCACACACATCTATAATCCTGGTAGGGAGAGATGGAACAAGGAACTGGGGAGAACACTTAGCCACAAGGAATGGGAGCAAATCTCATACCGAGCGCGACATTCTGCTTATCATGTGGGGCTGACTGAAACCTTCACCAAGGTGTCAACGTACTGGTACCACACTCCCGAGCGCCTGCACGAGATGAATAGACTCATAGACACTGCATGTTGGCGCGCTTGCGGGCACACTGGGACACTGACGCACATTTTATGGGACTGCCCGCTGATACAGGGTTACTGGAAGGAGGTGATCGATGAAATAGACAAATGTTTTGACATAGAGTTGCCCCGCTTCCCGGCCTATACCCTGCTGGGCCTCCCTAACGCCTTAATGTACCTGTTGAAATCCCGGAGAGGGAGACACATTGCCATCGCTTTGGGCTCGGCTGTACAGAACGTTCTAATACACTGGCGCACCTCCACCATTCCATCAATCACAGGTTGGCTACACCGGCTGTGGCATGTACTGGGTATGGAGAAAATCTCGCTTACACTGGCTGGGGAGGTCGATCAATTCGCGGAGCTGTGGCAACCATTCCATGCATTACTGGCTACTGAATTCAGGGAGCTTACGTGCCCCAGATACCTGAGGCTCCTTAGGCTTACACCACCGATCACTTGAATGTCCAGCATGGCGAGGGAGGCACTCTATACGCATTAGAGGTAGAGAAAGCAGGATAGGATCTGTGCGTTTCTGTGATATTCTTTGCGCAACACCGGACAGGGGGAGGGGGGGTGGGAAGGGGGGTGGGCGTGGGTGGCTGTTGGGGTAGTTTGTTAAGTTAAAAGTGAAGTACAGCGGGGTTGATATTTGCTTTCTGATTCACGTTCGGACTCAATGCTCGAGGAAGCCGCCTACGGCGGTTCTCGCCTTACCGGGACTGTTGAACTTTGCAGGTGGCGGGGTGCTCAGGAGACAGCATTATTTCTGACGCTATACACTGCCTTTTAATGCCTGGTTTCCTTCCTGTTTTTCACTGCTGTACCGCTGTGCTTAATTAATAAAATACTTTAAACCTAAACATGAGCCATCAACAAAGAAAATTTCATCAGGGTCAGTCAACGGCTCATCCACAATATCTGGTCTGGGCTTCGTGCATAGTTCAGTCACATCAAGGCAATCGTGATCTTCACATTCTTCGCCTTCTATATCATTAGGAAGTGGCATCAATGTAGCAGGATTCAAAACAGAGCACCTCTTAAGGGTCACGTTCTCCGCAGCAAGAATAACTTGCTCGTAGCGCGTGAGCCTATTACTGGTCAAGTGCTGTGTCTTGGTCCTGGTCATTAACAGTTCTACAAAATGCGGTACATACACCACTAATTGGTGTCCCATGACGATGTTCTCACACTTTTCAATGCTGACACCTGTTGCAGCAACGGATTTGAGACATCCGGGCAACGCTGCGGCTACCGGATCTAAAGTAGCCGAAAAGTATGCAACTGGTCTACGGGCATTTCCATGAGTTTGTACTAAGACTGACAAAGGACAACCCTCTCTTTCGCAGCAGTAAAGTGAAAATGGTTTTTCGTAATCCGGCATCCCCAAAGCTGGAGCGCGACACAAGTCCTCTCTCAGCTGTAGGAACGACATCAAACAATCCTTGTCCCATGGTACCGGATCACTCACCTCCTTGTGCTTCAGTTTCTGTAAGGGTTTTGCTTTCAGTGAAAAGTTAGCTATCCACTGTCGGCAATAACCAACCATTCCTAGAAACATCCTGACTTCTCTCTGTGTCGTAGGCGAGTTCATCTTCATTATCGCCTCTATCCTATCTGGTGACACCTTGCGCTTTCCCTTTTCTATCCGGTGACCCAAGTACTGTACCTCTGTCAGACAGTACTGCAATTTGTTCGGAGACACCTTGTGTCCATTTTCAGCCAAATGGTTCAGCAAGGCGATGGTGTCTACCTTACAAGCTTCTTCTGTTCCTGACGCAACAAGTAGGTCGTCTATGTACTGGACCAGAACCGAGTTCTGTGGCAACACTAGACTTTCAAGATTTTTCTTCAATAGCTGGTTAAAAATCGATGGGCTTCCTGTATACCCTTGTGGGATACGACACCATGTTAGAACGCGATTTTCCAGTTTAAAAGCAAAAAGGTACTGGCTCTCCTCATCTAATGGAATTGAAAAGAAAGCCTGACAAAAATCTATCACTGTGAACCACTCAGCTTGGAATGGTATCTGAAACAATATCACTGATGGATTCGGTACCACTGGACAACATGAAACAACTATGTTATTAATTTTTCGAAGATCCTGTACTATTCTGAATTTCCCACTAGGTTTTTGCAAACCCATAATCGGGGAGTTGCATGGACTACCCACGATTTCCTTCAGTATTCCCTGTTGAATCATAGAGTCGATCACGGGTTTTATTCCTACAATCGTCTCCGGGGACAATTTGTATTGAGGCGTTCTTGGATAATCAATATTTGGTTTTACCATGATCTTCACTGGTTCTACACCTTTGATCAATCCTATCTCTTCTCCAGTGAAATCCCATACCTCTGATGCCACTGCATCTCGTAAGTCCCAAGGAAGGTCCTCCACAGTCAGGGTAGGATACAGTTCTACACATACTCTCGAATTTGCAACTTTAAAGGTAGCATCATCGTCTGTAGTCTGTACCTCCACTCCCTGAGGTGTGCAGTATATTGTGCAGTTCAGTTTGCACAACAAGTCCCTTCCTAACAAACACACAGGACTTGAATCACACACTACAAACTGGTGTTCATTGGTGTAGTTTCCTATTTTCACTGACACTGGTTCCGTCAAAGGGCTAGTCATTCTCCTATTTGCTACTCCTACCACTTGAATTGTTTCCCCCGATATTGGTAAATCTGGGACCACTGCCGATCTCAAAATTGATCGAGTAGCTCCAGTATCCACTAAGAATGTTGTAGGACATCCTGCCACTTCAGCCTTAACAAACGGTCCTCTTTGATCCACCTCTAGAACTGTCCCGAGGGTACAGTCCCCTTCTCTACTTACACGTTGTCCCGTCAATGGATCAACGTAGTAACACTCTCCTTCGTCTATAAAAAGAGGCATTTGTCGATGAATCTTTCCCCCTGTCGTAATCCTTGGTGGCTGCGGGAACTTAGCTTGTGGAGCCGAAGTCCCCCCTTTGGCCACATTACTTCTTGACACTGTCACCCCTTGAACTGGAACTTCTTGAACTTCCTCCTCTACTTCTACTTCTCCGTTTTCAGGGTTATAGGGACACTCGCGTCTCCAATGTCCCACCTGGTGACACTGGTGGCACTTTGTCGTTTTTTTCAATGTAGCAAAATCTATTCTAGGTCTCAGACTTTCCTCGTTGTTCTTATTCTGACTATTCGATTTTCGTCCCATTGTCCCTGTTCCCTGTTGCTGCTGTCCGCCCTTTCCAGCTGACTGCATCTGCACCATCATCAGTTTCTCCTTTAGTTTCTTTGCTTTGGAATCTATTTCATCACTGCAATACCTTGCGTATCTCAATATTTCATCTAATGGTTTGTTTTGCCAACAAATTAAATGTTGCTGAATCATCAAACAAATATCAGGTCTTAACCCCAGAACGAACTTCGATACAAACTGTCCTATATCCTTGGGATCCATCACATCTAGTCCACTGTATTGTTTGAACGTTTTCAACAATCTCTCATAATACTCATGAACTGTCTCCTTGGGTTCCTGTCTTGTTCGGTCTATTTTTACCCAATCTATATCTTGTGGTGGCACCTTCTCATTCAGCCATGTCCTCACCCTTTCATATTTTAACATTACACTTTCTGACGGTCCATTAGTAAGAGCATTCCTTTCTGGTTCTGCAGCTGGCCAGTCGACACTAACCTTGCATGCTATCCACAAGTCTCCTGGGACCACAATGTCAAATAGGGTGTTCAAATCAATCCACAATACTTTTGAAATTTTGACAAACCTCTCTACCTGCTTGTACCACTCTACAGGATTCTCCCTTAACTTCGGAAATAAGTTGGTAAATGCAGCTAAATCTCCTCTACTCCAGGGCACGTGCACATAATTCCCATTCGCTATTTCTCGCAAAGGGAATGCTTCCATCTGCATTAGCCTTCCCTCCGGAGACATCACATTCGCACTCCGCCTAACAGTTCCCTTTTTGGACCACCTCTCTTCCCATTTGTCAAGATCTCTCCATGCTCTTATTCCTGTGATCAGTTCCCTTATGTGTGTTTTTAATCCAGTTGTCCTTCTCTCCTCTAAGTCCTGATCTGAATAATGTAATCTATGGTTACCCTGCAATGCCTTGGTTCTCGACAAATCTACCATATACCTGTCTGCCAGTTCAGACAGTTTCTCATGAGTTGCTCTTGCCCTTCGAGTGATGTCCTAGGCTATAAACAGCAGCTCATCTTGTTCGTACAAGTCAATCCTTTCTAAAGATAACGAGCCATCTATTATATCATCCAGGTCAGATTTTAAGCTGGTCACATCGAGTCTTTTAGCTTTTACCACAGCTTTCAGTATGCCATCTCTAGAGAGTCCATTTACATCTCTCCCATCACAGCTCTGAGTCCTACGTCTGGGCTCAGGCGTGTTATGGGGAGTCCTCCCATGCTCCCATCTCTCCAGGTCCCATGCAGTTCCATCCTCTCTGGGTGTATAGTGAAACACTTTCCTATTTCCCATAGTCCCACAATTCCCATCCTGCCTGGTTTCTCTAGGTGCATGGTAAGGCATTCCATTATTCCCCATGTCTTCGCAATTTGCCTGTGATCTCTGATCAGTTGGCACATGGGAAGATCCTTCGCGGTTCTCCATGTTCCCACGATTCCAATGCAGTACGTTATACTCAGGTGCGTGGTGCGTGCACCTAAACCTATCCCTATACTCTTGCGTTCTTTGGTCTCCCTCACTTTGAATGAGACGAGACGTCTCTCCACACTCCGTACTTCTACCTCTTCGCTCCTGCCCATTTCCACCGTCAATATGACATGTATCTCCTCTACTCTCCTGACTTCTACCGTCCCTCTCCTGACTGCTTTCGCTAGCCCTGCAGTGAGATAATGTCCCGTTGCCTCGATTTCCCCATTCAGCTTCTGCTCCTGGCCTGTTGTTCGGAGCTTCTGTGGACCTATCCCATTCCCTCAAGTCAGCCCTCAGCTCTTTATAGGATTTCGGCCGTGGTCCCCTCAGGTCCATCGGTCCTCTCTGACCCCCCTGTTCTGCTACGGGATCCACTGCTGAATTCAATGGGGGGCTCCACGTTATCGGTCCCGGCAATTGCCTCCAGGCATTTGTCGTGTTATTCCTTCTTTCCATCTCAACTCTTTCCCTGTCTAGCCGTACCTGTTCTTCCTCTCTCCCTTTCTCTGGGTTATAAACCGACAATATAGGACCTATGGTAACGGGTACTTGAAGAGCATCTGGCAATCCATAAGACTCAGCCCTCTCTGTTGCTGGCATCTTCTGCACCGCAACCCTTCCGACTACTCTCTGTACAGTACTATGTTGAGGTGACTCTTCACCTTTGGTAGGTACCCAATCCGTTATAGGGAGTGGCCTATACTCTTCTATGTCCACCCCATCTTTCCTTGGGAGCTCAGTACTTTCTATCTCCCTATTGTCCGGAGGCGGTCTATCTATCAACAACCTATTTATTAGGCCATCCTCCGACTCGCTCTCATCATCCTCTTCTACAGGTCTCTTTCCTCCTGTAACCTCTCTCATTGGGTACAACTTATCCACTTCAATCGCCTGTACCCTCCACATCTTGGCTTCCGCATCCCATTTGGCATCTTGCACTGCCCTTACTGATCGCCGTACCCTTTCTTGGCGTCTGTTCTGATTCCTGTCGTGCGCCGCCCTAATCCATGCGTTAAGGGCCTCAAACTGTGTTGGTCTAGGCAAAGGTCTCAATGAGGACATAACTGCTTTCAGCCGATGTAACACTTCTAGTCTAAAAGTTCCGTATTTCGGAAAAGTCAGTTCTTCATTCCCTTCTGTAATCTTACTCCAAGTACCAAGCCACAGTATAGTATGCAACCCAACATTCGTTGCCGTATAGTGAGCTGGTGTACCCTCTGGCGGTGCCTCTTCCCCGTAATAAGATTCTCTTCTTTTCCTCTTAAAAATCCCTCTCAAACATTTAAAACACTTCATGTTTAAAACCTACAAAATTTCTTATTTTCTCCGCGTTCGTTTACTTCCTGATGACAATCCACCAATCTCAGCGCGGTTCTCGCTAACCGGCCTATCAGAGCGCGGCTTCTCGCTGACGTCACACCAACCGCCCTATCACAGCGCGGCTCTAGCTGACGTCACACCAACCGCCCTATCACAGCGCGGCTCTAGCTGACGTCACTCTCCCCCTTCGCAGCAGTTCCCCTCCTTTCTCCGCTCGTCTCCCGGTCATGCATGCGTCCCATTCATACTCTGAAAAATGATTACTTCCGACCAAGCGATCACTTTCCTTGACTGTACGCCCACAGTCTAACTGTAATTGTCACCTTAACTGACGAAATGTCTTTCCGTGTACGTCCAGACAATCGCCTTAACTGATAGGTTACTTGCACACGGTAACTTTCGACCTGCGTCCGTTACCCACACACTCACTCTTGCATTCCCCCTATCTCGGTCCTGCGGGCGATCAATGGTACCTCATGACCCCCTTTACTCTGGTCGACAACTACTCTGGATGTTCGATACACCCGAACCACTTAAGTTCTTCCCCGAACTTAAGATTTTCACCAGTTCACCGGTTCACCCGTTCCCCAGGTTGCCAGTTTACCAGTCTGCCAGGTTGCGCGCGCTCACAACCCTCTCTCAATCACACTACAGGCATTCAACTCCGCAAGACATTACAATACAGATACAACAGAAAACACCGCAATCTTATCAACGCATGACCCTTGTTATACTCACTCTCGTCCGACTCTGCTGCTTTTCTCTCGCACCGTCAGCACCTTCTTAGGCAGGCCATCTCTCGATCTCTAGGGACCTTGGGGTAATCTTAACCTAGTCTAGATCACCTTCCTCAAGAAGGTAACCATCCTCACTCTGCTACCAACTGTTAACGCGGGATTTCTAGTCTATTGTTATAGATCTAGATTCCAACTCAGGTCGACTAAACCGTTGGTACCTGTCATAGAGTAAAAGGCAATCCACTACTAGGTCAATCAGTGGAGAACTTACCCCACTCTAAAGAACCACTTACCACGAATAAGTTTTAAAAGTTTATTGTAAAGCCAAAGTTAACTGGAGATACAAACATCTCAGAATAAGGTTCAAGAGATATACGGGTATCAATACAAACAAAAATTCTCTAAATGCTCTTAGTCGGCAAAAGAATATTATCAAAACCAATTCAAAAGTCATCAGGGTTGCAAGAATAGCCACAAGTTGTAACCTGCGAGTCATTTACAGAAAGGAAGATTTCAGATTAGACTGTCCCTACACTAGACTAAGTGTCATCCCTACTTAGCAGAATCTTTACCTAAAAAGGTGTCAGCCGTGGTGACTTCCAAAGAAGATCACACACTTCTCTTAGTCTTCGTTGTGAATCGAGGTCTCGCAGTTAACCTATCTGCCTACCCATCCGCTCTCTAAGGTTCCTCAGACCATCTGCTCTAACTCCACCCAGGGGTGCTGTCCCTAATACAAAATCACATTTACAATAGAAACGCCCCTTAGAGACACCCCTCACGTGGTGTTGATCCTTGCATTTTCCATGCTGATACTCCTCTGGACCCTTCGTTAGCGTTGACCTTGCTTCTCAGGCTCCTCTCCGGCAGGACGGTACCCCCCAGGAAATTCCTGAAGCCTCCTCCAGGCCTGTGCCTGGCTCCCAGAACAAAAGTCTATTCATCACTCTCTTGATTAAAACCTCCTCGCACCTGCAAACAGACACTTGTACTGTGGGCCTCAAATTCCGGCCTCTACCGTATCTTCTAAGTCGTAAACCCTTCGAGCAAGCTCCGCAATTTATGCTTAACATGACCTTCCTTTAACTAGCACACGCAGATCTAAAGAAATGACTTTCTCTTTTCAGGCCTATTAGAATTACATGAAACGGGCCTATGCGCTCTGAAAACCTTTAATTTCTTAGTCTAAACAGTATTCTAACTTATTACACACAATGGTTATATGAAAACACTTCTATAAAACATATACTTCAGTTCCATGATCAATAATACTTTGAATTATAACAACATAAAAATCCTTTCTCATGTGAAAGTGTAACAGCATCTTTCGTTTTCTGTGAACTGCCATGAGGCCTACACATTTCTACGTTTAGCAGAATTACATTTTCTTCTACAACAGCCACATAACATGGGATTTCAACATCATTCTAACATCTCTACACTCTTCTACGTTGGTTTTTCACACTGATATATGTATTCTTTACCAAACTAATGCAACGTGCTTGTAAATATGGTGCACTTCTGCAAATTTTCCCAATTTGCGCTCTCTCAATTGATGCCAAAAAATAATGGGATGATGCGCAACTTATTCAGGATGGGAGAACAAGGACACGCCTCCTTCAGCATGGTTAACTGCGGGGTCCGGAGTCCAGGTGTCCAGATTATGGAGGGCTCCCAATTTTGGACACCTCAAAATTTACCTCATTTGGTTCTCCCACAATTTACTGGATGAGAGATGGTGTTAAACCCCAATTTCATGAGGCAATGTGACCCGCCATTTAGGCACCTCTCCAAATATCAATTAGCAGAATAAACTGTTCAATAAGTATTGTGGCCCACTCAATAACTGAGTTATCGATCAATGAAAATATAAAGGGTTTTATTCCAAAAATGCAAATAAGGAGTACAGAGCTATCAAATGCAAAGTTATACAGAGTATGCAAAATTTGTAATATCCCTAACAATCAGCAACATCAGAAAGAATTTGGGCAGCATCCCTAGTGGAACAGGAAAGTCTCCTGGCTCATCCCTAAAATCAAGGGGTTTTCGTGCATGGTAAATTAGTAAAATAGCAAAAATATCATGGTCTGAGCAAAACTATAAATTCTTTGGAAATCAGAACCCAAGAACAATGTGCTTCATTACCTTAACACATAAGCACCAATCCAGTTCTAAAAAAAAATATGCTGACGTCACCCGCAGATTTTCGAACAAATATGAAGCATTAAACAATAAGACTTTCTCCCAGTGAATGGATCAAGTGAAGAAACAAATGAGTTAGATACTTGTTGCAGTCTTATATCCACACCCTGGAAAGTTCAACATTGTGATGGCAACTACTACAGTAAAATAAGCCATTATGTTATCAGTTTAACCATGTGCTGTGGGAAGGGGTGTGTTCAGGGGAAGATGGACTGACAGAGATGACATCCATCTTGAATAAAATGGCGTTTTGCACAGGAAATATTGCACACCTAAAACACATTAATAACACTTCTACACATCATATGAAACGTGTTTAAATAAAAATGATTTAATTCAGTCTCTATGTGTAAAATCATGTATACAACTGCATATTCTTCATCATTATTTATGCAAAAAAATCTAAACCCGAAAAACAATTCCACAAAAGGCTTGGTTTAACTTGTTTATTAGTGGTGTGCAAGAAAAACATTTGCTGCACTGGCGGCATGAGTGGGACAGGAGTGTTTAAGCAGTAAAGTTCAGCATACCAGGCAACACATTTATCATCAAACATCACAGTTCAGTTGACTGCAATCTGAGCACATTTAGCTCCGAATGGTGTGGTAGTCTTCATTTGGTGCTCTCTAAAGCACAGGTATAAGTGTTCCCCCACATGGCTGTGTACCTGAAAAGTTCTCTACAGATTACAGAATAAGGTGGTATGGCTAGATGCACTCCCTGATCAGTCCGGTTGCTCTTGTGAGTGTCACGCACACAAAAATGGTCCTCGCTACTCACCGAATCATAACTCATTATCAAATTTAACAAACTCAATAGTTCTGTACAAATGCCCTTTCACTACAAACGTCCCCCCTAGCCACCTTATAACAGCAGCCTCCTTCCTAAGTTTCAGGAAATTATACAGCCCACCCCTTAGGAAAATCAAATTTGGAAGTTGCTACCAAATTTCGTCAGGGTTTGTCCACTAGTACTTCTAGGGGGCGCAAATTAGAACTCTTCATTTAGCCTTTTAATACCTGGGGTTTTTGTTCTCTTCGTGTCACAGAGTGACATCAGAAGGTCCTCTTTATTAAGCAGCTTCTCTCGCTACTCAGAGGTTAACCTACGTAGACATTCCTATCTCAAATGGGCATGCAGAATATCCCTGCCTGAGCTAGGTGTCTGAGTATGTAGCTTATGTAGATGACACAAAAAGGTTTGTGGAAGTATCCCCTGGTAGCTTTCACAGGGAGGGGAGTAGATAGTACAGAAAATCAGACCCTGTGATCTTCTAAGAATTAATTCCAATTACTAATTTTTAGACAAGTGTGTGGGGGAACGGACCTGTAAAGGGTCCCAAAGGTCAACTTATCTCTCTAGATATAATAATAATGTGGAGTTGTGTCACTGTATACTAAACAATAAGTATTAGACATATGCAACAAAGTTTTAAAACGTTTTTCTGCAATTTATTAGATACCTCCCTTTAGGGTTACATTCTAAAATTAATAAAACGCATCATTTTATGATGTACATAATCAAATAATTAAAAACAGTCAAAAAATAAAGTTTAAAAAAACAGTCAAAAAAGTCGTAAAAAAACCAGTAAACAAAATAGTAAAAAAAACAGTAAAAAAAAACCAGTCAAAAAAAGTTTTAAAAAAAGTTTAAAAAAAACAGTCATGTAGATAACCAATGGGCCATATAAATAAGAACTGTTTGTGCGGGTTCACTTTAAAGTTACTCATGAACAATCATGCCTGTGTGTCCAATGAAGGGAGAACTGTCCTTACAAACTAGTCACCTTATATGTTTCTAGTTGCAGTTTGACTTCATACATTTTACTGATACAGTGTGAACGTCGTGTGGTATGCACATAACTTATTTAGGTCGTTCCTACTAAGGAAAAGCAAAGGGGGTGCCTAAAATCTTGGATTTAAGGATGGAGGGCTGCAGGAGATGGACTTACAAAAAGGGTATGTGGGAAAGGTAAGATGTGTTTTCTCAGAGTAGATTGAAGGTAACTGAAATATGGATTGTTGCAGATTAATGTTTGGTTTTCATTCTGGCCCGGAGGCCTACCCGGTCTCAGCAAGGCAGGCAGCCAGATTTTGGAGCTCATTCATTTGCTTAGAGGCCATCATAGAGGGCAGTGAATATTCCATATTTATTTGTGCATTGAGCCATACTGTGATAGCTTTTGCATAGTAAGGAACACAATGAGGACACTGGAGTGAACCAAGGCAAAGAAACACCAATATGGGAATTAAGGAGAAAAGATGAGTAGTATAAAGGGATACCTTCCATTAAAGTCAACAGTGGACAAGGTTTGTATAATGTAACGTGTGTCTATGCCCTATCGGTTCTGCCCTAAAGTGACATCCTCCAGCCTACAGACCCGGAAGTGACTAGGCCTGGTGGAATTTAAATTATGCTGCATAATTCACATACTTTGGAAATGTTGCATTACACTGGGAATCCCCCAAATTACGCCATTACGACACTTTTAGTAACTATGCACCATTTGTGTTAAACATGTCACGGTAATTCACAGTACAAATTTACAGTGAACGCACAGGAACAGAATATGAGCAAGTGTTGTTCAAAGTCGCTTACATCATCATTCCAGAAATTGATGTGAGGATGCATTTCGCCATAAAATAAAGCAAGAAAGGACGGATATGCATTTTGCCTAATATGCATATTTTCACTGTAATTTTGCAAACTTACGTGAAAGCAAATGAAACCAATTACAAACACTCCTGGAAGTGGCATGATTATTTGTCTCTGACCCTGAAGTACCAAACATGAGCCCTGATCAAGAAGTCCAACCCTTAAGTAACCTCACCCATGCGCCCTCTGCTAATGCTTGCACCAAGGGTGTTATGATAGGAAGCAACGTATTACAGGAACCCAATATGCAGGTCCAATGGCCCATTCCACAGATCAATGCACGAAAGCAGCATAGTTTTAGATCCCAACATATGGGTCCCCTGAGTGCTAAGCATATACGCCCTTGGACCCCATTGCACTGTGCTGGGCACAGGAAGTGACATAGGAATCACTCCCAGTTTTGGAGTCCGGGAAGATATTAACAGCTCTGGAAACAGTATTATTTAATGCCCAGCGCACACTACATGCATGACAGCCTTGAGGTACTAGGAAGATAAAGACATAAAGGCCAAGTGATTCAGTTGTCCAGGAAGATACTAGCATACAAAAGACAAGCATAACAGAGTAATTAGATTTTCACAGGTTCGGAGTAATAAGAGGAACTTACAGTAAAATATTGAAACTTAAATAACCTATGCATATTCAACCTATATTGATCAATAACAGCATAGTAATCCATCGGGTAGATCATATTCCCCTTTACATCACATTTTGCACACAAGAGCCTCCTCATAAAAGCAAGTACTGCTATCATTTACCTAGGAGTTAGTCTACATCCTGACCATTGTAAGAAAGATGGTCATTCATTTTTTGCCCAGAATGTAGGTCCATTGCACCCATCTATATGAATTAAGTTGATACCAATCTACTCCTTAATGGCATCTGTGATCATTCTCTTCTGTCGGCCACGAATCACTGACAGAATATACAAAATAGCGACCTACAGAAATATCGACGCTGGAATATGGAAGGCAAGAATATCGACATCCTATCTACAGCTTGGTAAGTACAAAATATCGGAAAAAAATATCGATGTTAAAAATAACGTAAATAAAAATATCGTTTTTTCTTTTAAAAGAAATGTATAAAATAAAGTAAGTAATACTTATAAATAAAATAAACATAGTTAAAAGTATTTAATAATGTTTAAAATTAATAAATAATACATATAAATTAATAAAACATTAATTAAACATGTACCTAAAATATATAATATATACTTACTTAATAAGTTATAATAATTATTTGATTAACTTATACATTATTAAAAAATATTATAAATTACAAATACATCTACACACATGAAACAATAACATAAATAAAAAGTAAATAATTGTGTTTAATAAATGTAAAATATTAAATATACTTTCAATATTTTTAAAATTAATTATATACTACATTATCTAAAATAATACAAAAAATATTAAATAGCTAAAGAAATAAAACTACTATTCAAAGTCCCAAAAAAACTACAGTAATGAAAATGTTGGATAGCTTAGGGCTTAAAATATCTATTCCCACTCCCCAAAATGCAACAGTAGGGAAAGCGTTGGATAGCGTAGGGGTCAAAATTACTATTCCAACTCCAAAGTGTGCAACAGTAGGGAAAGCGTTGGATAGAGTAGAGGTAAAAATTACTATTCCCACTCCAGAGAGTGCAACAGTAGGGAAAGCATTGGATAGCGTAGGGGTAAAAATTACTATTCCCATTCCAGAGAGTGCAACAGTAGGGAAAGAGTTGTATAGCGTAGGGGTAAAAATAACTATTCCCACTCCAGAGAGTGCAACAGTAGGGAAAGCATTGGATAGCGTAAATTACTAGGTGATAGGTGAAAATTACTATTCCCACTCCAGAGAGCGCAACAGTAGGGAAAGCGTTGGATAGCATAGGGGTAAACATTACTATTCCCATTCCAGAGAGTGCAACAATAGGGAAAATGTTGGATAGGGTAGGGGTAAAAATTACTATTCCCACTTCAGAGAGTGCAACAGTAGGGAAAGCGTTGGATAGCGTAGGGGTAAAAATTACTATTCCACTCCATAGAAGGCAACAGTAGGGAAAGCGTTGGATAGGGAAGGGGTAAATATTACTATTCCCACTCCAGAGAGTGCAACCGTAGGGAAAGCGTTGGATAGCGTAGGGGTAAAAATTACTATTGCAACTCCAGAGAGTGCAACAGTAGAGAAAGTGTTGGATAGCTTAGGGGTAAAAATTACTATTCCAACTCCAGAGAGTGCAACAGTAGAGAAAGTGTTGGATAGCGTAAAAGTTAAATATAACATACTTATAAATAATTTTTGTATTTAAAATAATTGATAATTTAGTTTTTAAATAACTCTACATCATTTACAAATACCCGTTAATAATTATTAAAAACATAATTACAATTGAATAATTAATTAACAATAAATTAACAGTACATATTAATCAATAGATATTAATGACCAAATAATAAATATTGAACAATAAAATATTTTTCATGACAAAAAAAATATTAATAATTGATGAACAATTAAGAAATGGTAAACAATAAAATGATTGTTATACCAAAAAATACTTTTTATGAAACATTAATTGCCAATTAATATAAAATAATTTCCAATTAATAAAAATTAATTACCAATTAAAAATATGGATCGCCAATTAAAAACATGTATTGTCAATTAAAAACATCAATTACCAATTTAAAAAATTGATTACAATTTTTTTTTTACCAATTAATAATTAATGTAAACATTTTTTTTAACAATACCAATAAATAAAAATAACGAATTACTTAGTTACAATTAAATTACGTCCCACCCAATTCCCCTATAAACCCACAACCCGCTTCAGAAGTTAAACGCAAAAATTAATTAAAAATAATTTATATTTCCTAAAAATTTATCATTAATTTAGTATTCTTAAAAACTTCCCACCCTATTCCCCTATAAACCCACAACCCACTCCGGTATTAAAACACAAAATTGACTTAAAAATAACATTATTAACATATAAAAATAGTATACATATAATTTAAAACCAGTAGAATACTTAACAAAAAACATATAACACATACATATCAAATACATAATAAAATATATAACAATAATACAAATATCGATATTAGTAACATCGAGATTAGTCACATCGATATATTGATATCTATATTATTAACTTCGATATTACTTACATCGATATAAAAAACAAATCTATATTACTTACTTTAGGGTCGATATTCTGTCCAACGATATTCTTGACCTCGATATTCTTTACCTTCGACATTTCCAACTTGATATTTCTGTGGGTCGATATTTCGGAATCGATATTTAGACTGTGCACCGTCAGCCACTCCAAGTAGCCATTCTGTCATACACCTAGCACGATTGTGGTGTTGTTGTTTTTTAACATATTTTCTGTATTTTCTCATTTTTTTCATTTCCACTAGACACAAAGGGGCTCATTAGGATGTCGGGCGGATTGCCCCCGCCAGGCTGCCCCCGTCAGACACCGCCAGCCATATTAGCATGGGCATTTTACAATGCCTTTCGGTGGCAAAGGCATGCGGTCTTCACTCTGGGGGCCCCCTGAGGGCCCCCAGAGTGAAGGAGGGGTGGGGGCTGCACATGGGGGGTACCTGTGGTACCCCCCCCACATTTGAATAAACAAAGCGGCAGACACAGCGCGGTGCCTGCCGCTTTGTTTATGCAAATGCTGATATGCATTTCTAGCATTGTGGCGGGCGGTGCTGAGAGCACCCCCGGCCACAATACTAGAAATGCAGGATGTGCCCGCCACTGTGGCGGGCACATCCTAATGCCCCCCACGGGACCCCCGCCCTTATGGCGGGTGGTCCCAATCCTCGCTAGGATAACAGACGGACAAAGTCCGCCCGTCATCCTAATGGACCCCAAAGTGGGGTGGTGCATTTTCCTTTAGGTTATATCTATTGTGTGGGTTTACCTTGGTCATTTGAATTTTCTTTTTCCAAGAAAGAACATCCGTTCAGTTTTAACACTGCTAATTGCATCACTTCGAAACTGAATTCGGTTACATTGCAATGATTTAGGTACCCTGTAAATGAAAAGTGACATTTTGTATAGTTTTCCTGGCAGACATAGGCTATAAAAAAGTAAAACTCATCAACACACAATAAACACATTGCTAATTGTCATGCTAAACAAATGTGATCATAGTGGTTAACCCTGTACCCTCAGAATCTTAACATCTAAGGCATGTATTCTAAACCCATAATACTATATTACAAATCTGTAACCTTAGTCCCAAACCCTTACCGTATACCTCAATCCCGAAATCATACACCCTTGACCTCAATCACTAAATTCACAGCCTTAAAATCTAACCCTATACCCTAAACACCATATGTGAAGCCCTTAACAGTATACGCTTAACCCCTTCAGAAAACACCTGAAACCCCACACACCTAAATACTAAACAAGAAATATTTCAACTTTAAGCCTGTGCTACAAACCCTTAACCTTTTTTTCCAACCTTCTAGCCTTGACCCCCACCTCTTAAACATATACACAGAACTCTTATTGCTGTACTCCAAACCCTTAATCCGAAACCCCAAACCCTTATTCTCTAACTTCATACCCGTAATACATAACCTCATACCCTTGGCCCTATATCCTATGCCCTTAAGCATATACATGAAAGCTTATACCTTCAGCCCTGTGCCTTTATACCCTGGCCCTTCACCATTTTGCCTGTATCCTTACCTCCTAACTCTTGTCCCTTTAACTCCTGTACCATAAACCCTTAACATTATGCCCCAAACATTTAATCTATAACTCTATAGCCTTAACCACTTTTATAATGCAAATAAAGATATGTGAGGAAAAACACTTTGGCAAGTGTAATTTTTTCAAAATATAGTTTTTTCAGACGTAATTATTGAAAAGTGTTATTTTTTAGAAATGTTGCTTTCTATGTTTTGCTGCTGTTGAATGCTGCATTTGGTTACAATTAAATAATGAGCCAAAAACCCGATCTGGGTTCGAACTTTATATTTCACAGGTATCCCATAAGACAGAACATAGTTGACATAGTAATGACTCGACACATAAAGGATATTTCTTTTTTTAAAATTTTTAAAATTTTTTATTTTATTGGTTCACAGCAAAAATACTTCATCATGAATGAAATGATACCAAAATCCAACAAGAAAAAAAAACAAAGAGATACAGCAGAAGTAATTCAAATAAGACATACAGAGGTCGGGGTAATTCGTCCAATAGCAAGAACAACATAATCTCATTGTACATGTGCAGAAAGTAACAAATATAATTGCACTCTAAATTTCATAGCATATTCAATCTTCATAATAGTCTGAAAAAGCCCCCCAGATTTTCAAACCCATTTTTTTCTTTCTCCTAGCTGAGAAAAGTCCCCACTCCAATTTATATAAACTATACATTCGTGCCCGCCATTGTTGAAATAAGGGTGGTTTCTCCTGTAACCAATCAGTAGCTATACACATTCGGGCTACAGTCATTGTAAAGAAAATAAAATGTCGAAAAGGATATAATCTATCCACAGGATTATCATTAGGGATTTTCCCTAATATTAACATAGAGGGCGTAATAGTCAGGTGAAACTTAAATATTAAAGACATAAATTTTTCAATTTCTCCAATAAAAATTGCCAACCTAGGACAAGAGAAAAAAATATGTATACTATCTGCATGGTCAGCTTTACACCGGAAACATTTTCCATCAAAACCCTCTCCCCATTTGGACATACGTTCAGGCGTATAATATAAATCAAAGAGAGTTTTAAAAAATTGTGCTTTTAAATTAGCTGACATTAAAGCTTCTTTAGACAGTAAGATAAGGTCTTCCACAACTACTTCTGTATCCCCTAGACTGTTGGCCCATTTTACATTTATTTTCTCAAGATCATCCATCTTCTCTTCTACTAACATTCTATACAAAGTACCAATTTTCACCTGTTCAACAACCCCCTCGATAACTCGATGTTTCAGTAAGATCAACTTTTGCCTTATGAGAAAATCCCGAATTTGTAAGAATTTAAAAAAATAGCTTCTGGGTAGGGCAAATTGATCAGATAATTCCACAAACGATTTACACCTGCCATCCACCGTGCACATGTCGCCCAACCGTTTTATCCCTTTTTTTGCCAATTTAAAGCCATTCCATCCGAAAATATACTTGGTAATAACCTTGATGCACTAAAAGGGGTATAATACGAAAACTTCCCAATTGCAGTTGTTCGAATCAGCCACCTCCAAGTCTTATAAGCTCCCATTAGTACCTTAAATCGAGTTCGCTTGTAATAGCTGCCATCAATTTCAATAAAAAAACTCTGCTTCACACAGGACCCCAGCAAAATCTCCCATATAGATGGATGGATATACATATTTTCAGTTGCCTCCCCTGTAATCAGTATTCTCATTTTCAATAAAAAAGCAAATTATGTAGTAAAGAAAAAAATCTGGTACCCCTAACCCTCCCCTCTCAATTGGTAGCATCAAATGCTTCATAGCTCCTCTTGATTTTCCGGGGCTCCAAATAAATTTCCCACATAAAGATTGTAAAGCCTGTATCTTGTGTTTAGGAAATTCCAGGGGCATTGACCTAAACAGATATAACACTTTAGGTAAAATATTAATTTTTATGATGTTAGTGCGTCCAATAATAGTCAAATATAGTCGTTCCCATCTCTCAAGAGATATCTTAATTTTATCATATACCAAATTCCAATTAGCATCAATCAATTCTGTCATATTGGCCTTGATCAATATCCCTAGATAAGTAACCTCCCTCACCACTCTCTCATCTTCCCATGTTAAGGCTTCCGGACATAAAATCTGAGTTTTTGATTCATTGAGCTTATAACCAGTTATAATTCCAAACTCTTTTGCAAGCCTCTCTATCTCTAGGATAGCAGTATCTAGATTAACAGTAATCACTGCAATATCATCTGCATAAGCAAAGACAGAAAGCGAAAAATCAAATACTGTAAATGGAGGTATAAGGGGATTTTGATTTAATTGTTCTACGAAGGGATTAATATACAACGCAAATAATAGCGGGGAGCAGGGACAACCTTGACGAGTCCCTCTAGTAATGTTTACAGAGTCGGAAAGTGCTCCCAAAACAGAGATTTTAGCAGTTGGTTTAAAATATAAGGATTTAATTGACTTGATAAATTTCTGGCCAAATCCCATTTTGGCCATTAAGCTCCATAAGTAATCCCAACACACACGGTCAAACGCTTTTTCTGCGTCTAACAGAAAAAGCGCTAATTTTTGTTTATTTACTGCCGCAATGTCAAGCAATGTGATAACTTTATTTATATGATCCACCGTTCCTCTTTTCGGTATAAAGCCGTGCTGTTGCCGAGAAACTAAGGATGTTACAACTTTAGATAATCGATTGGCCAAAATCTTTGAGTAAATCTTATTATCAACGTTCAGTAGGGATATTGGTCGATAAGATCCCACATTATCCGCAGATTTACCTTTCTTACAAAAAACTGCAATGGTCGCATCTGACCAGGTGCTAGGTGGATTTCCCTGCTGAGCTTCCAACATTACAGGCAACATTTCATCTTTCAGGCTTTCAAAAAATTGTTTGTATACTTCCACAGGAATTCTATCGGGACCAGCGGCCTTTCCAATTGTTAAACTCTTTACTGCCGTTTCTAACTCTACCATAGTTATTGGTAAATCCAATTCTTCTGCAGCTGCAACGTCCAAGACTTTCAGCCCTATATCCAATCTATCACTCCATTCAGTGGTTGCATCTATCCTATCTTCCTTCGCGTATAATTCAGCGTAAATTTTTGAAAAATATTAAGAATTTGCTCCGGTTCTGAGTGAAATACACCCTGAGAATCTTTCATTGTATTAATGTTACGAGCTGATTGCTTCATTCGTAATCTTACCGCTAATCTTTTACCAATTTTTTCCCCGAATTCATAACTTTGCATTTTAGACGTTAAAAATCTCCTTGCAATTTCTATATCCCAGAAACCAAGAATGTTAGCTCTAGCCTTTGCTACCCCATTTTCAGCTTCCCAAAGCTCCTTTCTACCCTGGGCAACTTCCCTAGTTAGGAGAATCTCTGCGTGTGCCAACTGCTCATATAACTTATCAAGTTCTTTTTGGAATTTCTTTTGTTGCCAAAATGAAAAACAAATGCACTCTCCCCGGAACCCCGCTTTAAAAGTATCCCAGACTGTACCAATATTAGCCGTGCCCTGATTGTTAATAAAAAAAGATCTAATCCAACTCTTCACATGTGCATTAAATTCTTTATTCAATCCCAATTTACAATCATAGGAGAAATTAGGAGGTGTTAACCTCTTCGCCCGTCCCTGTATTTCCATCAATATCGGAGAATGGTCAGAAGTGATTCTGGGATAGGTTCTTATTTTAGCACCTTCCAATAAGTTTTCTGGAGCGAAAAAATTATCTAATCTAACTAATTTTTTGTGGGGGTATGAATAAAAAGTAAACCCATTATCATCCCCCCTAAGTTTCCCCCATACATCAATTAAACCTTGATCTTGTAGTAAATTAGCAAGAGCTTTATACACTCTTGGCTTTCGACCTTTGTAATTTCCATACTCAGCCTGCATTGCATTGTTCGACAAATTTATATTCATATCCCCACAAATCACTATCGGTTGTGAAAAGTTAGCTAGTTCCAGATTTATTTCGTTCAAAGGAGCGGGGTCGTCCAAGTTTGCTCCGTAAGCTGTGGCTAATGTAAATAGCCTGCCCCCAGTCCTACACTCTACAATGGCCCAACGGCCATTTTTATCCACAGCTTTCCGAGCAACCTTTATAGAGTTTTCTCTAAAAAGTATAGCTACCCCCCCTTATCATACTAGTCTGTCCAGAAGCAGCAGCTAGAGCGAACCCAAGATCTTTTAACAACCCCCTTTTTGACCATGGGATATGTGTTTCCTGTATACACACTATTGCAAAAAAGAACAAGTGATGGTCTGAATGTGGATCAATGTCACACACTCCCCCAGTCAAAAGATCTGGGCCCAAATCCATCGTTTTTTTGCACTCCACACCACCCTGGGTCAGATAATGGCTTTATGCAAATCAGCTCTGACCCTGTTGCCCCATGGGAACAGTCCAGTCCGAACTACAACAGCCATATCTTTCCCAGACCGGAATCAAGCATCCGAGGACCGGACCGGTTTCGAGGTAACACCTCTCTTCAGCCCGGCTAGCTTGACTCCAAGTGGTGTGGAGTGCCTGGGACCCACGTCTGGGCATCCCCAGCGCACTTAGGGCGGCAATTGCAAAAAAGAACAAGTGATGGACTGAATGTGGATCAATGTCACACACTCCCCCAGTCAAAAGATCTGGGCCCAAATCCATCGTTTTTTTGCACTCCACACCACCCTGGGTCAGATAATGGCTTTATGCAAATCAGCTCTGACCCTGTTGCCCCATGGGAACAGTCCAGTCCGAACTACAACAGCCATATCTTTCCCAGACCGGAATCAAGCATCCGAGGACCGGACCGGTTTCGAGGTAACACCTCTCTTCAGCCCGGCTAGCTTGACTCCAAGTGGTGTGGAGTGCCTGGGACCCACGTCTGGGCATCCCCAGCGCACTTAGGGCGGCAATTGCAAAAAAGAACAAGTGATGGACTGAATGTGGATCAATGTCACACACTCCCCCAGTCAAAAGATCTGGGCCCAAATCCATCGTTTTTTTGCACTCCACACCACCCTGGGTCAGATAATGGCTTTATGCAAATCAGCTCTGACCCTGTTGCCCCATGGGAACAGTCCAGTCCGAACTACAACAGCCATATCTTTCCCAGACCGGAATCAAGCATCCGAGGACCGGACCGGTTTCGAGGTAACACCTCTCTTCAGCCCGGCTAGCTTGACTCCAAGTGGTGTGGAGTGCCTGGGACCCACGTCTGGGCATCCCCAGCGCACTTAGGGCGGCAATTGCAAAAAAGAACAAGTGATGGACTGAATGTGGATCAATGTCACACACTCCCCCAGTCAAAAGATCTGGGCCCAAATCCATCGTTTTTTTGCACTCCACACCACCCTGGGTCAGATAATGGCTTTATGCAAATCAGCTCTGACCCTGTTGCCCCATGGGAACAGTCCAGTCCGAACTACAACAGCCATATCTTTCCCAGACCGGAATCAAGCATCCGAGGACCGGACCGGTTTCGAGGTAACACCTCTCTTCAGCCCGGCTAGCTTGACTCCAAGTGGTGTGGAGTGCCTGGGACCCACGTCTGGGCATCCCCAGCGCACTTAGGGCGGCAATTGCAAAAAAGAACAAGTGATGGACTGAATGTGGATCAATGTCACACACTCCCCCAGTCAAAAGATCTGGGCCCAAATCCATCGTTTTTTTGCACTCCACACCACCCTGGGTCAGATAATGGCTTTATGCAAATCAGCTCTGACCCTGTTGCCCCATGGGAACAGTCCAGTCCGAACTACAACAGCCATATCTTTCCCAGACCGGAATCAAGCATCCGAGGACCGGACCGGTTTCGAGGTAACACCTCTCTTCAGCCCGGCTAGCTTGACTCCAAGTGGTGTGGAGTGCCTGGGACCCACGTCTGGGCATCCCCAGCGCACTTAGGGCGGCAATTGCAAAAAAGAACAAGTGATGGACTGAATGTGGATCAATGTCACACACTCCCCCAGTCAAAAGATCTGGGCCCAAATCCATCGTTTTTTTGCACTCCACACCACCCTGGGTCAGATAATGGCTTTATGCAAATCAGCTCTGACCCTGTTGCCCCATGGGAACAGTCCAGTCCGAACTACAACAGCCATATCTTTCCCAGACCGGAATCAAGCATCCGAGGACCGGACCGGTTTCGAGGTAACACCTCTCTTCAGCCCGGCTAGCTTGACTCCAAGTGGTGTGGAGTGCCTGGGACCCACGTCTGGGCATCCCCAGCGCACTTAGGGCGGCAATTGCAAAAAAGAACAAGTGATGGACTGAATGTGGATCAATGTCACACACTCCCCCAGTCAAAAGATCTGGGCCCAAATCCATCGTTTTTTTGCACTCCACACCACCCTGGGTCAGATAATGGCTTTATGCAAATCAGCTCTGACCCTGTTGCCCCATGGGAACAGTCCAGTCCGAACTACAACAGCCATATCTTTCCCAGACCGGAATCAAGCATCCGAGGACCGGACCGGTTTCGAGGTAACACCTCTCTTCAGCCCGGCTAGCTTGACTCCAAGTGGTGTGGAGTGCCTGGGACCCACGTCTGGGCATCCCCAGCGCACTTAGGGCGGCAATTGCAAAAAAGAACAAGTGATGGACTGAATGTGGATCAATGTCACACACTCCCCCAGTCAAAAGATCTGGGCCCAAATCCATCGTTTTTTTGCACTCCACACCACCCTGGGTCAGATAATGGCTTTATGCAAATCAGCTCTGACCCTGTTGCCCCATGGGAACAGTCCAGTCCGAACTACAACAGCCATATCTTTCCCAGACCGGAATCAAGCATCCGAGGACCGGACCGGTTTCGAGGTAACACCTCTCTTCAGCCCGGCTAGCTTGACTCCAAGTGGTGTGGAGTGCCTGGGACCCACGTCTGGGCATCCCCAGCGCACTTAGGGCGGCAATTGCAAAAAAGAACAAGTGATGGACTGAATGTGGATCAATGTCACACACTCCCCCAGTCAAAAGATCTGGGCCCAAATCCATCGTTTTTTTGCACTCCACACCACCCTGGGTCAGATAATGGCTTTATGCAAATCAGCTCTGACCCTGTTGCCCCATGGGAACAGTCCAGTCCGAACTACAACAGCCATATCTTTCCCAGACCGGAATCAAGCATCCGAGGACCGGACCGGTTTCGAGGTAACACCTCTCTTCAGCCCGGCTAGCTTGACTCCAAGTGGTGTGGAGTGCCTGGGACCCACGTCTGGGCATCCCCAGCGCACTTAGGGCGGCAATTGCAAAAAAGAACAAGTGATGGACTGAATGTGGATCAATGTCACACACTCCCCCAGTCAAAAGATCTGGGCCCAAATCCATCGTTTTTTTGCACTCCACACCACCCTGGGTCAGATAATGGCTTTATGCAAATCAGCTCTGACCCTGTTGCCCCATGGGAACAGTCCAGTCCGAACTACAACAGCCATATCTTTCCCAGACCGGAATCAAGCATCCGAGGACCGGACCGGTTTCGAGGTAACACCTCTCTTCAGCCCGGCTAGCTTGACTCCAAGTGGTGTGGAGTGCCTGGGACCCACGTCTGGGCATCCCCAGCGCACTTAGGGCGGCAATTGCAAAAAAGAACAAGTGATGGACTGAATGTGGATCAATGTCACACACTCCCCCAGTCAAAAGATCTGGGCCCAAATCCATCGTTTTTTTGCACTCCACACCACCCTGGGTCAGATAATGGCTTTATGCAAATCAGCTCTGACCCTGTTGCCCCATGGGAACAGTCCAGTCCGAACTACAACAGCCATATCTTTCCCAGACCGGAATCAAGCATCGGATGCTTGACCGGTTCTGGGAAGGACATGGCTTTTGTAGTTCGGACTGGACTGTTCCCATGGGGCACAGGGCCAGCGCTGATTTGCATATCGCCATTGTCTAACCCAGGGTGGTGTGGAGTGGAAAAACGATGGATTTGGGCCCAGATCTTTGGACTGGGGTGAATGTGTGACATTGATCCACATTCTGTCCATCACTGTTGTGTTTGCAATTACCGCTCTAAGTGTACTGGGGATGCTCAGACGTGAGTCCCAGGCACTCCACACCACTGGAATCAAGCTAGCCGGGCTGATGAGAGGTGTTACCTCGAAACCGGGCTGGTCCTCGGATGCTTGTTTCCGTTCTGGGAAGGACATGGCTTTTGTAGTTCGGACTGGACTGTTCCCATGGGGCACAGGGCCAGCGCTGATTTGCATATCGCCATTGTCTAACCCAGGGTGGTGTGGAGTGGAAAAACGATGGATTTGGGCCCAGATCTTTGGACTGGGGTGAATGTGTGACATTGATCCACATTCTGTCCATCACTGTTGTGTTTGCAATTACCGCTCTAAGTGTACTGGGGATGCTCAGACGTGAGTCCCAGGCACTCCACACCACTGGAATCAAGCTAGCCGGGCTGATGAGAGGTGTTACCTCGAAACCGGGCCGGTCCTCGGATGCTTGTTTCCGTTCTGGGAAGGACATGGCTTTTGTAGTTCGGACTGGACTGTTCCCATGGGGCACAGGGCCAGCGCTGATTTGCATATCGCCATTGTCTAACCCAGGGTGGTGTGGAGTGGAAAAACGATGGATTTGGGCCCAGATCTTTGGACTGGGGTGAATGTGTGACATTGATCCACATTCTGTCCATCACTGTTGTGTTTGCAATTACCGCTCTAAGTGTACTGGGGATGCTCAGACGTGAGTCCCAGGCACTCCACACCACTGGAATCAAGCTAGCCGGGCTGATGAGAGGTGTTACCTCGAAACCGGGCCGGTCCTCGGATGCTTGTTTCCGTTCTGGGAAGGACATGGCTTTTGTAGTTCGGACTGGACTGTTCCCATGGGGCACAGGGCCAGCGCTGATTTGCATATCGCCATTGTCTAACCCAGGGTGGTGTGGAGTGGAAAAACGATGGATTTGGGCCCAGATCTTTGGACTGGGGTGAATGTGTGACATTGATCCACATTCTGTCCATCACTGTTGTGTTTGCAATTACCGCTCTAAGTGTACTGGGGATGCTCAGACGTGAGTCCCAGGCACTCCACACCACTGGAATCAAGCTAGCCGGGCTGATGAGAGGTGTTACCTCGAAACCGGGCCGGTCCTCGGATGCTTGTTTCCGTTCTGGGAAGGACATGGCTTTTGTAGTTCGGACTGGACTGTTCCCATGGGGCACAGGGCCAGCGCTGATTTGCATATCGCCATTGTCTAACCCAGGGTGGTGTGGAGTGGAAAAACGATGGATTTGGGCCCAGATCTTTGGACTGGGGTGAATGTGTGACATTGATCCACATTCTGTCCATCACTGTTGTGTTTGCAATTACCGCTCTAAGTGTACTGGGGATGCTCAGACGTGAGTCCCAGGCACTCCACACCACTGGAATCAAGCTAGCCGGGCTGATGAGAGGTGTTACCTCGAAACCGGGCCGGTCCTCGGATGCTTGTTTCCGTTCTGGGAAGGACATGGCTTTTGTAGTTCGGACTGGACTGTTCCCATGGGGCACAGGGCCAGCGCTGATTTGCATATCGCCATTGTCTAACCCAGGGTGGTGTGGAGTGGAAAAACGATGGATTTGGGCCCAGATCTTTGGACTGGGGTGAATGTGTGACATTGATCCACATTCTGTCCATCACTGTTGTGTTTGCAATTACCGCTCTAAGTGTACTGGGGATGCTCAGACGTGAGTCCCAGGCACTCCACACCACTGGAATCAAGCTAGCCGGGCTGATGAGAGGTGTTACCTCGAAACCGGGCCGGTCCTCGGATGCTTGTTTCCGTTCTGGGAAGGACATGGCTTTTGTAGTTCGGACTGGACTGTTCCCATGGGGCACAGGGCCAGCGCTGATTTGCATATCGCCATTGTCTAACCCAGGGTGGTGTGGAGTGGAAAAACGATGGATTTGGGCCCAGATCTTTGGACTGGGGTGAATGTGTGACATTGATCCACATTCTGTCCATCACTGTTGTGTTTGCAATTACCGCTCTAAGTGTACTGGGGATGCTCAGACGTGAGTCCCAGGCACTCCACACCACTGGAATCAAGCTAGCCGGGCTGATGAGAGGTGTTACCTCGAAACCGGGCCGGTCCTCGGATGCTTGTTTCCGTTCTGGGAAGGACATGGCTTTTGTAGTTCGGACTGGACTGTTCCCATGGGGCACAGGGCCAGCGCTGATTTGCATATCGCCATTGTCTAACCCAGGGTGGTGTGGAGTGGAAAAACGATGGATTTGGGCCCAGATCTTTGGACTGGGGTGAATGTGTGACATTGATCCACATTCTGTCCATCACTGTTGTGTTTGCAATTACCGCTCTAAGTGTACTGGGGATGCTCAGACGTGAGTCCCAGGCACTCCACACCACTGGAATCAAGCTAGCCGGGCTGATGAGAGGTGTTACCTCGAAACTGGGCCGGTCCTCGGATGCTTGTTTCCGTTCTGGGAAGGACATGGCTTTTGTAGTTCGGACTGGACTGTTCCCATGGGGCACAGGGCCAGCGCTGATTTGCATATCGCCATTGTCTAACCCAGGGTGGTGTGGAGTGGAAAAACGATGGATTTGGGCCCAGATCTTTGGACTGGGGTGAATGTGTGACATTGATCCACATTCTGTCCATCACTGTTGTGTTTGCAATTACCGCTCTAAGTGTACTGGGGATGCTCAGACGTGAGTCCCAGGCACTCCACACCACTGGAATCAAGCTAGCCGGGCTGATGAGAGGTGTTACCTCGAAACCGGGCCGGTCCTCGGATGCTTGTTTCCGTTCTGGGAAGGACATGGCTTTTGTAGTTCGGACTGGACTGTTCCCATGGGGCACAGGGCCAGCGCTGATTTGCATATCGCCATTGTCTAACCCAGGGTGGTGTGGAGTGGAAAAACGATGGATTTGGGCCCAGATCTTTGGACTGGGGTGAATGTGTGACATTGATCCACATTCTGTCCATCACTGTTGTGTTTGCAATTACCGCTCTAAGTGTACTGGGGATGCTCAGACGTGAGTCCCAGGCACTCCACACCACTGGAATCAAGCTAGCCGGGCTGATGAGAGGTGTTACCTCGAAACCGGGCCGGTCCTCGGATGCTTGTTTCCGTTCTGGGAAGGACATGGCTTTTGTAGTTCGGACTGGACTGTTCCCATGGGGCACAGGGCCAGCGCTGATTTGCATATCGCCATTGTCTAACCCAGGGTGGTGTGGAGTGGAAAAACGATGGATTTGGGCCCAGATCTTTGGACTGGGGTGAATGTGTGACATTGATCCACATTCTGTCCATCACTGTTGTGTTTGCAATTACCGCTCTAAGTGTACTGGGGATGCTCAGACGTGAGTCCCAGGCACTCCACACCACTGGAATCAAGCTAGCCGGGCTGATGAGAGGTGTTACCTCGAAACCGGGCCGGTCCTCGGATGCTTGTTTCCGTTCTGGGAAGGACATGGCTTTTGTAGTTCGGACTGGACTGTTCCCATGGGGCACAGGGCCAGCGCTGATTTGCATATCGCCATTGTCTAACCCAGGGTGGTGTGGAGTGGAAAAACGATGGATTTGGGCCCAGATCTTTGGACTGGGGTGAATGTGTGACATTGATCCACATTCTGTCCATCACTGTTGTGTTTGCAATTACCGCTCTAAGTGTACTGGGGATGCTCAGACGTGAGTCCCAGGCACTCCACACCACTGGAATCAAGCTAGCCGGGCTGATGAGAGGTGTTACCTCGAAACCGGGCCGGTCCTCGGATGCTTGTTTCCGTTCTGGGAAGGACATGGCTTTTGTAGTTCGGACTGGACTGTTCCCATGGGGCACAGGGCCAGCGCTGATTTGCATATCGCCATTGTCTAACCCAGGGTGGTGTGGAGTGGAAAAACGATGGATTTGGGCCCAGATCTTTGGACTGGGGTGAATGTGTGACATTGATCCACATTCTGTCCATCACTGTTGTGTTTGCAATTACCGCTCTAAGTGTACTGGGGATGCTCAGACGTGAGTCCCAGGCACTCCACACCACTGGAATCAAGCTAGCCGGGCTGATGAGAGGTGTTACCTCGAAACCGGGCCGGTCCTCGGATGCTTGTTTCCGTTCTGGGAAGGACATGGCTTTTGTAGTTCGGACTGGACTGTTCCCATGGGGCACAGGGCCAGCGCTGATTTGCATATCGCCATTGTCTAACCCAGGGTGGTGTGGAGTGGAAAAACGATGGATTTGGGCCCAGATCTTTGGACTGGGGTGAATGTGTGACATTGATCCACATTCTGTCCATCACTGTTGTGTTTGCAATTACCGCTCTAAGTGTACTGGGGATGCTCAGACGTGAGTCCCAGGCACTCCACACCACTGGAATCAAGCTAGCCGGGCTGATGAGAGGTGTTACCTCGAAACCGGGCCGGTCCTCGGATGCTTGTTTCCGTTCTGGGAAGGACATGGCTTTTGTAGTTCGGACTGGACTGTTCCCATGGGGCACAGGGCCAGCGCTGATTTGCATATCGCCATTGTCTAACCCAGGGTGGTGTGGAGTGGAAAAACGATGGATTTGGGCCCAGATCTTTGGACTGGGGTGAATGTGTGACATTGATCCACATTCTGTCCATCACTGTTGTGTTTGCAATTACCGCTCTAAGTGTACTGGGGATGCTCAGACGTGAGTCCCAGGCACTCCACACCACTGGAATCAAGCTAGCCGGGCTGATGAGAGGTGTTACCTCGAAACCGGGCCGGTCCTCGGATGCTTGTTTCCGTTCTGGGAAGGACATGGCTTTTGTAGTTCGGACTGGACTGTTCCCATGGGGCACAGGGCCAGCGCTGATTTGCATATCGCCATTGTCTAACCCAGGGTGGTGTGGAGTGGAAAAACGATGGATTTGGGCCCAGATCTTTGGACTGGGGTGAATGTGTGACATTGATCCACATTCTGTCCATCACTGTTGTGTTTGCAATTACCGCTCTAAGTGTACTGGGGATGCTCAGACGTGAGTCCCAGGCACTCCACACCACTGGAATCAAGCTAGCCGGGCTGATGAGAGGTGTTACCTCGAAACCGGGCCGGTCCTCGGATGCTTGTTTCCGTTCTGGGAAGGACATGGCTTTTGTAGTTCGGACTGGACTGTTCCCATGGGGCACAGGGCCAGCGCTGATTTGCATATCGCCATTGTCTAACCCAGGGTGGTGTGGAGTGGAAAAACGATGGATTTGGGCCCAGATCTTTGGACTGGGGTGAATGTGTGACATTGATCCACATTCTGTCCATCACTGTTGTGTTTGCAATTACCGCTCTAAGTGTACTGGGGATGCTCAGACGTGAGTCCCAGGCACTCCACACCACTGGAATCAAGCTAGCCGGGCTGATGAGAGGTGTTACCTCGAAACCGGGCCGGTCCTCGGATGCTTGTTTCCGTTCTGGGAAGGACATGGCTTTTGTAGTTCGGACTGGACTGTTCCCATGGGGCACAGGGCCAGCGCTGATTTGCATATCGCCATTGTCTAACCCAGGGTGGTGTGGAGTGGAAAAACGATGGATTTGGGCCCAGATCTTTGGACTGGGGTGAATGTGTGACATTGATCCACATTCTGTCCATCACTGTTGTGTTTGCAATTACCGCTCTAAGTGTACTGGGGATGCTCAGACGTGAGTCCCAGGCACTCCACACCACTGGAATCAAGCTAGCCGGGCTGATGAGAGGTGTTACCTCGAAACCGGGCCGGTCCTCGGATGCTTGTTTCCGTTCTGGGAAGGACATGGCTTTTGTAGTTCGGACTGGACTGTTCCCATGGGGCACAGGGCCAGCGCTGATTTGCATATCGCCATTGTCTAACCCAGGGTGGTGTGGAGTGGAAAAACGATGGATTTGGGCCCAGATCTTTGGACTGGGGTGAATGTGTGACATTGATCCACATTCTGTCCATCACTGTTGTGTTTGCAATTACCGCTCTAAGTGTACTGGGGATGCTCAGACGTGAGTCCCAGGCACTCCACACCACTGGAATCAAGCTAGCCGGGCTGATGAGAGGTGTTACCTCGAAACCGGGCCGGTCCTCGGATGCTTGTTTCCGTTCTGGGAAGGACATGGCTTTTGTAGTTCGGACTGGACTGTTCCCATGGGGCACAGGGCCAGCGCTGATTTGCATATCGCCATTGTCTAACCCAGGGTGGTGTGGAGTGGAAAAACGATGGATTTGGGCCCAGATCTTTGGACTGGGGTGAATGTGTGACATTGATCCACATTCTGTCCATCACTGTTGTGTTTGCAATTACCGCTCTAAGTGTACTGGGGATGCTCAGACGTGAGTCCCAGGCACTCCACACCACTGGAATCAAGCTAGCCGGGCTGATGAGAGGTGTTACCTCGAAACCGGGCCGGTCCTCGGATGCTTGTTTCCGTTCTGGGAAGGACATGGCTTTTGTAGTTCGGACTGGACTGTTCCCATGGGGCACAGGGCCAGCGCTGATTTGCATATCGCCATTGTCTAACCCAGGGTGGTGTGGAGTGGAAAAACGATGGATTTGGGCCCAGATCTTTGGACTGGGGTGAATGTGTGACATTGATCCACATTCTGTCCATCACTGTTGTGTTTGCAATTACCGCTCTAAGTGTACTGGGGATGCTCAGACGTGAGTCCCAGGCACTCCACACCACTGGAATCAAGCTAGCCGGGCTGATGAGAGGTGTTACCTCGAAACCGGGCCGGTCCTCGGATGCTTGTTTCCGTTCTGGGAAGGACATGGCTTTTGTAGTTCGGACTGGACTGTTCCCATGGGGCACAGGGCCAGCGCTGATTTGCATATCGCCATTGTCTAACCCAGGGTGGTGTGGAGTGGAAAAACGATGGATTTGGGCCCAGATCTTTGGACTGGGGTGAATGTGTGACATTGATCCACATTCTGTCCATCACTGTTGTGTTTGCAATTACCGCTCTAAGTGTACTGGGGATGCTCAGACGTGAGTCCCAGGCACTCCACACCACTGGAATCAAGCTAGCCGGGCTGATGAGAGGTGTTACCTCGAAACCGGGCCGGTCCTCGGATGCTTGTTTCCGTTCTGGGAAGGACATGGCTTTTGTAGTTCGGACTGGACTGTTCCCATGGGGCACAGGGCCAGCGCTGATTTGCATATCGCCATTGTCTAACCCAGGGTGGTGTGGAGTGGAAAAACGATGGATTTGGGCCCAGATCTTTGGACTGGGGTGAATGTGTGACATTGATCCACATTCTGTCCATCACTGTTGTGTTTGCAATTACCGCTCTAAGTGTACTGGGGATGCTCAGACGTGAGTCCCAGGCACTCCACACCACTGGAATCAAGCTAGCCGGGCTGATGAGAGGTGTTACCTCGAAACCGGGCCGGTCCTCGGATGCTTGTTTCCGTTCTGGGAAGGACATGGCTTTTGTAGTTCGGACTGGACTGTTCCCATGGGGCACAGGGCCAGCGCTGATTTGCATATCGCCATTGTCTAACCCAGGGTGGTGTGGAGTGGAAAAACGATGGATTTGGGCCCAGATCTTTGGACTGGGGTGAATGTGTGACATTGATCCACATTCTGTCCATCACTGTTGTGTTTGCAATTACCGCTCTAAGTGTACTGGGGATGCTCAGACGTGAGTCCCAGGCACTCCACACCACTGGAATCAAGCTAGCCGGGCTGATGAGAGGTGTTACCTCGAAACCGGGCCGGTCCTCGGATGCTTGTTTCCGTTCTGGGAAGGACATGGCTTTTGTAGTTCGGACTGGACTGTTCCCATGGGGCACAGGGCCAGCGCTGATTTGCATATCGCCATTGTCTAACCCAGGGTGGTGTGGAGTGGAAAAACGATGGATTTGGGCCCAGATCTTTGGACTGGGGTGAATGTGTGACATTGATCCACATTCTGTCCATCACTGTTGTGTTTGCAATTACCGCTCTAAGTGTACTGGGGATGCTCAGACGTGAGTCCCAGGCACTCCACACCACTGGAATCAAGCTAGCCGGGCTGATGAGAGGTGTTACCTCGAAACCGGGCCGGTCCTCGGATGCTTGTTTCCGTTCTGGGAAGGACATGGCTTTTGTAGTTCGGACTGGACTGTTCCCATGGGGCACAGGGCCAGCGCTGATTTGCATATCGCCATTGTCTAACCCAGGGTGGTGTGGAGTGGAAAAACGATGGATTTGGGCCCAGATCTTTGGACTGGGGTGAATGTGTGACATTGATCCACATTCTGTCCATCACTGTTGTGTTTGCAATTACCGCTCTAAGTGTACTGGGGATGCTCAGACGTGAGTCCCAGGCACTCCACACCACTGGAATCAAGCTAGCCGGGCTGATGAGAGGTGTTACCTCGAAACCGGGCCGGTCCTCGGATGCTTGTTTCCGTTCTGGGAAGGACATGGCTTTTGTAGTTCGGACTGGACTGTTCCCATGGGGCACAGGGCCAGCGCTGATTTGCATATCGCCATTGTCTAACCCAGGGTGGTGTGGAGTGGAAAAACGATGGATTTGGGCCCAGATCTTTGGACTGGGGTGAATGTGTGACATTGATCCACATTCTGTCCATCACTGTTGTGTTTGCAATTACCGCTCTAAGTGTACTGGGGATGCTCAGACGTGAGTCCCAGGCACTCCACACCACTGGAATCAAGCTAGCCGGGCTGATGAGAGGTGTTACCTCGAAACCGGGCCGGTCCTCGGATGCTTGTTTCCGTTCTGGGAAGGACATGGCTTTTGTAGTTCGGACTGGACTGTTCCCATGGGGCACAGGGCCAGCGCTGATTTGCATATCGCCATTGTCTAACCCAGGGTGGTGTGGAGTGGAAAAACGATGGATTTGGGCCCAGATCTTTGGACTGGGGTGAATGTGTGACATTGATCCACATTCTGTCCATCACTGTTGTGTTTGCAATTACCGCTCTAAGTGTACTGGGGATGCTCAGACGTGAGTCCCAGGCACTCCACACCACTGGAATCAAGCTAGCCGGGCTGATGAGAGGTGTTACCTCGAAACCGGGCCGGTCCTCGGATGCTTGTTTCCGTTCTGGGAAGGACATGGCTTTTGTAGTTCGGACTGGACTGTTCCCATGGGGCACAGGGCCAGCGCTGATTTGCATATCGCCATTGTCTAACCCAGGGTGGTGTGGAGTGGAAAAACGATGGATTTGGGCCCAGATCTTTGGACTGGGGTGAATGTGTGACATTGATCCACATTCTGTCCATCACTGTTGTGTTTGCAATTACCGCTCTAAGTGTACTGGGGATGCTCAGACGTGAGTCCCAGGCACTCCACACCACTGGAATCAAGCTAGCCGGGCTGATGAGAGGTGTTACCTCGAAACCGGGCCGGTCCTCGGATGCTTGTTTCCGTTCTGGGAAGGACATGGCTTTTGTAGTTCGGACTGGACTGTTCCCATGGGGCACAGGGCCAGCGCTGATTTGCATATCGCCATTGTCTAACCCAGGGTGGTGTGGAGTGGAAAAACGATGGATTTGGGCCCAGATCTTTGGACTGGGGTGAATGTGTGACATTGATCCACATTCTGTCCATCACTGTTGTGTTTGCAATTACCGCTCTAAGTGTACTGGGGATGCTCAGACGTGAGTCCCAGGCACTCCACACCACTGGAATCAAGCTAG
Organism: Lissotriton helveticus; assembly: GCF_964261635.1. Lineage (NCBI taxonomy): Eukaryota > Metazoa > Chordata > Amphibia > Caudata > Salamandridae > Lissotriton > Lissotriton helveticus. The sequence continues at coordinate 1,259,774,893 of NC_136069.1, forward strand.
CCGGGCTGATGAGAGGTGTTACCTCGAAACCGGGCCGGTCCTCGGATGCTTGTTTCCGTTCTGGGAAGGACATGGCTTTTGTAGTTCGGACTGGACTGTTCCCATGGGGCACAGGGCCAGCGCTGATTTGCATATCGCCATTGTCTAACCCAGGGTGGTGTGGAGTGGAAAAACGATGGATTTGGGCCCAGATCTTTGGACTGGGGTGAATGTGTGACATTGATCCACATTCTGTCCATCACTGTTGTGTTTGCTGTATACACACTATGTCACGTTGGATATATTTCAATTCTGCAGCTATTTTCTGTCTTTTCATTGGATTATTCAGTCCAGACACATTCATTGAACAGATTCTTACCCCTTTATTCACCATTGCAATTGTACTTGTAAATCCATTAGCTTCCTCAGTCTGTCTACCACCCTCCTATCCAACACTACAAAGAATACTACAAAAAATACTGCTAAACAACTTATTTCATTTAAACTTTTCCCCACATATTCTCCCTGTATTTCTTTATGTATTTTGCTGTGAACCCTTTTCCCCTTTTTTTAACACCCCCCCCCGTGAACCCCTTCCCCCCCCAGCCCCAACCCCCCCCCCCTTCGAACTCACCCACCCTCTCCCACCCTGCCCTTCTCCCTTAATTAAGGCGTTAGGACTTATGGTCCTGTGATGCGAGTTTGCCCCCAAACCCCCTACCGTCCCCCCACAGAGTTTATCCCCTTGATTCTCACCATACTCAATCCCCTGCTTCTGGTGAAGCACCAGAGCGAACTTGAACTTGTAAGTATACACAACAAATACAATCAGGTCTTTTACTCTCTTTGCTCTCTATATAAAGAACTATATAGAGAGCTCGGTAAAGTTGTAGCTACCCACACTCAATATCTCTCTGTAATTACAATGTCATCAAGAATTCTTTAGCCGCATCAGCAGTCATAAAAAATCTTGTGCGTTCCTTATCAATTACCTTAAGCTTAGCAGGAAACATTATATATGCCTGCACTCCCTTTTCTTGAAATTTTAGTATTAGCTGTCTTAACTGCCATCGTACTTCTACAGATTGTCTGCAGAGATCCGGTCTTACAAAAAATTCACATTCAAGAGCTTTACATTTTTTATCAGGGCGAGCTCTCATAAATAATTCCTCACGGGCTTGAAAACTATTAAAGTCCACCAATATAGCCCTAGGTTTCTGATCCCGTGGATTGACTCTAAAAGGAAATCTATGGGCCCGTTCCACCTCTCGATCCCAATCCCATTTGGTAACATCTGACATTGCTTCTTTTAAGAGTGACACTATAAAGCCTCGAGTGTTGGACCCCTCTTTCCCTTCTGGAATCTGCAAAAATCTCAAATTGTTTCTACGGGATCGATTTTCAATGTCAACAAATTTCTAGTTAATGTCTTCCTTGGTGGCCATATGCATTTCAATTGTCTTTTTTTGTTGAGCTACCTCATCCTCTAACGAGGAGATGCGTGTTTCTGCCTCCGTAGCCCGGGTTAGAAACTCTGAATGCGATTTCACCAACCTCCTCACAGAGTTCTGGAGTTTTTTGCAGGATTTCTGAACTCTCAGGCTGTCCTCTCGCGTCTCATCCCTATGCTGCATCATAGTTTGATAGATCAATCCCAAAGAAATTTCCTCCGTTTCCAGCCCCGAATCGGCCACCGCGGCTTATAGCTTCCCCTGCCCTATCTTTCTCTCTAGTCTCTAGTTGCAGCTTTCGAACAGTGCCATGCTCTACCCCTTCTTTCTCCATTAGGTCAGTATTCAAACTACTATGATCACTTCCTTCCTCTAAGCATGCATCCTCCATGCTCATTCGAGTAGAATAAAGTTCTGCTAAGTCCTCGGAGGATGACATAGAACGATCTGACATGGAGTAGAAATCAGCAGAATCAGTTTCACCACCAATAGGAAGTACTAGGTCGTTACTGTTTGGTAAAACCGAATTGATATTTAATGCATCATCGACACCATCTTCCTTCTCCATAGTAGACATAAGCGGCACATTATTATCAGTCAAAGTGCAGATGGTGGGTGCAGGTGAGGCCAAAACTGTAGCGTCTGAAATGAGGGAATTGTTCAAGCTCTCTACAGTAGCCATCACCTCTCCATTCACTGCAATTGCTGCCATTACTGGGTCGAGGGTTGGATTAGAGGCTATAGTTATCACAGCTTGAGCAGAGACCGTCTCATATACTCCCTCTGTTCCCATCCCCTGAACATCAGATACAATTAGCTGTGTCTCAGTCTGTTTTTTAAGTTTTGACTTTCCTGCATCCTTCGGTTTAGTGGCTGAAAACATCTCCGGTATTCTCTTTTTTAAACTAACAGCCTCCCCCTCCTTGGACAGTACTGCAGTCTGTTCTGTGGTTTTACTCACGGAAGGCACGAAGGGTGCAGAAGGCGCGACTGAGGTCGATGATGTCGAGGGCATTGCTACCTCCGTTCCGTCTATGTTTTCAGCGGCGGCCCCCTGCCCCCGAGCTCTCCTTCCTTTTGGCCTCATCTCGAAAGCTGACTCGGTCTGTTGAAACGCCAGCTCAGCTTCAACCTCTGCACCGCCTCGCTTCACTCGCAGACGCCGCCGCACAGCCCAGGTGTACTGAATCAGGGGTCGAGTCAGGTGCTCCCAGAGAGACGCCCAACACTTCGCATGCGTACTCCGTACGGCTAATACGACCACCGCCCGTATCGCTAGCATAGAGAGGCTGAGCGCCGCCCGATCCCTGCCAGAGGTGAGTTTTCAATCGCTCACCCCAAAAAGAACTGCTCGATAGTTTTAATCTTTAATCCGCTCGGGTCCGCTCCACCATACAGCCGTTAGCTCTGGGAGGTCCGGCAGGAGCGACTCACTCACGCGTCCAGCGTGGACGCCATCTTGCCCCTAAAGGATATTTCTTTATGTATTAATGGTTTCAAACTTATATCTTGTTGTTTTATGTTTGCATGAGAAAGTTTCATGCTAAAATGAATACATAAATCATTATCTCTACGCCTGTCAGGTATATACTGTGATCAGAAGGTAATCAAATTCCAATAAAATCCTGGCGATCCGCCCGCCATCCTAGTGGGGGCCTTAGTGCCTTGTTGCAAGTTTTTTTTGTTAGACTTAATAGGCATTTTTGTTCTATATTGTGAATTTGTGAACTTTGTATTTATCTGGCATCTGTCCCATATAGCCTTGTCCACGGGATCATTTTATTAAATATATTACTTTTTTTGTATTGGAGGTTGGGGGGTCATGTACTTCAATGAGTTGTCTTATTTGGTGGTGTTAGAGTCAGTGTTGGTCCCCAGCTTTAAAGTAACAATGTTTAGGCTGGTTTTTTTTTGTCCCGTTGAATAAAGCCCATGGGACCAAAAAAGAAACGCCCCACCCACTGGCCCATTCAGGCTGCCACGCCTAGATGTACCAGATTGCCTGAAAGGCTGCTCCAACACTGGTTGGATGTGCCGCTCTTTGATTATTTGATTGCAGCATATACATGCAAAACAAAGAAAGGTTGTCTTTCTCTAAAGCAAAACCTTGCGACTATCTTTGATCCCTAATTAACCTACATTTTTAAAATATTTGGTTTTTCCCGCAATGGCATTCACACTTGAATAAATGTCTAGAGGTAGACAATAGAACACATACCTAGTGAAAATATCTCACAATCTTATTTTACTATCCCGGAACATATGTTGGTAACAATGGTAGTTTAAACAAATTCCCAAAGCGGTATAAAATTAGTTCTAATACAGATGTAGATTTATTTATACACAGTGTTCTCTATAATGACTGAATTCTTCTTCTTTCGGTAACAGGAAATTCTGCAGGAGTACAAGGTGTAAAAGCAGGAAGAATTTCACCCTTACATCATTTCGAACCTTGGCTTCCTCGGGGCAGTTAAAATAGCCTACTAATGTCTAAGAAAATTATATCCTGTGTGTAGATTGATTGGTGGGCACTGCACACTGTGACCTAAAGTGCCCTGGATCAGATATGCAATGAAGCAAAAAATGTGTGTAAAACAGAAAATTTGAGTCATTTATCAGAGAAGGAGACAACAATGTCTTGCTCCAACTTTATAATGTTCATTATGTGTGTGTATTAGACTACCGTAGACAATATTACTGCTTGATAGTTTTTTTTTATGTTTTTGAGTTTTATATTGCGCGAACTAGACCCAAGACATCGGGTATTAGAGCGCTTTACATGAGCACCAGTTTGTTACAGAAGAACACATCCATTTTTTTTGTTAGGCACAGGGAGATTAAGTGATTTGCCCAGAATCATAGGATGTTGAGCGTCGTTGCCGAGAGACTAACCTGGTTCCCCAGCTTCGAGGTCGACCTCTCTAGTGTAAGGCTACATCCTCTCCCCTTGTTATTCCTTGCCTTTTGTCTGCATTCAAAATGTTTATTTCATGCAGTTAGGGACTGATTTAGATTTTGGCAGATGGGTTACTCTGTCACAGCGGAATATCGCACTCTGGAATAGTAGTAATTCCCTTTTCCAGGTCCTGCCCAGGTACACCCAGGAAGTGTTATGGGATAATTTGTTGTGTCACAAATTCTAATATGATGCACTGGTTGCTGTTTGGTTCTGTTTCAATAATCTGTAATGCTAAATTGGCATTATGAACCTTGAGTGAAACAACTTGGGAAGTGATAATTGAATTCTGGGGACTCTGGGATTAATTTGATGTTGCTTGTTCAATCAAGTTATCGTCCAGCCCTATGTCCTTGTCATTGGTTTCGGCCTCGACTTCAACTCTGTCCACAATTCCATTTTATACACACAGTGAATGCACTTATGTACTCTGCTTGTTCACTGAAAAACCTACTAGGTCAACTGCGTGGCTTTACCAGGACCCACTTAACTTTTTGTTATTTCTTTTGAGCACTGTAAAGGTATTTCGAGAAAACAAACGAGTTTTTATTCCCCTTAATAAAGCGCTTATAGTGCAAAGCAAAATCACTGGCAATAAATCGTGAATGTACAATGCTGGTCCTTTCAGCCGTTCTGATCTAACTGAAGCTCTTAATCAGAAAGAAAGCTCGTTCCAGAACTGCAGGCTGAACTGCAAATTAAATTCCGAGTGTTTATTTTTGTTGGTGCTTTATCAGTAAGACGTTACCACTTCATTTGATGAAGGACCTGCATAGAGCGATCTGTAGCACACAAGCAGAGCTAAGGCATTTCCAGGAATCTTAAAATGACTACATTGCTCTTTGAAACACATTAGGCTTTTTCGTGATACACCATAGTGTGGTTTTAATATTAATTTATGACATAACTTGTTGCACTATTTATGTGTGTCAACCAGAAATACTTGGTCCGTGTGAATGGGTCCAAGCATGCTGCTGTTAGGCAGATGGCCTTGGCTTAAGATTTGGACCAACACTGAGGCTCCTGAGCAGACAAATTATCAGAGACTGTATAGAAAGGGACAAAGGAATGTCTATTCCCTGGCTAAAATATGTGAAGTCCACACTGGAGGGAATTGGCTGTAAAGATCTTTTTACCAATCCTACGGAAATTATCCCCCAAGATAGACTCAGAGTCAAAAGAGTTTTTTTGGACTTGGTAGCTTCACGTAGAGCGGCGGCAGAAGGAAGTAAAACCTCAGTCTGTGCCTATAGAATGGTGAAAACAGAGGAAGGAATGGAACCTTACCTCGCTCTCATGTATAATGCACAGGATAGGTTTTTAATCACTCGTTTTAGGCTCAACCTTTTACACCACCTACTGGCTGATCCACCAGGTTTTACTTTAACAGTTGAGCAGAAGGGTTCCTGCGGCTGCGACAATAGGTCTCCGCAGGATACCCTTCATTTTGTATTATTATGCCCATTTTTGGTTTTACTCAGGCACAGTTTTCTACTAGGAATTTTAAAACAGGCAAAGTTTAAACATGTTAAGGTTGCCTTATTATTCTTGCAAAGAGCTAACAATCCTTATACTCTGTATTATGAGTTTTATTAAGGTTGTTTTAAGGTTAAGGAATTCAAGAGGGCAGTGTTGAATGGATTTTTTGGTCAATTGTCTCCAATCACTGTGTTATGAATTGTATTTTATTGATTTTAACTGTATAATATGTCCTTTTATGGTATTTTCTAAATACCGAATAAAGATCTATTGATGATGATGATGAATGGGTCCAAGCATGCTGCTGTTAGGCAGATGGCCTTGTAGCAATACGTTGGCCATTTTCTAGTTTCGCCCTTGTGCTGGTCCCACAAGTTCATTGAGTAGCACTGCAGTACCCCCGCCCACAACCACAATGTCGCCTCCACCACTGCACTGCCACATACGGGTGCCACACTATTACCCCTCACCACTGTACTCTTCCACAACCTTGCTACTATCACCCTATCACCTCAAACCTCAACCCTACGCTAACAACTCAGACTTTTTCTGTTACACCTACCCCGATTCCAGTCCTCAACTGCAGTACCTATTCACAGCAGAATTTCTCCTAATGATATTTTTTGGATGAGTTAAGGTAGCGCTCAACACTATGGCTGAGCATATTTTTTTTAAAGATGTATTCTTCCTATTGCTATTATTGGTAATAATAGCCAATATTTTAACCCCTCCCATGCTAGTGACGGAACCGCTCCGTCACCAGCCTTGGTCACGCTGTGCTGGGCACGGGGCGCTTCTGTCACGGCCCGCTCGGCGCGCCTGCGCGGCGCTGATTTTGCTCCTGCACTGGACGTTCCATTGAGCGGGCGGGGCCATGCCAGAACTGCTCCGTCACAAGCACAGCGCGCCCGAGGCTCGTGACAGAGCGGTTCCATCACGAGCATGGAAGCGCCGCGCGGCCCCCCTCCCCCTAGCGCTGCGGCGGAATTGCCGCCGCAGCGAAGGGGTTAAGAAATCTATAATTCTGTCCATCTATGTGATTGATTTCATCCACAATAAACTTCAAATGTATCAGTTATTCTAAAATTGAAATATTTTACCATGGATTTAGTTACACAATTGTGCTAATAATCCTAAATATGCTTTTAAATATTTAAGCAATAACCCGGTAGCTTAGTACATCATATTAAGTAATGCACTCTTTTGAAAATTCCTCTTATTGTCTTTTGCGTACATCACCTCATTATCAACCAATAGCTTTAGTATATGATGTTTCTCTTGAGTTGAGATACACCCTTTCTTAGTGTTCTCTATAAATGATTAATAACAAAATCCCAAAATGGCTTTACTGTATACTGCCTTTTTTAATTATAATTTGTTGTACGGGATTACATTCAGCCACATATCTTGCCATTATAGTAATGTGTAGACTTTAAGCCACCTAATAGATGTGTTTGAAAAGACGTGGGGCTCGTGCTCACTGTACCACTGGATTCAAGCTAGCATGGCTGATGAGGGGTCATACCCCGATACGGGCCCTAGGATTCCTGTTTCTGGTAAAAGGAGGACCTGACCTGGCAGTTCGGCTAGACTGTTCCCAGGATCAAGACCGATTTGCATATGGCCGGGTCCAAACTGGGGTGGCGTGGTGAGCATAAAGCGATGGGTTAAACCCATATCGGTGACTAGAGGTGAATGTTTGATTTGTTCAGCATTCTGGCCATCATCTGCTCATTTTGCTTTTGTGACCCTAAGTGGGAAGGGTATACCCAGTGAGTCCTGTGCTCACTGTGCCACTGGATTCAAGCTTGAATTGCTGATGAGTGGTCACAGCCTAAAACTGGACCCAGGATGCTTGTTTACGGTCCAGTGACGACCTGGTCTGGCAGTTTGGGCTGGACTGTTTCCATGGGGAGCAGTGTCAAGCCTGATTTGCATAGGGCTGGGCCCATCCTGGGATGTGTGGTGAGCACAAAAATGATGGTTTAAACCCAGATCTGTGACCAGGGGTGAATTTTTGATTTGTCCAACAGTCCATCTATCATCTGTTCTTTTCACTGCTGTGCTAAGCTGTCCCTGCTGCCTGCTGATCTTTGCCCTGCTGAGGACAAGGACTGGACCAATTCCAGAGGAACCCAAAAGTGACTCCAAGAGCTTGCTGATTTGCCTCCTACTTTCTGAAGTCTCAGGGACACAAAAGATTTCTTGCAATTCTGCTGGTGCTGCTGGACTCTGCCATCTGTGAGTCTTACCCTTGCCTGACGTGCCCCCTTTTCATGAATGGGCTTTATGAAATGTCAGGCAGTCATAATCTTCCAGAGATGCAAAGGGTGGTTTTAGTGAGATATTTATTATATTGTGGTTTTACCATGGTAGCTTCATACAGAGTACACATTATAGGACAGCTCTCCTTTTCACAGGTCAGGGATCTGGAGCTGTTCAAGCATCTGCTTCATATGCTTGTTCCTAATGAGGCTTCCTCCCTCCACCCCAAGTCCGGACCCTAGCACGCACCTGCGAGATCCATGCTCCTCCAGGAGCGTGGCTGGGATTAGTAGCACATGGTTGGGTCGTTCCCTCCTCGTGCCTGTCAGCTTCTCTGCTTCCACGTGGACCCTGGTCTGCGCCCTTCGGGATTGCCTCAGTAGGCGTGTTGGTCCAGCTCTCCTCGTCAACCCGCGCAGCTTCTTCTGTCTTTCCTTTCTCTTTCCTTCAGCAGTCCATCCTCCATATCCATGGCTCTAGTCCCGCCTCCTCCAGCTCTGCAGCAAGATGATCAAGGAGCAGGATCCCGTGTTGGCCTGTGAAGATGCGAAAGGTCCCTCTTTTGGTTTGTCATCATGAGGAAAGGGCCACGGCAATGCTTCCGGTAAATCCTCCATATTACACATCCCCTCCCTAGTATTTTCCCGATCAGGGAAGAGGGGAAAAAAGAAACGTTGTCGGCATTGCCCTGATCTCTGCCCTTCCTATGCTTCACCTTGAATTGGAAAGGTTGTAAACACAGGAACCACTGCAGGACTCTGGAGTTATTGCCCTTATTTTTGCAAAGCCATGTATGGGTAGCATGGTCTGAGTAGAGAACAAAAGATCTTCCTTCCGAATAATAACACAGTTTTTCAATGGCCCACTTAATTGCGAGTCATTCCTTCGCTATGGTGGGGTATATCTGCTCACAGGGAAATGGCTTCCTACTGATATATACTATTGGGTTTTCTTTACCGCTGCTGTTGGTCTGGGAAAGTACTGCTCCTACACCTACATCTAATGCATCTGTTTGTAAAATGGAGGTGTTATTAAAAGTCAGGGGACACTAATACGGTACTGGTGGTGAGAGCTGCTTGTAACCTCTGAAATGCTTAAAGAGCAGAAGTAGGTATCCATTTGAATGTACTACTAGGGGTATTTTTCTTCAGGAGATGTATTTGAGGAGCAGCTATCTGTGAATAATGTGGAATGAATCGCAGACAAGACCTGAGTAAACCTAAAAAAGCTTCCATGTCTCTTTTTGTTACAGCAATTGTGGTCTCTGTAATGGCTGTAACTTTTTTAGCCTGTGACTCTATCACTCCTGCCGCTGTATTCATGCTAGCTTGGCTGATGAGGGGTGTTACCCAGAAACCGGTCCCAGGATGCTTGTTTCCGGTCCAGGCAAGACCAGGCCTAGCAGTTTGGGCTGGACTGTTCCCATGAGTAACTGGGTCAATACTGATTTGCATATTGCTGGATCTGAACTGGGGTGGCGAAGTGAGCAGAACAATGATGGATTTAACCCTGATCGAATTGTGACTAGGGGTGTGTGTCTGCAAAGTTTTAGCGCTCTGTGCATCATCTTATTGTGTTTTCTTTCTATCACTTCTTCCCCCAAAAGATAGCCAAGACACTTCACTTTTGTTATGGGCAAATTAAGATTTCTTCGCATTGATGTGCAAGTGAGCCTGCTGTAACTCTGATAGGATTAACTGGAGGTGTCACAGGTGATCCCCCCCAAGTCTTACTGTACAGATCTATGTTGTCTACGCAAGCAGAGGAATAATCCTGGTGAAGTTGTAATCAGGAATTCACAAGGCTCTGGAAGGTAGCTGGAGTCTCGTGGAGTCTTGAGGGCAAAACCGAGAACTGGTACAGTCATTCAGGGGTGGCAAAGGCTGTTTATTCTTGGTCACCCGGATTCAGGGCCACCTGCCAATACCCTTTGTGAGATAAATAGTTGTGATGTAATGGGCTTTCCCTAATTTCACCACCAGCTCATTGACCCAAAGTAAGGGAAAACTATCCAATTTGAACAGTTTATTAACAGATCTAAAGTCTATACAAAAGCGTATGCTTTCATCATGCTTTGTTGCCAGGACTATCGGGAAACACCAACTACTGGTGGATGGCACTATAACCGCCATCTTCAGCATTTGTTCTACTTTAGCCTGAAGTGCTTGTCTCCGGGCTGTAGGAACTCTATATGGACGCTGTTTTATGACAACTCCCTCCTAAGTGGGAATCAAATGCATAACAAGATTTGTTCTGCCCAGTAAGTCAGAAAAGATATCCAAAAAAGGTTTCAGGACATTTAATAGGCCGGTTCTTTCTTCGTCAGATAGAGCATTGTTTATACCAATGTCCCCTAAGGTATGACCTGGCTTTCCTGTAGGACCTTACATGTGAACTGCGTGGAGAGGCGGACGTAGGTGATAGTGAGTAGAACGCGGTGATAGTGAGTAGACTCTTGAGGCGGAAGCCGGGAGTCAGGGACCGCATTTCTTTTATTTGTGTAATTCTATTTTACTCGCACCATTTTTAGTAGATCGTAATGCTATATGAGTGACAATCTAAATATTAGTATCTCTTTATTTACTTTGCACCATTAGTTGATCATAAAGCTAAAACTGTGTGGCATTTCAAATAATTACTAAACGCTGTGTTTGCGTGTTTTTTAAAATAGCGCTCTGTCCCTACCTCCTCCTTTGCTCAGACAGTCCACGCTGTTTTCAGTGGCCGATTAAGGGCCTCTCGAACGCGGGACTCGACACAACCAACTCTCCTTAGGCGCCATATTGGGCGTACCATAGGCTCAGCGGACTAGTGTTTAGGGCGATTAGGCCCTGCCCTACAAAATGCCCCTCCCACCTCGGCCACGCAGCGGACGAGCGCAGCGGGCGCGACGATGGCGCGCCGGAGGTGCGCCAGAGGTAAGCCCGTCTGCGCTTGTCCGCGCTAGGCAGAGCTCAGAGCCAGACACTAGGGGAAACTATCATCTGCTCCCAATTAGTTATTCCAGAGACGCTCTGTTGCAAATGAAACAAGTTGTAACAACCCCCTTGTTTACACTCGGTGCTAGGGGACAGCCCCACTAACCACTGCCTCTACTGCCCTTACAAGCTTACACTAAATGAGCCTTCCCAATCCACTCCCATCTCAATGCGCATGGCCCTAATCAATTGTAGATCGCTCCCAAAACACTCTGTAGAAATGTATCATACCCTAGAAAACCTCAAGTTGGAAATCCTCTTCCTGACAGAAACATGGTTAGGACCTGACTCAGACCCAGACATTATTAAGTCCCTTCCACCGGGCTTTCTTATCCAGCATGTAGATCGATCAAAAGGGAAGGGAGGGGGAATTGCCATAATTTATAGGGACCATCTTTCCTGTCGTCTCCAAGGCAGCCCCTTCTCTGACTGCGAAAATGTCCTATTTTCGATTCAAATTTCCCCATGTAAATCCCTTTCGGGCCTACTTATCTACCGCCCGCCGGGCCCAATAGGACAGTTCTGTAGCTCACTCTTGGAATACTCAGGCATACTGGCTACCACTCACTCTAGCTTTATGATCTTAGGAGATCTTAATATTCATTTCGATAAGGGCGAAGACAAACCAGCCTCTGACCTGATATTAGACCTGGAAACCCACCAGCTTAGGCTGGAAAGTCGCCAGCCCACTCATACATTAGGTCATCTTTTGGACCCCATCTTCTCCAACATTCCTGATCTTACAATTTCCGACCCCACGCCGATACCCTGGTCAGACCACTTCCTAATATTGCTGAACTGGCGGCTTCCCATCATCTCTCGCCCCAGACCTCCACTGAGTAAATCTACACGCCCCTGGGCTAAATTAGACCCAGAAAAATGGAAATACAACCTGGAGCTCTCCCCCCACCACTAGTCTCGGATCCCGCATTAGCCGACTCCGAGTTCTCAAACTGGATTGGAGAAACACTGGATAAAACTCTCCCGAAAAAATCTACCTGCAAACCTCGGGGTAAAATGACCTCACCTTGGTTCAACAAGGAAGTACGCCTTTTAAAAAAGATCTGCAAAAAAACTGAAAGAGAGTGGAGAAAAAACTTCGACCCCATTAAGAAACGAGAATATAAACACACGATTCTTAATTATAAAAAGGCCCTAAAAATTGCACAGTCCAATTTTTTGGAAGAAAAAATTAGGCTATCCGCCAACTCATCTAGGGAGACCTTTCAAATTGCTAAAAAACTCCTTAAAATCCCCGACCCTCCCCCCCCCGTGGAACCATCGGTCAGCCGGTGTAACGAATTAGCCGAATTTTTTTACTCCAAGATCAAAAAGATTCTTAATTCCCTCCCCTTACAAACAATAGACAAAACTTCCCTTCCTAACTCGCCCAGATCTATTCCCCAGACATCGGAACCTCAGCTGACTCAGTTCGCTCCCATGACAGTAGATACACTTTCTCCAGTTCTACAATCAATTAAAAGTGGATCTCCATTGGACCCTGTACCTTTTAGCATCCTAAAATCAGTTGCCCCTACCATTCTTCCGCACATGGCAAACTTGATCAATGTCACGCTCTCCCATGGTACTGTCCCGCCTAGCTGGAAAAAGGCAATTATCAAAGCCCTAATTAAGAAACTTCATCTAGATCCCCTGGAGCTAAGCAATTTTCGGCCGATCTCTCTATTGCCAGGCATCAGTAAGATCGCGGAAAAATGTGTCAATCGCCAACTCTCCAATTATCTTGAAGTCAATGGCCTTCTTAAACCCTCACAGACGGGTTTTAGACCTGGCCAGAGCACAGAGTCCGCAATGGTGGCAGTTGTCGAAGAGGCAAGAAAGATCATTGACTCAGGAGGATCAGTGGCAGTGATCCTCCTGGACCTTAGTGCGGCCTTCGACACCGTCAACACTCGATACTGGTCCACAGGCTCAAGGACCTGGGTATTTTAGGCCCGGCCTTGTCCTGGTTGGAATCCTTCTTGAACGATCGATCCTTCCAGGTAGCGGACTGTAACTTTACCTCCAAGTCAACACCTATACACTGCGGGGTCCCTCAGGGCTCATCCTTGAGCCCGACCCTTTTTAATGTGTACATGTCCCCCCTTGAGAAGATCGTGGCTCTATTTGGGATCAAGTTACTAACCTATGCGGATGACACCCAGCTGGTGGTATCCCTTAGTCAGCATGGCCAATCTTCCATAAATCTCCACACATGCCTTGGTGACATTACCAATTGGATGGACAGGTCCCACCTTAAGCTTAATAGCGAAAAGACTGAGATCATGGTCATGGGCAACCAGTCACACTTCCGCCCCGAGACCTTGTGGCCTTCCTGCATGGGCACACCCCCTAATCGTAAACCTGAAATCAAGAGCTTAGGGATCTGGCTGGACAAGGGTCTTAATTTCTTCACCCAAGCCAGGAAAACGGCTGGAACTTGCTATGGCCTCCAACGGACCTCTAGGAAAATCCTCCCTCTACTCCCTGCACAATCTCAAAAACTATTGATTCAGGGCCTTGTGGTGTCCCGTCTGGACTATGGCAATGCCCTATACTTAGGGGCCCCCAATAAGGTGTTGGCAAAACTCCAGGCAGTGCAAAACACTGCTGCCCGCCTTCTCACCGGGACACACCGACGATGCTCAGCCAAACCAGCCCTTAAATCCCTACATTGGCTGCCCATCCAGGAAAGGGTGCATTTTAAAGCTCTTTGCACCACCCATAAAATCTTACACGGAAAGGCCCCACCCATTCTAAAGGACCTTATCGCCCCTTACAAAACTAACAGAACCCTCCGTTCCTCACATTCAAACCTGGCATTAGTACCTAGGATTAGGAAGGCCCGCTCTGGAGGCCGACTATTTGCATACAATGCCTCTAAGTTGTGGAACACACTGCCCCCAGACATTCGGGCCCAGACCAATCTTCTTCCATTTCGTAAAGCACTCAAGACCTGGCTGTTTCCCTAACTCTCTTCTTTAAATCTCTTCTGATCTATCACTAGCGCTGGGACGCTCACGGGCAGCCATGCGCTCTAGAAATCTGTAAAATAAATAAATAAATAAATAGCCACTTCTTCAGGAGGATTACTTGATAAATCTGTTTCTTGTTCTGGGATAGCCCTAACTGGTAAGTAACTTGTCCTATTTTCTTGATTATTTTATAGGGGCCTTGCCATTTGGCTTTCATCTTAGTATCGGATGTAGGCAGTAAAACCAGAACCCAATCCTTAACTGCATACTCCTGGCATTTATTTTCTTTGTCGTAGAAGTATTTCTGCCTTCTTTGATTTTTCTCTAAATTGGCATGAGCCAATTCTCTTAACTTGCCTATTCGGGATTTGAGTTCGTTAGTATAGTCTAAGAGGGCACCGGCTTCATCTTCAGACTCCGTCTCCCAGGCCTCTTTTGTAATCTCAAGAAGGCTACGGAATCATTGACCTAAGTGCAATTCAAAAAGAGAAACCGCCAAGCTACTTTATGTTTGGCCCTGAAGGACAAACTCCTCAAAGGCAAGCAATTGATCCCAATTTTTCCATTTCAGAGAACATCTTCTTGAGTGTCAGTTTAAGGCTTTCATTATATCTTTCCATGATTCCTTCAGTCTGAGGGCGGTAAATGGAGGTGTTTTGGTGTTTACTGTCAAGCTACTTGCAGACCTGTTTCATTAAGTTGGAAACAGAATGGGTACCTCAATATGTGCAAATCTCTTTGGGAAAGCCCATACAGGAGAATACTTCTATTAAACGTTGGGCAAATATTTTAGTGGTAGATGTAGTTAACAGGTCACATAGTCAACTAAGACTAGCACCTACTTAACCCTCCTTGGAGAGCTAGGCAAAGACCCAATGAGATCCATCCTCACTCTAGCAAAAGGTTTCTCTATGATAGGCATTGGTTGTAAGGGCACTTGGGGAGGATGGTAGGGTTTTTTTCTTTGACAGATCTAACACCCCTGACAATTTTTTTTTTATCTGAGCAATTATTCATGGCCAATAGAAATGTCTTGGTATTACCTGGCTGGTCTTCTCTGAACCACTATGGCCTGCTAATAGCTGGGAATGTGCACAGGATAGAACCTGATACTTTAATTCTAGGTGCACTAATAGTTGAGGCTCTTCGTTGGCCTTACCGACGCTATACAGGAGGGCACTTTTTACAAAAAGAATAAAGCTACCCTCGATTGGGATTGCCTTTATTGTCTTTAGCACTTTGCCAAGCATTCTGGAGAGATGCATTGTTCAATTGGGCCAATATGAAACCCCGATCTATCGTTCATGGTTAAGCAGTAAGAGCATCTCAGTGTTGTTCTTTAGTTCTCTCCTGTTTTTCTCTGTTGCTTACCTCTTCTACTTGGTCTGTTAGGGTTCGTTTTTGGTCATGGTGTTTGAAGTTGTTTTGTAACAGGTCAAGAAACTAAGGAGTGTCTGTCCCAAGGATTGTTATTTTCTAATAAAGTGAAAACACAACAGAAGAGTTATACCAAACCAATTAAGAAAAATAGAGTTAACTCAAATAAATAAATTGAGACCAAAACAACAAATGCTCTGACCGACGACAATTCAGTAAAACCAGAGTTATACAATTTTTAAAGGTTTAAGTAAAAATAACACTAAGGAGCAGAAAGCTTCTTAGTGTTAGAAAGCTTCTTAGTGTTACCCGCTAACTGTGGGTATCTGGTAATTCTAATCAAGAGTACATTACAAGGTCAGACAGACCGCGATGGAGTGCGTGCCGGATACAGGGACCAAGTTGGTCTAGCTGAAAAAGTTACCGTCTCGAAGTCCAATGGGCAACACTTAACGAATTCACAGGAGGAGCTCAACCGATGACAGCCAAAGGTCCGGGACCTGGAGAGGCACCTGTAGGGGATGAGGAACTCACTCCACCAGAGGCCAGCATGGCTCAGGTAGGTTCAGTTGCATGTTTAACCCAGGGCCAGTAGCAGCAGGTCAGCTAGGCAGTTGCAGGGATAACTCTGGAACTAGTTGTGTCCCTTTAGCTTGGAATAGAAGGTCAGCCAACTGACCCATGTAGTCACTCTAGTAGCGCTGGGATCAAATAGCAAAGCAGGCCGTTAGCCGCAGGACAGTCCTCTAAAGTGACAAGGCAGGCTTTGAGCAGCAGGGCAGTCCTTTGAAGTGGGGAAATATTTAGTCCACCTACACATCTGGTTGTTGAATGTTCCTTCCTTCCTTCACCTTTCTTCCCCTGCCCAGGCTCCAAGAGGTCTAGAGTGACAAACTCTGGTGTTGAATTCCTCTCCCAGCTACACCCATGTCCAGTTGTTCACTGTCTGAGCCCAATATGCATCCCTCATGGGGGAGAAATTAACAAGCCCAGGCAGCTGGAAACTTCTAAAAGGCCTCAGAAAGTTTAGGGCAGGAAAATGCCAACTTTCTTAAAGTGTCATTTTCAAAATTGTAATCTAAAATCTGACTTTCTTATTAAAGAAGATTTCAAATTACAATTTATTTCATTTGGCTCAAATTACAGTTTCAACGACATTTCCACCAGCTCCCAATCAAATATTAGCACTATACTATGCACTATACAGTAGGGAAAAACAATTGTAGTCGTTTTTTACTACCAGGAGATGTAAAACTTAAAAACGCATGTCCTACTTTTTAAATACAATGCACCCTACTTTGGGGGTGGCTTATATGTATTAAAAAAGAGGTTTTGGCCTGGCAAAAGTTTATTTGGCCATGTCACATAAGCAGTTTAAAACTACACTACAGGCTGCAATGGCAGGCCTTAGACATGTTTCAAAGGGCTACTTAGGTGGGTGGCATTATAATAAGTGCATTTACTTTACAGCCCTTGAGTTCATGTAGTACCACTTTACTAGAGACATACATGTACATTATATGTGCCAAGTGGGTGTACGCCAATCTTGGCCATGTTTAAAGGAGAGAGCACAAATACTTAAGCCCTGTTTAGCAGTTTAAGTCTAAAATGCCAACAAAAACAAATTTCAGAAAACAGGAGGGAAGAAGGCAAAACATTTGAGGGTGACTCTGCAGACAAGGCCAAGTCCAACATCACCCTGCCAATGTGCCCTGCTTGTGAACTGATACCACTGTTTGCACCAAATATTTTCCAGGCCATTGTCTACTATGCAGCAGATGGCAGCCCTTAAGGAGGTCATGCTGCAGAACTTTGGTACACTTCTGGCTCCCTGTGGCACACATTCAGGCCCCATAGAGCTGTTGGGGTCTCTTCATCGGACCTCCACTTATGGGTTTGTCTGCAACACTGACTGTCGTCATGTGGCCCATTGCAGAACCCATGTTTCTTCTGACGCTGCCTTCTACTCTAGCACTAAGGTCCACCACATCTCTGTTCAAGGCAACGCTGACTGAACTGGTTCCAGTCGACAATCCAGTCCAGATCCAGATCCGGAACTCAATCTCGGACCCCAAACTGACATCAGCCCGATCCAAGCCTATGCCCGATATGAAATCACTAAGATGAAACCAGTAGTTATACTTCCATCTTCCAAACCAATACCTCAGCACCAATGCTGGTAGCAGAGAGGATTCATGCTATTTTTGGTTCTGATTTGGACCCATTGCATGGACCAAACTATGCCCCTCAAGACACCTATGATGATGAGGATAGGGGATCAATTCTTACCACTAATTGAACAAAGGATTCATTTAATGCTGACTTATAAAATGCCAGTAAGATAGACACATTTCCTGAAACTGAGCTAGACTCACACACATTAAGCATAGATCAACACATCATCTCCAAAATTGTGATCATTTGGGATGATTTTTCTGATTCAGAAGACACACTCATAAACATTGTAGAATATACCAAGCCACTTGAATTCACTAGTTATCAGCTTCCCACACAACTAGCCAAAGGATTATGCCAAACATTTCTCTCATAGTGGCTCTTGCTGACAATTGCATCTCTCCAAAATGGTCGTTTACCTTAATGCTTTAAAACAGGGCGCACATAAACACTCTTAAAAAACAAATTACCTGGATCGCAAAATGATCGAAAACTACAGACATCCTCATGATTTTTTAACTTCAACTCCACAAAGACAAAATTCCCCCTGATTGCTCTAAATGAAGTAGAACTGATGTCCCCTTTTGGCCTGAAGTGCTAAAAGATGTAGATATTACACATCAACCTCAAAAGAAGCCACATTCAAGGAGAGGAGAAATCACCAAAATTCCTCCTATAAAAGTTAAAAAAAAACTCAAAAACCATCTCTTTCAACAGTAGCTAAGAACAGCCCTGGAAGCCTTCGTTATCACCCAGTAAGGATGTGGGCATTCACTCACAACTCGTCTCCAAAAAGACCACCTTGCCGCATTGAAATATTTGCTACATGCAGCTGTTGGCTTATTTTATTTATTTCTTTTATTTATAAAGTTTTATATAGCGCTAGCTTGACCCGTGGGTATTAGAGCGCTTTACATACACAAAGGATTTTTTTTTTATCACATCGCAGGATATGAGGATGCATAAAGATATAAGCAAAGACATAATACTCATGTATAAAGTGCAGGGGAGAAAAACGCAGGTGGTTGTAACAGTCCGGTAACCACCATCCTTGAAGGTCAAAGTGAGAGGGGAGTCCATTAGGTTATTTATGCTTACGTTGGTTGACTTGGTCGGTAAAGTATTGGTTGAGGAGCAGGAGTTTCAGGTCCTTTTTGAAGCAAGAGAAGGAGGGGTTGCATCTGAGGTCAATAGGGAGTGAGTTGCACATCCTGGGAACGTTACCAGAGAAGGATCGGCATTGGGTTGTTTTCCTTTTCAGTTTCGTGGGATGAGAAGAAGTGAGTTGGTGCTTCTCAGAGTTCAGGATTGTCCTGCTTATACCAGTTTGCTGTTTAGGTAGTTGGGCGATTGGGCGTGAAGGGCCTTGTGTGTGATGCAGGCCAGTTTGTAAATACATCTACCTTCCATGGGAAGCCAGCTGAGTGAGTTGAGGCTAAGTGTAATGTGTTCAAATCTTTTTACACCAGTTATGAGTTGAGCTGCCATGTTAAGGACTGACCTTGGTGGGCTAGGTGAGCTTTTGGTGAACCTGTTAGGATTGCGTTCCCGTAGTCCAGATTAAAAAGCACTAGGGATTGTACTATTGTCTTAAGATCATCCTGGAGAATGAAAGGTTTAATTTTCTTGAGGCGTTTTAGAGAGTAAAGCGCACCTTTTGCAGAGTTTGTGATGTGGTCTTTCGTTGACAGGTTCTTATCCAGGGTACTGCATAGTGACTTTACCGAGTCGGATAGGACGAGGAAGCAGTTTAGAGCATCAAGGTTGCCTGGACCTAAAATGGTGGCGCCTCTTTAAATACGGAGACCTTGGCTCTTCCCTGATTTGATCATTCAAACATCATCAAAGGAGATGTCCTTGTGGCACACAAAGCAACTCACAGGTGCTAAGCAGGGATCACTTTGTTTTGTTTCTCTTGCAAGACATCTTCAGTCAACACCTCTCCAAAAGGGGTGATAGTAAACTTTGTTCAGGCAATTCTTCTCATTCTGCTATCTGTATCCCTGGATTATTTATGCTGCCCGAAACGTAATGTGAATTGTGTTAATTATTTATTATTTAGTTTAGGTGCAATCATAATGGTTTACCTAATTTCTGTTTCCGTATTTGATACTAAGCTTTGTTATATACCTCTGCCCTACGTGCACTCATTATAGCCTCCCCCGCTTTATTTCTCTTGGTTATAATTTGAACTTTTATATTTACATTTTTCTAAATGTTACATAGCTTATCTTTTGAAAAATATGTACAGATCCTAACAAAAACAGTGAACACCTTATGCCTTTACTACCAGGCCTTAAATGGATGCTTTGGTATCTGGATGACCTACCAACCAGCTTGCCTACCTAAAAGATCATGCACCTCCACACTCTAAACTGCCAAAACAAGTAACTCAAACACTTAGATGGATCAAAGATACCTGGAAGCAGCTAAAATATTGTACTTCCCACTCAAAGAACTCCTGTATCCACATATCTCTCAGGTCATTTTCCCTTAACATGGAATAATATCTCTTGCCAAATCAGAAATGTTGTCTCCTTCCTTAGCATCAAAAAACATCGAAATATATTCCTAAAAGTATATATATTTGAGTGCTTGGCTCCTGGTGGATATCTTTCTCCAGCTTAACAACCAACAGCCTAGTTGTAATTTTTATGATAGATACAACTATAATTAAAGGGTACTGAACTATTAACTTATTGCAGTCCTACTGGATAGACTACTCTATTATAATGTTTCCCAACGTGCTTCAAGACTTAGCGACATAGTACAATCCTGGAAAAGAATATTTTAAACCACTCGCATTGACTCTCCGCAACTATTCTTTCAGGCATGATGGTAAAGCCTAATTCAAATTTTAATGATCTCTCCTATCTAATAAATGGACAGCACTCTGAAACCCACATGGATTAAGTCTACGTTATATAGTACAAGAATAACAATATTGATGTGGATGGGGTGCTTATGTGTGGATGCCTGTGACCCCAGTCAGTCCTTCAGGTGTTATGATGGTTTCTAAAAGTTCCTCAAGTGGTGTAGATTGGGCCATAGAAGAAGGTCCTTTTCCAGTGCTAGTTTCTTCTCGGATACTCAGAGTTAACCTTTCCTTTGTACACCCTCTTAAGTCATACCACAACTTTCTGATTTCCTGTAGGTGTTGATTGCGTATTCCTGCAGTATTTTTTTTTCTTGGATTGCCAACAAAATCCTTATTTTGGTAGCTTCTACCACAGACTTCTTCCCAAATATTTGGTCGTTGTGTAGCTCACACTGCCCTGCGAACAAATCTGTTTTACAACTCTGAAAACATCTGTTTTCTCTTTCTGACCCTTTCCTCTTTGTCTGTCTCATGTGTAGCTATTTTCAAATGTGCTGTTTAGGCTCCAAAACATTATTTACACATATCCCATCCAGATATGTGTTTTGGAACCAGGATTTCCTGGTTGTGATGCCATAAGTTGCTTCCAATGCAACGTTCGCAATGTGTGAGTAAGGGTTCTTGCTTTGCAGATCATGCTAATTTCTTAATTGCGATTCAGCACTTTGTTAATGCTAGTTATACTGACTCGCTATTTGAACAGGGTATTTATTTGTACATAAGAAACAGTGATTACCAATAGCGATTCCTTAAAATGTGCGCACTGGAAATCACTATTCTTATGTTTAGTACATCTGGCCGTCAATTTGGAAACATTTTGGGTATAATTCACAAAGAAATTCATAAGTCTGCACCTTCAGGTTTACTGTCTCTGGTGTAAGATGGCACTCCCTGAACTATTTTGTAAATTCCTAATTACATCAATGGAGAGGCAGTTCTGCATTCAACATTTAACCTAATGTGCTGTTGAGAATATGAAAATACATTAGCATTGGTGCAACTGCACTGTTTATTTTCTGCTAGGGGAACATATTTTCTCTTGGGAAACTTCTACCTTTACAATCCACCAATTTTAGCGGTGAACCCTTTTCATTCCCTCTGTGGAAAAAGATTTACTCCAGCCCATGACAGTTGTAAAACTCTGTTTCTAGGGTGGGAACGGGTCCTGGAGGAGTTTGTTTCTCAGTCGTGGCAGCTAAGCTCTGGAATACTCTTCCTTTATCCATATCCGGTTTAGAGGTACACCTTACTTTCTGTAAAGCTTTGGAGACCTGTCTTTTTGCCTTGGAAATTTAACCTCCATAATCTGCCCACCAGCTAGCTACAACTGCATTAGCGCCTAGACGCCTTAGGGTATATGTACGCGCTTTAGAAATACTTCATTCATTCATTCAATACACAGAAACAGTGATGGGAGGAATGTTTGCAAATAGTCTAACAACTGGCAATTGCTTGGGGTAGCATTCAAACCCATTGTTTTTCGCTCACTGTGCCACTTGAGACAGAGGTCTGCCCAGTGCCTAATTTTTTTTTAAAAACCCTAGTTAAGAGGCCTCTGCAACTTGCACCACACATTGCCCTTCCAGTGCTGCTGTGGCAGTACCAACACAATTACTAATCATCACACTCTTAAAAGTGTGACAATCAGCCTACTCTAGTCCCCCAAAGCTACAATAAAGGCTCAGTGGGCAGTCAATAGTAATGTTTAACAGCGCCACCATGTGGCAAACTGATACAAGCCCCTGTGTTGACAATTGAGTGCAGGTGCTGAGCACCGGAAACCACAGGCTCAAATTAAGCACTGGGTCTGCCTTATGCAAATAGGTATAGACCCTGCTCTTCATAGGAACAGGCCATCCCACACTGGGAGGTGCGACACCGTCCAGAACGGACCACAAGCAACTCCTATAAACATTTACCCTTATGTGATATTACACCATACTGCTGTGATACAAGGCACGACAAACAGGTTAATGAGTGCAAATTCACCTTTTGTAAATTGCTTGCATTGGCCCATGTAATTGTAACAAAATAATTGAGTAAACAAGTGAGCATGAACTGAGCCTGTCTCAATATCTAGCTTAAGGCTTTCATTTCTTTCAAAGCTGTGTTATATTAATAGGCCTTAATTATTTTGCTTTTATCATGTCAAATGTATTTATGTTTGTGGCCTTAGGGCGCACCTTCCTTCATAAGTTAGGTGATGGAAGTAGAAGCACGATAACATATGCAGATGATGCAGTTCTTCTATGTGTAATGGTGATAATTTATTGTATGTTATGTCACAGCTCCCAGAAATCCAAACTATTGAGTCTAAGGAAGAAATTGTTTTTTTTGGGACAGAAATTAAAGTGAAATCTGTCATTTAATGATGAGCATAAACTCCGAAATGGAAAGCTTCCAAACTCAGCCCTATCGTTTTTGGGACCATTGTGTGACTTTATAAAATGTAGCTCAAGCACAGATTTGTTAGAACGCCCGAACCAACAGTAACAGGGAGTTATTTTAAGAGTAGGATTGATTAAGGTCGCTTACATGCATTGATAGCTGGTCTCACCTCTGCCCATCTTCTTATATTTTCTGGTATGAAAGGTTATCAGCCTCTCCACCCTCTCTCAGGCTGCTCAGCAACTAGAGACAAGAGGTGCCAAAATCATTTATTTTGAACATCCAAACAGATAAAGCAGAAGGAAATACGGACACCTAAAAAGAGCAGATAAAAACAGATTAAAAAAACTGATCCGAATCAAAAGAACGGAGCCCTATCTTTTTTAGGAACAGTGTGTGACTTTATCAAATGTAGCTCAAGCACAGAAGTATTAGAACGCCTGAGCCAACAGTAAATGGGAGATATTTTAAGAGTAGGATTGATTAAGGTCGCTCTACATGCATTGATAGGTGATCTCACCTGTGCCCATCTGCGGGCATGTTCTGGTATGAAAGTGTATCTGCCTCTCCCCCTCTCTCAGACTGCTCAGCAACTAGGGACAATAGGTGGCAAAATCAATTCTATTGAACATCCAGATAGGTAAAGCAGAATGAAATACAGACAACTAAAAAGAGCAGAAAAAACTAATACGAATTAAAAGAAGCGAAAACGCAAAAGAGCAACAACGACCAAACACAACCTAAAGCAAATCCGGAAAATGCAATGCTGTGGAGAGGGCCAGCACATGATAGACAAAAATCTATGGAAACTGCTGCGGAACATTTAGCCACTGTTGTCCAGCCTTTGTATTATTACATTGTATTTGTCTTCAATTGTATTTAATTGTAGATATAATGCACATATTTGTTATTCTTAATGTTTAAATTGGGACTATTCCGTTCGCATTATTAATGAGAACTATTTTTACATTAATTTTGATTTTTAAATGACGTTTCACATATGTTTTTCTTATATATGTGCGTAATTGTTTCTTTTAAGTTACTGTTAATATTTTTAAAGTAATGTTTTTTCAACAATTTTTAAATGTTTTTATATTTGTTAGAGAATAAATATTAACATAGATATAGATATTTAAGTATGTATTTAAATAATTTTCTTTACTAATTAAAACTATTTGTAATTATAATATTATTTTGTATTTTAATAATTTACGTAAAATTGCCTTTTATTTGTTGATTATCTGGTCCACTATTTTTTTTACTCAATATTTTGGTAGTTTACATGTGAAGTATGTATACACTATGGACCTTGTTACGATGTGGGGAGACACCGCCGCGGAATCGATACCGTCCGACTTCTGGTTGGTGGTCCAGACCGCAGTATTAGTTTGCAACCGCACATGGTGCGTTCGCAAACTCCCATTTCTCTATGGGAGCTAGTGCTGCAGTCAGAAACCGACCACAGCACAAGCTCCCATAGAGAAATGGGAGTTTTTGTTAATTCCTACACTGCGTAGCAACTCAGGGCAGGGATTAGGAGGGGGGCACCCTATGTGCCCCCCAGACCCTCAATTGGTGGCGGCTGTTGCAAGGGGTCCTGCTGGGACCCCCAAAGTCCCATTCTGACAGGCTTTTCATGCTGGAAAGTCTGAAATCAAAAGCCTGTGGGAAACTGACATCAGAAACTACAGCAGAAACACCATTCTTTAGGGATTACGTGCTGGTTCCGACTGGTCCACTGGCTCCTTGAGCCCGTCGGAAGCCAGCTGAAATGACCGGGCAGTTTCAGTACCATCTGCCGTATTCATAATATGCCAGTCGGAATAGAAACAGGAGATGTTTGTTGGAAAGCGGCCAACCACAGGTCATAGGCTTTCCAACCAACATCACAATCAGGGCCTATATTTTTATAGACAGTATTTTTGTACGATATTCTGGTGTCATGATGTTACTGTTCTCCATATTCTGTCACACAACCACAGACAACAAACACAGGTTATGAATCTCTAGAGGAGTACTGCAACATTTGCGTGATAGGGGCTGTAGACTGGTGCCTGAGAGACCAACTTTTAGGGCTCAGAGACTTGAGTTCTGGGCCTAAATTTGATGATTAGCGGTTGTGTGCTTTGGGCCAAGCACTTTCCTTTTTTAGAATGTATAAATGTAACCACATGTGCAGATGTAGGATAATGGTATTAATATTTTAGACTTCATCTTGACAACCTAGTTGCGTATCACCATTTAATTTTAATAGGAGCTGTACTGAAAGATTAGGCAAAGTCATTGTAAAATGGGCATGTAAGGTCTGTGGTATGTTCAACAAGCATTGAGCTCCAGCAAAAGGTCCAAAAGCAAAAACTAAAAAGAAGTAGCCATGGTCAAATTAGATTTTTTTTTTTTACAATAGCGCTCTGAAATTGGACTGCAAAAACTGAGTACCTTCTTAACCGCTTGCAGGTAGTTCAAAATGCAGTGGCGAGATTGATCTCATGCTCAATCCAAGGACACATATGTCTCCTCACCTCAAGGCTCTAAACTGGCTTCCAGTGAGAAAGAGGATTACATTTAAGGCCTTGGTGCTGATTTTCAAAGCCTTACAAGGCAGGGATGCTGGCTATTTTAGGAAGAGAGTATTCCATTACATGCCATCCAGAACGCTGAGGTCTTCCTCGAATGCCTTGGCCTCAGGACCCTTGATACGTCTAGCCCGATCTGGAGGAAAAGGCTTTAGGTTCCTGGAGCCCAAGCGTGGAACCTACACCCGGCAACCCTCAGATCTATAACGGACCTGGCCTTCTTTAGGAAACAGCTTAAAACCTGGTTATTCTGCAACTAGGGGCACTTGGAAAGGTAGATGGGTACCATTAGCGCCAGGACGCTCATGCTGAGAAGCTGTGCTCTCTATAAATGCAGTCATTCATTCATTCATTCCTAATGAACTTGCACAATTGTAACACAAATTTTGTTTTAAGCAAAATATAAACAAGTCATTACTATTTATTTAATTAAATCCTTTTTTGTAATTTGTACTATTTTCCTAATATGTCTTCTCAAATTAGATGAACCCAGAAGGAGTGTCTCGGACCTTGGAGGTAGACTTGGAACATGTACTTATGCATTTGAAGTATCCTAATGCCGGCATACTGGCTGGTAACTCTGCACCTCTAAACACAAGCACTGTGCAATGAATTCCCTCCAGTACTGGGCAGTCTGGTACAATTATGAATGAAACTCCAAGGAATGACAAGTGATTGTGTGGAACCAGATTCACCAGTTTGAAATTCCGCTGGGTTTATTATTCACATATACCCACTGCTGTAAGCATGTGCTACATGTGTGCGGGCGGGGGGGATCCTTGTGGGACAGGGGGTGAGGGCGTGGAAGGAAGGAAAAAATGTCACCTGACAAGGGGAGCATTTACTATTACCCCACACCTCAACTGAGAGTCTGGTGTGGGCCGTTGAATGGGTCTGGCCTGGAATGCAGTCTATTTGCAAAGTGATTTTACCAGTCAGATTTTTTGGCCAGTAAAATCAAGTACAGTTCTCCTGCACCTGGAAAATCTGGTTGTAGGAACCCAGGCTAGTCGTGATCGGGTAGAGTGGAATTGCACAAACGAATGCCACTCGTCCTGACTTTAAATCAAGGCCGCCGCATGGTAAATCAGACCAGGACCCAAGAAGGACCAAATTACTTGAAGTGAATGGTTGACGTTAAGTGAAATAATGTATTGACATCAAGAAGCCGCGTGTGTCCCTAATGGCATAACGTGCCAGAGGATGGGAAGTAGATTCCCTACAATCAATCACTCAATCCAGGATTTGTAAAGCGCTGCAAATCACCCCTGAGGTTCTCAAGGAGGTGAATTTTAGGCATAGGGAGATTAAGTGATTTGCCCAGAATCACACCGGCTCCGAAGGTGGCAGCTCATGCCGTTATGCCACATTCTTCAGAGGTACTCGCTCAGCAAGTGTTCCTAAGGGTAATGGCTCAATGTCCACATTTGAAAATCTGCCTTACCGGATTAATTTGAAAGTCAGACTTGGGGAATCACATGTCTGTGTGTATCTCCTGTTGTGGAACGCCAAATGAGTCACAGTATGATGTTTTTTTTTGCAGAAGTAACTCATGGTCTTGTGGATGCAAAAAATGGAAACAATTCATAGAGAAGCTCGCCAATTCAGCCATCTTCCCTGCCATGGTTCTTAGTCTACTACTGTGGCCCAGTTCCTGTTTATGTGTGCACATTATTATTTTTTAACTCCTCCCCTTTAGTAACATTTAACAAAGTCGTCGTCGATTTCACTTGTGTTTCCTTTTTCTCTTCAAGGTTAAATACTTTGACAGCATTTGAAGTTGCTTGTCCGGCAGTTCGGCAGGGGAGAAATTAATTTAATCTTCTTTGTGTTACTGCCCATATAGTCCTTCCATGTGAAAGTCATGTCTTCCTGAATGCGTTTGAGAAACTGTCTTGGTAGAGCCGAGTCTGTTTCCCTGACATGCGCCTTGATTGTAGAGCACAAGCATTGGAGCAATGCAGCGTTCTTTGTTGACACCTCGATCCCAGGTTGGGACGGGTGCCTTTACAGGCCTTCTGGTGGTTCTGCCTCCTACACTACCTAACTTTTTCAATCTTTGAAACTTAAGCAGTCCTTCTACAACTATTACGACTATTGCTGGATAGTGCATGATGCTGTTCAATACAAGTGCTTAGAATTACCAAGCACTCAACAATGGGAAGGCAATAGGCTCTTCGTGGCATCATACCAGTTTTTTTAGGTCATGTCAAAACAGCTCCTGAGTAGTGTCTGTGTTTTAGCCTCGAAGCAAATGGAAGGAAGCACAACTCGAAATACAGTGAAATATTCCTGACTGAGCATTCTGACATCCCCCACCCAAGAGAGATGCTGCGGATGGCCAAGGAGCAGGGACTCCCATATTCCATCTCACGGGACTCCCTTGCCAGCCACATGGAGTCAAGACCATTTGGAGTTGTCCCTCTACATATTCAGCCTTTTCTTTCTGGTCCATTTCTTTCTGGGCAGGGCCCCCTTACTTGTTCACCACCACAGTCCCTGCTGTCAGCTGCACAGTCAGATAATGATTGAACCAGTCTCAAACACTGATTGGCCTCAGGCCTCATTCAATACTTTAGTTGATTATATGAGTAGCCTGGGTTTGCGCAATAACTTGACTGAGACATTTGTGATGCCATGTGGGAAGAAGCAAGCTAAAACTCACTGGTTTGCACTCCAAGGTACCCCCTTTGGCCGATTTGATGAATTCTCCCAGGTAACCTTTTTTTTTTAATGTTTTTTATTTTAAAGGAAGGACAAACTTTACATTTCAATGCATATAATCCCATCGCATCACATACAGTTATTTTCGCATGAATACTAAATTCAATCAAAGGTGTACTTTACATATCTTGTGCTCCATTCCCAACTCTTTTCAGTTCCAACTCTACTATCGGTGACACACAAATCGCTCCTTTGTACTGATTCCATTTGGACCATTTCCTGTCCCATTTCCTCGGGCCAGGGGGTTACCTTTGACTCGCATCTTCTTAGGGTCCCTGCTTAAAACAGAGATACCTGAAGTATTGCAACTCTGAAGAATTCCTCTTCAGCTTGGTGCCCGAAATAGGCAGAAAGTCAGTGACGGCCATTGCAGAGATTTATGCCAAGAAATGTGTTTTACGACTCTCACTCATGGTGTTAGTTTGTGGGGATATAAAGTTCTTAAGGGCCTCCAAGCCAATGAGTACAGTATTTGAAGATGATTACTTGCTGTTCTACCAGGGTCACTTAACTATGCTATCCGTGAGCTACTGGGTCTTCCGTTTGTGGAGAATGCCATTAAGCTGGCAACCCTGATGCCATGGTGCTCCATCTGGCTACAATCAGGAGGCCTGGGTGAATAGCGACATCATTTTGGATTGCCTTGGCTGTGATATTGTCCTTCGTATTCCATGGCTCACATATGTCAAAGAAACATGTAACAAGCTGGGCAGACCAGATATATTTACCTCACCTGGCCCACCTATGGTGAAGAACAAAAAATGGCTCAAAGATGCTTTTAGGTAACACCTTCTCAAGGAAAGGGAGCCCTGTGAATTGCAGGAACCGTACACACGACCATTGGCATGGAACCTTATTTGACCATGGTACTGAGTGGAAGGGATAGGGCCCTCCTCACAAAGTTTAGGCTGGGACTGATCAGGTGCCAACTTTCTTTTCCTCTGTGCTAGTTCAATCCAAAGGAACTCCTGATCTGTCCCTGTGATGAGCGAACTCTGAAAACTCTTGCCCATTCCATCTTCTTTTGCCTATTCTATAACAGTTATGCTAGGATTGTTCCCTCTGTTGAGAGGTACCTCAATTTCCCAATACATCCCGGTCCTTCTGCATATGCAGTCCCTCTCGAAACCCAAGGTGTGCCTTGGTGTGGTCACCTTCCTCAAACATGCTTTACTACTTAGGCAATATATATTTTTTGTGAATCTTATTATTGAAAAAATAGTCAGTCTTACAACTTTTGAATGGGGAATAGGCAAACATGCATAGTGAATATACATTTATCTACAGTCTGGTGAGTTCATACATTTCATTACAATTTGTTCATATATTTAACGACTTGCTCCCGGTAGAGCGCTCCCCTCCTCCGACCTTCTTTGTTCCTCCATAGGGGAGACACCGATCCCACCCCTATATGCATTCCACTTCTTCCACTTGTAGTCCAATTTTCCCAGGTATCCTCTCTTTTTGTATAGGTAAATTATTTCCAAGTTTTTGGTATCTCATGGATATGGCCTTCCGGTTCAATGGTTCCTGTAGGAGCCTGCCTTCCAGTGGTGACGCTTCGGAAAGGGCCTCCCTGTCGGGGATAGCCGATATCAAGGCATGTCGTATTTGCAAATAATGAAACAGTTTGGTGCTTGCCATTTTATATTCTGATTGCAGCTTGGGGTATGGAATGAACCCTTTTCTGGTCCAGAGATCTTCTAATGTCGAGATGCCAATTGTATCCCACTTATCAAACCCTGGGCAGATGCTCAATCTACCTAATTGTTGTGCTTCCCACAGAGGTGTTGCTTCTGTTATTTTTTTGTGACAACCTAGCTTCTTAGGGCCTGATTCACATAACTAACTTAAGACACAATCCTAAACTTACTACCATTTTGGTATTCACAGAAGGCACTTACTCATTTTGGTATTCACAGAAGGCACTTACTCATTTTGGTATTCCCAGAAGTTAGAACTCCATTTCTAGCCAGCACATTGGGACATGGCTACGCTTTATTGATGATGTCTTCATGGTGTGGACAGGAGGCAGTGACAACTTGTCCCTGTTCCATCAATGGTTGAACTCCAGGACACCTGACATCAAGTTTAGCCTCTCGCAGTCAACTACTAAAATTCCATTTTTAGATGTAGAAGTATTCCCTAGAGCAGGGATACTAGCGACTACCCTTTTAATTAAACCTACCGACTGCAACAAAGCTCTACTGTTTGACAGTAATCACCCTAGAAGCCTCAAAGAAAATCTCCCCTACGGTCAGTTTTTGCGTGTCCGCAGAAACTGCACGTATACTGAAGATTATCGCCACCATGCAGAGAACTTAGTGTCTAAATTATTTATGTATTTATTTTCGAGATTTTTATAGCGCAACAAATACCCTGGGGTGTCTCGGCGCAGTGGAGCTACTAGAATCAACCATCATCTTACTGGTTGAACAACCATGTTTTTAAGAGCCTGCGAAAGCTCATCAGGTTCGGGGCGGTCTTAATGGCCAGTGGCAAGAGATTCCAGAGTTTTGGAGTGGCCACCAGAAAACGCCTGTCTCCCCAAGTGGCAGTTCTTGTACGCGGTACAGGGAGGAGGCTGGTGTTAGCCGATCTTAATTGCCTCTTGGGAGTATAGAGCTGAAATGCCTCGGTAAGGAACCTGGGTCCTATGCCATGTACTGCCTTATAGGCAATGCAGAGGGCCTTAAATTTAATGCGGCTTTCGACTCTCAGCCAGTGGAGGTGGCGGATGGCAGGGGTGGTGGGCTTACGGCGAGGGATATTTAGGAGAATCCTTGCAGCCGCATTCTGGATGGACTGCAACTTCGTAAGGACACGCTTCTGAGTATGTAAAAAGAGAGCGTTCCCATAGTCTATTTTTGAGAAAACTAAGGTAGAGACCAGAGTTTTGCCAGCTGAGGTAGGGAGGTAAGGCAGTAGTTTCTTAATTTTTTTCAAAATAAAGAAAGCTGAAGAAACAACCTTATTAGTGTGAAGGTCAAAGGACAGCTTACTGTCAAAGATCACTCCCAGGTTTCTGGCCTTTTCCACTGGGACAGGTGGAGGGCCCAGCTTTTCAGGCCACCAGATAGAAGACCATTCAGGGGAGAGCCTGCCGAAGGTCATGATCTCGGTCTTGTCCGAGTTAAGCCTCAGACAATTCGAGGCCATCCAGGTGCTGACCTCAAGCATGGCTCTTTGGAAGTTGGCTGCCACAGTAGGGCCATCTCTGTGGATAGCCAGAACCAGCTGGGTATCGTCTGCGTAGGATGTAAGTCGTACCCCATGGGCCTTTATTACCCTCGCCAAGTCCGCTACGTAGATGTTAAATAGCATGGGACTTAGCGAGGAGCCCTGTGGGACTCCACAAGGGGGTGCAGAGATAGGGGAATAGAAATCTCCCAGCCTCACCATCTGGGTACGGTTTTCCAGGAAA
Source organism: Lissotriton helveticus (assembly GCF_964261635.1). Taxonomy (NCBI): domain Eukaryota; kingdom Metazoa; phylum Chordata; class Amphibia; order Caudata; family Salamandridae; genus Lissotriton; species Lissotriton helveticus. The sequence goes on from NC_136069.1 coordinate 1,259,806,518, forward strand.
GATGAAATAAGATCCCTGGCCAGACCGTTTATCCCCAGGGCTGTGACACGGTCGACCAGAATAGTATGGTCAACCGTGTCAAAGGCTGCCGACAGATCCAAAAGGATCAGGACAGCCGCCCCTCCCTGGTCCATGATCGCCCTGATCTCATCAGAGGCCTTTATCAAGGCGGTCTCCGTTCCATGCCCTTTCCTGAACCCAAACTGCGTTTCGTCGAGGAGTTGGTGAGCCTCGACGAACTCTGAGAGTTGTCTATTCATCAGAAATTCGCATACTTTGGCAGGAAAGGGCAGACATGCAATGGGTCTGTAACTGGCCACAGCTGTAGGGTCTAGGGAAGGTTTTTTTAAAAGGGGTTTTATGACAGCCTTCTTCCACAGGCTGGGGTATTGACCTGTCTGGAATGCAGTGTTGCAAATTTCCATGAGTGGACGTGAGATCACTTCACGGAAGGAGGACAAGGGTCCAGAGGGGAACCCGACTTGATGGTAGAAATGAGTCTGATAATGCTGTCCTGTGAGGAGGGTGTAAAACAGGGAAAGCGATCATGATTGTGATAAAAAATTACTTCTTCCCCAGTGCAGACTCTATGTTTAGTTCTGATATCCCCTTCAAAAGATGCATATATATCTGCCACCTTTGTGGTAAAGAAAGTGGACAGTTGATTACAGAAGATCTGTGAGGGTTCGACCCCGGGTCCAGTGGAGGGAGTGGACAGAGTCGTAACGACAGAGAACAACTCTCTAGCCGAATTTGCAGAGTTCTCTCTTTGTGCCGAGAAAAAAACAGTTTTTACAATTATGCGACCGAGGATACACAAAAAATCTCGTAAAAAACTGCATGAAGAGGGCTAGATGGACACCTAGAGAAACACTCCTGGAGCGTAAAAAGAAACCAGATCTGAAACGCCAAGTGTGTGTTACCACATTTTGCCCCAATGCCAACCAGCTGAAACGCATAATTGGACACAACTGGCACTTGGTAAAAAATATGGATGCCAGTCTAAAAGATCTCCCCCTATTTGCATTCAAAAAAGAGAACAGTGTGGCTAACCACATAGTACGAGCTGCCATGCCAGTTGAACCACAACCAACCTTGCGTCAAATGTTGGGCATGCCTCCAGTGACAGGACACCACAAATGTGGCACAGTAGAAGGGTCATTATTCCAACATAATGGAATTTCGTGGAAGCACGATGCTTTCAGCAACTGCAAATCAAAATTTGTAGTTAACGGGATATTATGCCCGTGTGACCGCCTATACATTGGTAAAACCAATCAGGAAGTGCGCCAGCGTGTCTCCCAACACAAATCAAGATTAAAAAGGAAAGTAGAAAATGCGCCCTTGGTCAACCATTGGGCTAGGATGAATCACAAAACCAGCGATTTTAAGTGGACAGTTATATCTAAGGTCGAAAAAGACCTACGAGGAGGTGATTGGAATCTAAAATTGTCCAAAAGAGAGGCCTTTCTTATAGTGAAATTCGATACAGCTATATCAGGTCTCAATGAATTGAGTGAAATCTATAGACTCTAATCATGCGACCTTTTAGGGCCCGACCGGATGCACTGCCTAAACCCTTTACCGTCCCCGCGGTTACGTACCGCCAGTCATGTTCGTGTACAGCTACTCGAGTTATTCACAATTAATACACTGGCTTTTTTTAGGCCATTCTAAGCCAGGAAGCCAATACAATCTAAACCACCAAGCCTAGAAGTCACACGCCATGCCCTGATTGGGTGGTTTGACCTAGAAGCTCCTTTAAAAGGAACACTGTCCCGAGCGCATTCTTTCACGCATGCGTGAAAAATCAGTGCCGAGTCGAACGCCGTTTATTTGGACCGAAGAAAGTGTGTTCATCCAAATTGTTGTTACACTGCCCATCTACTTCGAACAATAGTTAAGGTAATCCCTTTTCCTTGTTTTATAGAATTTTGCAAAGCCGCTGCCAGTTTTGAGTCCTCAGCGCCTTCGTCCGGGTGAAGTACGGGTGTTCTGTCGATTTTGAATCCACCCGGTAAGAACCAGTGAAGTTTTCTTTTAGGCCGTGCTGTAATACTCCTGCACGTATAACAGGGACCCCCTTTTGACAGCCTCCCCTTCTATGCCCCTACAGCCCGCCTTTCATTCAGGCAACAAACCGCATAACTAGATCGGGCTAAGCTGACGTTCCAACAAGATCGGTAAGATGTCCTTTTGTAAAAACAGTTCTTTGTTCCTTGAAATTTCAATTTTTCTCGCTAACAGTCAATTGTTTCACCAAATATTCCATTGTAGTACCGTTTGCCGTCCCGTTTAGCGCATTAATTGATGCACTGTCTTCGGTCCTCTAAGTGTTTTAGACCGGTAAATATATGTTAAATATTTCTTAAAACGTGTAACGGTAATTGATACGCTCAGGACGCCTCGCGATTCCGTTTGTAGTTATGTGTCCATTTTTTTGCATTTAGAGTCCATACTTCACCCTCTTTCCATCTCCACCGCGAGTTTCATCTTTTGCCCCGAGACACTATCAAGTTCCGCTAAGGGTAAGAGATCTCCCAAACATGGTGTTCATTTTTCAGCTAGCATCCCTCGATGAAACAACAGCCCTAATGAAGTCTGTTCACTTCTAGGCAGTTATCGTCACCTTAGTGTGGATGCACTCTGACTTCGTCGTACAGGCCTCCTCGTCATTAGAACGCACTCCTCGAGTTGTGAATAGGTGAGTATAATAAAATTTCCTCAGTGTGGCGTTTTTGTGTTAGTGTATTGTTATACTCAAGAACCCTCAAATACGATATGGTCGAATTGTCATGCTGTATACCTTCCATCTTACAGGACAAGACCCTCCATGACTAGCTAATCCTTCTAGCATACGTCTAGGACCTTTAAAGAAATTGGTAAGCCTCTGCCGAGACTGTGTGTTGCATTGCAAAGCTGTGCTTCTGGTGTATCCTCAAGTGTACCCGCAAAATTATAAAATACTTCGCTTCACTGATGTTTCTTCCCTTTTTCTTTTCTTTTTCCCTTGTCTCAAATTGTTATAGATTTCTACAGTAGGCCCTGAAGAGAATCCCCAACAATTCCAGCGGGATTCGAAACGCTTACGCCCTGCCACATTTGGTCTACGTGAGCATCTGGGTATACAATCAGTTCAACCCGGAGCTTTCTTTTTTGTACATTACCTCTCAGTATTAATTTATAATGAATTCTAACTAGCTTGTTTGATATATAGGAATGTACCTTATAAAATAGCCCACTTCACTGCCATTGGAAATCATATGTAGACAGTGGTCGTTTTTCCGTTTGTTTTGATACTGGATATGTTCACAAAATTTCTTTCTTTTATCGAGTGTATGCATCTTATTTGGTCGCTTGTGATATGCCTGTCTTTTTGAATGAATGATTGAATGCATGTTGAATATTCCTATGTCCCATCTGTTTGTTGAAGAAATCACATTTTGTACTATGTATTGAACTTTGAAATATATCAGAAAATGTTTCCAATAAAAAGCTATTGAGTAGCATATACCCTTTCTTGAATTCCTTTTCTTGTTTTGGATGTACATTGGTTGATTAAAATTATTCATATCAGTATTGGCACCCCTGTTCTGTTAGTTCAGACTCTGGTCACTCGGCAGAGCGCCCTTCTGACAACTTTCATAGTACATGTTACGAAGGAAGGGTGTAATTCTAGAAGTGGTTAGTTTGAAGAATTGTACAGGCAGGCTGCTCGGCCCCAGAGCCTTTCCTGACTGCACACATCTTATTGCTGCCTGTATTTCTTCCTCAGTGAGGTCACCCTCTAGAGAATACCTGTCTTCCAGGGTCAGGGTGGGCAGAGGGATGTGAACTAATAAATTTCAGGAGTCGGCTGCTGTCGTTGCAGGGGTATATATCTTAGTGAAGTAGGTTGTGATGGCCTCCTGAGGATTCCTCAGCACTTCCCCTAGTTCCCCCTTCAGAACCCGCACCCAGCGTTGGGCCTGGTGCTGCCGTTCAAGCCACGCCAGCAGTTTGTCTACCCTGTCTCCCAGTTCATATATTTTGTGTTGTTTCATCTTCTGTGTAGCCTGGCTGCCCCCGACACCAACTGTAGATAGTCTAGTCTCTTGATGTTTAGTGTATGCCTAACAGCCTCATTATGGGTGTCTCTAGAGAGTGTCAGTATGTAGCCTATGCTAGATTGACTGTTATGTACGCCAGAGCGGAATGTGAATTGACGCACTTGAGGGTTCATGTGGGTTCCATCAAGGGGGAAATCTATCCATCTGCTCGTTCACTATCATATTTAAGTCTCCCCCTATAAAGAGAAGCCCCATAGGGAGGTCAAGAATTATCTGACCTATGTCCTCTAGTGTTGTTTTTTGAAGTGCAGGGGGAATGTAAACCGACAGAACATTAATTGATTTTCCTTCCCACATTCCTGCCACCGCCACATATCTACCCTGTGTATCTATCCATGTTTTCTGTATCGTTAACGGTCAGCCTGTGTGTAACAGTATGCCTGTTCCCCTGGAACTCGAGGTGAACCCAGCATGGGCTGTTAGTTTGTACCTCCATCTATCCAGGCATTGCAAGCATTGCCCAAGAGGTGTGTTTTTTGTAGCAATGCTATTCCTGGTGCGTGTCACTACAAACATTATAGTACAATACCTCGCTTGAGTTTGTCCCCTAGACCATTCACGTTCCAAGTTAGAATTTCAAGTGAAGTCCCTGTTCTGTTATCTATAGTGTATGTTGTATGGTAAGTTTTGGCCTGTATGATTGGTCTCAGGATTATTCTTTACAGTGTGGAAGGCGCAGGTTGATGGGCTGGGGACCGAGTGTGGGGTGTGTGTCCGTGCCTGTGTATCCTCACCTCCCTCTGCCCTGAAGACTGACTTGAAACTCCCCCCTAGACTGAACTGATCCATCCCCCCTCCCTGCCTTACTGCTTAGCGATTAACAAACTTCCTGCTTCCCCAACATTGCAGAGTGCCTGTTGCACCCTCCCAGAAATTAGTGGAGCATGAGCCCTGACCCTCACCCATCCCAAACACAAACAATTATGAAACATGCAACTTGTCTGAAGAAGATCGGTTCTTCTTCATGCAAAGTAGAGACCTCCAGCACCTCTGGTTCCTACGGGTCATGGACTGCCAGGTTAGTCTGTACTGGGCCTGTGCAGTGTAAATCCACCTTGATGTCTATTTGTTTCTCTCTGAACTCCTTCTAATGGCTTGTATTGGTTTTGTCTCTGCCCCCTCCAATGACAGTTCTAATGTCATTACGATCCTTGTCCACCTCGTCGGCTGTAAGACTGGTAGCGTCCTCAGAGGCCAATGCTTGTTTGAGTCTATTCCCGCTTTTCCTTTCCTGCCTCCCTGTCAGTGTGTGAGTTCTGACTTTAAGACAGCCATCATGCCATTCCCATGCTACCTTTGGGTTAGTGAAAACCCACGTTTTCCCTTCGCTTCTACTCTGTTTGACAGGAATCAGCATGGTACATTTGAGTTCTTTCTCTCTCAGAGCCCTTTTGACGTCGAGGAAATTGCGTTGCTGTCTAGAGTTTGAGCGTAAAGACGGGAAAGAATGTTATTTTACTATTGTCATAGCAGACTGGAAGTGCACCGTGGGCGGTCTGCGTGATAACATCGCTTTCGCGAAAATTGAACATTTTGGCTAGTATGGGTCTGGGGAGGGGGGAGCCGGGCTTTGGTCTCCACCAGGACCCTGAGTGCTCTTTCGATGGAGAAGTATTTTGATAAGCCATGCGGCTGTAGGAACTTTGTTATCATGTTCTCAACAAACCGGTCAGCCGCCTGGCTCTCTGCCCGGTCAGGTCCTCCTAGGATGAGTACGTTATTTCGCTGTGCCCTTCCTTCATACTTGTCCAATTGTTTTTCAAAGATCTCACTTTTGGTTTGGAGGTCATTGATTTGCTGTTTACACCGGGCTGTCTCACTGACCAGCTCATGAGGCGTAGCCTCTACATCTTTTACTCTGGAAACCATGTTACGGATGTCCGCCCTGATCAGGCAGACTTCCGTGGAAACTGAATCTAATCTGGATTCTAGTGAGGTGCGCACATTGTTGATCGCCAACATTGTATCTTTTAGGGTGAGGTCTGTGTGGTCCTCCGACTGTGGTGTTTGCATCGGTTGTATGTCATGACAACGCGTGGTATTACCACCCGTGCCATTACAATGCGGGGATTACAACGAAAGTCGTTACAACGACTTTCGCTGTAGGACGCTGGATAGTGGAATAGTTTAATTTTCTATTCCAACTCCAGCCCACGTTGACAGTAGAGTAGGTGTTGGATAGAAAATTAAACTAATCCCTATCCAACAGCGCCCTCCAGCGAAAGTCGTTGTAACGACTTTCGTTGTAATCCTCGCGTTGTAATGGCATTGCGTGGTAATCCCCGCGTTGTCATGGCTGTTCTCCGTTTGCACCTGGGTCATGTCAATCGTTTCTTCTGCATCAGCACCCCTTCGCCATGAATACTTGTCCAGCTTCACCTGCAGCATGGCTGTATTGCTTCTCCCACCCGTCATCTTCGAGGGATGGTGAGCTACTTGAGTTGTGCGGTAGGGAGCTGGAGTCAGCCAGGTATTCCCTGCCGCATTCTCTGGGGCTGCCTTCTATGGTCTGGGGTTCCTGTCCACCCTGTCGGGTTTCCCCGGTTTCCTCCAAAAAGGATCTGGTCTCTCCTATAATTTGCAGTGGTGTCTGGCAGGTACAGATAACTTAACACACCTAGGGATCTTTCTTCCAACACTGCTATTGCGGATTGGTTCGTCAGCAGTGTGGGCCATCCAATTCCTCCTTCTTGCTATAACTGTGCCCTTGGTGTCCCGTGTGGCTGGCCCTAGTCACAGCCCTCCGATGTCATTCTATTTGGCGCTACTCCTCCCCTGAGACAACACTGGCACTCAGGGTTGCATCCATCCACTTGCCTGTATTGTGTGAAGTCGCCGCTTTCTGTCATCTGCAACTTTCGCCACTCGCCAGGCATGCCCTTTTGTTTCTCCAGGGATCCAGTATCAGCCCTCGGCTCCGGATTCATTTAGCCTGGGTGCTCGTCTGCCCTGACGTGCAGCGGCACCCAGGAACTCCACAGGACCTCACTACGCTACCACTGGCCCCACCCACTTACTTCTGGGTATTCTACTGTTGTCCCGCTCGGCCGGTCCGAATCACTGTGCCCGGCAATCCGGACTTCGGCTATTGTGACTGCCTACCACGGCGGTCTCTGCTGCTTCCGACCTTCCCACTGTTGTTCTAGCCAATCTGGGACCCTACTATCGAAATCAGCAAGTATGTCACCTCTAGCGTTCAGACCTCTCTGATTATCTAGGCCCCGGTCCAAACAGAGGTCCCTTCGTGCCAGTTCATTACCAATATTTCCCAGTTGGCACTTACAGGTGAGGACGGACCTCCCTCATCAGCATTGCTGCAGTTGGTTGCAGAATATTTTCCGGATTCTGAGGGATATCAGGAGTGAGGATCCAGCTTCTCTGGGGTATTACTTTAGCATTTTGTTCACTCTAACTTCCTCATAAAAATCACAGCTGTTCCTCTCCACTTCCAAGAAAAAGGTGGACCTTTGCCCTGTCTCTCTCACAGCCATATCAACCGGCAGCAACTTCAATGGGTGGGAGCAAAGATGGACTATGTCTCACCACAAGACTTGCTATCCAAAGGAGGCTGACAGATCCTCCAACCTAAGGATATTGTTTGCAATCGACATGGACGTTGTGTAGTTTGCTGACTACCTCTGTATCTCTGTGGTCTGCTTGCTTTTTCCATTCTACGTTGAAGAGACCCTGAATTTCAGAGTGGGTATGCTAAGCAGGGGTTTCCTCCCTCGGGCCAGGTTATAATTGACATTCTTGGTATTTGAAATGCTAAATGAAAGGTTTGTGACTCCTAGTGTGGATATATTTGATTCCAATGCTTTCCTACCCCTACACCCTAAGGCTTCAGGGGTTAGATCAATGGCAGTCCTGTGGCCCAAGGGGTTCTATTGTTTGCCTTCCACCTACATTTTAATTCTGAGAGTGCCTGGCACTATCAAAAAAAGGATGTTCCTGGTGGTCCGCTGGTAGCCTGGGCTTCGCTTCTGTGAACTGTGAACTGTGACTGCAGCTCCAGAGACAATCCTATCAATTTCCAATTCTTTTGTTCACTGTCCAGCGTTCCCTTTTGAGTGCAATAGTGCATGAGATAGAAAACATAGTTGCTGAGAGGTTTGGTCTTGAGCTTAATGGAATCTTTTAAACCTACATCAACTCAGGACACTACCTTCATAACTATGCCAGACATTCAGAATCATTTTGTAAGTCATGTTCAGACAAGAGCCTGTCTCCTTTGGGACCCACTAAGTATTTTGTTAGACTGGCTTTGATGCTTTGCCATATTCTTTTCTGCCTTATTGCCAAGTAGCAAAGGTCAAGAGTCTTCAAGGACACTGCTGATGGCATCAATGGCAGAGAGCCCTAGGCAGCCTCACATACTGTTCAGTTTTACTTTGGCTTGGATTACAATCAGCTCCATCTTTCTTATTCTAGACCATCCCCTTATACTCCGAGGCTTCCAGCTGTCACCCTTTGAACTACTGGAAGACATCTCCCTTGGCACTCCATTCCTATCAAGTTTTGGCCATGGTATCAGCTCTACTTCTCATTGCCATGTAAAGACTGGGGTGTGTAGGGTGTGAAACAGAGGTGTAGAGGAGATTTTTCAACTAAGGATTTTGAAAATTACACATTTTGCTTGCTCCTTTCAGAACTCATGTGATCAGTTTTGTGAAGCTTAAAGAACAGACAAACAGACATTTTGTATTATTTGAATTTTAACTAAAGCAGAGTCAGGCAAACCTAGATACATAACATTGCAGTAATCCAGTCTAGAGAGAATGGATGCAACCAGTATTTAAGTGTGTTATTGGAGAGGAAAAAAGGGAAGAATCATTTTCAAAAGTTTCATAACAAAAAACAGCATTAATTTAAGCTGAGAGTGTGAGTTTCTGATCAATATTAACTTCCATTGACTTTACTTTAGTTGAACACAATGGAAGGCTCTTCAAAGACAGAGACCAAAAAAAGGATGCAAGCAGTCTGGATGATTATAAAAGAGTAGAATCTCCATTTTATTTGTGTTAAGATTGAGATAATTCCAAGTCATCCACTTCTGACTTTTTTTTATAACAAGTTGGTTACGCCAGCAGATGCAGGTGGGGCAGGTAGAGTCCAGATGGATAATAATATGTGTGTCATCTACATAAGAAATGTTTGTGCCACTAAAGGTTTTGCCCATAGAGGTCAGAGAACTTATATAAATATTAAAATGCATTGGTGACGGGGGGCGTGGCTTGCAGCCGAGTAAGATGGCTGCTGAGTGAAGGAGCTCCGAGGAAGACGTAGCCTTTCTCGTCCATCCTCTCATTTATCCGCTACATGAAAACACTCCAAGGGTCTGAGCTGAGGTCTGGGACCAAGCGGCGGCTGTAGGCGAAACTCCGGCCGAAATATGACACCGGGTGCCAGCGCCAGCCGAAGGTGAACCGCAGTGGCCTACCACCCACGCAGCGGCCAGGGCCTGGATTGCCGGGGGATCCCGGTACAAGGCGAGCAAGCGGCTGATCGGGACGAGCTGCGGAAGATCAGGTGACGGCATATGCCGCCGGGGCATAATCGAGTGGAGCAGGAATGACGAGGTGAGGCCTGGTGGCTGGGGCGGAGCCGGGGTCTAAATTACTCGAGGCCCGCACCCTCTACTGAACCTGGAGGCGCGGAGGTCCATCAGCGCAGCATGCATTGGCGAGATGTGAGAAGCTGAGAGCCCACATGACTTGATGGCACAGTACTGGCGCAGTGTAGGATGTATGGACGGGAGCGCATGAATCGGACAGTTGCTTGAGACTTGAGCCGAACACAGTAACAGACCGTCAAAGCACTGGCGCACTCCGCAGTTCTTGAATACTTGGACGTTCTGCATACGCATAGGCACTATTAAGTTAAAAACCTTGCATACTCAACGGGCCATGAGGACCACAAGCCTGATAGAAGCGATAGCACTGTGAAGTACAATACCCGGACAACCGTCGGCGACGCCATGGCGGGCAGGGGCCCACGGAACCAAAACACGCAATCCAAATTAGACAAATACGCCTATGTCAAAGACTTTCCGCCACTTCCGGACACTCCTCAGGGAAAACAGCAGAGAGCGACTGGGCTAAAAAAGTAACTCTAGAGGATATCATGGCGGCCCTGTCGAGTGTTCAGATCACCACTGATGTCTCCCTACTCAGAGCGGACTTCCAGAAAAAGGCGGACAGAGTCACAGAAGTCGAAACAGTCACCAAAACCTTGGTAACGGACACGTCGGCACTGCAGAAAGCGATGTCCCGGCTCGAGACCGAAAATAAGCTACTGATGGAGAAGCTGGACGACCAGGAAGGGCGCTCTCGCAGAAACAACGTCCGCATTCTTGGTATTCCAGAAAGTGAGGGTGTTCCAGCAATGGACCTATATGTTGGGGACCTGATCAAGACGCGGCTACAGCCCAAAGGTCTCTCCAGCTTTTTTTTCTGTAGAAAGGGCCCATAGAGTTCCGGGCGGCAGACCCAAACCCGGGGCTCCCCCCAGACCGGTGCCTGCTGCCTATTTAACTTCCGAGATACGGACGCCATCTTACAGACTGCGAGAGTCTCCCCGCCGATTCGAGTACAGAACACAACAATCTCCTTCTTCCCGGATTACACAGCTGCGGTCTCCCGGCGCAGGAGAAGTTTCCTTGAGGTAAAAAAAACATTAAGGTCTCAGGAGCTGCCCTATTCCATGTTATTCCCTGCGAAACTCTTAGTGGTGGCAGAGGGCAAAACATGGTTTTTCGAAATGCCAGAAGAGGCACATGACTGGCTTGAAGGTTGGCGACGAATGGATAGACCAAGCCGTGGAAACATAACCCAACACCGAAGAGACGGGATGGCGGATACCGCAGCCAAGATCCACGAAACTCTGACCCAGAAGGCTTGCCACGGTCTGACCCGGAGAATCTCGGCCAGGGCTAGAACTTCCAGCAGAATGACACCCAGGAAGTAATCACCTGTACATGAGAAAGCCACAGACGCACCGACTTTGGACACCAGACTGAAGCAGGCCGCGAAGGGAAGGGAAGGCCTGCGATTACCTAGGACTTCTTAGCCCCATCAATCAAGTATTATGTTCTGGTTTGGGATGAAGCACTCTGCACGCGGCGGTTCCGAGTCCATCAGGCAGGGAGGCAGGGAGGGAGGGTGGGGCGAGGGGTTGGGAAGTTTGGATTATGTTTCTCTTAGTTCTAGTTTGTAACGGCACTGATGGCAGGGCAGACTGTCTGAGGACCGGCAGGTCTCCACAAGGCTTAGTTAGGCAGCACTTCATGTTATTTTAACACTGCATTCATGACACCACACACCCCAGTTGAACGTGCCCAGGGCACAATCCAAGAAGCACAGGTGGCACCCCTCGTGATATTAACATGGAATGTCCACAGTCTTGGGGACAAAATTAAGAGGGGACTGGTACTGGAGGCCCTGAAACATCAAGCCCCCGCATTAGCGCTCTTACAGGAAACACACCTCACGGGCATGGCATGTAAGGCACTAGACAGATGGGGGTAAAGGATGGTAGTGCACTCCGAGTTTTCGTCAGGCTCCAGGGGAACGGGCATCCTGGTGCGGAAAAATACTTCCTTCATAGTCCTCCAAACCAGGAAAGATGACCAGGGACGCTTTGCAGCACTGCAGGGTCAATGGGAAGGCAGGCTTATTAATGTGATATCAGTGTACATTCCCCCAGCGCTTCACGCGGCGGCGCTCCCAGCACTTAGCGACTTTCTACTTACAATGCCGGAAGGAGACCTTATCATCGAGGGGGACTTCAATGCCACACTGGACGCCAGCCTGAATAAATATCCAGTTACGGCACGGGTGCCGGGAATCTCTCGCCTGCAGAGCTTCACGGAGGCACTGGGGCTTTTTGATGTGTGGAGATATTCCCATCCCGCAGCGCGTCAATACACATTCCACTCCAATGCACACAACAGTCTGTCTAGAATAGACTATTTTATGATACTAGACACCAGCCTGCAATATGTTGACGATATAACGATCAAACCCAGGGGCATCTCTGATCACTCCCCGGTTGTGTTGACCTTCTCCTGTCATCAAAAGTCTCATTGGAGGGTCAACCCTATCTATCCTGGGTACCTCCAAATCCCCAAGATCAGAAAAGACCTCCGCAAAACCACAAAATACTTTTTTGCGGAATACACTGCATCGGTCAGTTCCCCATCAGTAGTTTGGGAAGCCTGCAAGACTGTCATTAGGGGGCAAGCAATAGCGTTCATTACAGGGCAAAAGCGAGAAAAGCAGAAAGAACTGCTGGACTTGGAGATAGATTTAAGCTCGGCCGAAACAGAACACTCTGCGGATCCCACACCTGAAAGGGCACACACTCTGCACCTCAGACAACAACACTACAGAGACTACTTATGAAACAATACAGTGACTAACTTGGCAGCAACAAGGCATGAGATATATGACGTAGGGGACAAGGCAGGGAAACTCCTGGCTTGGCTGGATAAGCGCGAAGGTGGTACTAGGGGAATACTGCAAATACGGACAACAAAGGGACGACTCACGACAGATCCCAGGAACATAGTGGACGCTTTAGCGGAGTACTTCCGAGAGGTCTATACACCGACATCGGGGATATCAGAGGCTGGGGCTGCGGCATTCTTAGCACATATAGAAATGCCCAAACTTACGCAGGAGGCCTCTCTAGATCTGGAGGCGGATCTTACGGAGGACGAGTTGCAAGTGGCAATTCGTTTGCTGCAGTCAGGCAAAGCACTGGGACCCAACGGGATCCCAATAGAATGGTATAAGTAGATGGCAGAAACTATTTGCCCACATTTACTGAAGATGTACAATGACAGCCTTGAGAAAGGCGAACTGCCACCAGACCAACTAATGGCCACAATAGTAGCTATCCCGAAACCTGGTAAACCCCCGTCTGAGTGCACCTCCTATCGCCCGATATCTCTGCTAAATGCGGGGGCTAAAATTCTAGCTAAACTACTAGCCACCAGATTGCTGACACACCTCTCAAACTTAATTCACCCAGACCAATCCGGCTTCACGTCAAATAGGAACACCGCGCTAAACCTCAGACGCCTACATGGTGCACTGGCCAAGGCCACATCCCTAGCAGTTATCATGTCCCTGAATGCGAGGATGGCCTTTGATATGGTGGACTGACATTACCTTTTTGCGGTCCTTCCACAATTGGGATTTGACCCTAAATTTTGTGCATGAGTCAGTCTCCTGTATACGGGGCCTCTGGCTTGTATCACGGCAAATGGACACCTATCAGACGCGATACCATTGGCGAGGGGGACGCGCCAGGGATGCCCCTGTCGCCACTCCTGTTTGCATTAGTGTTAGAACCCCTAGCGACATTGATTAGAGGTGCTCCATTGTTAAAAGGAATCCGATGGGAGGAGAGATGGGAAGACCGTCTTTCCTTATATGCTGACGACATACTGGTGTACCTCACTGATCCCGAAAACTCAATACCGGTGCTCCTTGAAATGTGTGACAACTTCAATAAAGTGTCAGGGTACACAATAAACTGGTCCAAATCGGTCTTATATATACTGAAAGGCCCGCGCCACATCTTACTGATGATTGCCCACTTGTAGTCTCGTGGGATTAATTTAAATACTTAGGTATACACATCACAACAGACATGGCAGATTTCTTCTCCAAGAACCTGCCGCCCCCCATGGAGCGATTGAAGAGGGACGTGATACATTGGGCATCCCTGCCCTTAACGCTCTTGGGAAGGGTGGCATTATAAAAGATGATGGCCTTACCCCGGTTTCTATATGCCCTCGATAATACGCCCTTTCCAGTCCCGCTCCGATATTTTAAACAAATAGCTGCGCAGGTGTCCACACTACTCTGGGGTAACAGACCTGCACGAATAGCACAAACAAAACTGCACAGAGGTTGGTATGATGGTGGAATAGCGCTCCCCAACCTACAGTTGTATTACTGGGCGGCACACCTCAAGGTCATTAACCAATGGGTACACGAACCACAGGATGACCCAGCATACAGGGCGGATAAGGCCCAACTAGGAACAGGCAACATGTTCGCAGTCCTGTACAACAAAGGGCAAGCAGTGAAACTGACGGGCCCCACAAGGCACACGCCCATGCTCCTGCACACAGCGCAGACACGGTTGGGTTGGAAAGGGGTCATCACCAAGCTTACCCCACTCTGGGACACTAGACAATTAGGACAACTACGAAACAGCAAGGGATTTGAGCAATGGGACCATATTGGTATCTCCACAGTGGGGGACTTGTGGGACCGAGGGAATGTACTGCCATTTGACCAGCTCGGGCAACAATACGAACTAGGCCCGACTGAGGCTTTCAGATACACGCAAGTACATGCATTACTGGCGGTGCTGCCACAAGACACTGATGTCCAAGAGGCTTCCCCACTGGAGGACCGACTGCTTACAGACCACATGCCAAAACGTGCTACATCCTTCACATATCGCAAACTAATAAATAATCTGCCAGACCCGTCAGTCTCTTTGCGGAATAAATGGGTGGGAGACATAGATGACACCGATTGGCAGGAGGCCCTGGGCTCACCCAAGTAGGTGGGAATCCCCGCAAGAATTCAGCTAGTGCAGCTTAAAATCCTACACCGTATATACTATACCAGGATCACACTACATAAAATAGGAAGGGCGCAGCATCCATATTGTCTCAGAGGGTCCAGGAGGAGGGATCTTTTCTCCACACATTATGGGACTGTTCGGCTGTGGCAGACTACTGACGGGCGGTAATGCGAACAATATCACAGACAGTGGGAGTGTCACTGCTGCCGGAGCTGCGCCGATGTTTACTTAACGTATGGGAGCCCAATGATCTAACACGTCACGGACAAACATGGGCCACATTGGGACTCATGGTAGCGAAACGGTACGTAGCACAGAAGTGGGTGGCGGTGGAACTGCCTTCGCTGGCGGCCTGGTGTAGGGATATGGACCTCACTATGGTGACTGGAAGGACAGTCTATATAAATCGGAAATGCCCCCGGAAATGGACTGAAATATGGGCGGCTTGGAATGCATACCGGGGAGACATTTGTGAACCAATACCAAATTCTGATTAAGACAGCTCGGATGATGAATTGGAGGAGGGGTAGGGGTTCAGTGTTGGATGCACTGCTGAAGGGATTATTTGGGGAGAATCTGATTGGTATTAATTTAAACAGAGATATGTGTCAAGCGTTGTGTAACCTAACTGCAATATGTGATTACTTGCATTTTGACATCACTGCTGATGTTTTGCATGAAAACAATGAAAATTGTTTTACAAAATGCATTGGTGACAGCGAGTAACCTTGGGGGACTCCAAATGAAATGGGGTAGTGTATGAGATAGAAAGGGAATTCGGCAACACACTGAAAATGGTCGGACAGGAACAAGACAAACCTTTTGCCTATTGTGTCCTTGATACCAATCTACCTAAGGTGCTCTAATAGAATGCCATGGATGACCTTATCAAAGGCTAATAACACAACCGTAGCTGAGTCATCTTGATCAACAATGGCCTGTATACATCCAGGGCAAGAGCTATTGCAGATGCAATACTTGGCCAGAACAGAATGCAAGTTGCCAGGTATCAAGAAGAATGTTAGATTTTACAACGTTTAAAACTTGCATGACAACCATACATTCTGCTAAATGAGTAGTATGGCAGTAAAGTAATTGCTCTGTATTTATCTAATTTAGAGCTATCAAGATGAAGTTTTTTAAGAGTAACAACTCCTGTTTTCCATGTGTTAGTAATAAAACCTGAAGAGAGAGAGAGAGTTCACATGGAACTCATTTTTGTGAAGGTTCTTTAGTTTCACAGACCTTTCTGTGTAGAATCAATCTTTATAACAGCATATTCAATTCAATCAACTATGCTCTTCAATAAGGATTTGTGAGAAAGTTAACAGCACAGCCAGTATTTATGAGTAAATATGGTTCAGCCGAACCAAGTTTTATTAAACAAAAATTATTTAAATAAACAATTTGTAAGTGTTTTTCAAGGCAAAAAAAAGAAAGAATGAATAGACCCCAGATAGGAAAACAAACCAAAACCCAAATCTCAGAAGGACAAATGAAGTAAGATATTAACATATACGGTGTATTGGTTGCTTCATATTAAAAAGACAGTAGTTTATATTCAGTACACTGTAGGACATCGGTAAGTAAGAATTGTATCACAATTATGAAAAATTGTCTGTCTTTGTACAAGTGTCGATGGCGTCAAGAACCTTGGAAGGATAAATGGGTTTCATCACAACTGAAATTGCCTGGGGTTGGCTGGGTTTGTAGGAACACTGATCCACATGGTAGGGACTATTAAGGAGTATCAATAGAAATTAATCCTGGTAGATGAGAAAGCATCTAATATGGACTTGAAGGGGGAGGCAGTCCCGGTATTATTTCCTTAGAAGAATCTGGAACAGTTTTAATAGACTCTCTTCAACAGGCAGGAGGTCTTGTGTAGTTAAAAAAGCATAGCAACTGGGATGGACCATGTTCAATATAGCGATGACTTTATAGGGCAAATTATGCTCCTATTGAGACTGTTGTGCAGTTCTCTACGAGGCTGATCTCACTGTTGGCTACAATGCATCCAACAGGGAGAGCATATTGCTGAGAAGAGTTAGAAATAAAATGAATGAAATTAATGACTAGTCTATCCAAGGGAGAGGAAGCAGTTGAGTGAATGAAAGTTGGGGGGAAATTGTGGTTCAAGGTATGACCTTCAATATAATACGGCGGCACCAGAACACCATTGCCGCCAGGAGACCACAGCATCAGCAGTCTTGCAACTACTGTATTACGAGTTTACCTGTGGTGTGACTGTGGAGAGTTTGCAGTGGTCGTAATTCCTTCTCCATATTTATCGATGCATATGTGTTGGATGCACACGTATGCATAGTACATGTGGTAAAATACCACCTACCCACTGCCGGAGTCGGGCCCATCTGTGGATGGTCCAGCAATAGGTATATGGTACAAAAGCATTCACCTGTACATCGCCATAAACAGGGTTGTAATCCTCTGGGTGAAGATGCTGCTGTGAAAAGGGGACCTGAAGAAAGGGATCCACGTCAAATTATGACCGAAAGACCAAGAAAGGGGTGAGTAAGCACCCCAAGTCCATAGTTTCCGCTGACTTGAAGCTGGCGGTCCCTCCCCGCAGTTAGCTCATCGAAAAGCCAACTCATAATTCGGACATGGTGAAACTCCCCTGTACAGCCCTATGGCAGCTGCTTTTTGTCAATCGTGACCCCGGCGGTCTGCGATGTGCTGGTGGTGTCAGCAGTTCAGCCACGGTCTTTCCAAATGCAATCCACCAATCTCGTAATACAGCGATCGGACCGCCGAGCTCACAGTGGTCAGACTGTGTCCAGGGCAAACTCGTAATAAGCTCCTTAGCAAACAAACCAGTAGAATGTACGACATGCTACAATTTAAATTCAAACTCTTCATAAACAATGAAGACGTAGCTTACTTAGCAACAATACCCAAAAGCATATTATAAAACAAATACCTACAAAACTCCCCAAAAACTATAACATAATCTTAACCAACATGACAAATCATTTTTTTATATAATAATAAATATAATATTTTGTTACATCAGTCAAAACATTAAATAAAAATCCAATCTTGAATAAGAGTGAGATAATAAAATAATATATGAAGTAGTTATATTAAAAAGCTAAACCTCACAACCAAAAAAGCTCAAAGAACAAACTCAATCCATTACGTAAAATAATTAGAACATATAAAATACCCATTTTCAGATAACAATCACATAATAATTACACAAATGATAAAATATAACCTCTCCCACTCATAAAAATAAACTATGACTTATTGTTCTGTAGCTGTATATCATCCTCTGTATTCCTATAGTCAAAAAGTATAATCAACCCAAAATGAGAAAAATATTATCCAAAACCCCTAAAAAGTGCAAAAATATTACTAATCCACTAGAGATCTCTCGAAGCAACCCAAAAGTATCTAGGAACCAATAAAAAACAGAAACAGTGTTTGAATAAAATAAACGATCCTGGAAACTCAAAAAAGGAAATCAAAGTTAAAATATTGGTTTATAATAACCCAAAAGAGATTTCCTTAAAAAAAACTAAAAAAAAGGTAAATCTCAATGGCATAGCACAGTTTCGATGAGAAAAATGTTCACATTTAAAACAGAAAGTGCACCCGCAAGAAACATTACATTCCCAAAAGTACATATACATTACAATTAGTCCTCATAAAGTAATTAACCTAACACAGTATAACATATTGATACATAAGTAAAACAGTGTATGAAGCAAAAGCCAAACCTACACACTAGTGAAAAACATTTCAATGAATACAACTAAGGGGGCTATTTCAATGTCGGTCGAAAAGCCTGCACGTTTCCGCCATAGGGATTACGAAGTTGGTTTCCGACAGGCTTTCCATACTGGGCTTTCCGACATGAAAAGCCTCTCGGAAACCGATTTTGGGGGCCCTTACCAGGGTCTCTTTCTAACTTCGACCTCTGGTTGCGGTCCAATGGGGCACCTATGGGGCCCTACCTGTTCATCCCTGTACCACAACTCAAGCACCTTAAGGTGCCTGCCATGTGGTGCAGAGATGAACAGAATCTCCCATTTCTCTATGGGAGCTTGTACTACAGCTGGTTTCAGCCACAGCACAAGCTGCACCATGAGCGGTCGCATTGTGATTGCGGTGTCAGGACTGGCAGCATGAAGTCGGTCGAAGGCTCGACCGGCATCGTAATCAAGCCCTAAATGTACAAAAAACAACACTATTTAGACCTCCCCCCTACATCACCCTTACCCTCAAGACCCTTAAAAAAATCTTTAAAACGGACTTACCTGTTTGGACGAACTGCAGCACCTTACCGTGACCTGGTTATCAGAAAATAGACTCAAAATGACACAAATAGACAACTAAACAGTGGGGAGCTGAGAAAAAAAGCCCTAAATAAAACTAAAAAAAAGTCTATCTTCCCATTGAAATGAATGGTAGTTTAGTTAAGAATGTTGAATAAATGTAACAATATACATAAAATACAAAATTTAAAATAAATAAAAATAGAAACATGCTACAAGTGTTTATTCTATAAAAATATGTAATTATTAATATTATTCAATACAAATATATTACTAATTTCTTTTTTAAATATCTTTCTAAGCACCAACAATAATAATTAAATAACATAAACTACTCCTACTACATAGAAATATAGGGCCTAATTATGACGTTGAGGGGACCGCCACCGACAGGATGTCGGTGGCGATTCCAGCGACAGACAGGCCATCTGTCCGACTGCAGTATTTGGATGCAGGCGATTGGACAGCAGATCCAAGATCCAGTCGGGGCTGCAGTCGGAATCCTATCCCTTTAGAGGAGGCAGTGCATGAGCAGACACCGCCGAAGAGATTATGATGTCCCTCTCCGACAGCCTTTTCATGGAAGTCTGACTGCCATAAAAAGGCAGTCGGAAACTGACTTTGGGGGCCTTAGGCAGGGTTCTGTCCCCTGTGAGCCACTGCTAAGTGGACCTGGTTCAACGTCTAGTGCCCCCCACGCATCCATGCACCGCGAGACATGCCTCACATGGTGCCCGGCACACGGTGCATGGATGTGCACAAAGTGCATTTTTCTACTGCTGCTTGTGCAGCCAGGGCCTTTTCTACCACTAGGCAGGCCTAGGCGGCCGCCTAGGGCAGCAAAAGGTGGAGGGCAGTCGGCAGCAAAATTTAAACCTCAACAGGAAGCACTTCCAGATATAAATAAAGCAGGTGCCCAAGTTGAAGCTCAAATTCAGTAACGCATTAATCAGCCCAATAAATTTGTGAGCTCGGTTGAGGCTAGGCAGGTGTGCTTCCTCCCCATAGCTACCATCAAAAATTAGCTGCGATCCTTGATGGAGGTCCTTGCTTCCATGACTTTCTCATGCGCAATCCCTGTGTAGTTCCCGTGAGGCCAGGTAACGTAGCGCCTTCGATTCCGCCGTCCACGTGACACGTCACGTTCACCACCACGGGTGGAGGCTGTGCGTGCACTGCCGGCAAGAGGCAGAGAGAGAGAATTTCTCCTGCAGGCCTATCAGGTACTGGGGGAGGTCGGATGGGATCTGGGTCGGCTGGGGCAGGCAGGTACATGTAAAAAAAATATAGGGGGCTAAAGGCCTGGTCAGTTAGTTATAACCCAGAATGCTATGTTTGACATTTGCATAATTTCAGTGTAATTATGAGTGACATTTGATTTTAGGGACTATGACTGACACTTTCTGGCAAGCTACATAAAGATGAGGGAAGCACATACATTTCAGAAAATGCACTGATTTCAGCAACGAGAAACACTAAGAAGATTTTAAACGTACTGCACAGTACCAGAAATTGAAGGGCACTAATCTAGTACTCTTGCAGATATTCAGGTGGGGGTGACAAAACTAACTTTACTTAACTGTTCTTGGTGATCCTATCTAAGTCCAGGCAGCCGTAGCGCTGTGTGTCTGGTCTCAGCCATTGACTCTGCAGCAGGCTAAGGGCTGCCTCGTGCCACCTCCCACGGCAATCATTTTCTGTTTGCCGCTGGTGCCCATGAATTCAGGCAGATTGTCCGAGTCTTCTCCTAGCTGCTGCTGCAAATGAACAGAGGCGTGGTAGAGGTCAACAGCTAGATGGTCTTGGTCGACATAGCTGTGGAACAGATACAGGGTACTGGGTGCCTGCTTTGCAATAACCTAATTGTGCCTGAGCTAGTGCCATGGTCGGAGGCCTGCATTCCCTGGACAACATTGCTGTCAAGATCACAGGCAGCATTTCAGCTTTAGGCTGAGGTTGTCTCCATACCTGGAGGTGAAGTATCTAGAGAGTGTATTGTAGTGCAAACCAGGGAAGGGTCTGAGAATATATTGTTATAGTGCTCGCTGCCTCTGTTCCAGACATTGAGGCCCCTGGGGTCACTCTTGTATAGGACTCAGGGTCATTGTCAGAGTTACAGGTGGAAGTTCAAACAAACACAGGAAGAGTGTCCTACTCTACTGGGTCTATGCATGGTGGTCAAAGAACGAGATGCCACTGGGGTGGATAGCAGTCAAAGCTTGGTCTGGAAGGAAGGTCTACCGTACAGCAAACCTATCAAACCAGAACAGGCGCAAGTACCTTTTCTGATAGCTCTAGAGGCACACAGAAACGTTATCTTGTTTCTAGCTCATAAGTTACTTTCAGCCAAACAGACAAAGGACAGGTTGGGGCTATTGTTCTACTAGCCAGCAGCCGCGGCCCATGAAGTGAGTTCGGTGGGGCAAGGAGGCGGTGCGGGGGAGGGGCAGAGTGGAGGGTAGTAAACAATGGAATAGGGATAATTGCAGGTAAGTAAACAATTTAATACACAAATTTCGTAGCGCGCGCTGCATCGCATTTTGCGATGCAGGGTGCGCTACGAAATTCGTTTTATTTATTAAATTGTTTACTTACCTGCAATTATCCATATTCTATTGTTTACCACCCTCCACCCTGCCCCGTACCGCCTCCCTGCCCCACTGACCTCCCTCCACAGGCCGCGGCTGCTAGCCAGGTATCACTACCATACCCAACATCTAAAATGAGTGGCAAGACGAGAGGCCATTCCAAGGCTCCTTCATTGCCTCTACCATTGATTGATGTCCCATGTGAGATGATGGACACAGGCCATAAGTGTGTCTAAGGTGTGGTGGACCATGCCAATATGTACTCAGAGGTGGTGCCTCTGAGATAATGGCGTGGGCGAGGCCCCTCTTGCACTCATTTTCATGGTTGGATTTCCAAAGAATGTGATATCCAGCCAAGGAACAAATTATACCTTTTCACCTTTGAGGGAATGTAAGAGCAAGCTAGAGTCATTTACCGCATCAATGTGTGCCAACCAACACCAATGTGTTAGTGCAATGCTTCAAAAAGATCCAAAAGAGCATAATAGAAACTCTATCAAAGCACGAAATGACAGGGGAAGAGAGTGATGGTAGTAAAAGGGAGGGGGCAGCATTTTTCAATTCTCATCTAGGGCGGCAAAACACCTAGAAACGGCCCTATGTGCAGCAGCCCTTTTCTTGGTCCACAGCAGAAGCTGCAGTAGAAAAAAGCACTCTCAAATGCCGTGCTGGTGGTCTCTTCCAAATTGGGCGGATGGGACCAGCGGCTCATTGTCGGGCGATCTCCTTCCCCCTGCAATGGAGGTCGACTATTGTAATAAGGGCCATAATTTTGAAAAAGTATTTCACACTAAAATGATTAAATAATCGCATTCCATCATAAACTATTTTAACCAAACTGTTGGACACTAAAGCAATAACATTTATTATTCCCTCTCCAGTTTATACTAATTTGGAGAAGGTGTTGGACACTACAGGGGGTGACACTTACGATTGCCACAACAACTATATCAGTTTGAGAAAGATGTCGGACACTACAGAGGTGACAGTTACTATTCACACTACTATCTATACCAATGTTAGGAAGGTGTTAGACACTAAAGGGATGGCAATTACTCTTTCCACCCCAACATAAAATATTTTGAAGAAAGTGTTAGACACTAAAGGACTAACATTTACTGTTCCTACTCCACTACAAAGCAATTTGGGTAAGATGTTGGACACTAAAGGGGTGAAATTTACTATTCCCTATCCAATCTAAACCAATTGTGTGAAAGTGATAGAAAGTAAACAGGTGGCATTTACTATTCCCAAACCAGTCTATAACAATCTGAGTTAGGTGTTGGATACCAAAGGGGTAACATTTCCTATTCCCACTCCAATCTAAACCAATTTAGGGAAGGTGCTGGACACTAAAGGAGTAACATTTACAATTCCCACACAAATCCAAACCAATTGGGATACGGTGTTGGATACCAAAGATAACATTGACTGTTCCTACTTCAATCTAAACCAATTTAGGATAGGTGTTGGACACTAAAGGGGTGACATTTACTATTTCCACTACAATCAAAAACATTTTATGCAAGGTGCTCCACACTGAACATTTTATATACAGAATCAATAGTGCATCCTCATACAAATATTTTGATCCATAACAAAATAAAAATGATTTATCCAAACAATAAACCTATATATATTTATAATTAAACATTAACATATAAAATATGTTTCCCACTATTTAGAATTAAAATATTTGTATTAATGTTTACTAATATTCCTTTATAACTTTGAAACATAACAGCAAATCCATACTTTGATAATAAAAATCATAAAAAATGCATGACATTTATTTTTCAATTTAAATATGTTTTATTTAAAAACATTAGAAATAAATTAAATTAAATGTATTACCAACAGCAGAACATATTACAATATTAAAAATATGAAAAAGTATTTTTCCTATTTCATTTAAAATGTTTTCATGAATAAACATATAACATATGAATAAACAAAAAAATGAATACATCATAAATAATACATATTCTATTTTTATAATTTTAATAGACATTGCAAAAACGTTTCATTAATAAATGTAATAATACAAATGTAAATAAATAAATATAATGAATGTAATTTTTATTCAATACATTTATATACAAATCCATTATAAATGTCAACATAAAAAATCCTGAAAATATTTTACATGTAGAAAAAATCTACAACACATATTAAAAATAAAATGCATTATTTAAAAATGTACACATATTTTACATTATGAAATACATGTTTTCATATATGTTACCTTTTTGTTAAATTTGAATAATTATTTTACTATTTACAGTAACATATTTTTTTACATTTAATATGTTATTAATATTAATTGAATATATATATTTAAAATAATTTGAAACAATTACTTGGAAAAATTGTTAATATAACAAAATATATTTAGAAATGTTACTAGATTTATTTGCATACCATTAAAATAATTAACATTAAAATTAAATTTGAATTTTCACTATAAAAATCTCCCCACCCTCATTCCCTATTAACCCAACAGTCTGCTACTTAAAAAGGTATATATAGATATTATTTTTACGCATTAATACAACTAAAAATACAAATTTCTAATATTTTACAAGTAACATAAATAAAAAAATTATTAAACATAGAAAATTAAAAACACTACAATAAAATACATACAAAATAACACAAACGATATTATATACAACAATATTTTCTAACTTGACATGTTTCACAACGATATTAAAAAAAACACTTTAAATGATATTCTTACCTTCGATATTCCTGTCGATGATATTTTTGATATCCCTATATTCTTGACACAATATTTTTTCGTCGCTACTTTTTTATTCGATATTTTGTCAAAACACCTGCTTCACAAAGGTATTGAAATGTATGGAAAGTAATGCTTCTAATTCACATACTCATGATTGTTCTTGTGAATCGTGATAATGTCCACACTGAATGAATGATAAGGATTTGCAGGGTGATTGAAAATGCTTATCTTTTATTCTGCATTAAAATGTAGAGAATAGACACAAACAGCCACTGACAACCACAAACAACCGAGTATTGAACAAAAAGATTCTTGAAAAGCGAAGGAAGCAAGGTGCCAGCCACTCATCAGCAGCTACAGCCCCTTTAAAAGAACAATTGAAAACTCTTGTCCGAAAGGCTGGGTTTGGGAGTGGGGGTCAGACATGGCACAATGATTGAAATGGGTCAATTCAATGTCTACATGGCCATATCGCGTATTTTCTGTAAATTGCATTGAAATGATTTCAGAAGGCTGCATCACCTTGCTGTTCGAGCCATTATCACTGCTTCCGTCACAAATTATTACAGGAATTAAATGTGAACTGCTTCACCTTATCCTTTGTGTCTGAAGGTGATTCAAATAAAATCTGAACCTTGCATGTTTAAAATGAGATATCAGGTATATAAAATTATAGTGTCCTCATCATTTAAATTAAAAGACTAATTAAAGTCTAATTTATGAAATCATGGTTTCAATTTCTCCTTAACGCCCTCTAATTGGCACTAGTGACATTCTGAATTGCAACCATAAAAGCTAACACTGCAATCTTGCATTTATGGGCTGGGTGTTGTAATTTCTCCTTGGTGAATTAACTCTTTTCTAAGTAGCCGGGATATTTTTCAACAAAAAGAGGCAAGGTGTAACATTTCCTGTTTGCTAAATTTGGACTTTCTCAAAATACACCTTTTGCTTTTGGATAGTCTAAAAGCAGCTGTGCCTATTGACGTCATTCAGAACATATAAACATACGAATAATAACATTATAGATGAAGTTTAATACCACAGTTTTTGCAGTTAAAGTCAATGAAGCAGAAAACCATGCTTCCTTTTGAGGACAAATAAACAATGTGCAAATTTACTCACCAAGCTTTTTTTTCTAAAAATCAAGGTCAGCACTCAAAATTCTGCATCATGTTTCTTTACTTCAAGGTTCCTAGTATCTGCTTGAGTTTCATATTGTTCTCAGTTGGCATTCTATAGAATGATGCTCCCCGATTAGGAATGCTTTAGACGCGCATTTGTAAAAAAATAAATAAACTCTAAGCATGTAACCCTGATGGATTTTATGTCATAGAAATAATTAATAAATTGCATTATAATTACAATTAACAATTTTGGTACATTTGTTTATATATACAATATGAGACTAAGCGAGACAGGCTTTAAATGCTGTTTGGTGCCTTGTAAATCCGACCTGTATGACCTGTGATGAAAAACTGCCTACTCTCCCTGGAAACAAGGCGACATTTACTGCATTCAAACGAATAATCATGTATAGTTTTGTATGGAATCAGAGTCTGTTTCTTGCTGAGGAAGTAAAGCTTTGCTTATGAGACTTAATTAAAGTCACACATCTTTGTATACAGTGGACTGGTCACAGTTAATACCCGATCCGTCACCTATGAAAAATGAGTCATGAAACATACAATAGGGCATACTATGTTAAACTAGACATGTGTGCAGAGGGATCATGGCAACCCCAATGCTCAAGGGACTGTTGCACGGTTTATGAAAGGGTTCTGTGCTTTTATAAAGCTTTATATGTTAGTTCAGTTTATTTGATTTATTGTCAGGGAAAAACAATCCATATTGTTGGGATAAAGGCAAACACAGAATCATCCTCCCATTAAATAGCACACATGGCCCTTAAAAAAAAAGTGAAACTTTCCCAATGCTGAATGGAACGTTGTCACTTTTTAAGAAAAAATAAATATCTTCCTTGCTTGTGTCGCTGCTGAATCTGTAAGCTCTGCCATGGAACCGAAGATTCCTTAAGCAGGTTAGTCCAGCTGGTGCTCTGTAGCTTTGGAGGTTTGTTCCTGAAACTTTTCTATGTCCCATCGCAGAATGGACTTAAGGCCTCATTACGAGCTTGGTGGTCTGTGTACCGTGGAGAACTTGGTGGTCCGACAGCTGTAGTACGAGGTGTGTGGATTGACTTTGGGAAGACCAGGCTGAACTGTTGAGACCGCCAGCAGATCGCTGACCGCCGGGCTCACTGTCAGGGAAAGGCAGCTGCCATAGGGTGGTACAGGGGAGTTGCACCGCCCTCCATATTATGAGCTCTTTTTCCATGATCTGACCACAGTGGTCTGACCACCAGCTAAAAGTCAGTGGTAATAAAGGATTTGTGGTGCATACTCACCTCTTTCTTGTTTCTTCAGGTAAGGTTCGACACAGATCCCTTTTTCCAGGTTCCCCCTTCACAGCAGGATCTTCACCCCGAGGAATATGACCCTTTTTGCAACGATGTACAGGTGAGTCCTTTTTGCCCCATATACTCATTGCCTGGAGTACCCACACAAGGAACAACTCCAGCAATGGGTAGATGGTATTTTCCGCATGTATCATGGATATGTGTTCATTCAAAGCATATGCAGTCAAAATGCACACACAGGCATCAATATATTTTGAGAAGTACTCACCACTGCCGCAAGATCTCAGCAGCCACGTGGCCAGCACTGTGGTCAATTTGTAATACGGCAGTCTGTAGACTGCCAGCGACATGGGCTTGCCCCCCTGGATCCTGAATTTTTTACTTGTGCTTTAAAAAGTTTGATTTTTTTTAATGTTGCCCCCCTGAAAAGATTTCTGCAGATTCCCATGGCTAGTGGTGTGGACTACTGCCAGGTGTTGATGCAGTTCTTGGGTTGTCAAACTGCCAAACTCGTAATGAGGTGCTTAGTCAAATTTGCAGAGGTGTGGGGATGTCTGAACAGAACAAGGCTGAAATCAAATCCAGCACTGTGGAACAACTGATCTGATATTTTTTTCCAGCAGACCCTGCTGCAGCTCTAGCCCTCTTTAGTAAAAGTTTTCAAAAGTTTCCAAAGTGTCATCTGGTGTCCAACACCTACAGGAGCACAGTTCTAAAAAAACCCTAGGACCCCTTGGGGCACTTAGAGGCTATCATTATGGCAGGCAGGGGGGCAAACAGCAGGGCCCAGTCCAAAGCAGATCTATTTGCCACTGGTCAGATGGGTATTTCAGATAAAAAACATTTTGCAGCTTGATGTGTCCCTGTAACCACACGGAAGGACAATCAACTTACCCTTGGTGTCCACTTCTTTGTCCAGAGTAAAAGTGGGGGCAGGCCTAACATTTCAGGTAAACTCATCAGGATTTAAACAGCAGGTGCAGTGTTTATTGTGTTCTTCCACAGGTCCAGAAAGGGTTCTGAGGATGGTGCTTTGCGGTGGGACCAGTTAGTGAGTGGGGGTGACATCTGGCTAATTTCTAAATAATGGGGCAACAGTTTCAGGGTACAGCCGTACCCACTTTGGCACAAATCCTCTTTGGTTTGCCCTACTGCAAAAATCTCACAATGCACCTTATTCCCAAATCCAAGATGCGGAAACCCTTATCCTCTTGTTCAGAGCCTGTGTTCCCAACCAGAGGTGTGTATGGGTTGGGTTATGAACCGTCCCCTCCACAATAGTCACTAAAAACCAGTTCTGGGGTAGCTGTCCTGTCACTGGGTTGGTGCCAGCATGACTAGGTGGACAAAGGCTGGGCCTTTTCAGGTGTCACCTGCCCTTTGAGGTTATGTCTGTTACAGGACCCATTCTACTTGGTCTTCCTACCAGTGGAAGGAAATGCCTCCAAACTTCCAGGCCATTGTCCCACCTCTGGGAACAATTTTTAAACTTCATTAAGGTCAATCACTTATTAACCTCCAGGAGTTTCAGAGAGGGCAAAAGTAAGGGGGTCATTAGCATGGCAAGTGGACTTAGTCCGCCCGTCATCCTTTCGGTGTTTGGGACCGCCGCCATATGGGCGGGGGTCCCATGGCGGGGATTAGGATGCGCCCGCCACTGTGGCGGCCGCATACTGTATTTTTAGCATTGTGGCAGGCGCCACAATGCTAAAAATGCACATATGCATTTGCATAAACAAAGCGGCAGGCAACGCGCGGTGCCTGCCGCTTTGTTCATGCAAATGCAGGGGTGTACCACAGGTACCCCCCGTGTGCACCCCCCACCTGTCCTTCACTCCGGGGGCCCGCTGGGGGCCCCCGAAGTGAAGACCGCATGCCTTTCCGAAGGCATCTGTTTTGGTTCTTGCTAATATGGCTGGCGGTGTCTAATAGACACCGCCACCATATTCATCCTTTTACGCCCCGGCCGCAAGGCGACCGGGGCGGAAAAGCGGCGGACGGTCTTTCCGTCCACTGCAGTCCCCCCCGCCACCCTAATATGGCGGGGGAATTTAAGTGTGGATGGCGGGCGGATTGCCCCCGCCAGGCTGGTGTTGGCTACCTCCAGCCTGGCGGGGGCAATCCGCCCGTCCTCCTAATGGGCCCCTAAGTTTCTAAAAGTTACTTTCCCCATAAATGTATCAAAAATCAAGCTTCACCAATGAAATGAGCTTTAAATAAATCATATGAAAGTGGTTCGATTTTTTTCTAGATGGTCCAAAACCCCAGATTTAGAATTAATATTGTAATCTGTACATTTTGTTTTCTCATATACCAGTCTGGGTGTTCCACATAGAAAATTGCTTTTGAGGGGTTGTCACTGTAGGGACATAGTGATATTAAATATTCTATTTTAAAATGCTATGCACCCTTCATTGAGGGCCACAAGACCTACATAAGCGTGAGGTATTATTGTATAAAACAAAGATTTTTCCCCGGTCAAAAAGCTTATTTTGATATGTTGTGCTACATGATTAAATTGATACAGCAAACAAATGATGGACGGAATGCTGACAATGCAAACATTCTCCCCCAGTCAAAAGATCTGGGTTAAATCCATTGTTCTTTTGCCCACTACACCACCCCAGTTTGGACCCAGCCATATGCAAATCAGTCTTGACCCTGTGCCCCATGGGAACAGTCCAGACCGAACTGCTAGGCCAGGTCCTCCCTGGACCTGAAACAAGCATTGTGGGACCGGTTTCAGGGTATGTCATCCTTCTTCAGCCAAGCTAGCTTGAATCCAGTGGCACAGTGAGCAAGGGACCCACGTCTGGGCATACCCATCCCACTTAGCGCGAAAAGTGTTACAGCAAACAAAGATTTAACCCAGATCTTTTGACTGGGGAAGAATGTTTGCATTCTCAGCATTCCATCCATCATTTGTTTGCTATAACACTTTTTGCCCTAAGTTCTTCATTCGTGTGATCAAGCTTGCTGAGGAGGTTGGTATCTTGGGGTTCAAAGTTTTTGTAGATGGTGGAAATCTTGTTGTGGAAGAAACCTGCCAGAGAGTCACAGAGTTCTTGTGAGGGGGGATGAATTTTCTGGTGGCTGCGGGCAAGGAGAACTCTCTGATAATGTTGAAGACCTCCTTACTGTGGATTGAGCTTGCTTTAATGAGGTAGACCGGGGCACTTCTTTTTTGTCTTTTTTAGGTGTTGGTGGTATTGGTTGAGGGCTGCTTTGAAGGTTGTTCGGTCCATTCAAGTTGTTTGCAGGTGCATTTCATAGTTTTTAGTGTTGTGTACCAATTAGCTTGCTTGGAGGATCTTTTGGTCTTCATGTGTTTGCAGTGGGCGACTCTGTCAGTGCACTCTGTCAAGTTTAAACAACAAAAGAGTGTAACTCAATAAATGCATAGAAGCACAAAAAGGAAAAAGAATGAGTATGCAAATCTATTAGATTTGTATAGAAAGCCCTCACTCACCACCCTGGTTGGTGACATACTTCATCATAGGGCCCACCGGGAGAAGCCGGATGCCTCCCCGGTGTGCTACAACGCAAGATTACTCCGGAGCTGGGTATTTGTGAAGAGTATGTAAATGTGGAAGGTTAAAAATGTACAGATTGTTTCGCACACAAATTTTTTTTATTCAGTGTCCAATCTGACATATTAAAAGCGATATGTGTGGAAACTACCAAAATAATTGTTTGGCTTTTTCCACTTATAGTGGGGTCAACATGTTTCTGCCCATTGACGTGTGATTTACTGGGCATTTGTCAGGACCATGGGGAGTGTACCTCGGCGGTATGGGCACGCTAAGGCCCACCCTAACCAGAGGACGTAAAAGTTAAAAATTCGCGTAAAAAGGTGCAAAAACCCAAAAACAAACCAACAAGTTTCAAGGGGTAAATTACCTAAAAATAAGAGGAACCTGTATAGTCTGCAAGAAAAAATTGACAAACAGACATATAAACAAGACAAAACACGTAATTAATTATAGAACTGTTATTCTGGTTTGTTATGAGTAAACCATGCTTTGTCTTTTTTAGGTGTTGGTGGTATTGGTTGAGGGCTGCTTTTGAAGGTTGTTTGGTTTATTCAAGTTGTTTGCAGGTGCATTTCATAGTTTTTAGTTTTGTTGTGTACCAATTAGCTTGCTTGGAGGATCTTTTGGTCTTTATGTGTTTGCAGTGGGCGACTCTGTCAGTGCACTCTGTCATCCAGGTTGAGAAGTTCTTGACTGCCTGTTCAAGGCTGTCTATGGTGTGAGGGCAGGAGGTGTTGAGGGCATCAGTCCACTGGCTTCCTGAGCTCTTGTTCCAGTTGCCGCGTTGCATGCTAGACGGCTTGGGGTTGTGCCAGCAATTCCTGAGATGGTGAAGTGGACTGATGGTGTACTTGGGCCAGGTGAGCTCGATGACAAGGCTATATTTGATTCTGTCACTGGCCATGAAGATTGGTTCGAGTGTGTGTCCTACGATGTGGGTGAGGATGGTGGGCAGTTGCATGAGGCAGATGCTGCTCATTTCAAGGAGATTGGCAGTGTTTGTATTGCTGGGGTCGTAGAGGTGGAAATTGAGTTGAATGAGGAAAATGTCATTTTTGGAATTGATGGCAAGCAGTGCGAGGAATTTAAGAATGGGATTCCAAAAGCAGGGGTGTGGTCCTGGGGGTCTATAGGCAAGGGTTCCCCTGATGGAGGTTTTGCTGTCAGTTCGGATCTGGAAGTTGGGTTATTCCCTGATCAGGGTGACGTCGTCTGGGGTAGTGGTCCAGTGGATGGATGATGGCGATTACGCCTCCATGCTTGTTGATGTAGTTTCAGTGTGCTATCCTGTAGTTACCAGGTGTAGTGGGTGGTGATGTCAGGTGCGGACATGGGGTTGAACCATGTCTTGGTGAGGGAAATGATGTTGGGGATGAGGGAAGTGATGGTATCTCAAATTTTGGTGGCATGCTTGCAGAAGGATCGTACATTGAGCAGGTGGCAGTAGAAATTATCTGGGGTGGTAGATGTAGACGTGGTGGGGTTCACAGAGTACGCAGGAGTTCTGTGGTGCAGGAGAAGAGGCAGTGCTGCAGAGGAAGGTCCTGTCATAGTTGGGGGGAGTTGCGGCAGCAGTTGTTGTTGTGGAGTTCTGTGTTCAGGGCTCGGAGCTCGGTGGTGGGGTATCTTCGGGTGACAGTCTGGCCAGGGTTCCTTATGCTGGGTACAGTCCAGGCATGGACGGGCACAGACAGGCTTGCCTTTTGTGCGCCAGATGCACTTATGAAGCCCACCTGATTGGCACAGACCAAGGCTATACCAGTCCAGCAGTGGCAAGCAGGATGAGGGAGACTCCAATCCCACTGTTGAGATAGTGGGATCAGGCCGGGCTGAAGTCAAGTAGTGGTGAAACGCTCCGAAAACCAGCAGCACAAGGTCAAAAAAAGAAAAAAAGTGAAACTTCAGCCTTTAAACCCTTGTGCAGTCCTCCATCAAATAAAGGAACAGAGGTAATATTGGCACTGAAAACAAGGACCAGCCCATCACCACAACAAGTATTCAACATTGTGCCCCAACCAGCAACTCCTAAAAACCAAATGCAAGGGCCCCCGACTCCTGACCCTCTAAACAGAGGAAGTACATGGCACATTCATCTCCGCATCCCTAAAAAAGAGGACATTGCGAGTAAAAAAAAACTCCCCTCGGGTTACTGAAGGCACTACGCCACCCATTGGGGATATTCGACCCCTTACCAAAAGGAAAAATAAATGAAAGAGGAAAAGCCGTTGCAAGCAACCAATGGCCCAAGAGATTGTGAGAGCTCAAACCTTTTCCTATATTTACTCCCAAAACAAACCTGCAACCCTCCCTCAAGGGTAACTCACAAGCAATTACCCCTGGAAAACTGTTGCCACAGGATCAAATAGCGCTCTCAATACTCAGGAGCAAGGTAACACACCAAAACAGCCTGCAAGGTCCCCACAAGGAATGTCAGAGATACTGAAGAAAGAGGTCCTAACGCCCCAGTCAAACCATCACAGAAAAGAGTGGCAAGTGGCAAACAGATGTTCCAGTGCAAATTGCTTGCTCCTCAGCAATTGGAGTTACAGGAGAAGAGCAACATGAAACTTCATCTTCCCAACAGGAAGTATTGCGCACAGTCGCTCCTCAAAGCACGAAAGCACTTGCTACACAAATCCTCTAAGCCCAAAGGGTCAAAACATCTGTCAGTGATGCAAAAGAAACCCCCTCATCAAGCCCCCAAACAACCACAATACCAAAGAAACAGAGCACACAACTTGTGTTCTCAGAAAGGAATCTAAAATCCCCCAGGACACTCTGAACCGAGGCAGTATCCCGATTGCTCCACACCATACAAGACATTGAACACATAAGCTCCAAGGACATCGTATCTGGACAATTTTTATCAAGAGGTGGGAAGCTGGATAAAGAACCCACATTGACAACATAAGCCTCATTCATTGTCCCTACCCTTGTCCTGCTAAAAAAGACACATCTCAGGGGCTGGGGAATTAAGGTAACGGAATTTAGACCAACATCTATCTACCCCCTGTCTCACAGCTTTGCTGAGAAACATGGAAATGGCCAAGATTGCCTTCCCCAGGTCTCAGGAAATAGCAAATTCATACTCCATCTTAAAGGGCAGAAGGGGGGCACTCTCACATCCTGCCTTAAGCAAAACTACACTGCCACTGAAAATCACTACAACTAAAGAGGTGAATCATAAGAATACTTTGCTACTGCACTCTAAGGGGAAAGAGCTTGGTTAGCAACCACAAATGAAGGACTTTTCCTCAGTGGGAGCGAGGCTAGTGAAATCTGACCAAGACCACTCAACTCCCAGCTCTGCTGCCTCCTCCTGTTTTTGTGTTGCCATCTGCTTGCTACCACCCGGGAAAGACTGACGCCCAAACCACGGGGGACCCCATGGGCTGATAATCTGCTCCTGGAATGTCAGTGGCTTGAAATCAACACTAAATGACAGTGATGTCATACATTACCTTCAAACATTGAACATACTTATCGTCCAGGAGATGTGGGCAGCTGACGCCGCTAATTGGTTTCTTCGAACTGCCTAACCCAGTGCACAAGAGCAAGCTCAAAGGCAGACCCAAGGGAGGCATCTCGACCTTTGTCTCGTCCAATTTACCCCCCAAAATCACTGAATTAAAGACAGCAGACTCCTGACTGCAACAGGTTCTGCTCGAAAACAGGCCCCAGGGCCCGCCATTTCAACTTCCAATCATGAATGCCTACATAAAAACATCAAGAAAGCAAAAAAACGACTTTGTTCGCAATCAACAATCAGTCATCACAGCGACCACAGCAGATTACATAGACTCTTACCTACTGATAACAGGCAACTTAAACTTGAATCTCTTTATAACACCCATGCACGATGAGATAATAACCTCGTATGACTCTCACTGGGGGATCCCTTTCCAAGCTAAACCAAAACACTTAAAAAAAGTTAACCTGGGGGAATCACTCATCAATCATTGTGCATTCCACAGCCTAAGAGCTCTAAATGGCAGATTAAAGAACAATCAGCCACCCTGTCCCACACATAGTACTGCAAGCTCAAAGTCGATTCTAGATTACACACTTGTGAATGGGCCACTGTTATACTACATCAAACCATTCAGAATTTGAGCAGTGAACAGAAAGTGACCGCTTCCTACAATGCTTGAAAATGTACCTTGACATCCCAACCCAGAAGGTAGCAGCTCAGTTCCTGGGAACACATCACACACAATGAACCCGAAGAGGGTTTTTTAGAAGAACTCCTTGGCAATCTCAATTCAGTCAGTGCTTGAAACATCCCTAGCTATTTTACCAGCCAACCCCCCAAATCTAACTAACGCATGGCAGGGATTGATCATAACTATACTCTCCTGTCAAAAACCATCAACCAGTAAAGCCCACCAGTTGATCTCAGTTTGGCAAGACGCCACATTTTTCACCCAGCATTGAGATCCCCAAAAAGGGCGACAATACTTCTGTTGGCCTGCAACCACTCAAAAGAAGATATCATTGCAAAGGTCAGGGTGATACACAGACAATACAAAAAAAGCTCTAGGAGCACAAGATTAACCTCGTCTACACCTTTTGGGCCAAACGGCTTGCAGCTAGCAAAAGCTGTAATTCGTAAAAATTCGGGGGAACAATAGATAATCTCGAAAAAGTCACAACAGACACCAACAATGCCAGCAATTCTGAAGATGCATATACATACATATTTGCAAGCTGTTTTACCTGTTCCATTTGACATCTGGAAAAGTCTTTTTGTTAGGGAGTGTTGTATTAATAAAACCCCGCACTTTATTTTGAAACTGCCTTTTGAAGGTTCGTTCGTCCCATTTTGTGAGTGAGGACTCACTTTTCCAGGTGTTTCTTCTTGTTTTACTGAGGGCCTCATCTTGGGGGGTTGACTTTATTTTACTTGGGAGTGTAAAGCGAGGCACAGCGACATACATAAAACATATCATTAGTTTTTTAAATGTATCCAACCATGTTACACTTTGTTTCTATGGCCAGAGGGATGGAGTATTTTAACTCGACTTCATACATTTGCACTATCTACTGCAGAAGATAACCACTGTTCATTCATGAGCTTCTCTAATGATCATTGAGATATAATTCCTATGTGCTCATACAGCAAACTTACTAGTAAGACAGAGAAATACATGAAACATACGACTAGTTCATTATATGGTTCTGACAATGTCACCATCTGATTTCTATGGCCAGAGAGATTTGCGTTTTCTTCTGGCTCGACTTCATACACTAGCTGTGGAAGATAAATGTCGTAAAATACACACCACTTCCCTCTCAATAATAAGGCTGATTAATGGAAAAACATAGGGCCTTATTTATGAAAGCCTTGCGCCACCGGTGCGTCACTTTTTCCCATGTTAAAAGTGACGCACCGGCGGCGCAAGGCCTTCATAAATAAGGCCCATACATTTTATGTTTCAGGGCGTAATAGCTCAACTGTACGTGCTGGCTCACTTTTAAACTTTCTATGCTGCTAACGTGCCAACAGTCACACACTTTCTGAAGAATCCTTTAATCTTCCTGCTGCTTATGACGGGAATAATGAGCCTGAAACACTCACGTACTTTGTCAAAAGGAATACGTTGCGTCTGCACTTAGTCCGACCCCCCCATTCTCCCCCCCCCCCCCTTCACACCTCACCTTCCACTGTCATATCGTGGAAGTGTGCGGCCCATCTAAGCTTCTTTTTTCGTGCAGTGCCCCGGTCACGTGACATATCTTTCCATTGCGGCTGCTAGCTAATCAGCTGTGGCACAGGTGCGCCAATGAACTATGGACTTGTAGTCCAAATCATGTTTGAAGATACACAATACACTCCTAAAAACAATACATACACGAGAAGACTGGAACCTTAGTATAAGTTCCAGACAAGGTGATGATGAACATAAAGAACAGACTACAACTAAAGTAACAAACCTCATTACACAAAGGTGCGCCAATGAACTATGGACTTGTAGTCCATTTTGAAAACTCAGCCCATACTTTTTTTAAAAGATATTTTTATTAGCATTTATGTTTTTACAATTATGCATATGATCAGAAATACAATTATTCACACATAACTTTCTCTGTTTTGGGGTACATGTTCATGATAGGATTTAGTTTTCGATCTGTATTTTGCACAACACACATTTTCTGACTTCAACCCTTTGTACCAGCTCCTCACTATTTGATCCATAAATCTGCCATGGGGAGCTGTCTGACACCTCTTTTTTCCTCTCTTTGTATTACCCTTTCCTCGGTTGTTGCCCAGCAATCCACACCCTGTTCCTATTGTGTCGCCCTAGGCCTTATGTCAGGGATTTCCATGCCATGGCCACCCACCTACGTGCAAGAACCAATGCTAAGTCTATGGAGCGTGAGCCCACCTTTTTAGCCTTCGGTCTCGGAAAGAGTCTCAGGAGTAGTTTACTGGTCAGGGTCGCTTTTATTCGAGCCAGTACTGCCTCCCAATATTCCTATATTATCTTGCATGCTCAGGTCATGTGTATAAACTCCACATACAGCTGCCCACATCTAGGGCACTTTCTTATACCTCCCCTGTATATGATGTTCAAGCGATGTGGGGTAAAGTAGACCATGTGTTCTTATAATTGTAGCATATAGAAAGGCCCACCTCACAGAGTCAAAGGCCTTCTCCAGGTCTACTGACATTATCAGGGCCTCTGGACAGCGGGTTCCCTCTG
The DNA here is from genome assembly GCF_964261635.1 of Lissotriton helveticus. NCBI lineage: Eukaryota > Metazoa > Chordata > Amphibia > Caudata > Salamandridae > Lissotriton > Lissotriton helveticus. The sequence continues at coordinate 1,259,843,523 of NC_136069.1, forward strand.
GGTGGTGTAGGACATGTAGGAGTCTTCAAATAGTAGCAGATGTGGCCCTCGCAGATATGAACCCACTCTGATCAGTATGTATAAGCGTTGTCATGTGGGGAAATAGTCATCTTGCCAACACCTTACTCAGGATTTTAAAGTCTAAGGTTAACATAGACAACGGTCTAAAATCTGTTACTCTCGCCCCCACAGTTTTGGTTTTCGGTAGGGGGATCACCAATGCAACTCTGGTATAGATCAGAAAGATATTGTTCTGCCACACTTCTGCTTATAGTGCCTCTAGCTTAGGGGCCAACGTCTGTTCCATTATCAAATAAAATTCTACCGGCAGTCCATCCGGACCAGGCGTCCACCCATTGGCCATTTCCCAGAGAGCTTCTCAGATCTCATGTGCTGTCACTGGATCTCCTAGGACTCTCCTCATTATCGGGTCTAGTATGTGCAGCAGCAAGGGGGCCAGAAAAGGTACTTGGTTCTTCCGACCACACTGTAGGTGGAGCCTCATAAAGACGTTTATAATATGTACAACATTTGTCCTTAATGTTATTTGGGAGGTATAGCATGTCCCCTCTTGCAGTTGTAATTTGTGTGATAGGCGTTCCTTAACTTTCCGGCCGTACTAACCACGCCAATACTCTAACCGCTCTTCCTTCCTCTTCTAGTACCTTAGTGTGGTATTCTCGGATATCTAAGGCCTGTAATCTCTTGAAAGCCCCATTGTATTCCTTCCTGGATTTTTCCAATTGTGCATGGGTAGTCGTATCTGCTGATAGTCTGCGTCCTTGGTCATAAAGTGTCTACTCTAATTGGGTTAGTTTCTTCTGCAGGTCTTTTCTCAGTCCCACTGTGGCGCCTGGGTAATGTCCTCTCACCACCACCTTGAACGCTTCCCACTCCGTTGCCCACAAATTAGTTGAACCCTGGTTGATTGGGAAGTATTCTATTGTCTTGTCTTCTAATGATTGTCTGAAACCATCATCTATTAATACATTTGGGTCTAGACGCCAAGTCAGCGTGGCTGTGGGTTCCATTAACGGTTGGTAGCAGAGAAGGAGAGGATTATGGTTGGAAAAGGTGCGTACTAGGTATTCCGTTTGTATTGCTCGTTTTGTCAGTATCTCTATGCATATAAAAAAATCCAGTCTTGTATGGAGGTTATAGAGGTGTGAGTAAAAGGAGAAGTCTCATGCTTGTCCATGCTGCAGTCTTCATATGCAATCGAACTTCCATTGAGTCAACAAGTTCCTAAATCCCCTCACTATTTTACCCGCCACTGCACCATGTAATGAAGGGGTGGAGCGGTCCAAATTAATATCTGCTACACAATTAAAATCCCTGCCTAATAACACCTCGACCTCGTGTATGGAGAAAAGGGATGTAGACAATGAATCCAAGAACTGCAGTTGGTCGTGATTCAGGGCATTAACACTACCCAACACAATTTCCTTCCCAAGTAATCTACCCTGCACCAATACAAATTTACCCTCTGGATCTTTCACCATGTTCTGCATCCTGAATGGGGAACCAGCTTGTATCCAAATGAAAGCCCCCTAGAGAACGCTGAATATGTAGTGACATACACTTAGCCGTACCATTTTCTTCTCAGCTTAGTCCCCTCTTCTCCTGTCAGGTGGGTTTCTGGTAGCATTGCAATGTGTGCCCCTCTCCTATTAATGTAGTTATCTATTTTTCTATGCTTAATTGGGGATCCCAATCCGCGAACGTTCCATGTCAGTATCTTAAATTGTTGGGGTACCCGTGTAATGTGAGTCATAGCCATCCTTCTATCATCTGTTGCTTCCCCCTCCCTCCCCCTCCACTCCTCTCTCACAACATGTTATTTGCAGCACCACAGAACAATCACTTTACTGCATAACAAGTAACTCCCCTCTCCCTCTGGCAGTGTCGCAACAGCTTGTCGCTCAATCCTGGAACAAATTAAAAAAATAAGAAAGATAGATGACTCTCGCCATGTAAGTGTGGGAGTCAATCTATTTGGGGATCTGGTCTGTGTGTCCAGCGGAGCTATTCGGTCCAGCCCAGGCTATATGGCATTGCAAAACATCTGAGCTCTTTACGTTGAGCCCCTTCTTGTTTAACTGCATACCTACTAATGAATTTCAAATACCAGCCCCTCCCCTTCAATGCTTTCCTGCCCCTGAAAAGGGTGTCTCTTTATTAAGCTCTACTGTTGCCCCCATCAAGGCTTCTACTCCCGATTCCACACGTCCCATCTCTTTTCACAGACTCCCTTCATGTTACTTATCATTATGTTGAACTTCAAATAATATCGTCCACTGAGCCTGGATTCACCACCGGGAGATGCATGTCACTTTTAATCGACTCTCCAGAGTCTGAGTCTTCCGTTTCATGGCCTACGGAGGCAGCAGTCCCAGTCTCTTTCCGAGGGGATGCCATGACATCTGCCATTACCTCTAATGCTGCACGCCGTTCTCACGCTGTTTGGAAAGAGGTAGGTTTTTGCACTGATGGTCGGCACGTTGTACTGTTGTTTGAGGTCTGTGCTTCCACTTTTTTGCGTTTCTTTTGACCGGTCCCCTGCTCTATACCTCTTCAACCAGTTCCATACGTCCTCTGGTTAGGCACAAAAATGTGATTTGCTCTTCAATTGCAGTCTGAATTTGGACGGGTATCGCAACGAGTACTGTATGCCTTCTTTCCGTAGAGTTTTCTTAACTTCAAGGAAGGAGGCTCTTGCATATGGACCTTTGCTGTGAACTCTGCGTAGACAGAAATTTTATGATTGTCAACCGTATACGGGCCATGGTTGCCTGAATGCGGTATTATGGTGTCTCTTTCTCAGTAATATAACAGTCGTGCCACCACTGGGAGTGGGGGTCAGTGCGGTGCCAGAGGTCTTGAGAGGACTCTGTGTGCTCTTTCCAACGCATTGAATCATGAGAGTTCTTCCATGTTTCTAGGTATGTAATCATGTCTGTACTTTCTACTCCTTCTGGTATTCCTACCACCCAGATGTTGTTTCTCTGATTTCGGCCTTCAGCACATTCTGCTCTCCACTCTGAGGTCACCACTCTAGTTGTGAGATCAGTTCCCATTTAAAATATATGGGGAGGCGGCATCACCGGGGCCCAAAATGGGCTCAGGGAGGAGGGCCCTGGTAACACCTCCTCCCCATATATTTTAAAAAAAAAGGCAAGACACCATTTTTGTTTCTTTTGCTGCAATCCTGTTGGAGTCCCGTGGTATGTCAGCAAAAGTTGCTGATTTACTTTCCATTTTGGCCCCAGAAGTGGTCTCTCTGGGTTACCTTCAAGGCACCTTGTGGGGTAGGGTATACCTACCCTGCCCCCTTACATTTTTTTTACTTCATTACAAGGGATTAAGCCCCCGAGTCCTGTAATGGCTGCCAGCAAATTTTTTCTCATGTTGCTAGCAGCCAATGAGAGCGCTTGCTCCCATGGGAGTCTGACTCCAATGGAAGCAAATTGGCACAAGGGAAAAAAAGCTCACTAGACCAATAAGAATGCTCTATTCTTTAAAATTGGGTTCAAGGAACTCTCATGAGAGTCCCTGATCCCAACCATCCAGATATACAAATATATTTCAACCTTAATTTCTCAAAAACAACTTAATGAATTTACACCAAATCACAAAAAGCACAATCTGTGATTCAAGATCTAGCTTCATGACAAATTTGGTGTAATTCCATTTAGCAGTTTTTTCTAAAACGCTTCTGACAAAAGTCTTTGAAAAATGCATGGGGATTTGGCATTTTTTGGGACCTCCTTTTTTTTCGGCCCTCGATTGATGGATCACCCCACACCTCTCTATGCACAAACTACAAAAAGAGCACTTTTTTGGTAAGTTTTGTGAAGAATCGTTAGAAGTTATATGCAAATCGGAAAAAGGCATTTCCTCTGGAAACTCTGACATTACTATAACTACCTAGTGGTGACCCTCATAGGGTAATACTTTAGAAAATGAATGTACAAATATTTAGAAAAGTGTGAGGAAGGAAACAAAACCACATGTGTGTTCACAGACAGAAATTCCACGACATGAGTCTCAAGAACATGTAAGGACACATTAGTAAGCCATGGCTACTCAATAGTTATGACAGAATTAGTTTAACAGTATCAAAATATTAAATAATAGAAGTATACAACCATTGAAAAAAGTCTTGCAATCTACAAAAAGTACTGGATGCATCCTAATAAGGCTTCCTAGATAAATACATTTTATAGAGAAAGACATAAAAATGATGCCTCCATTTTTAACTGTAGAGAAACACTATCATTAGAATCCAAACTACAGTTTGGCCACTCACTACTCCACCAGGAAATATATGATAGAGTGTTTGCAGTCTTTAAATAGTAGCACTTAACTGGAATACATTAGAAATTAGTAGATCCAAAAACGTACAATGTGTATAAGGATAGAATTAATTATCAGAAATGCTACCCAATATACTGTTTCAGAATTATAATGGAATTGAGGTGCTAAGGATTTCAATAATTTTTGGTTAAAACGTTTTCTGAAAATTAAAAACAAAAGGCAATAAAAACCCATTTCGGACAATTAGAGATTTGCATTGGAACAAGACCAGAACAGTTAATATTGTCTATTAATTAAATCTTAGAAATCAGTACTACATTCGGTTTGCCTAATCAGGTATCAATCCGATAGGGTCATAAATAATAGAGGTTCTGAACCAAACAGATCATTGTGAAAAAGTGTTCTTGTCCAAGGTAGTATCAAAAGTTAAAAACACCTGCCTGTCTATAATGGGGTCAATGAAAGAAATAAGCTTAGCATATTGACCTAGAACAGATTTATACATGTTCAATTATGTTTTTAAATTCATCAAAAGAACTTAAATAAATTAATATTTGATTGTACCGACATAAAAGCTTAAATTGTATTTTCGAATAAAAGGTTCTGTTTTCAAATGTAATACTTTTGTTATACTAAACAAAAAAGTGAATGAATGATTTATCGGTCAATTTCTGGTTAGTGAAGGAGTAGTCAAGAAGCATGAATGTTGAAGAACAGAAGAGACAAAACACTTAGGGGTGGTTACGAGTTTGGCGGGATTGCACAGGCTCTCTCCTGGCACTGCTGCGCAACACACTTGCAAGGACCGTCCACCGTATTATGAGCTGAACTCGTGTACAGCAGGTGTTCCTTCGTATTTCCCTTGGCCGAACCTGAAAAACAGGCACTGCATTGGGAACGGCAAAAAGTTACAGCACGGCATGAACAGTGACATCTATGCTGTGCTGGAACTTTGGGGGAGTACAAACAGGGGGCACATGTTGTGCCCCCCCTGTATGTATCCCCATGGAGGGGGACATGGGGCCCCTGTAGGGCCCCCTTTGTTGCTGCACCAACAGCCTTTTAATGGCGGGGTCCCGGCATGAAATTGCTGGCGGTACAGGAACTTGTAATATGCTCAGCGGGACTGCACCACTTCCTCTGAGCATACCACATTGTGGAGCAGTTCTGCCTCCTCCAGGGTCCGACTGTTCCCTGACACAGCCGGTGGTCGACCACCGAAATAACTTCTGAAGTCGTAATATGGCGGACGGACCATACCCGGAGCGACTTTGGTGGTCTTGCAACTGCCAGACTCGTAATCAGGCCCTTAGTCTTTGTGACATAAATAACATTACCTCAATAGAAAATGGTGCTATTAAACATTTTTCAAGTATAAGCAATACAGGAACAAAGGATTGATCCTGATTATTGTCAAATAGCTGTAGCCATGTCTGTCAGAGACAAAATGCGAAATGATAAGTAAGATAATCAAAACAATTTACCCCACTCGTGGGCTTATTTTTCCTGAGTTAATCATGAGACATTGTGTATCGTATCACACCACAAAAGTTAGACAAAATCCTGTCTAGTTTTTTTTTTAAAAAGACAAAGGAATTTTTAAAGGAGCTTTGATAACGGATAAATAATATTCAGAAAAAATATTTTATGTATTGTGTCCAATCAGCCCACCAGAACATAAAAAGGAGGGAACATATTTAACTTAAAAAATGAACTTAATGTGTAATGGCTTTAAAATTAAGATTGTTTTTTTTATTAATAGGCATCAAACACCAAACACTCAAGCACTTAATTTTAGTGTTGTTCCAGGGTGTAACATATAGTTGTAAAGGTGCTTCTTAAAAATATTTTCATGGGAAATCTTAGGATCTGTCTAATTAGCTTTATGACAAAATTGTTTATTGGGAACATTTTAGATTTGTCTAATTAAATTTGCACAGAAGCACACTTAAAACTATGCGACATATGTGCTATATTTAAAAATGTTCTAGCATTGCCTGAAATTGCACAAGCTTTAACAAATCCAGACTCATCCAGTTTGATAAACAGAGGCAAACGTATCGCAAATCTTCAACCTAAAATGTTTGCAAAAGTTTTGCTAGGTACATTAATAAAAGAAATAGGATGGTAATAGTAAAAATATAAACAGAAATCCATCAAGTCAAGCAGCCCTTTCTTTTTTCAAAACACCTTATAAATCTCTGAGTCAGAAAGACCCTATTTCCGACAAAGATACACCAACATTAGAAAGCTTCTCAATAGGTGAGAATACACAGCCTAGCCCAGAATTAGATGGAGTGTTCCCAGAGTTTTACCGTTTTTTTTACATTTAACCAAACAATTAGATATATTTGAGTTTCAGAACAAATGCACACCCCTAGTATCAATAATGGACGTAATTAACAATGTATTCTCCTTAATTTTCAAATAGTTTGTAAATAGATTACCAGATTTGATATGGCCCCCTTGTAATATGCATGTATCATAAGAAAACTATGACAAGCATTTTCTGTTGCAGACCTATGAAAGTTGAACTCTTCAGATCTAGAAACGGAATGAAACAAAGTAATGTTAAATCTCTACCTGCCAAGGCCTTTTTTGGAAGCACATCAACATAAACCCTAGTGGGGGAATGCTCAGACATTTCAATAGCTCAGATGTCCACATTTAAAAGACCTTGGCTCAATAGTTGCTTAAGAACAAATCTTCAAAATGAGACTGGAAAATATGGACTGGAGCGTAAAAGGAGTATTCACTTGTATTGGATTATGTAATCTCCAGTCTTAAATTAAAGTCCTTTGTGTAATAGCACACTTATCAGATTTGTATATATTGTTTGCAATGTATTTCTATTTTGATTTTCTTTCTGGAAAGTGATTAGAAATTTGATTCAAATCATTCCTGAGAATGAAGTTATCACTAGTACACCTCGTCAATTTAGAAAAGACTGTCTTTCTACAGATTCTATTGATATTCACTGAAAAATAGACATTAATAATGAATAAAGGTATATTAACATTTGCATCAATTATAATCCGTCTAGCAACCAAATCAAATGCCTGTTTTGAAATAGTAAGGTCTAAACGCTTATGAACAACCAAAACAGAAACCCCATTTTTAGTTTATCTGCAGGGGGCCCCATCATTTCGTGTTATGCCACTGATCTTGAAATGCTCCCCTCAACTGGCAAAGACCCAGCACTCCTCTGATTCTATCTGCAACCTGCACTAGCCCGTGCTCCCCCTGTTGGCCCACGCTTTCCATCTCCATGACCTCTGAACACCCACACCCATTTACCACCTTTCCAGAGCAGGTAAATGAAAGCGGAATTGTCAAGAATTAGGTATTATCCAAACAATAGGAGCTCAAGGGGGAAGAAGTGAACAGGCCGCCCCCCACTCAACGAAGCATGTCGGCAGCATAATTGATTATGGTTTGATTAGAACCATTTTTAATATGGGAAGCTAGCAGCACCAAATAAAGTTAGTTGTAGCTAGGTACCTTTACCAAGTTTTAATTGCGAGGATTATCTGCTTATATCATCATGGGGTTCATTGGGCATACAGGATATTAGCTTGTTATGACACTTAGGTTTTGAGTTCTTCCTTGGTTTCATGGGTTAAGGTTTCTGTTAAATAACACATTCACGCACGTTTCTTTAAATAGGAAAGGTGGTAACCGATGATGATAAGTGGACTTGCTGACGAGTACCAGCTAGCAGTCCCCTAGGTGTTACGACCGTGAGGTGCCTCCTTTCCTTTCCACACTTTTTTCTTGCACAAGGGGTGGAGTATGATGGTTTGAATATTTTAGAATTTGTACACACCACAGCCTAGGGACGCAGTCAGGTCCATGAGGGAGGTAGAAAGTTTATAATATCCCCTTTAGTGCTGTAAAGTGAAAGTAGGGTGTGGTGAATAGTGATCAGGCCCATTGTTGATTGGTAAAGAATTAGGTATTATCATGCAGAATTGGGTGCAGTAATACCAGGATGGCATGGTTATTCTCCCAAACTGTGAATAAAAACTCATAATTGCATGATACAGGAGTGGAATTAACTTCCAGAATAAACAACTTCGGCACCACTGTACGGTGCAACTCTTAATCAGTGCCTCAGAGTCCCACAACTTGTTATTCCTAATCAATGCATTATTTTGTAATCAAATACTTTTTAAAATTGTGTCTTTTTATCCCATACCTCCTTGCAGTCCTTCATTCTGTGAATAAATCTATTTCTAACAGAGAGCACGCCTAATCATTCCTTTTGTGAGCAAAAAACAATATTTAATAGATTCCTCCCATACATGGGTGTGCCCATTAAAAGGAGACACTTTCTCCCCCATTCTGTTTTTCATTATCTATCTCAACAATATAGAGCTGTGGGTTTGTGTGGCCAGAAGAACTGCAGTGCAAGATTTCATTACAAGAACAGAGGCTACATTATGCAGATCTTTTAAAGCAGTCTCCAAGCAGCCGCATACATCACAATACTAAGGCTCCAGAAAAGAACATTGAAAGAACATTAATGGCATGTGCTAATAACAATCTGTCTCTTTTAAATGCGGCTCCAAGCAAATAAATAACTTCTTCTTATCATCTTTTATATTCTAATAAGCTTGTTTTTCCCTTTCAGGTGGACCTTGGTGGCTTGACTCCCACCCCTCTCCCCACCTGTCACCTTACCGATCTCCAATTTACGGAGATCTCCCTTCTCTTCTTGTCTTCCTTTTTCCAAGTCAGGTAAGCCCCGGTACCCCCTTATTTACGCTTCTACTGCGCTTATCATTGAATTTTCACCTTTCATTTCCAGGCTATTTCACGTAAGTAGCATTTCATTACTTTTGCTTTAACCGCCTTGCTCATCGCTTTACTCCTGGCTTCTGTGTATCCCCACACACAGCTCCTCAAGCCTATAAGTGGGCCCAAAGCACCCCCATTTTACTTCAAGGAGCAGGCCAGACTCTTGCCTCCTTCACGATGTAGGCCGCGTCTCACACACATCGCATTTCTGCATCGCAATAAAATTCTGAGAAAAGTACCTTGGCCCCTGAAGTCTCCATACTGCTACACACAAGGTACTATTGGATTAAGCCCGTTAAAACTCCTGCTGAATATTTCTATGTACTGTTGTTAGGTGCCTAACGATGAGGAAGTTATCTAAAAGCACTAGGATGCCTGTTCTAAGATCGAGTATTAAAGAAAAAGCGGACATCCCACAACCAGTACCTACACTTACTGCCATAGACAAAATGTTACAGCAGACTATAGGGGTCGTGACTAATGCAATAGCAAATACAGAGAGAAGGATGTCCTTACCACCAATGACTATCATTCAAGACACACAGGAAGTGGATACTGATCTCTCTGTAGGCACCCTAGATGTCACAGATGATCAAGATATTAGTCTTGGGGTCACTTCTTCCTTTGCGGATCTCCCGTGTGCTCAGGCCCCCATTGAGAACACTAAGGAGACAGTGATTACTCATATTAATGTAAGCTCTACATGTGATACAACAAAGGCTAAATCAAATAATATGGAGGGGAAAAGGCCCAGAGAATGTACAAAACAGGCCAAAAAAAAAGGCCACAATAAAACTGTGAATCCTAATTTAGTGGCACCGATAATTCCCTCCACACCAGGAATTCCTTGCTGGATTGCCAATATGGTAGCTGATCTAGAAGACACAATAACTACATTGATCAAACCCTTTATGTCCGAAATCGATAGACTAACCTCTCTAATAAACAACAAGGGAGTAGGCCAAACAAGACAATTGGCACAGGAAAATGCTTCATCAAAAGTGGGACATGATGGGGGCTCGTCTGAAAAAATAGTAAAAGATAAGGTAATATCAATAAATGAATCGGCATCAAATAAAGCAAAGAGCGCTAAACAAATGAATACTCAGGCTGGGCAAAAAGCCGCAATAGCTCCAAACCTCTGTAGTTCCAATGAAACAACACAGGGCCAAATAAAACAACAATGCCAAGGAAAAGCTCAAGTATTAAATGGAAAGATAGACCAACCCCCAAAAGACAATTCAACGGCAAACCCCACCCTGTCAACGTATGCTTCAGTAAATAAAACATCGCCCCCATTTAGGACAATCAATCTGCCACCCGAAGCTCTGCCCTTTGTGGTCGTATTAACAGGAGTCCCACCACTAAAAGAGGGTAAAAGGGAAACACATGTGGAATTAAAAAACAAATGTGCGCAGTGGTTGCAAATAAATAGACCCCTACCCCCTAACATCTGTGGGGAAATTCTTACAGTAAGGAGGGGGGAGTGGATAGGGAGAGGAATAAAAACAATAGCAGGGGACATAATAACAGTCAACTTCAGAGACAGTGCAGCAGTAAATTATATATGCAATGCACCCCTAGCAGATCTCACACACAAATCCACCCCTTACATCTGTCATACTTTTATCCATACACACTCCAAAGATCGGTGCAGAGAAATAGAATTCCCATGAATAGGGTCCCACAGATGGAACCTCAGTATAGACCAGTCTAAGGGTAAAACCCATATCAAACCAATTCAGTCTATGACCCCTTCTTAGTTCAACACATGCACTGGAACAGGTTCAGTGCTCTTGAAGAGGTCGACTGACTTGAACCACAGAAATCTATTGTGTTAGATACCCGTATAAGAAAAGAGGAGGAAGGGCCTATCGTAATTGGAATCGGAACTCTAAGCTCGAAAGGGCACAGTGATGGTAGGGAAGTTAGCAAAAAGAATTTAAACACCAAAAAAGGGGGAAATAAAACAATAGAACAATTAGATAAAAAGGTAACCCTAGATCAAAATAGCCAGGATAGTGATAATATCCCAGAACCCCGTACTAATATAACAACTTTAGAAGTAGTACAGGAAGAGCACTTAGCAAGGGATCCTACAGAATAACTAAGGGGGGGCAATCACGGACATCTCCGAATCATATCCTGGAACATTGCTGGACTAGCAGCTAAATTTGAATCTCAGGAATGGCAGAATTATATTAAAACCTTTCAAATTATATGCCTCCAAGAAACATGGGCGGTCGACCCAAACATGTATAGTTTAGAGGGGTATAAATGTTTTTCGGTGCCAGCTACTAAGTCATTATCGGGTAGAGCGATTGGGGGATTGATAATGTATGTAGATCTTCACATGCAGGGAACTTGGACTAATCATAATTGGAACTCACGGAATATACAAGCTGTGGGGTTTCTTTTTAAAAGATTCAACATTCTTTTAATAAACTGGTATAATGCCATAGGCACGATGGGAAAGGGGTCCGTTGTTAAGGATCTGGACTCCTGTTTCGAAAAGTTGGTTTCCTCAAACAAGACACCAAACCCCCCCAGTATAATACTTATGGGGGATTTTAATTGTCATCTCTGTGATAATTTAAAACCATTCAACAGAGATTGGTCAAGATGTACTGTAGCAAAAGGGCCACATTTTGTTCATGTAACTGAGGGATGGGACCTAGAGAAACTAACAAAAAGGAACAACCTGGATCATACTATGGACCTTGCAGAGTTAGGTGAAAATGGAGACCTCAACCCAACATTCAGAGGTAGAGGTTGCCAGTCGTATATTGATTTTATTCTAGTCTCACCCCTCATAAAGAGAAATATTAGTAACATGGCCATAGATGCAAGCATCTTCAGTGACCACAACCCCTTGACCCTTGTACTAAAAGGTTTTGATTTTAAAAAATCTACAAGGAGATCAGATGTTATGGAAAAGGCAGTGGATTAGGGAAGGAGGATTAAGTGGGCAAAGATAGATGGAGATAGATTTTATAGAAACTTAATTACAGAGGGACTAAACGCCATAAATACATGTCTCGACCCCCAAGTGGAAGGAGCATTAGTGGTTAGCGCATTTGAAGAAATTGCGCGCCATGTGGATAGTCTATTAAATACTTCTAAAGATAGTAAAGTTCCTTCCACCCCGCGTTGGTTTGACTCTGTTTGCAATAAGGCGCACAAACAACTTAAACTTAGTCTCCACTCCAAACCTAGAGATAAGCTTAAAATTGCACAACACAGAATTGAATATAAAAAAGCACTGAATTGTCGGAAAAAGAGTTTACAAATTCAAGCTTGGGAGGACCTGAGGGAGGCAGCAGAAAGGCGAGATACCTCGGGATTCTGGAAGGTTATTAATACCCCATGCTTCCAGGACCCAGGAGCACCTAAAATAATTAACACGATCTTACCCGAACAATGGCAGACCCATTTCCAGAGCCTCTATAATTATGCAGGGCACTCACTTCAGGGTGAAGGACCAAGGTTAATTCCAAATACAAAACTAGACTTTCGCCTGGAAGAAGTGGAATTGGCAATAGTGGGACTTTGCAAGAATAAAGCACCTGGCCCTGATGGGATACTCCCCGACCTCTACCTGAGCAATACAGACTTATGGGCCCCACTGCTCACGAGGGTTTTGAACGAGGCAGTGGTGGCAGGACTGCCTCGCTCCTGGTCAACAGCAACCATAGTCCCGATCTATAAAAAAGGGAATTGCGACGACCCTCAATGTTACCGCCCCATATCCCTTATAGACGTGACAGCTAAAGTACTGGCCCGTGTCATTTTACATCGTCTGCAGGAATGGGAGGAGGAGTATCAGGTCCTGACTGATGTTCAATATGGCTTCAGGAAGGGTAGATCCACCACTGATCAATGCCTGAACCTGTACCTCCTGACAGCGAAATACACCATCGCTAGCAGTGGTACCATATATATGGGGTTCATGGATCTCTCCGCGGCTTTTGACCGTGTAAACAGAGAAAAACTTTGGTCATTATTGTTAAGTCTAGGAGTGGATCAACCCCTTGTAGACGTTCTAAAAACTCTACACTGGAATACTTCTGCAAGTGTGAGATATAACCAAGAGGGAAGTAGGACTGACCCCTTTTTATGCACCAGTGGAGTGAGGCAGGGCTGCATTTTAGCGCCCTTCCTGTTCTCTATATATCTTAATCGCCTGGAGAAAGAACTGCTTAAATTACATGTGGATTCACCCCAAATTGGCTATCGAGCGGTGCTGGTATTACTTTATGCCGATGACGCGGTATTGTTAGCCAGAACTCCATTGGGATTACAGAAGCTGATTGACGGTTTTGTTGAATTTATGGCCAGACTTGATTTATCGACAAATTTGGAAAAATCTTACATCATGTCAACAGGTGCAAAAGACAAAGGGAAATTTACCTATAAAATTGGGTCACACAAGATTGGCCAGGTTAAGATCTTTTCATATCTTGGTGTGCTGTTTGACGATCAACTGAACTTTAACCCCCTGGTGGAGAAACACGCAACAAAGCTGGCGGCTTCAACAGGGGCCATCATGGGGTACGGGAGAAGACTGGGTAGATGGTCCCCAGAGCAAATTTTGAACTTGTACAGATCAATTTGTTGTGCCAAGGTTACATACGGAGCAGAAGTATGGGGTTTTATAGACAAACAGTTACAACAGATTCAGGTGGAAGAAAAGAAATTCCTCTGAAGAATCCTGAAACTGCCACAGAGCATTCCGGCCTATATTATTCACGAGGAGGTTGGAGAACCTTACATTGAAGACCGGATTAAAATAAAACCTCTCCTTGCCTGGGTTAAAATCTGGATTAATCCAGAAGCGGCCCTTACAAGACAAATTATAAAAGACTGTCTGAAACGTAACAAAGGGGGTCACATACCCTGGCTAAAGTATATAAAGGACTCTCTGGAGGTAATTGGCTGTAAAAAATTCTTCACAGACCCAGAATCCTTAACCAGCCAGAACAAAATCATGGTTAAAAAACTTTTTTCAGATTGGTCCCTTACGACTAGGGCTGAGATGGAAAGACATAAACCCACTGTTTTATCCTATTGCCAATTAACAGTGAAGCAAGGAATGGAACCATATTTGAGGGTCATGCACAATGCTCAGGATCGTTACCATATGACCCGATTTAGACTAAATATGCTTCACCACTTACTTGCGGTCCCTTCTGGGTTCACTCTTACAGTGGAGGCGAAGGGTACCTGCGGCTGCGACACTAGGTCTCCGCAGGATACCCTTCACTTTGTTTTGTTATGTCCCTTTTATTCCGCCCCAAGACGTAAGTTTTTAGTAAGGATCCTGAAAGAAACGAAACTCAGACAAGCAAAAAAGGCTCTGAGATTTCTGCAGGAAGCCGCAGATGCCCATACGTTGCTTTGCATTACAAGTTTTATCCGGGTTGCATTGCGGCTAAGGAACACTAGAGAAATAAATGATTTTAATGCTTCCTAATCACGTAAAGTAAATTCCTCTTTTCCCTATCTTTATGAAATGCGTTTTTAGCCAAATTTTAACCTTTCTTAAAATGTTTTATTTATATATATGTGTGTATTTCGTGTATGTGCTTTTATGGTGTCTTTCTAAGTGCCGAATAAAGATTTATAATTGAAATTGAAATGCAGCTCCAAGCAAATAAATAACTTCTTCTTAACATCTTTTATATTCTAATAGGCTTGTTTTTCCCTTTCAGGTGGACCTTGGTGGCTTGACTCCCACCCCTCTCCCCACCTGTCACCTTACCGATCTCCAATTTACGGAGATCTCCCTTCCCTTCTTGTCTTCCTTTTTCCAAGTCAGGTAAGCCCCGGTACCCCCTTATTTACGCTTCTACTGCGCTTATCATTGAATTGTCACCTTTCATTTCCAGGCTATTTCACGTAAGTAGCATTTCATTACTTTTGTTTTAACCGCCTTGCTCATCGCTTTACTCCTGGCTTCTGTGTAGCCCCACACACAGCTTAACGGCCCCTCAAGCCTATAAGTGGGCCCAAAGCACCCCCATTTTACTTCAAGGAGCAGGCCAGACTCTTGCCTCCTTCACGATGTAGGCAGCGTCTCACAGACATCGCATTTCTGCATCGCAATAAAATTCTGTGAAAAGTACCTTGGCAACGCGGACGCCCCGTCCTAGGGTTGCCAAGGTTCTTTCTTCCCTAACTCCGGACTTCGAGTGATCGCTCAAGAATGTTCCCATGGAAACCAGCCCTTCCGATCAGCTGTTTGCCTAAGTACCGATTGAAGACCAGCTGTTCTTCAAAGCACCAATAACCTATTTATGGTCCTAATTTCTCAATCTAAATTTTTTTTTTTAAAGAGAGCTTAAAGAGAGACATCTACATAGCATTTAACCCCTTCGACGCTCATGACGAGCTTAGCTCGTCATGGAGTTTCCATTGATTTCAATGGAAATTACATGGAAGATTATCAGGGACCTTAGCATCCAAGTGGTTAAACAGGCACTTCTCTCTCTGATACGTTTAAGGGCATTTCAATTGCCCCACCTTTCTCTACCCTCTCTCTCCACTAGTTACTCACTTTATTAAGCATAAGTGCAAGTGCCAGCATAACAACATAGAGGCATAATGTCTGACTACGAGTCAGACAATGCTAGCGCCACTACCCCCAACATTGGCAAAGAAACTTTTAGGAAAATGTTACAAAGGGAGATGAGGACATGTATGATGGAGAGCTTAAACCAGGTCATCCCATCTAAGAGACCGCTCCCTACTCAGGAGGATGAGATTAACAAAATCATTATTGATGATGCATCTGAGCTAAGGGGTAAGAGAACTAAAAAAAAGCAAAAATCTAGATAATAATACCCCTATGAGCACTCTAGGAGGTCCTAGTACCTCTTCAAACCTGGGAGGTTTTAGCACCTCAACACTTATTGGAGGTCTTTGACCTCAAACTCCCTGGGTGTCCTCAGTGGCACAACTAATGTGGGTGCCCATAGCGGCACAAAATTCATGAGTGTCCCTAGCGGCACAAAATCCCGTAGTGCTCTAAATAACATGGGAGACGACGTTTTTAACGGCAATGATTGATCAGACATGCCTGATGAGTACATCCTCGATCGGGATGAAGAGGATGATGATGATTTTTATAACAACGAGGAAGAACTTCACACATCCTCGAAAGATAATATCATTGATCCCCTAGGGGAAGAAATGTTCTCCCCACTTAACCTTAAACATCCTAGATCCTCAGAATGGTGGCCCCAAGTCCACATCGCAAAGTTTATTAAGAAATGGCTTTGTAACCTCCTTGAGAGGGAAACAAGGAATAGCCTAAGAGCTGAATGCTCCAGACCTTCCATTGAAGAAAAAACCTGTCAAACCCCTAACTTGGCCCCTGAGCTCATAAACTTTCTCTTTAAGCTTGGTCGGGACCCTAAGAAAGGATTGGAGAAATCCCTAAAAGGGTGCCAGGACCATCTTCTTGACGTCCTGGGTCCCCTTGCCAGAATTTTAGACTCAGCCGAGGAGAGCCACATCTGTGGTACACCCCTCACACTGAATTGATAATAGGCTGGAGCCAGAGAGCCCTAATTCTCTTAGGCAATGCAAACGCTAGCCTAAATGCTGAGAGGCGCAGAAAATAATTTCTAAACTTAATCCCAAGCTGAGTGATATGGCCGACAAAGAACCATCTAACAATCCAAAAGGCCTCTTTTTGGGTGAAGACCTTATCAAGTTGCTTGGCAAATATGTCTCTACTTTTACAGCTCTAGACAAGGCCAAGCAAAATATGACAAAAGTTTTTAACAATAATCTTTTTGGACGGGCCGAAAGAAGGGGCCTTTCTTCCGGCCGCTTTAACCAGAGGCCCTATCAAGGATACCGTGGCTTCGGACGCGGATACCAACAATTCAACACCCCTTCCTTTTTCCACTCAGCGCGGCAGAGGAACAAGTTCAAGAGGATTTAGATCTCGTGGCTCCTTCAGCTCCAACCCACAAAGTAAGTGTCCTTCCCCTCCCTCCTTACCCTTCTTTTCCCTTAAAGGTAGGAGGCAGACTCAAACATTTTTTCCAAAATTGGAAGTTAATAACTCAGGATCCCTGGGTCCTAAACTCTGTCAAGAGCTTTTTGATAGATTTAATACAAATACCCACACAAATACCCACACAAACCTCATTTCCAAGAGACAAGCCTCTCTCTCAAGACAAACAAAAGATAGTAGAAGAGGAGATCTCTTCCATGCTCCAAAAAGGGACCATAATAGAGGTCCCCTTGGAAAACATTAACATTTATAAGTATGTTATTTCTCATAGAGAAAAAAGGGAAAGGTTGGAGACCCGTAATAAGGAGGTCTCTCAGGAGGTGGATACCTTCCATCTTGAAATGTCTGTAGACTAGATATTTGTTGAGTTGTTTTAAATGTATTACGTAAAATGTCCAACTAACTATAACGTCCCTGAAACCTGTAGTTTTGTCTGTGAATTTCTAAGTTTTTTTAAAATGCTAATTTCTAACTATAACGTCTCTGAAACCTATGGTTTTTTCAGTGAATTTCAAAGGTTTTTTAAAGGAAAACTTCCAATTATGATGTCCCTGAAACCTATGTTTTTTTAGTGAATATATATATATCACCAAGGTACCCTCCCGGGTGACAGCGTTCTCTACAAATCCGCATAATATCCTACAACAAGTTATGTATATGTGGCGTTATTTATAGAAAATTTAAACAAATATACCTTTCAATAATTTGTCACTCAATATAGCGGTAGCAATAGACTGTGCCATCAATATTTTGGATTCACTATTCACTGCCTACAATGTTCAATTGATATACAGAGCACCTACAACTGGTGAAGAAAGAGGCTGATGTCTCCATCCACCAATATGCAGATGAAACTCAAACCTATTAAAAAATGTTTATTGACTATTTTCACCTCCTAAGACCCATTTCTGTCAAACCTGAAAAATTAGATGGCTTTCTTAGCTTTGATCCAGAAAAAAATGAATGTATTTGCTTTTTTTTGGGCAAGTCAATTCAAATATCAACCCAGGGTTACTCAAGTACATTGCTCCAAACCTAGAAGCATATATACTAAGGAATTTCATTGCCCTTGAGTAACTCAAGTCATCACAAGTCAACTCAAGTCATTCAATGGTATTTACTAAGCCACGCAAAGTCAACTTGTGTGACCCTTATGATTTGTAAAATACAAGGTAATGCAAGCGGCATATATCTCTGCCTTGAGTTACCTTGCATCAGAGAAATGTTCCATGGGTTAAGTGTGAACATTCCAACACATACACCCATATATTTTGACACAATCCCACATTTACTAAAGTCAGTAAACCTGTGATTGTCCAAATAATGCTGTGCTTCCCCATCCGAGGTGTAACTAGGAGAAATATCTTATTTCTCCTCATTACTTACTCTTTCATTTTGCTGCACACATAGCATGAGGAAAATACCTCAAATTATTGTGTTGCGCAGCATGGTGGCCCTTCCTGCACAATAATAATCCTGCCGTAATGCAGGCACCCTTGCAGCATGCCACAAGGGTTCCTGCATTGGTGCTATGCTGGATTTCCTCCCTTTGCCATGATCCAAAGAGTCTTGCAGAAAGTGAGATAAGACCAGTGCTCCCTTGTCCTGATAACTCCGTTCTGACCTTCTCAGGCATGGTTCCCCACCACTCTGGAACTTGCATGCAACCACCCTTCATAATCCCTTCACAAGAGAATCTCCTAACAGACGTAAATGGAGGTTTTCACCCCTAACCAAACAAGGAGTTTGAACCTTCTTGCTTGGAGATTTTTAGGAGATCCAATGAAATCTCAGGGCTTTTGTCATCAGCTGCAACTCTCCTCAGAGAGTCTTGGGCCCCAGCCACTCACTACAGATATAACAACATTTGGAGATGCTGGGTTCTTTGGTGCCTGGAAAGGAACTTGGATTCCCTACAGGCACCTATCGTTGACGTAGTGAACTTCCTGGTCGAACAATTTGATAAAGGTTTAAGCTATAGAACTATCAATTACTATAGATCGGCCATCTCTGCTGGCCATATACTCGTCAACGGGAAAATGGTAGGTAAAAATGCCATTGTTTGCGGAGTAATGAAAAGCATTTGTCTAAGAAGGCCTCCTAAACCCAAATACAAAACCCTGTGGTACGTAAAGTTAATCCTAGACCTTTTCAATTTCTGGCCAGATAATTTCCTTCTGAATAAAAAATTCCTCTCCATCAAGCTTGCAACTCTTCTTTGTCTTATCTCCTGTCATAGAGTCTCTGACGTCAAAGCCCTGGAGATCTCTAACATATCTTATAACATCTTTGCGGTCAAATTCAAAATTTACAGAAGAACCAAAACCATGTCTAATTCAATCTTCTATCCACGTTTCGACTCTTGCCCAAAACTCTGTGTGGTTGAGTGCATGCGAGAATACGATCAGAGAATGTCTACTCTACTCCCTGCAGATGAGAAACAACTTCCCATTTCCTTCGTTAAACCTCATAAAGCTGTAACCTCAACTTCCATTGCTAGATAGGTTAAAACTGTCATGAACTTAGCAGGTATTGATTTAACAAAATTTCAAGCTCATTCTGTTAGAGGTTCTATGTCCAGTAAATCTCTATGGTCTGGAGGTAAGTTGATGACATTCTTAAAGCGGCCGACTGGTCGAACACTAGCACCTTTGCACAGCACTACTGCAAGCCTATCGAACATATGTCTAATGTAGTGTTACAAAGCTACCAACATGCATAATGTAGCCTCCGTTCTTGTAATGAAATTGCGATTCTTCTATTACCATGACTAGAGAACTAAGGATTTCATTAAAGAGACGGAGGCTGACATTATCCCCCCATCCCATTCTCTGGTGTTTGATGATTTCATCAACAATGCCTATTTGTTTATATTGATAACTGTGATGCTTTTGAAATAACTCACTATTTCCTTATTTATCTAGGTGTTATATTTTTTACTTCTGCAGACATTTACTTCTCTCTCTTTTCAGGTAACCCTTCATCATAACCGCCCGTCGCTTTGGTTTACTCCTTGTTTGGGTACTTCCTTCTTCACGCCTCCACTAGGAAAATTTAGAAGTTTTAAAAGTCTTCAAACCAGAATCGCATAAGTTTATTATATCACTGAACTTACTTATTTTCTCCTCGTCATTTAAAAGAGGCAGATTGTTATCAGCTCATGCCATTTATGTTCTTTCAATGTTCTTTTCTGGAACCTTAGTATTGTGATGTATGCGGCTGCTTGGAGACTGCATTAAAACGTCTGCATAATGTCAGCCTCCGTGTCTTTAATGAAATCCAGATTCTCTAGTCATGTTAATAGGAGAATCACAATTAATGGCCAGAGTGAGTATGGCTATACTCAGCTATCCAGAAGCTGGTCAGGCGGATTGTATTCAATCACCCAGGGTTCCTTCTGGTCTTAGGCCTCAGTTCAGGAGCAGATGATGGAACGCAGAATCTACTGGAACAGAAATGACCAGAGGGCCATGTAGCATGAGTTGAGGGACTGCAGTAGGACCATTCCGAGCAGTAAGGCTACTTTCAGATTGCCTATGGCACCATGATCAGGCGTGAGTCTGGGAATGTTGCTGCTCTGGAGGGTGGGCTAACAGGGAGTGGTCCACAGCACATTAGAAATGCTGAAGCGCGATGCTAAACATCAGGGACTAGAGGGCAATGTGGATTCTCCGTGACTGTAGAGGGCAATGAAAATGGCCTGGTACTTTCCATCAGAACACACATCTTAGGTAAGAAAAGTAGTTTATGGCCACTTCCCCTTCTGATTTTAAATTTGTGTTAAAAGGAGGTGCTGACTGAAGACACATCATGGTACCACGGTATCCACACCCCAAATGTGATGTCCCACAAATTATTTTTCAGGAGTACCTGTGATGGCTTAAGGACCTTAGGAGATCTGTTTGAAACATTTCATTACATTCACCTGAGGATTGGATGGATGTTTATATAGTTTGGTTGTCCTTATATGTCAGGGGCCAAAGCAAAACATTAGCAGAGAATTCCTCTGGTGTTTAAAAGTAAGAAACAAAGGTTTGAGTCAGGTCTGGAACTTAGGACAGTTCATGATTATGCAACATATTAGCCTGGAGTTTAGCACCTCTGCCCTCCATTAGGTAATGTTAGACCTGAAACCCTTGGCATGGTTTTCCCCATGCATTTTTGACTTCAGACCTCCTGGTTTGCTCACTTTCTTTTTGCTTGCCTTAGGACCCTGCACACTTTACCACTGCTAACCAGTGCTGAAGTGCTTGCACCCTCTCCTTAAAACATGCTTGATTGGCTTATTCCCAATTGACATATTTAATTTACTTACAACTCCCTAGTAAAGTGGCACTACCTGGGCCTAGGGCCTGTAAATTAAATGCGACTAGTAGGCCTGCAGCACTGATTGTGTCCTCCACTTAAGTAGCACCTTAAACATGTTTCAGACCTGCCATTGCAGCCTATGTGGAAACTTTAAAACTAAAACAAAAACACACTTTGGATCCAAAAGGAGGAGGGATCTGTATAAGCCAGAAGGTACTGATCCCTCAATTACTATACACACTAAAGTACGTCTGGCTATGCGTCAAAGAGAAAGAAGAGCAAGAAAAATAGAGTCTGAGTGTTGTACAGGGAGAGGGAGGTGACATGCTTCATCATATGGGTTCCCTCCTCACACTGTAGTGTGGGCTACAACTCCCTAAGGGGAGGAGCTGAGGTGTTATCTCAAAAGATGAGCGTAAGAAAGTACAGATGAATGAGGGGCAGAGTGCAGATAAAGAAAATATGTGATTTAAAAATGTCTCTCTGGATACACTGAAATTAGCGTATATATGTTGAATCCCTAGCCTGTGACCACCTAATAAAATTTCAGTGGATCTAGAGAGACATTTTAAATTCTTTCATTTCTCTTTGACGCATAGCCAGACATACTTTTGTGTGTATAGGACGTTTTAAACTGCCATATCGACCTGGCAAAATAAACCTTTACCCAGGCCATAACCTTCCTTTTTTAAATACATATGTCACCCCTAGGGTAGGTCTTGGACAGCCCAGAGGGCAGAGTACACTGCATTAAAAAAAGTTGGACATGTACTTTTAAGTTTTACGTATCCTGGTAGTGAAAAACTCATATTATTTTTCACTACAGCAAGGTCTTCCTCCCCTATAGAATAACATTGGAGTTACCGTATTACATTTAATAAGTGTAATTTCTAAATGGTAACAGGTACCCAGGTAATGTTTGGTGTCTTTGATATTATAATGAAAAATCCTAATTTATGGTGAAGTTAAATTTTGAATTACAATTTTGAAAAGGCCACTTTTAGAAAGTTTTTTTTTTTTAAATAAAGGAATCTGACCACTTTGTTTTATCTCCTGCTTTTTAGTTTAGCAGTTAGAGGAACAGTAAAAGTGCTTTTATCCTGGTCCTGGCTATTTCATTGCCATGATTTGCATGTTTATTACATGTTTTACATATTTGCCCAAGGCACAAATGGAGGCAAACAAAAAAATCACTAAGGTCAGAAAAATGCAATTTATGTTAAGTAATCCGATAAGTGTACAACATTACATTAGTGCTAATCAAATAAATGCAAAAAAATCACATTACACCATCAATTTGTCAGGTTCTTATCATGAGGACCTTGTTTTCTAGTAACTGATTCACTGGCTACTTCAGATTTCCTGATACCTTGGGGCTAAGCTCTAAGACTTTGTGGGATCTAATATGTAATCATAAACTCTATCCTGCCAACAGGCTACTGATTGCAGCATGCCCTCTGGTATTGAAGGTGCAGACGCGTTTCCAATCCCAGTGTAATCAAGGGATTATCTTCAGGGTAAATCGACCCGGTGTAATCTGAACCTCTTTGGGGTACTTTTGTGTCTTCTATTTGGAGTAGTGAGACTCTCGTTTTCTTCTGTGTTCAATAGGCTCCTTTATGAAAGATCGTTATGCCTCAGGTGTAGTTAGATTTTTGCCTTAAATATTTTGTTTTAAGTATCATTCTGCTCCGGCCGTGACTCGTTAGTTGATGCATTATACCGCTCTACTTTTAACTGCAATTGAATTTCATTCAGCAAATGCAGAGTTTTATGTGGCGCGGCACTGTGTCTTAACTGTTCTGCCTCAGTTACCGGTGAGGGGCTTCTCTAAACTTCAAATAATTTTAGATGCA